>NW_028187324.1:1226666-1840000 GCF_964204655.1 Triturus cristatus
TAACAAGGCGGTCTGTGTCCTGCACTGGTTTCCTCACACGCCCAAGAACAAGACCACAAGTAAATTTATAGAAATGGGCCTCCTCTTGGCAAAGAGGGAAGTGACGAGGCTCTGGAAGTCGAAGGTGGGCCCCACACATAGGAGGTGGATTAATGAACTACAGAAATGGGCGGCGAGTGAAAGTACACTTAGATACCAACTGGCGTGTCGTAGGTCAGATGATAGGGCACTAGAGGCGGCCACAGAGTGGGATATGTTGGTGCAGGCCCTGCGCAACAGCGAGATTGAGGAGGAAGAGGATCCACCTGATACTGATGCTGATCCCCGGAACGTCCCAACCACACATACACAGTAGATAGTCATTTACTTCTGATAAGTACCCAAGAATACATATTAAGGCCGAGTCCAGTCATTGGCGTGGGCACTGGAAGGTGGAGAGGGAGGGGGATAGGGGGATAGGGACTGGGGAGGGGGAGTGACTGGGTGGGAGGGAAGGGGGGAGAAAACTTAAAAGCGGAACGCAGACATCCTATAATGATATAAACAAATGTAGAGGTTGAAATATGGTTAAGTATAATGACCTACATGTTATCGCTGCCCGGCCTCTGGGATGTGGGCTCACAAGCTGTGTACGGAAGCCTCATGGCCAAGAAAGGAAAAGGCACTGGCATTTGCGGTGCAGGGTCATTATGTATGTAAGCTGCTTATCTTTTTGTTCTGCAATAAAAACGGTTTTAAAAAAACAAAAATGACTGGGGAATTGAAGGTGTGAAAGACAAGTGTGTAGGTGGTTAGAGGACTGCATACATAGTGGATAGGGGTTTGAAGCAGTCCATTTGCTAAGGCCTGGGTCACTGGATAAGTACTTGGGTACTGACTGAATGATTAGAGTACTGCAAGGAGAGTGCCTGGGTGAATTTATAAGTGTTTGGGTTTTGGCACTGTGAATGGATTAGTACATGGTGCTGAATGGGTCAATAGAGGAGTGCAAGGGGAGTGACAGGGTGTTTGCTGGAGTGTATAGATACTGACCGGGGAATTGAAGGTGTGAAAGACAAATATGTAGGTGGTTAGAGGACTACATGCATAGTGGATAGGCGTTTGAAGCAGTCCATGTGCTAAGGCCTGGCTCAGTGCATGAGTACTTGGGTACTGACTGAATGATTAGAGTACTGCAAGGAGAGTGTCTGGGTGAACTTATAAGTGGTTGGGTTTTGGCGCAGTGAATGGATTAGTACATGGTGCTGAATGGGTCACTACAGTAGTGCAGGGGAGTAACAGGGTGTTTGCTAGAAGTGGAGGGATACTGACTGGAGAATTGAAGGTGTGAAAGACAAGTGTGTAGGTGGTTATAAGACTGCATGCATAGTGGATAGGGGTTTGAAGCAGTCCATGTGCTAAGGCCTGGTTCGTTGGATGAGTACATGGGAACTGACTGAATCATTAGAGTACAGTAAGGAGAGTGCCTGGGTGAATTTATAAGTGGTTGGGTTTTGGCGCAGTGAATGGATTAGTACAGGATGCTGAATGGGTCACTAGGGGAGTGCAAGGGGGTGACAGGGTGTTTGCTGGAAATGTATGAATACTGACTGGGGAATTGAAGGTGAGAAAGAAAAGTGTGTAGGTGGTTAGAGGACTGCATGCATAGTGGATAGGTGTTTGAAGCAGTGCATGTGCTAAGGCCTGGCTCACTGCATGAGTACTGGGGAACTGACTGAATGATTAGAGTACTGCAAGGAGAGTGCCTGGGGGAATTTATAAGTGGTTGGCTTTTGGCGCAGGAAATGGATTAGTACATGGTGCTGAATGGGTCACTGGAGGAGTGCAAGGGGAGGGACAGGGTGTTTGCTGGAAGTGTATGGATACTGACTGGGGAATTGAAGGTGTGAAAGAGAAGTATGTAGGTGGTTAGAAGACTGCATGCATAGTGGATAGGCGTTTGAGGCAGTCCATGTGCTAAGGCCTGGCTCACTGCATGAGTACTTGGGTACTGACTGAATGATTAGAGTACTGCAAGGAAAGTGCCTGGTTGAATTCATAAGTGGTTGGGTTTTGGCGCACTAAATGGATTAGTACATGGTGCTGAATGGGTCACTAGAGGAGTGAAAGGGGAGTGACAGGGTGTTTGCTGGAAGTGTATGGATACTGACTGGGGAATTGAAGGTGTGAAAGACAAGGTTGTAGGTGGTTAGAGGACTGCATACATAGTAGATAGGAGTTTGAAGCAGTCCATTTGCTAAGGCCTGGGTCACTGGATGAGTACTTGGGTACTGACTGAATGATTAGAGTACTGCAAGGAGAGTGCCTGGGTGAATTTATAAGTGTTTGGGTTTTGGCACAGTGAATGGATTAGTACATGGTGCTGAATGGGTCAATAGAGGAGTGCAAGGGGAGTGACAGGGTGTTTGCTAGACGTGTATGGATACGGACTAGGGAATCGAAGGTGTGAAAGACAAGCATGTAGGTGGTTAGAGGACTGCATGCATAGTGGATAGGCGTTTGAAGTAGTCCATGTGCTAAGGCCTGGCTCAGTGCATGAGTACTTGGGTACTGACTGAATGATTAGAGTACAGCAAGGATGGTGCCAGGGTGAACTTATGAGTGGTTGGGTTTTGGCGCAGTGAATGGATTAGTACATGGTGCTGAATGGGTCACTACAGTAGTGCAAGGGGAGTAACAGGGTGTTTGCTAGAAGTGTATGGATACTGACTGGAGAATTGAAGGTGTGAAAGACAAGTGTGTAGGTGGTTAGAAGACTGCATGCACAGTGGATAGGGGTTTGAAGCAGTCCATGTGCTAAGGCCTGGTTCACTGGATGAGTTCATGGGTACTGACTGAATCAGTAGAGTACAGCAAGGAGAGTGCATGGGTGAATTTATAAGTGGTTGGGTTTTGGTGCAGTGAATGGATTAGTACAGGATGCTGAATGGGTCACTAGAGGAGTGCAAGGGGGGTGACAGGGTGTTTGCTGGAAGTGTATGGATACTGACTGGGGAATTGAAGGTGTGAAAGGCAAGTATGTAGGTGGTTAGAAGACTGCATGCATAGTGGATAGGCATTTGAAGCAGTCTATGTGCTAAGGCCTGGCTCACTGGATGAGTACTTGGGTACTGACTGAATGATTAGACTACTGCAAGGAGAGTGCCTGGGTGACTTTACAAGTGGTTGGGTTTTGGCGCACTAAATGGATTAGTACATGGTGCTGAATGGGTCACTAGAGGAGTGCAAGGGGAGTGACAGGGTGTTTGCTGGAAGTGTATGGATAATGACTGGCGAATTGAAGGTGTGAAAGAAAAGTATGTATGTGGTTAGAAGACTGCATGCATAGTGGATAGGAGTTTGAAGCAGTCCATGTGCTAAGGCCTGGCTCACTACATGAGTACTTGGGTACTGACTGAATGATTAGAGTACTGCAAGGAGAGTGCCTGGGTGAAGTTACAAGTGGTTGGGTTTTGGCGCACTAAATGGATTAGTACATGGTGCTGAATAGGTCACTAGAGGAGTGCAAGGGGAGTGACAGGGTGTTTGCTGGAAGTGTATGGATACTGACTGGGGAATTGAACGTGTGAAAGACAAGTGTGTAGGTGGTTAGAGGACTGCATACATAGTGGATAGGGGTTTGAAGCAGTCCATTTGCTAAGGCCTGGGTCACTGGATGAGTACTTGGGTACTGACTGAATGATTAGAGCACTGCAAGCAGAGTGCCTGGGTGAATTTATAAGTGTTTGGGTTTTGGCACAGTGAATGGATTAGTACATGGTGCTGAATGGGTCAATAGAGGAGCGCAAGGGGAGGGACAGGTTGTTTGCTGGAAGTGTATGGATACTGACTGGGGAATTGAAGGTGTGAAAGACAAGTGTGTAGGTGGTTAGAAGACTGCATGCATAGTGGATAGGTGTTTGAAGCAGTCCATGTGCTAAGACCTGGCTCACTGCATGAGTACTTGGGTACTGACTGAATGATTAGAGTACTGCAAGGAGAGTACCTGGGTGAATTTATAAGTGGTTGGGTTTTGGCGCACTAAATGGATTAGTACATGGTGCTGAATGGGTCACTAGAGGAGTGCAAGGGGAGTGACAGGGTGTTTGCTGGAAGTGTATGGATACTGACTGGGGAATTGAAGGTGTGAAAGACAAGTGTGTAGGTGGTTAGAGGACTGCATACATAGTAGATAGGGGTTTGAAGCAGTCCATTTGCTAAGGCCTGGGTCACTGGATGAGTACTTTGGTACTGACTGAATGATTAGAGCACTGCAAGGAGAGTGCCTGGGTGAATTTATAAGTGTTTGGGTTTTGGCACAGTGAATGGATTAGTACATGGTGCTGAATGGGTCAATAGAGGAGTGCAAGGGGAGTGACAGGGTGTTTGCTGGAAGTGTATGGATACGGACTGGGGAATCAAAGGTGTGAAAGACAAGCGTGTAGGTGGTTAGAGGACTGCATGCATAGTGAATAGGCGTTTGAAGTAGTACATGTGCTAAGGCCTGGCTCAGTGCATGAGTACTTGGGTGCTGACTGAATGATTAGAGTACTGCAAGGAGAGTGCCTGGGTGACCTTATAAGTGGTTGGGTTTTGGCGCAGTGAATGGATTAGTACATGGTGCTGAATGGGTCACTACAGTAGTGCAAGGGGAGTAACAGGGTGTTTGCTAGAAGTGTATGGATACTGACTGGAGAATTGAAGGTGTGAAAGACAAGTGTGTAGCTGGTTAGAAGACTGCATGCATAGTGGATAGGGGTTTGAAGCAGTCCACGTGCTAAGGCCTGGTTCACTGGATGAGTTCATGGGTACTGACTCAATCAGTAGAGTACAGCAAGGAGAGTGCATGGGTGAATTTATAAGTGGTTGGGTTTTGGTGCAGTGAATGGATTAGTACAGGATGCTGAATGGGTCACTAGAGGAGTGCAAGGGGGGTGACAGGGTGTTTGCTGGAAGTGTATGAATACTGACTGGGGAATTGAAGGTGAGAAAGACAAGTGTGTAGGTGGTTAGAGGACTGCATGCATAGTGGATAGGCGTTTGAAGCAGTCCATGTGCTAAGGCCTGGCTCACTGCATTAGTACTTGGGTACTGACTGAATGATTAGAGTACTGCAAGGAGAGTGCCTGGGTGAATTTATAAGTGGTTGGCTTTTGGCACAGTTAATGGATTAGTACATGGTGCTGATTGCGTCACTGGAGGAGTGCAAGAGGAGTGACAGGGTGTTTGCTGGAAGTGTATGGATACTGACTGGGGAATTGAAGGTGTGAAAGACAAGTATGTAGGTGGTTAGAAGACTGCATGCATAGTGGATAGGCGTTTGAAGCAGTCCATGTGCTAAGGCCTGGCTCACTGCATGAGTACTTGGGTACTGACTGAATGATTAGACTACTGCAAGGAGAGTGCCTGGGTGACTTTACAAGTGGTTGGGTTTTGGCGCACTAAATGGATTAGTACATGGTGCTGAATGGGTCACTAGAGGATTGCAAGGGGAGTGACAGGGTGTTTGCTGGAAGTGTATGGATACTGACTGGGGAATTGAAGGTGTGAAAGACAAGTGTGTAGGTGGTTAGAGGACTGCATACATAGTAGATAGGGGTTTGAAGCAGTCCATTTGCTAAGGCCTGGGTCACTGGATGAGTACTTGGGTACTGACTGAATGATTAGAGTACTGCAAGGAGAGTGCCTGGGTGAATTTATAAGTGTTTGTGTTTTGGCACAGTGAATGGATTAGTACATGGTGCTGAATGGGTCAATAGAGGAGTGCAAGGGGAGTGACAGGGTGTTTGCTGGAAGTGTATGGATACGGACTGGGGAATTGAAGGTGTGAAAGACAAGCGTGTAGGTGGTTAGAGGACTGCATGCATAGTGGATAGGCGTTTGAAGTAGTCCATGTGCTAAGGCCTGGCTCAGTGCATGAGTACTTGGGTACTGACTGAATGATTAGAGTACTGCAAGGAGGGTGCCTGGGTGAACTTATAAGTGGTTGGGTTTTGGCGCAGTGAATGGATTAGTACAGGATGCTGAATGGGTCACTATGGGAGTGCAAGGGGGGTGACAGGGTGTTTGATGGAAATGTATGAATACTGACTAGGGAATTGAAGGTGAGAAAGACAAGTGTGTAGGTGGTTAGAGGACTGCATACATAGTGGATAGGCGTTTGAAGCAGTCCATGTACTAAGGCCTGGCTCACTGCATCAGTACTGGGGTACTGACTGAATGATTAGAGTACAGCAAGGAGATTGCCTGGGTGAATTTATAAGTGGTTGGCTTTTGGCGCAGTGAATGGATTAGTACATGGTGCTGAATGGGTCACTGGAGGAGTGCAAGGGGAGTGACAGGGTGTTTGCTGGAAGTGTATGGATACTGACTGGGGAATTGAAGGTGTGAAAGACAAGTGTGTAGGTGGTTATAGGACTGCATACATAGTGGATAGTGGTTTGAAGCAGTCCATTTGCTAAGGCCTGGGTCTCTTGATGAGTACTTGGGTACTGACTGAATGATTAGAGTACTGCAAGGAGAGTGCCTGGATGAATGTATAAGTGTTTGGGTTTTGGCGCAGTGAATGGATTAGTACATTCTGCTGAATGGGACACTAGAGGAGTGCAAGGGGAGTGACAGGGTGTTTGCTGGAGTGTATAGATACTGACTGGGGAATTGAAGGTGTGAAAGACAAATGTGTAGGTAGTTAGAGGACTGCATGCATAGTGGATAGGCGTTTGAAGTAGTCCATGTGCTAAGGCCTGGCTCAGTGCATGAGTACTTGGGTACTGACTGAATGATTAGAGTACTGCAAGGAGAGTGCCTGGGTGAACTTATAAGTAGTTGGGTTTTGGCGCAGTGAATGGATTAGTACATGGTGCTGAATGGGTCACTACAGTAGTGCAAGGGGAGTAACAGGGTGTTTGCTAGAAGTGTATGGATACTGACTGGGGAATTGAAGGTGTGAAAGACAAGTAGGTAGGTGGTTAGAGGACTGCATACAATGTGGATAGGGGTTTGAAGCAGTCCATTTGCTAAGGCCTGGGTCACTGGATGAGTACTTGGGTACTGACTGAATGATTAGAGCACTGCAAGCAGAGTGCCTGGGTGAATTTATAAGTGTTTGGGTTTTAGCACAGTGAATGGATTAGTACATGGTGCTGAACGGGTCAATAGAGGAGCGCAAGGGGAGGGACAGGTTGTTTGCTGGAAGTGTATGGATACTGACTGGGAAATTGAAGGTGTGAAAGACAAGTGTGAAGGTGATTAGAAGACTGCATGCATAGTGGATAGGCGTTTGAAGCAATCCATGTGCTAAGGCCTGGCTCACTGCATGAGTACTTGGGTAATGACTGAATAATTAGAGTACTGCAAGGAGAGTGCCTGGGTGAATTTATAAGTGGTTGGGTTTTGGGGCACTAAATGGATTAGTACATGGTGCTGAATGGGTCACTAGAGGAGTGCAAGGGGAGTGACAGGGTGTTTGCTGGAAGTGTATGGATAATGACTGGGGAATTGAAGGTGTGAAAGACAAGTATGTAAGTGGTTAGAAGACTGCATGCATAGTGGATAGGCGTTTGAAGCAGTCCATGTGCTAAGGCCTGGCTCAGTGAATGAGTACTTGGGTACTGACTGAATGATTAGAGTACAGCAAGGAGAGTGCCGGGGTGAATTTATAAGTGTTTGTGTTTTGGCACAGTGAATGGATTAGTACATGGTGCTGAATGGGTCAATAGAGGAGTGCAAGGGGAGTGACAGGGTGTTTGCTGGAAGTGTATGGATACGGACTGGGGAATTGAAGGTGTGAAAGACAAGCGTGTAGGTGGTTAGAGGACTGCATGCATAGTGGATAGGCGTTTGAAGTAGTCCATGTGCTAAGGCCTGGCTCAGTGCATGAGTACTTGGGTACTGACTGAATGATTAGAGTACTGCAAGGAGGGTGCCTGGGTGAACTTATAAGTGGTTGGGTTTTGGCGCAGTGAATGGATTAGTACAGGATGCTGAATGGGTCACTATGGGAGTGCAAGGGGGGTGACAGGGTGTTTGATGGAAATGTATGAATACTGACTAGGGAATTGAAGGTGAGAAAGACAAGTGTGTAGGTGGTTAGAGGACTGCATACATAGTGGATAGGCGTTTGAAGCAGTCCATGTACTAAGGCCTGGCTCACTGCATCAGTACTGGGGTACTGACTGAATGATTAGAGTACAGCAAGGAGATTGCCTGGGTGAATTTATAAGTGGTTGGCTTTTGGCGCAGTGAATGGATTAGTACATGGTGCTGAATGGGTCACTGGAGGAGTGCAAGGGGAGTGACAGGGTGTTTGCTGGAAGTGTATGGATACTGACTGGGGAATTGAAGGTGTGAAAGACAAGTGTGTAGGTGGTTATAGGACTGCATACATAGTGGATAGTGGTTTGAAGCAGTCCATTTGCTAAGGCCTGGGTCTCTTGATGAGTACTTGGGTACTGACTGAATGATTAGAGTACTGCAAGGAGAGTGCCTGGATGAATGTATAAGTGTTTGGGTTTTGGCGCAGTGAATGGATTAGTACATTCTGCTGAATGGGACACTAGAGGAGTGCAAGGGGAGTGACAGGGTGTTTGCTGGAGTGTATAGATACTGACTGGGGAATTGAAGGTGTGAAAGACAAATGTGTAGGTAGTTAGAGGACTGCATGCATAGTGGATAGGCGTTTGAAGTAGTCCATGTGCTAAGGCCTGGCTCAGTGCATGAGTACTTGGGTACTGACTGAATGATTAGAGTACTGCAAGGAGAGTGCCTGGGTGAACTTATAAGTAGTTGGGTTTTGGCGCAGTGAATGGATTAGTACATGGTGCTGAATGGGTCACTACAGTAGTGCAAGGGGAGTAACAGGGTGTTTGCTAGAAGTGTATGGATACTGACTGGGGAATTGAAGGTGTGAAAGACAAGTAGGTAGGTGGTTAGAGGACTGCATACAATGTGGATAGGGGTTTGAAGCAGTCCATTTGCTAAGGCCTGGGTCACTGGATGAGTACTTGGGTACTGACTGAATGATTAGAGCACTGCAAGCAGAGTGCCTGGGTGAATTTATAAGTGTTTGGGTTTTAGCACAGTGAATGGATTAGTACATGGTGCTGAACGGGTCAATAGAGGAGCGCAAGGGGAGGGACAGGTTGTTTGCTGGAAGTGTATGGATACTGACTGGGAAATTGAAGGTGTGAAAGACAAGTGTGAAGGTGATTAGAAGACTGCATGCATAGTGGATAGGCGTTTGAAGCAATCCATGTGCTAAGGCCTGGCTCACTGCATGAGTACTTGGGTAATGACTGAATAATTAGAGTACTGCAAGGAGAGTGCCTGGGTGAATTTATAAGTGGTTGGGTTTTGGGGCACTAAATGGATTAGTACATGGTGCTGAATGGGTCACTAGAGGAGTGCAAGGGGAGTGACAGGGTGTTTGCTGGAAGTGTATGGATAATGACTGGGGAATTGAAGGTGTGAAAGACAAGTATGTAAGTGGTTAGAAGACTGCATGCATAGTGGATAGGCGTTTGAAGCAGTCCATGTGCTAAGGCCTGGCTCAGTGAATGAGTACTTGGGTACTGACTGAATGATTAGAGTACAGCAAGGAGAGTGCCGGGGTGAATTTATAAGTGGTTGGCTTTTGGCGCAGTGAATGGATTAGTACATGGTGCTGAATGGGTCACTGGAGGAGTGCAAGGGGAGTGACAGGGTGTTTGCTGGAAGTGTATAGATACTGACTGGGGAATTGAAGGTGTTTAAGACAAGTGTGTAGGTGGTTAGAGGACTGCATGCATAGTGGATAGGGGTTTGAAGCAGTCCATGTGCTAAGGCCTGGGTCACTGGATGAGTACTTGGATACTGACTGAATGATTAGAATACTGCAAGGAGAGTACCTGGGTGATTTTATAAGTGTTTGGGTTTTGGCGCAGTGAATGGATTAGTACATTGTGCTGAATGGGACACTAGAGGAGTGAAAGGGGAGTGACAGGGTGTTTGCTGGAAGTGTATGGATACGGACTGGGAAATTGAAGGTGTGAAAGACAAGTGTGTAGGTGGTTAGAGGACTGCATGCATAGTGGATAGGCGTTTGAAGTAGTCCATTTGCTAAGGCCTGGGTCACTGGATGAGTACTTGGGTACTGACTGAACGATTAGAGCACTGCAAGCGGAGTGCCTGGGTGAATTTATAAGTGTTTGGGTTTTGGCACAGTGAATGGATTAGTACATGGTGCTGAACGGGTCAATAGAGAAGCGCAAGGGGAGGGACAGGTTGTTTGCTGGAAGTGTATGGATACTGACTGGGGAATTGAAGGTGTGAAAGACAAGTGTGAAGGTGATTAGAAGACTGCATGCATAGTGGATAGGCGTTTGAAGCAATCCATGTGCTAAGGCCTGGCTCACTGCATGAGTACTTGGGTAATGACTGAATAATTAGAGTACTGCAAGGAGAGTGCCTGGGTGAATTTATAAGTGGTTGGGTTTTGGCGCACTAAATGGATTAGTACATGGTGCTGAATGGGTCACTAGAGGAGTGCAAGGGGAGTGACAGGGTGTTTGCTAGAAGTGTATGGATACTGACTGGAGAATTGAAGGTGTGAAAGACAAGTGTGTAGCTGGTTAGAAGACTGCATGCATAGTGGATAGGGGTTTGAAGCAGTCCACGTGCTAAGGCCTGGTTCACTGGATGAGTTCATGGGTACTGACTCAATCAGTAGAGTACAGCAAGGAGAGTGCATGGGTGAATTTATAAGTGGTTGGGTTTTGGTGCAGTGAATGGATTAGTACAGGATGCTGAATGGGTCACTAGAGGAGTGCAAGGGGGGTGACAGGGTGTTTGCTGGAAGTGTATGAATACTGACTGGGGAATTGAAGGTGAGAAAGACAAGTGTGTAGGTGGTTAGAGGACTGCATGCATAGTGGATAGGCGTTTGAAGCAGTCCATGTGCTAAGGCCTGGCTCACTGCATGAGTACTTGGGTACTGACTGAATGATTAGACTACTGCAAGGAGAGTGCCTGGGTGACTTTACAAGTGGTTGGGTTTTGGCGCACTAAATGGATTAGTACATGGTGTTGAATGGGTCACTAGAGGAGTGCAAGGGGAGTGACAGGGTGTTTGCTGGAAGTGTATGGATAATGACTGGCGAATTGAAGGTGTGAAAGACAAGTATGTAGGTGGTTAGAAGACTGCATGCATAGTGGATAGGAGTTTGAAGCAGTCCATGTATTAAGATCTGGCTCACTGCATGAGTACTTGGGTACTGACTGAATGATTAGAGTACTGCAAGGAGAGTGCCTGGGTGAATTTACAAGTGGTTGGTTTTTGGCGCACTAAATGGATTAGTACATGGTGCTGAATAGGTCACTAGAGGAGTGCAAGGGGAGTGACAGGGTGTTTGCTGGAAGTGTATGGATACTGACTGGGGAATTGAACGTGTGAAAGACAAGTGTGTAGGTGGTTAGAGGACTGCATACATAGTGGATAGGTGTTTGAAGCAGTCCATTTGCTAAGGCCTGGGTCACTGGATGAGTACTTGGGTACTGACTGAATGATTAGAGCACTGCAAGCAGAGTGCCTGGGTGAATTTATAAGTGTTTGGGTTTTGGCACAGTGAATGGATTAGTACATGGTGCTGAGTGGGTCAATAGAGGAGCGCAAGGGGAGGGACAGGTTGTTTGCTGGAAGTGTATGGATACTGACTGGGGAATTGAAGGTGTGAAAGACAAGTGTGCAGGTGGTTAGAAGACTGCATGCATAGTGGATAGGTGTTTGAAGCAGTCCATGTGCTAAGGCCTGGCTCACTGCATGAGTACTTGGGTACTGACTGAATGATTAGAGTACTGCAAGGAGAGTGCCTGGGTGAATTTATAAGTGGTTGGGTTTTGGCGCACTAAATGGATTAGTACATGGTGCTGAATGGGTCACTAGAGGAGTGCAAGGGGAGTGACAGGGTGTTTGCTGGAAGTGTATGGATACTGACTGGGGAATTGAAGGTGTGAAAGACAAGTGTGTAGGTGGTTAGAGGACTGCATACATAGTAGATTGGGGGTTTAAAGCAGTCCATGTGCTAAGGCCTGGCTCAATGCATGAGTACTTGGGTACTGACTGAATGATTAGAGTACTGCAAGGAGAGTGCCTGGGTGAATTTACAAGTGGTTGGTTTTTGGCGCACTAAATGGATTAGTACATAGTGCTGAATAGGTCACTAGAGGAGTGCAAGGGGAGTGACAGGGTGTTTGCTGGAAGTGTATGGATACTGACTGGGGAATTGAACGTGTGAAAGACAAGTGTGTAGGTGGTTAGAGGACTGCATACATAGTGGATAGGTGTTTGAAGCAGTCCATTTGCTAAGGCCTGGGTCACTGGATGAGTACTTGGGTACTGACTGAATGATTAGAGCACTGCAAGCAGAGTGCCTGGGTGAATTTATAAGTGTTTGGGTTTTGGCACAGTGAATGGATTAGTACATGGTGCTGAGCGGGTCAATAGAGGAGCGCAAGGGGAGGGACAGGTTGTTTGCTGGAAGTGTATGGATACTGACTGGGGAATTGAAGGTGTGAAAGACAAGTGTGCAGGTGGTTAGAAGACTGCATGCATAGTGGATAGGTGTTTGAAGCAGTCCATGTGCTAAGGCCTGGCTCACTGCATGAGTACTTGGGTACTGACTGAATGATTAGAGTACTGCAAGGAGAGTGCCTGGGTGAATTTATAAGTGGTTGGGTTTTGGCGCACTAAATGGATTAGTACATGGTGCTGAATGGGTCACTAGAGGAGTGCAAGGGGAGTGACAGGGTGTTTGCTGGAAGTGTATGGATACTGACTGGGGAATTGAAGGTGTGAAAGACAAGTGTGTAGGTGGTTAGAGGACTGCATACATAGTAGATAGGGGTTTGAAGCAGTCCATTTGCTAAGGCCTGGGTCACTGGATGAGTACTTGGGTACTGACTGAATGATTAGAGTACTGCAAGGAGAGTGCCTGGGTGAATTTATAAGTGTTTGTGTTTTGGCACAGTGAATGGATTAGTACATGGTGCTGAATGGGTCAATAGAGGAGTGCAAGGGGAGTGACAGGGTGTTTGATGGAAATGTATGAATACTGACTAGGGAATTGAAGGTGAGAAAGACAAGTGTGTAGGTGGTTAGAGGACTGCATACATAGTGGATAGGCGTTTGAAGCAGTCCATGTACTAAGGCCTGGCTCACTGCATCAGTACTGGGGTACTGACTGAATGATTAGAGTACAGCAAGGAGATTGCCTGGGTGAATTTATAAGTGGTTGGCTTTTGGCGCAGTGAATGGATTAGTACATGGTGCTGAATGGGTCACTGGAGGAGTGCAAGGGGAGTGACAGGGTGTTTGCTGGAAGTGTAAGGATACAGACTGGGGAATTGAAGGTGTGAAAGACAAATATGTAGGTGGTTAGAAGACAGCATGCATAGTGGATAGGCGTTTGAAGCAGTCCATGTGCTAAGGCCTGGATCACTGCATGAGTACTTGGGTACTGACTGAATGATTAGAGTACTGCAAGGAACGTGCCTCGGTGAATTTATAAGTGGTTGTGTTTTGGTGCACTAAATGGATTAGTACATGGTGCTGAATGGGTCACTAGAGGAGTGCAAGGGGAGTGACAGGGTGTTTGCTGGAAGTGTATGGATACTGACTGGGGAATTGAAGGTGTGAAAGACAAGTGTGTAGGTGGTTATAGGACTGCATACATAGTGGATAGTTGTTTGAAGCAGTCCATTTGCTAAGGCCTGGGTCTCTTGATGAGTACTTGGGTACTGACTGAATGATTAGAGTACTGCAAGGAGAGTGCCTGGGTGAATGTATAAGTGTTTGGGTTTTGGCGCAGTGAATGGATTAGTACATTCTGCTGAATGGGACACTAGAGGAGTGCAAGGGGAGTGACAGGGTGTTTGCTGGAGTGTATAGATACTGACTGGGGAATTGAAGGTGTGAAAGACAAATGTGTAGGTAGTTAGAGGACTGCATGCATAGTGGATAGGCGTTTGAAGTAGTCCATGTGCTAAGGCCTGGCTCAGTTCATGAGTACTTGGGTACTGACTGAATGATTAGTGTACTGCAAGGAGAGTGCCTGGGTGAACTTATAAGTAGTTGGGTTTTGGCGCAGTGAATGGATTAGTACATGGTGCTGAATGGGTCACTACAGTAGTGCAAGGGGAGTAACAGGGTGTTTGCTAGAAGTGTATGGATACTGACTGGGGAATTGAAGGTGTGAAAGACAAGTAGGTAGGTGGTTAGAGGACTGCATACAATGTGGATAGGGGTTTGAAGCAGTCCATTTGCTAAGGCCTGGGTCACTGGATGAGTACTTGGGTACTGACTAAATGATTAGAACACTGCAAGCAGAGTGCCTGGGTGAATTTATAAGTGTTTGGGTTTTAGCACAGTGAATGGATTAGTACATGGTGCTGAACGGGTCAATAGAGGAGCGCAAGGGGAGGGACAGGTTGTTTGCTGGAAGTGTATGGATACTGACTGGGGAATTGAAGGTGTGAAAGACAAGTGTGAAGGTGATTAGAAGACTGCATGCATAGTGGATAGGCGTTTGAAGCAATCCATGTGCTAAGGCCTGGCTCACTGCATGAGTACTTGGGTAATGACTGAATAATTAGAGTACTGCAAGGAGAGTGCCTGGGTGAATTTATAAGTGGTTGGGTTTTGGCGCACTAAATGGATTAGTACATGGTGCTGAATGGGTCACTAGAGGAGTGCAAGGGGAGTGACAGGGTGTTTGCTGGAAGTGTATGGATAATGACTGGGGAATTGAAGGTGTGAAAGACAAGTATGTAAGTGGTTAGAAGACTGCATGCATAGTGGATAGGCGTTTGAAGCAGTCCATGTGCTAAGGCCTGGCTCAGTGAATGAGTACTTGGGTACTGACTGAATGATTAGAGTACAGCAAGGAGAGTGCCGGGGTGAATTTATAAGTGGTTGGCTTTTGGCGCAGTGAATGGATTAGTACATGGTGCTGAATGGGTCACTGGAGGAGTGCAAGGGGAGTGACAGATTGTTTGCTGGAAGTGTATAGATACTGACTGGGGAATTGAAGGTGTTTAAGACAAGTGTGTAGGTGGTTAGAGGACTGCATGCATAGTGGATAGGGGTTTGAAGCAGTCCATGTGCTAAGGCCTGGGTCACTGGATGAGTACTTGGATACTGACTGAATGATTAGAATACTGCAAGGAGAGTACCTGGGTGATTTTATAAGTGTTTGGGTTTTGGCGCAGTGAATGGATTAGTACATTGTGCTGAATGGGACACTAGAGGAGTGAAAGGGGAGTGACAGGGTGTTTGCTGGAAGTGTATGGATACGGACTGGGAAATTGAAGGTGTGAAAGACAAGTGTGTAGGTGGTTAGAGGACTGCATGCATAGTGGATAGGCGTTTGAAGTAGTCCATGTGCTAAGGCCTGGCTCAGTGCATGAGTACTTGGGTACTGACTGAATGATTAGAGTACTGCAAGGAGAGTGCCTGGGTGAACTTATAAGTAGTTGGGTTTTGGCGCAGTGAATGGATTAGAACATGGTGCTGAATGGGTCTCTACAGTAGTGCAAGGGGAGTAACAGGGTGTTTGCTAGAAGTGTATAGATACTGACTGGAGAATTGAAGGTGTGAAAGTCAAGTGTGTAGGTGGTTAGAAGACTGTATGCATAGTGGATAGGGGTTTGAAGCAGTCTATGTGCTAAGGCCTGGTTCACTGGATGAGTACATGGGTACTGACTGAATCAGTAGAGTACAGCAAGGAGAGTTCATGGGTGAATTTATAAGTGGTTGGCTTTTGGCGCAGTGAATGGATTAGTACATGGTGCTGAATGGGTCACTGGAGGAGTGCAAGGGGAGTGACAGGGTGTTTGCTGGAAGTGTATAGATACTGACTGGGGAATTGAAGGTGTGAAAGACAAGTATGTAGGTGGTTAGAGGACTGCATACATAGTGGATAGGGGTTTGAAGCAGTCCATTTGCTAAGGCCTGAGTCACTGGATGAGTACTTGGGTACTGACTGAATGATTAGAGCACTGCAAGCAGAGTGCCTGGGTGAATTTATAAGTGTTTGGGTTTTGGCACAGTGAATGGATTAGTACATGGTGCTGAACGGGTCAATAGAGGAGCGCAAGGGGAGGGACAGGTTGTTTGCTGGAAGTGTATGGATACTGACTGGGGAATTAAAGGTGTGAAAGACAAGTGTGTAGGTGGTTAGAAGACTGCATGCATAGTGTATAGGGGTTTGAAGCAGTCCATGTGCTAAGGCCTGGTTCACAGGATGAGTACATGGGTGCTGCCTGAATGATTAGAGTACTGCAAGGAGAGTGCCTGGGTGAATTTATAAGTGGTTGGGTTTTGGTGCAGTGAATGGATTAGTACATGGTGCTGAATGGGTCACTAGAGGAGTACAAGGGGAGTGACAGGGTGTTTGCTGGAAGTGTATAGATACTGACTGGGGATTTGAAGGTGAGAAAGACAAGTGTGTAGGTGGTTAGAGGACTGCATGCATAGTGGAACAGTCCATGTGCTAAGGCCTGGCTCACTGCATGAGTACTGGGGTACTGACTGAATGATTAGAGTACTGCAAGGAGAGTGCCTGGGTGAATTTATAAGTGGTTGGCTTTTGGTGCAGTGAATGGATTAGTACATGGTGCTGAATGGGTCACTGGAGGAGTGCAAGGGAGTGACAGGGTGTTTGCTGGAAGTGTATGGATAATGACTGGGGAATTGAAGGTGTGAAAGACAAGTGTGTAGGTGGTTAGAGGACTACATACATAGTAGATAGGGGGTTGAAGCAGTCCATTTGCTAAGGCCTGGGTCACTGGATAAGTACTTGGGTACTGACTGAATGATTAGTGTACTGCAAGGAGAGTGCCTGGGTGAAGTTATAAGTGGTTGGGTTTTGGCGCATTGAATGGATTAGTACATGGTGCTGAATGGGTCACTACAGTAGTGCAAGGGGAGTAACAGGGTGTTTGCTAGAAGTGTATGGATACTGACTGGATAATTGAAGGTGTGAAAGACAAGTGTGTAGGTGGTTAGAAGACTGCATGCTTAGTGGATAGGGGTTTGAAGCAGTCCATGTGCTAAGGCCTGGTTCACTGGATGAGTACATGGGCACTGACTGAATTATTAGAGTACAGCAAGGAGAGTGCCAGGGTGAATTTATAAGTGGTTGGTTTTTGGCACAGTGAATGGATTAGTACATGGTGCTGAATGGGTCACTACAGTAGTGCAAGGGGAGTAACAGGGTGTTTGCTAGAAGTGTATGGATACTGACTGGATAATTGAAGGTGTGAAAGACAAGTGTGTAGGTGGTTAGAAGACTGCATGCATAGTGGATAGGGGTTTGAAGCAGTCCATGTGCTAAGGCCTGGTTCACTGGATGAGTACATGGGTACTGACTGAATTATTAGGGTACAGCAAGGAGAGTGCCTGGGTGAATTTATAAGTGTTTGGGTGTTGGCACAGTGAATGGATTAGTACATGGTGCTGAATGGGTCAATAGAGGAGTGCAAGGGGAGTGACAGGGTGTTTGCTGGAGTGTATAGATACTGACTGGGGAATTGAAGGTGTGAAAGACAAATGTGTAGGTGGTTAGAGGACTGCATGCATAGTGGATAGGCGTTTGAAGCAGTCCATGTGCTAAGGCCTTGCTCAGTGCGTGAGTACTTGGGTACTGGCTGAATGATTAGAGTACTGCAAGGAGAGTGCCTGGGTGAACTTATATGTGGTTGGGTTTTGGCGCAGTGAATGGATTAGTACATGGTGCTGAATGGGTCACTACAGTAGTGCAAGGGGAGTAACAGGGTGTTTGCTAGAAGAGTATGGATACTGACTGGAGAATTAAAGGTGTGAAAGACAAGTGTGTAGGTGGTTAGAAGACTGCATGCATAGTGGATCGGGGTTTGAAGCAGTCCATGTGCTAAGGCCTGGCTCGGTGCGTGAGTACTTGGGTACTGGCTGAATGATTAGAGTACAGCAAGGAGAGTGCCTGGGTGAATTTATAAGTGGTTGGGTTTTGGCGCAGTGAATGGATTAGTACAGGATGCTGAATGGGTCACTAGGGGAGTGCAAGGGGGGTGACAGGGTGTTTGCTGGAAATGTATGGATACTGACTGGGGAATTGAAGGTGAGAAAGCCAAGTGTGTAGGTGGTTAGAGGACTGCATGCATAGTGGATAGGCGTTTGAAGCAGTTCATGTGCTAAGGCCTGGGTCACTGGATGAGTACTTGGGTACTGACTGAATGATTAGAGTACTGCAAGGAGAGTGCCTGGGTGAATTTATAAGTGTTCGGGTTTTGGCACAGTGAATGGATTAGTACATGGTGCTGAATGGGTCAATAGAGGAGTACAAGGGGAGTGACAGGGTGTTTGCTGGAAGTGTATGGATACGGACTGGGGAATTGAAGGGGAGAAAGACAAGTGTGTAGGTGGTTAGAGGACTGCATGGATAGTGGATAGGTGTTTGAAGCAGTCCTTGTGCTAAGGCCTGGCTCACTGCATGAGTACTGGGGTACTGACTGAATGATTAGAGTACTGCAAGGAGAGTGCCTGGGTGAATTTATAAGTGGTTGGCTTTTGGCGCAGTTAATGGATTAGTACATGGTGCTGATTGCGTCACTGGAGGAGTGCAAGGGGAGTGACAGGGTGTTTGCTGGAAGTGTATGGATACTGACTGGGGAATTGAAGGTGTGAAAGACAAGTATGTAGGTGGTTAGAAGACTGCATGCATAGTGGATAGGCGTTTGAAGCAGTCCATGTGCTAAGGCCTGGCTCACTGCATGAGTACTTGGGTACTGACTGAATGATTAGACTACTGCAAGGAGAGTGCCTGGGTGACTTTACAAGTGGTTGGGTTTTGGCGCACTAAATGGATTAGTACATGGTGTTGAATGGGTCACTAGAGGAGTGCAAGGGGAGTGACAGGGTGTTTGCTGGAAGTGTATGGATAATGACTGGCGAATTGAAGGTGTGAAAGACAAGTATGTAGGTGGTTAGAAGACTGCATGCATAGTGGATAGGAGTTTGAAGCAGTCCATGTATTAAGATCTGGCTCACTGCATGAGTACTTGGGTACTGACTGAATGATTAGAGTACTGCAAGGAGAGTGCCTGGGTGAATTTACAAGTGGTTGGTTTTTGGCGCACTAAATGGATTAGTACATGGTGCTGAATAGGTCACTAGAGGAGTGCAAGGGGAGTGACAGGGTGTTTGCTGGAAGTGTATGGATACTGACTGGGGAATTGAACGTGTGAAAGACAAGTGTGTAGGTGGTTAGAGGACTGCATACATAGTGGATAGGTGTTTGAAGCAGTCCATTTGCTAAGGCCTGGGTCACTGGATGAGTACTTGGGTACTGACTGAATGATTAGAGCACTGCAAGCAGAGTGCCTGGGTGAATTTATAAGTGTTTGGGTTTTGGCACAGTGAATGGATTAGTACATGGTGCTGAGTGGGTCAATAGAGGAGCGCAAGGGGAGGGACAGGTTGTTTGCTGGAAGTGTATGGATACTGACTGGGGAATTGAAGGTGTGAAAGACAAGTGTGCAGGTGGTTAGAAGACTGCATGCATAGTGGATAGGTGTTTGAAGCAGTCCATGTGCTAAGGCCTGGCTCACTGCATGAGTACTTGGGTACTGACTGAATGATTAGAGTACTGCAAGGAGAGTGCCTGGGTGAATTTATAAGTGGTTGGGTTTTAGCGCACTAAATGGATTAGTACATGGTGCTGAATGGGTCACTAGAGGAGTGCAAGGGGAGTGACAGGGTGTTTGCTGGAAGTGTATGGATACTGACTGGGGAATTGAAGGTGTGAAAGACAAGTGTGTAGGTGGTTAGAGGACTGCATACATAGTAGATTGGGGGTTTAAAGCAGTCCATGTGCTAAGGCCTGGCTCAATGCATGAGTACTTGGGTACTGACTGAATGATTAGAGTACTGCAAGGAGAGTGCCTGGGTGAATTTACAAGTGGTTGGTTTTTGGCGCACTAAATGGATTAGTACATAGTGCTGAATAGGTCACTAGAGGAGTGCAAGGGGAGTGACAGGGTGTTTGCTGGAAGTGTATGGATACTGACTGGGGAATTGAACGTGTGAAAGACAAGTGTGTAGGTGGTTAGAGGACTGCATACATAGTGGATAGGTGTTTGAAGCAGTCCATTTGCTAAGGCCTGGGTCACTGGATGAGTACTTGGGTACTGACTGAATGATTAGAGCACTGCAAGCAGAGTGCCTGGGTGAATTTATAAGTGTTTGGGTTTTGGCACAGTGAATGGATTAGTACATGGTGCTGAGCGGGTCAATAGAGGAGCGCAAGGGGAGGGACAGGTTGTTTGCTGGAAGTGTATGGATACTGACTGGGGAATTGAAGGTGTGAAAGACAAGTGTGCAGGTGGTTAGAAGACTGCATGCATAGTGGATAGGTGTTTGAAGCAGTCCATGTGCTAAGGCCTGGCTCACTGCATGAGTACTTGGGTACTGACTGAATGATTAGAGTACTGCAAGGAGAGTGCCTGGGTGAATTTATAAGTGGTTGGGTTTTGGCGCACTAAATGGATTAGTACATGGTGCTGAATGGGTCACTAGAGGAGTGCAAGGGGAGTGACAGGGTGTTTGCTGGAAGTGTATGGATACTGACTGGGGAATTGAAGGTGTGAAAGACAAGTGTGTAGGTGGTTAGAGGACTGCATACATAGTAGATAGGGGTTTGAAGCAGTCCATTTGCTAAGGCCTGGGTCACTGGATGAGTACTTGGGTACTGACTGAATGATTAGAGTACTGCAAGGAGAGTGCCTGGGTGAATTTATAAGTGTTTGTGTTTTGGCACAGTGAATGGATTAGTACATGGTGCTGAATGGGTCAATAGAGGAGTGCAAGGGGAGTGACAGGGTGTTTGATGGAAATGTATGAATACTGACTAGGGAATTGAAGGTGAGAAAGACAAGTGTGTAGGTGGTTAGAGGACTGCATACATAGTGGATAGGCGTTTGAAGCAGTCCATGTACTAAGGCCTGGCTCACTGCATCAGTACTGGGGTACTGACTGAATGATTAGAGTACAGCAAGGAGATTGCCTGGGTGAATTTATAAGTGGTTGGCTTTTGGCGCAGTGAATGGATTAGTACATGGTGCTGAATGGGTCACTGGAGGAGTGCAAGGGGAGTGACAGGGTGTTTGCTGGAAGTGTAAGGATACAGACTGGGGAATTGAAGGTGTGAAAGACAAATATGTAGGTGGTTAGAAGACAGCATGCATAGTGGATAGGCGTTTGAAGCAGTCCATGTGCTAAGGCCTGGATCACTGCATGAGTACTTGGGTACTGACTGAATGATTAGAGTACTGCAAGGAACGTGCCTCGGTGAATTTATAAGTGGTTGTGTTTTGGTGCACTAAATGGATTAGTACATGGTGCTGAATGGGTCACTAGAGGAGTGCAAGGGGAGTGACAGGGTGTTTGCTGGAAGTGTATGGATACTGACTGGGGAATTGAAGGTGTGAAAGACAAGTGTGTAGGTGGTTATAGGACTGCATACATAGTGGATAGTTGTTTGAAGCAGTCCATTTGCTAAGGCCTGGGTCTCTTGATGAGTACTTGGGTACTGACTGAATGATTAGAGTACTGCAAGGAGAGTGCCTGGGTGAATGTATAAGTGTTTGGGTTTTGGCGCAGTGAATGGATTAGTACATTCTGCTGAATGGGACACTAGAGGAGTGCAAGGGGAGTGACAGGGTGTTTGCTGGAGTGTATAGATACTGACTGGGGAATTGAAGGTGTGAAAGACAAATGTGTAGGTAGTTAGAGGACTGCATGCATAGTGGATAGGCGTTTGAAGTAGTCCATGTGCTAAGGCCTGGCTCAGTTCATGAGTACTTGGGTACTGACTGAATGATTAGTGTACTGCAAGGAGAGTGCCTGGGTGAACTTATAAGTAGTTGGGTTTTGGCGCAGTGAATGGATTAGTACATGGTGCTGAATGGGTCACTACAGTAGTGCAAGGGGAGTAACAGGGTGTTTGCTAGAAGTGTATGGATACTGACTGGGGAATTGAAGGTGTGAAAGACAAGTAGGTAGGTGGTTAGAGGACTGCATACAATGTGGATAGGGGTTTGAAGCAGTCCATTTGCTAAGGCCTGGGTCACTGGATGAGTACTTGGGTACTGACTAAATGATTAGAGCACTGCAAGCAGAGTGCCTGGGTGAATTTATAAGTGTTTGGGTTTTAGCACAGTGAATGGATTAGTACATGGTGCTGAACGGGTCAATAGAGGAGCGCAAGGGGAGGGACAGGTTGTTTGCTGGAAGTGTATGGATACTGACTGGGGAATTGAAGGTGTGAAAGACAAGTGTGAAGGTGATTAGAAGACTGCATGCATAGTGGATAGGCGTTTGAAGCAATCCATGTGCTAAGGCCTGGCTCACTGCATGAGTACTTGGGTAATGACTGAATAATTAGAGTACTGCAAGGAGAGTGCCTGGGTGAATTTATAAGTGGTTGGGTTTTGGCGTACTAAATGGATTAGTACATGGTGCTGAATGGGTCACTAGAGGAGTGCAAGGGGAGTGACAGGGTGTTTGCTGGAAGTGTATGGATAATGACTGGGGAATTGAAGGTGTGAAAGACAAGTACGTAAGTGGTTAGAAGACTGCATGCATAGTGGATAGGCGTTTGAAGCAGTCCATGTGCTAAGGCCTGGCTCAGTGAATGAGTACTTGGGTACTGACTGAATGATTAGAGTACAGCAAGGAGAGTGCCGGGGTGAATTTATAAGTGGTTGGCTTTTGGCGCAGTGAATGGATTAGTACATGGTGCTGAATGGGTCACTGGAGGAGTGCAAGGGGAGTGACAGGGTGTTTGCTGGAAGTGTATAGATACTGACTGGGGAATTGAAGGTGTTTAAGACAAGTGTGTAGGTGGTTAGAGGACTGCATGCATAGTGGATAGGGGTTAGAAGCAGTCCATGTGCTAAGGCCTGGGTCACTGGATGAGTACTTGGATACTGACTGAATGATTAGAATACTGCAAGGAGAGTACCTGGGTGATTTTATAAGTGTTTGGGTTTTGGCGCAGTGAATGGATTAGTACATTGTGCTGAATGGGACACTAGAGGAGTGAAAGGGGAGTGACAGGGTGTTTGCTGGAAGTGTATGGATACGGACTGGGAAATTGAAGGTGTGAAAGACAAGTGTGTAGGTGGTTAGAGGACTGCATGCATAGTGGATAGGCGTTTGAAGTAGTCCATGTGCTAAGGCCTGGCTCAGTGCATGAGTACTTGGGTACTGACTGAATGATTAGAGTACTGCAAGGAGAGTGCCTGGGTGAACTTATAAGTAGTTGGGTTTTGGCGCAGTGAATGGATTAGAACATGGTGCTGAATGGGTCTCTACAGTAGTGCAAGGGGAGTAACAGGGTGTTTGCTAGAAGTGTATAGATACTGACTGGAGAATTGAAGGTGTGAAAGACAAGTGTGTAGGTGGTTAGAAGACTGTATGCATAGTGGATAGGGGTTTGAAGCAGTCTATGTGCTAAGGCCTGGTTCACTGGATGAGTACATGGGTACTGACTGAATCAGTAGAGTACAGCAAGGAGAGTTCATGGGTGAATTTATAAGTGGTTGGCTTTTGGCGCAGTGAATGGATTAGTACATGGTGCTGAATGGGTCACTGGAGGAGTGCAAGGGGAGTGACAGGGTGTTTGCTGGAAGTGTATAGATACTGACTGGGGAATTGAAGGTGTGAAAGACAAGTATGTATGTGGTTAGAGGACTGCATACATAGTGGATAGGGGTTTGAAGCAGTCCATTTGCTAAGGCCTGAGTCACTGGATGAGTACTTGGGTACTGACTGAATGATTAGAGCACTGCAAGCAGAGTGCCTGGGTGAATTTATAAGTGTTTGGGTTTTGGCACAGTGAATGGATTAGTACATGGTGCTGAACGGGTCAATAGAGGAGCGCAAGGGGAGGGACAGGTTGTTTGCTGGAAGTGTATGGATACTGACTGGGGAATTAAAGGTGTGAAAGACAAGTGTGTAGGTGGTTAGAAGACTGCATGCATAGTGTATAGGGGTTTGAAGCAGTCCATGTGCTAAGGCCTGGTTCACAGGATGAGTACATGGGTGCTGCCTGAATGATTAGAGTACTGCAAGGAGAGTGCCTGGGTGAATTTATAAGTGGTTGGGTTTTGGCGCAGTGAATGGATTAGTACATGGTGCTGAATGGGTCACTAGAGGAGTACAAGGGGAGTGACAGGGTGTTTGCTGGAAGTGTATAGATACTGACTGGGGATTTGAAGGTGAGAAAGACAAGTGTGTAGGTGGTTAGAGGACTGCATGCATAGTGGAACAGTCCATGTGCTAAGGCCTGGCTCACTGCATGAGTACTGGGGTACTGACTGAATGATTAGAGTACTGCAAGGAGAGTGCCTGGGTGAATTTATAAGTGGTTGGCTTTTGGTGCAGTGAATGGATTAGTACATGGTGCTGAATGGGTCCCTGGAGGAGTGCAAGGGAGTGACAGGGTGTTTGCTGGAAGTGTATGGATAATGACTGGGGAATTGAAGGTGTGAAAGACAAGTGTGTAGGTGGTTAGAGGACTACATACATAGTAGATAGGGGGTTGAAGCAGTCCATTTGCTAAGGCCTGGGTCACTGGATAAGTACTTGGGTACTGACTGAATGATTAGTGTACTGTAAGGAGAGTGCCTGGGTGAAGTTATAAGTGGTTGGGTTTTGGCGCATTGAATGGATTAGTACATGGTGCTGAATGGGTCACTACAGTAGTGCAAGGGGAGTAACAGGGTGTTTGCTAGAAGTGTATGGATACTGACTGGATAATTGAAGGTGTGAAAGACAAGTGTGTAGGTGGTTAGAAGACTGCATGCATAGTGGATAGGGGTTTGAAGCAGTCCATGTGCTAAGGCCTGGTTCACTGGATGAGTACATGGGCACTGACTGAATTATTAGAGTACAGCAAGGAGAGTGCCAGGGTGAATTTATAAGTGGTTGGTTTTTGGCACAGTGAATGGATTAGTACATGGTGCTGAATGGGTCACTACAGTAGTGCAAGGGGAGTAACAGGGTGTTTGCTAGAAGTGTATGGATACTGACTGGATAATTGAAGGTGTGAAAGACAAGTGTGTAGGTGGTTAGAAGACTGCATGCATAGTGGATAGGGGTTTGAAGCAGTCCATGTGCTAAGGCCTGGTTCACTGGATGAGTACATGGGTACTGACTGAATTATTAGGGTACAGCAAGGAGAGTGCCTGGGTGAATTTATAAGTGTTTGGGTGTTGGCACAGTGAATGGATTAGTACATGGTGCTGAATGGGTCAATAGAGGAGTGCAAGGGGAGTGACAGGGTGTTTGCTGGAGTGTATAGATACTGACTGGGGAATTGAAGGTGTGAAAGACAAATGTGTAGGTGGTTAGAGGACTGCATGCATAGTGGATAGGCGTTTGAAGCAGTCCATGTGCTAAGGCCTTGCTCAGTGCGTGAGTACTTGGGTACTGGCTGAATGATTAGAGTACTGCAAGGAGAGTGCCTGGGTGAACTTATATGTGGTTGGGTTTTGGCGCAGTGAATGGATTAGTACATGGTGCTGAATGGGTCACTACAGTAGTGCAAGGGGAGTAACAGGGTGTTTGCTAGAAGAGTATGGATACTGACTGGAGAATTAAAGGTGTGAAAGACAAGTGTGTAGGTGGTTAGAAGACTGCATGCATAGTGGATCGGGGTTTGAAGCAGTCCATGTGCTAAGGCCTGGCTCGGTGCGTGAGTACTTGGGTACTGGCTGAATGATTAGAGTACAGCAAGGAGAGTGCCTGGGTGAATTTATAAGTGGTTGGGTTTTGGCGCAGTGAATGGATTAGTACAGGATGCTGAATGGGTCACTAGGGGAGTGCAAGGGGGGTGACAGGGTGTTTGCTGGAAATGTATGGATACTGACTGGGGAATTGAAGGTGAGAAAGCCAAGTGTGTAGGTGGTTAGAGGACTGCATGCATAGTGGATAGGCGTTTGAAGCAGTTCATGTGCTAAGGCCTGGGTCACTGGATGAGTACTTGGGTACTGACTGAATGATTAGAGTACTGCAAGGAGAGTGCCTGGGTGAATTTATAAGTGTTCGGGTTTTGGCACAGTGAATGGATTAGTACATGGTGCTGAATGGGTCAATAGAGGAGTACAAGGGGAGTGACAGGGTGTTTGCTGGAAGTGTATGGATACGGACTGGGGAATTGAAGGGGAGAAAGACAAGTGTGTAGGTGGTTAGAGGACTGCATGGATAGTGGATAGGTGTTTGAAGCAGTCCTTGTGCTAAGGCCTGGCTCACTGCATGAGTACTGGGGTACTGACTGAATGATTAGAGTACTGCAAGGAGAGTGCCTGGGTGAATTTATAAGTGGTTGGCTTTTGGCGCAGTGAATGGATTAGTACATGGTGCTGAATGGGTCACTGGAGGAGTGCAAGAGGAGTGACAGGGTGTTTGCTGGAAGTGTATGGATACTGACTTGGGAATTGAAGGTGTGAAAGACAAGTATGTAGGTGGTTAGAAGACTGCATGCATAGTGGATAGGCGTTTGAAGCAGTCCATGTGCTAAGGCCTGGCTCACTGCATGAGTACTTGGGTACTGACTGAATGATTAGAGTACTACAAGGAAATTGCTTGGGTGAATTTATAAGTGGTTGGGTTTTGGCGCACTAAATGGATTAGTACATGGTGCTGAATGGATCACTAGAGGAGTGCAAGGGGAGTGACAGGGTGTTTGCTGTAAGTGTATGGATACTGACTGGGGAATTTAATGTGTGAAAGACAAGTGTGTAGGTTTAGAGGACTGCATACATAGTGGATAGGGGGTTGAAGCAGTCCATTTGCTAAGGCCTGGGTCACTGGATGAGTACATGAGTACTGACTGAATTATTAGAGTACAGCAAGGAGAGAACCTGGGTGAATTTATAAGTGGTTGGCTTTTGGCACAGTGAATGGATTAGTACATGGTGCTGAATGGGTCACTGGAGGAGTGCAAGGGAGTGACAGAGTGTTTGCTGGAAGTGTATGGATAATGACTGGGGAATTGAAGGTGTGAAAGACAAGTGTGTAGGTGGTTAGAGGACTACATACATAGTAGATAGGGGGTTGAAGCAGTCCATTTGCTAAGGCCTGGGTCAATGGATGAGTACTTGGGTACTGACTGAATGATTAGTGTACTGCAAGGAGAGTGCCTGGGTGAACTTAGAAGTGGTTGGGTTTTGGCGCAGTGAATGGATTAGTACATGGTGCTGAATGGGTCACTACAGTAGTGCAAGGGGAGTAACAGGGTGTTTGCTAGAAGTGTATGGATACTGACTGGATAATTGAAGGTGTGAAAGACAAGTGTGTAGGTGGTTAGAAGACTGCATGCATAGTGGATAGGGGTTTGAAGCAGTCCATGTGCTAAGGCCTGGTTCACTGGATGAGTACATGGGTACTGACTGAATTATTAGAGTACAGCAAGGAGAGTGCCTGGGTGAATTTATAAGTGGTTGGTTTTTGGCACAGTGAATGGATTAGTACATGGTGCTGAATGGGTCACTACAGTAGTGCAAGGGGAGTAACAGAGTGTTTGCTAGAAGTGTATGGATACTGACTGGATAATTGAAGGTGTGAAAGACAAGTGTGTAGGTGGTTAGAAGACTGCATGCATAGTGGATAGGGGTTTGAAGTAGTCCATGTGCTAAGGCCTGGTTCACTGGATGAGTACATGGGTACTGACTGAATTATTAGGGTACAGCAAGGAGAGTGCCTGGGTGAATTTATAAGTGTTTGGGTGTTGGCACAGTGAATGGATTAGTACATGGTGCTGAATGGGTCAATAGAGGAGCGCAAGGGGAGTGACAGGGTATTTGCTGGAGTGCATAGATACTGACTGGGGAATTGAAGGTGTGAAAGACAAATGTGTAGGTGGTTAGAGGACTGCATGCATAGTGGATAGGCGTTTGAAGCAGTCCATGTGCTAAGGCCTGGCTCAGTGCGTGAGTACTTGGGTACTGGCTGAATGATTAGAGTACTGCAAGGAGAGTGCCTGGGTGAACTTATATGTGGTTGGGTTTTGGCGCAGTGAATGGATTAGTACATGGTGCTGAATGGGTCACTACAGTAGTGCAAGGGGAGTAACAGGGTGTTTGCTAGAAGTGTATGGATACTGACTGGAGAATTAAAGGTGTGAAAGACAAGTGTGTAGGTGGTTAGAAGACTGCATGCATAGTGGATAGGGGTTTGAAGTAGTCCATGTGCTAAGGCCTGGTTCACTGGATGAGTACATGGGTACTGACTGAATTATTAGAGTACAGCAAGGAGAGTGCCTGGGTGAATTTATAAGTGGTTGGTTTTTGGCACAGTGAATGGATTAGTACATGGTGCTGAATGGGTCACTACAGTAGGTCAAGGGGAGTAACAGAGTGTTTGCTAGAAGTGTATGGATACTGACTGGATAATTGAAGGTGTGAAAGACAAGTGTGTAGGTGGTTAGAAGACTGCATGCATAGTGGATAGGGGTTTGAAGTGGTCCATGTGCTAAGGCCTGGTTCACTGGATGAGTACATGGGTACTGACTGAATTATTAGGGTACAGCAAGGAGAGTGCCTGGGTGAATTTATAAGTGTTTGGGTGTTGGCACAGTGAATGGATTAGTACATGGTGCTGAATGGGTCAATAGAGGAGCGCAAGGGGAGTGACAGGGTGTTTGCTGGAGTGTATAGATACTGACTGGGGAATTGAAGGTGTGAAAGACAAATGTGTAGGTGGTTAGAGGACTGCATGCATAGTGGATAGGCGTTTGAAGCAGTCCATGTGCTAAGGCCTGGCTCAGTGCGTGATTACTTGGGTACTGGCTGAATGATTAGAGTACTGCAAGGAGAGTGCCTGGGTGAACTTATATGTGGTTGGGTTTTGGCGCAGTGAATGGATTAGTACATGGTGCTGAATGGGTCACTACAGTAGTGCAAGGGGAGTAACAGGGTGTTTGCTAGAAGTGTATGGATACTGACTGGAGAATTAAAGGTGTGAAAGACAAGTGTGTAGGTGGGTAGAAGACTGCATGCATAGTGGATCGGGGTTTGAAGCAGTCCATGTGCTAAGGCCTGGTTCACTGGATGAGTACATGGGTACTGACTGAATCAGTAGTGTACAGCAAGGAGAGTGCCTGGGTGAATTTATAAGTGGTTGGGTTTTGGCGCAGTGAATGGATTAGTACAGGATGCTGAATGGGTCACTAGGGGAGTGCAAGGGGGGTGACAGGGTGTTTGCTGGAAATGTATGGATACTGACTGGGGAATTGAAGGTGAGAAAGCCAAGTGTGTAGGTGGTTAGAGGACTGCATGCATAGTGGATAGGCGTTTGAAGCAGTTCATGTGCTAAGGCCTGGCTCACTGCATGAGTACTTGGGTACTGACTGAATGATTAGAGTACTACAAGGAAAGTGCTTGGGTGAATTTATAAGTGTTTGGGTTTTGGCATAGTGAATGGATTAGTACATGGTGCTGAATGGGTCAATAGAGGAGTGCAAGGGGAGTGACAGGGTGTATGCTGGAGTGTATAGATACTGACTGGGGAATTGAAGGTGTGAAAGACAAATGTGTAGGTGGTTAGAGGACTGCATGCATAGTGGATAGGCGTTTGAAGCAGTCCATGTGCTAAGGCCTGGCCAGTGCATGAGTACTTGGGTACTGACTGAATGATTAGAGTACTACAAGGAAAGTGCTTGGGTGAATTTATAAGTGTTTGGGTTTTGGCACAGTGAATGGATTAGTACATGGTGCTGAATGGGTCACTACAGTAGTGCAAGGGGAGTAACAGGGTGTTTGCTAGAAGTGTATGGATACTGACTGGAGAATTGAAGGTGTGAAAGACAAGTGTGTAGGTGGTAAGAAGACTGCATGCATAGTGGATAGGGGTTTGAAGCAGTCCATGTGCTAAGGCCTGGTTCACTGGATGAGTACATGGGTACTGCCTGAATGATTAGAGTACTGCAAGGAGAGTGCCTGGGTGAATTTATAAGTGGTTGGGTTTTGGCGCAGTGAATGGATTAGTACATGGTGCTGAATGGGTCACTAGAGGAGTACAAGGGGAGTGACAGGGTGTTTGCTGGAAGTGTATAGATACTGACTGGGGATTTGAAGGTGAGAAAGACAAGTGTGTAGGTGGTTAGAGGACTGCATGCATAGTGGAACAGTCCATGTGCTAAGGCCTGGCTCACTGCATGAGTACTGGGGTACTGACTGAATGATTAGAGTACTGCAAGGAGAGTGCCTGGGTGAATTTATAAGTGGTTGGCTTTTGGTTTAGTGAATGGATTAGTACATGGTGCTGAATGGGTCACTGGAGGAGTGCAAGGGAGTGACAGGGTGTTTGCTGGAAGTGTATGGATAATGACTGGGGAATTGAAGGTGTGAAAGACAAGTGTGTAGGTGGTTAGAGGACTACATACATAGTAGATAGGGGGTTGAAGCAGTCCATTTGCTAAGGCCTGGTTCACTGGATGAGTACTTGGGTACTGACTGAATGATTAGTGTACTGCAAGGAGAGTGCCTGGGTGAACTTATAAGTGGTTGGGTTTTGGCGCAGTGAATGGATTAGTACATGCTGCTGAATGGGTCACTACAGTAGTGCAAGGGGAGTAACAGTGTGTTTGCTAGAAGTGTATGGATACTGACTGGAGAATTGAAGGTGTGAAAGACAAGTGTGTAGGTGGTTAGAAGACTGCATGCATAGTGGATAGGCGTTTGAAGCAATCCATGTGCTAAGGCCTGGCTCACTGCATGAGTACTTGGGTACTGACTGAATGATTAGAGTACTGCAAGGAGAGTGCCTGGGTGAACTTATATGTGGTTGGGTTTTGGCGCAGTGAATGGATTAGTACATGGTGCTGAATGGGTCACTACAGTAGTGCAAGGGGAGTAACAGGGTGTTTGCTAGAAGTGTATGGATACTGACTGGAGAATTAAAGGTGTGAAAGACAAGTGTGTAGGTGGTTAGAAGACTGTATGCATAGTGGATCGGGGTTTGAAGCAGTCCATGTGCTAAGGCCTGGTTCACTGGATGAGTACATGGGTACTGACTGAATCATTAGGGTACAGCAAGGAGAGTGCCTGGGTGAATTTATAAGTGTTTGGGTGTTGGCACAGTGAATGGATTAGTACATGGTGCTGAATGGGTCAATAGAGGAGTGCAAGGGGAGTGACAGGGTGTTTGCTGGAGTGTATAGATACTGACTGGGGAATTGAAGGTGTGAAAGACAAATGTGTAGGTGGTTAGAGGACTGCATGCATAGTGGATAGGCGTTTGAAGCAGTCCATGTGCTAAGGCCTGGCTCAGTGCGTGAGTACTTGGGTACTGGCTGAATGATTAGAGTACTGCAAGGAGAGTGCCTGGGTGAACTTATATGTGGTTGGGTTTTGGCGCAGTGAATGGATTAGTACATGGTGCTGAATGGGTCACTACAGTAGTGCAAGGGGAGTAACAGGGTGTTTGCTAGAAGTGTATGGATACTGACTGGAGAATTAAAGGTGTGAAAGACAAGTGTGTAGGTGGTTAGAAGACTGTATGCATAGTGGATCGGGGTTTGAAGCAGTCCATGTGCTAAGGCCTGGTTCACTGGATGAGTACATGGGTACTGACTGAATCATTAGAGTACAGCAAGGAGAGTGCCTGGGTGAATTTATAAGTGGTTGGGTTTTGGTGCAGTGAATGGATTAGTACAGGATGCTGAATGGGTCACTAGGGGAGTGCAAGGGGGGTGACAGGGTGTATGCTGGAGTGTATAGATACTGACTGGGGAATTGAAGGTGTGAAAGACAAATGTGTAGGTGGTTAGAGGACTGCATGCATAGTGGATAGGCGTTTGAAGCAGTCCATGTGCTAAGGACTGGCTCAGTGCATGAGTACTTGGGTACTGACTGAATGATTAGAGTACTACAAGGAAAGTGCTTGGGTGAATTTATAAGTGTTTGGGTTTTGGCACAGTGAATGGATTAGTACATGGTGCTGAATGGGTCACTGGAGGAGTGCAAGGAGAGTGACAGGGTGTTTGCTGGAAGTGTATGGATACGGACTGGGGAATTGAAGGGGAGAAAGACAAGTGTGTAGGTGGTTAGAGGACTGCATGCATAGTGGATAGGCGTTTGAAGCAGTCCTTGTGCTAAGGCCTGGCTCACTGCATGAGTACTTGGGTACTGACTGAATGATTAGAGTACTGCAAGGAAAGTGCCTGGGTGAATTTATAAGTGGTTGGGTTTTGGCGCGCTAAATGGATTAGTACATGGTGCTGAATGGGTCACTAGAGGAGTGCAAGGGGAGGGACAGGGTGTTTGCTGGAAGTGTATGGATACTGACTGGGGAATTGAAGGTGTGAAAGACAAGTATGTAGGTGGTTAGAAGACTGCATGCATAGTGGATAGGCGTTTGAAGCAGTCCATGTGCTAAGGCCTGGGTCACTGGATGAGTACTTGGGTACTGACTGAATGATTAGAGTACTGCAAGGAGAGTGCCTGGGTGAATTTATAAGTGTTTGGGTTTTGGCACAGTGAATGGATTAGTACATGGTGCTGAATGGGTCAATAGAGGAGTGCAAGGGGAGTGACAGGGTGTTTGCTGGAAGTGTATGGATACGGACTGGGGAATTGAAGGGGAGAAAGACAAGTGTGTAGGTGGTTAGAGGACTGCATGCATAGTGGATAGGCGTTTGAAGCAGTCCTTGTGCTAAGGCCTGGCTCACTGCATGAGTACTGGGGTACTGACTGAATGATTAGAGTACTGCAAGGAGAGTGCCTGGGTGAATTTATAAGTGGTTGGCTTTTGGCGCAGTGAATGGATTAGTACATGGTGCTGAATGGGTCACTGGAGGAGTGCAAGGGGAGTGACAGGGTGTTTGCTGGAAGTGTATGGATACTGACTTGGGAATTGAAGGTGTGAAAGACAAGTATGTAGGTGGTTAGAAGTCTGCATGCATAGTGGATAGGCGTTTGAAGCAGTCCATGTGCAAAGGCCCGGCTCACTGCATGAGTACTTGGGTACTGACTGAATGATTAGAGTACTACAAGGAAAGTGCTTGGGTGAATTTATAAGTGGTTGGGTTTTGGCGCACTAAATGGATTAGTACATGGTGCTGAATAGATCACTAGAGGAGTGCAAGGGGAGTGACAGGGTGTTTGCTGTAAGTGTATGGATACTGACTGGGGAATTGAATGTGTGAAAGACAAGTGTGTAGGTGGTTAGAGGACTGCATACATAGTGGATAGGGGATTGAAGCAGTCCATTTGCTAAGGCCTGGGTCACTGGATGAGTACTTGGGTACTGACTGAATGATTAGAGTACTGCAAGGAGAGTGCCTGGGTGAATTTATAAGTGTTTGGATTTTCGCACAGTGAATGGATTAGTACATGGTGCTGAATGTGTCAATAGAGGAGTGCAAGGGGAGTGACAGGGTGTATGCTGGAGTGTATAGATACTGACTGGGGAATCGAAGGTGTGAAAGACAAGTGTGTAGGTGGTTATAGGACTGCATGCATAGTGGATAGGCGTTTGAAGTAGTCCATGTGCTAAGGCCTGGCTCAGTGCATGAGTACTTGGGTACTGACTGAATGATTAGAGTACTGCAAGGGGAGTGCCTGGGTGAACTTATAAGTGGTTGGCTTTTGGCGCAGTGAATGGAATAGTACATGGTGCTGAATGGGTCACTGGAGGAGTGCAAGGGAGTGACAGGGTGTTTGCTGGAAGTGTATGGATAATGACTGGGGAATTGAAGGTGTGAAAGACAAGTGTGTAGGTGATTAGAGGACTGCATACATAGTGGCTAGGGGGTTGAAGCAGTCCATTTGCTAAGGCCTGGGTCACTGGATGAGTACTTGGGTACTGACTGAATGATTAGAGTACTGCAAGGAAAGTGCCTGGGTGAATTTATAAGTATTTGGGTTTTGGCGCAGTGAATGGATTAGTACATTTTGCTGAATGGGACACTAGAGGAGTGAAAGGGGAGTGACAGGGTGTTTGCTGGAAGTGTATGGATACGGAGTGGGGAATTGAAGGTGTGAAAGACAAGTGTGTAGGTGGTTAGAGGACTGCATGCATAGTAGATAGGCATTTCAAGCAGTCCATGTGCTAAAGCCTGGCTCAGTGCATGAGTACTTGGGTACTGACTGAATTATTAGAGTACTGCAAGGAGAGTGCCTGGGTGAATTTATAAGTGGTTGGGTTTTGGCGCACTAAATGGATTAGTAGATGGTGCTGAATGGCTCACTAGAGGAGTGCAAGGGGAGTGACAGAGTGTTTGCTGGAAGTGTATGGATAATGACTGGGGAATTGAAGGTGTGAAAGACAAGTGTGGAGGTGGTTAGAGGACTGCATGCATAGTAGATAGGCATTTCAAGCAGTCCATGTGCTAAAGCCTTGCTCAGTGCATGAGTACTTGGGTACTGACTGAATGATTAGAGTACTGCAAGTAGAGTGCCTGGGTGAACTTATAAGTGGTTGGGTTTTGGCGCAGTGAATGGATTAGTACATGGTGCTGAATGGGTAACTACAGTAGTGCAAGGGGAGGAACAGGGTGTTTGCTAGAAGTGTATGGATACTGACTGGATAATTGAAGGTGTGAAAGACAAGTGTGTAGGTAGTTAGAAGACTGCATGCATAGTGGATAGGGGTTTGAAGCAGTCCATGTGCTAAGGCCTGGTTCACTGGATGAGTACATGAGTACTTACTGAATTATTAGAGTACAGCAAGGAGAGAGCCTGGGTGAATTTATAAGTGGTTGGCTTTTGGCGCAGTGAATGGATTAGTACATGGTGCTGAATGGGTCACTGGAGGAGTGCAAGGGAGTGACAGGGTATTTGCTGGAAGTGTATGGATAATGACTGCGGAATTGAAGGTGTGAAAGACAAGTGTGTAGGTGGTTAGAGGACTACATACATAGTAGATAGGGGGTTGAAGCAGTCCATTTGCTAAGGCCTGGGTCACTGGATGAGTACTTGGGTACTGACTGAATGATTAGAGTACTGCAAGGAGAGTGCCTGGGTGAATTTATAAGTGTTTGGGTTTTGGCACAGTGAATGGATTAGTACATGGTGCTGAATGGGTCAATAGAGGAGTGCAAGGGGAGTGACAGGGTGTATGCTGGAGTGTATAGATACTGACTGGGGAATTGAAGGTGTGAAAGACAAATGTGTAGGTGGTTAGAGGACTGCATGCATAGTGGATAGGCGTTTGAAGCAGTCCATGTGTTAAGGCCTGGCTCAGTGCATGAGTACTTGGGTACTGACTGAATGATTAGAGTACTGCAAGGAGAGTGCCTGGGTGAACGTATAAGGGGTTGGGTTTTGGCACAGTGAATAGATTAGTACATGGTGCTGAATGGGTCACTACAGTAGTGCAAGGGGAGTAACAGGGTGTTTGCTAGAAGTGTATGGATACTGACTGGAGTATTGAAGGTGTGAAAGACAAGTGTGTAGGTGGTAAGAAGACTGCATGCATAGTGGATAGGGGTTTGTAGCAGTCCATGTGCTAAGGCCTGGTTCACTGGATGAGTACATGGGTACTGACTGAATCATTAGAGCACTGCAAACAGAGTGCCTGGGTGAATTTATAAGTGTTTGGGTTTTGGCACAGTGAATGGATTAGTACATGGTGCTGAATGGGTCAATATAGGAGTGCAAGGGGAGTGACAGGGTGTTTGCTGGAAGTGTATGGATACCGACTGGGGAATCGAAGGTGTGAAAGACAAGTGTGTAGGTGGTTATAGGACTGCATGCATAGTGGATAGGCGTTTGAAGTAGTCCATGTGCTAAGGCCTGGCTCAGTGCATGAGTACTTGGGTAATGACTGAATGATTAGAGTACTGCAAGGGGAGTGCCTGGGTTGAATTATAAGTGGTTGGCTTTTGGCGCAGTGAATGGATTAGTACATGGTGCTGAATGGGTCACTGGAGGAGTGCAAGGGAGTGACAGATTGTTTGCTGGAAGTGTATGGATAATGACTGGGGAATTGAAGGTGTGAAAGACAAGTGTGTAGGTGATTAGAGGACTGCATACATAGTGGCTAGGGGGTTGAAGCAGTCCATTTGCTAAGGCCTGGGTCACTGGATGAGTACTTGGGTACTGACTGAATGATTAGAGTACTGCAAGGAAAGTGCCTGGGTGAATTTATAAGTGTTTGGGTTTTGGCGCAGTGAATGGATTAGTACATTGTGCTGAATGGGACACTAGAGGAGTGAAAGGGGAGTGACAGGGTGTTTGCTGGAAGTGTATGGATACGGAGTGGGGAATTGAAGGTGTGAAAGACAAGTGTGTAGGTGGTTAGAGGACTGCATGCATAGTAGATAGGCGTTTCAAGCAGTCCATGTGCTAAAGCCTGGCTCAGTGCATGAGTAGTTGGGTACTGACTGAATGATTAGAGTACTGCAAGGAGAGTGCCTGGGTGAATTTATAAGTGGTTGGGTTTTGGCGCACTAAATGGATTAGTAGATGGTGCTGAATGGGTCACTAGAGGAGTGCAAGGGGAGTGACAGAGTGTTTGCTGGAAGTGTATGGATAATGACTGGGGAATTGAAGGTGTGAAAGACAAGTGTGGAGGTGGTTAGAGGACTGCATGCATAGTGGATAGGCGTTTGAAGAAGTCCATGTGCTAAGGCCTGGCTCAGTGCATGAGTACTTGGGTACTGACTGAATGATTAGAGTACTGTAAGGAGAGTGCCTGGGTGAACTTATAAGTGTTTGGCTTTTGGCGCAGTGAATGGATTAGTACATTTTGCTGAATGGGACACTAGAGGAGTGAAAGAGGAGTGACAGGGTGTTTGCTGGAAGTATATGGATACGGACTGGGGAATTGAAGGTGTGAAAGACAATTGTGTAGGTGGTTAGAGGACTGCATGCATAGTGGATAGGCGTTTGAAGCAGTCCATGTGCTAAGGCCTTGCTCAGTGCATGAGTACTTGGGTACTGACTGAATGATTAGAGTACTGCAAGGAGAGTGCCTGGGTGAACTTATAAGTGGTTGGGTTTTGGCGCAGTGAATGGATTAGTACATGGTGCTGAATGGGTCACTACAGTAGTGCAAGGGGAGGAACAGGGTGTTTGCTAGAAGTGTATGGATACTGACTGGATAATTGAAGGTGTGAAAGACAAGTGTGTAGGTAGTTAGAAGACTGCATGCATAGTGGATAGGGGTTTGAAGCAGTCCATGTGCTAAGGCCTGGTTCACTGGATGAGTACATGAGTACTTACTGAATTATTAGAGTACAGCAAGGAGAGAGCCTGGGTGAATTTATAAGTGGTTGGCTTTTGGCGCAGTGAATGCATTAGTACATGGTGCTGAATGGGTCACTGGAGGAGTGCAAGGGAGTGACAGGGTGTTTGCTGGAAGTGTATGGATAATGACTGGGGAATTGAAGGTGTGAAAGACAAGTGTGTAGGTGGTTAGAGGACTACATACATAGTAGATAGGGGGTTGAAGCAGTCCATTTGCTAAGGCCTGGGTCACTGGATGAGTACTTGGGTACTGACTGAATGATTAGAGTACTGCAAGGAGAGTGCCTGGGTGAATTTATAAGTGTTTGGGTTTTGGCACAGTGAATGGATTAGTACATGGTGCTGAATGGGTCAATAGAGGAGTGCAAGGGGAGTGACAGGGTGTATGCTGGAGTGTATAGATACTGACTGGGGAATTGAAGGTGTGAAAGACAAATGTGTAGGTGGTTAGAGGACTGCATGCATAGTGGATAGGCGTTTGAAGCAGTCCATGTGTTAAGGCCTGGCTCAGTGCATGAGTACTTGGGTACTGACTGAATGATTAGAGTACTGCAAGGAGAGTGCCTGGGTGAACTTATAAGGGGTTGGGTTTTGGCACAGTGAATAGATTAGTACATGGTGCTGAATGGGTCACTACAGTAGTGCAAGGGGAGTAACAGGGTGTTTGCTAGAAGTGTATGGATACTGACTGGAGAATTGAAGGTGTGAAAGACAAGTGTGTAGGTGGTAAGAAGACTGCATGCATAGTGGATAGGGGTTTGAAGCAGTCCATGTGCTAAGGCCTGGTTCACTGGATGAGTACATGGGTACTGACTGAATCATTAGAGCACTGCAAACAGAGTGCCTGGGTGAATTTATAAGTGTTTGGGTTTTGGCACAGTGAATGGATTAGTACATGGTGCTGAATGGGTCAATAGAGGAGTGCAAGGGGAGTAACAGGGTGTTTGCTGGAAGTTTATGGATACCGACTGGGGAATCGAAGGTGTGAAAGACAAGTGTGTAGGTGGTTATAGGACTGCATGCATAGTGGATAGGCGTTTGAAGTAGTCCATGTGCTAAGGCCTGGCTCAGTGCATGAGTACTTGGGTACTGACTGAATGATTAGAGTACTGCAAGGGGAGTGCCTGGGTGAACTTATAAGTGGTTGGCTTTTGGCGCAGTGAATGGATTAGTACATGGTGCTGAATGGGTCACTGGAGGAGTGCAAGGGAGTGACAGGGTGATTGCTGGAAGTGTATGGATAATGACTGGGGAATTGAAGGTGTGAAAGACAAGTGTGTAGGTGATTAGAGGACTGCATACATAGTGGATAGGGGGTTGAAGCAGTCCATTTGCTAAGGCCTGGGTCACTGGATGAGTACTTGGGTACTGACTGAATGATTAGAGTACTGCAAGGAGAGTGCCTGGGTGAATTTATAAGTGTTTGGGTTTTGGCGCAGTGACTGGATTAGTACATTGTGCTGAATGGGACACTAGAGGAGTGAAAGGGGAGTGACAGTGTGTTTGCTGGAAGTGTATGGATACGGAGTGGGGAATTGAAGGTGTGAAAGACAAGTGTGTAGGTGGTTAGAGGACTGCATGCATAGTAGATAGGCGTTTCAAGCAGTCCATGTGCTAAGGCCTGGCTCAGTGCATGAGTACTTGGGTACTGACTGAATGATTAGAGTACTGCAAGGAGAGTGCCTGGGTGAATTTATAAGTGTTTGGGTTTTGGCGCACTAAATGGATTAGTAGATGGTGCTGAATGGGTCACTAGAGGAGTGCAAGGGGAGTGACAGGGTGTTTGCTGGAAGTGTATGGATAATGACTGGGGAATTGAAGGTGTGAAAGACAAGTGTGTAGGTGGTTAGAGGACTGCATGCATAGTGGATAGGCGTTTGAAGCAGTCCATGTGCTCAGGCCTGGCTCAGTGCATGAGTACTTGGGTACTGACTGAATGATTAGAGTACTGTAAGGAGAGTGCCTGGGTGAACTTATAAGTGTTTGGCTTTTGGCGCAGTGAATGGATTAGTATATTTTGCTGAATGGGACACTAGAGGAGTGAAAGAGGAGTGACAGGGTGTTTGCTGGAAGTGTATGTATACGGACTGGGGAATTGAAGGTGTGAAAGACAAGTGTGTAGGTGGTTAGAGGACTGCATGCATAATGGATAGGCGTTTGAAGCAGTCCATGTGCTAAGGCCTGGCTCAGTGCATGAGTACTTGGGTACTGACTGAATGATTAGAGTACTGCAAGGAGAGTGCCTGGGTGAACTTATAAGTGGTTGGGTTTTGGCGCAGTGAATGGATTAGTACATGGTGCTGAATGGGTCACTACAGTAGTGCAAGGGGAGTAACAGGGTGTTTGCTAGAAGTGTATGGATACTGACTGGATAATTGAAGGTGTGAAAGACAAGTGTGTAGGTAGTTAGAAGACTGCATGCATAGTGGATAGGGGTTTGAAGCAGTCCATGTGCTAAGGCCTGGTTCACTGGATGAGTACATGAGTACTGACTGAATTATTAGAGTACAGCAAGGAGAGAGCCTGGGTGAATTTAGAAGTGGTTGGCTTTTGGCGCAGTGAATGGATTAGTACATGGTGCTGAATGGGTCACTGGAGGAGTGCAAGGGAGTGACAGAGAGTTTGCTGGAAGTGTATGGATAATGACTGGGGAATTGAAGGTGTGAAAGACAAGTGTGTAGGTGGTTAGAGGACTACATACATAGTAGATAGGGGGTTGAAGCAGTCCATTTGCTAAGGCCTGGGTCACTGGATGAGTACTTGGGTACTGACTGAATGATTAGAGTACTGCAAGGAGAGTGCCTGGGTGAATTTATAAGTGTTTGGGTTTTGGCACAGTGAATTGATTAGTACATGGTGCTGAATGGGTCAATAGAGGAGTGCAAGGGGAGTGACAGGGTGTATGCTGGAGTGTATAGATACTGACTGGGGAATTGAAGGTGTGAAAGACAAATGTGTAGGTGGTTAGAGGACTGCATGCATAGTGGATAGGCGTTTGAAGCAGTCCATGTGTTAAGGCCTGGCTCAGTGCATGAGTACTTGGGTACTGACTGAATGATTAGAGTACTGCAAGGAGAGTGCCTGGGTGAACTTATAAGGGGTTGGGTTTTGGCACAGTGAATAGATTAGTACATGGTGCTGAATGGGTCACTACAGTAGTGCAAGGGGAGTAACAGGGTGTTTGCTAGAAGTGTATGGATACTGACTGGAGAATTGAAGGTGTGAAAGACAAGTGTGTAGGTGGTAAGAAGACTGCATGCATAGTGGATAGGGGTTTGAAGCAGTCCATGTGCTAAGGCCTGGTTCACTGGATGAGTACATGGGTACTGACTGAATCATTAGAGCACTGCAAACAGAGTGCCTGGGTGAATTTATAAGTGTTTGGGTTTTGGCACAGTGAATGGATTAGTACATGGTGCTGAATGGGTCAATAGAGGAGTGCAAGGGGAGTAACAGGGTGTTTGCTGGAAGTTTATGGATACCGACTGGGGAATCGAAGGTGTGAAAGACAAGTGTGTAGGTGGTTATAGGACTGCATGCATAGTGGATAGGCGTTTGAAGTAGTCCATGTGCTAAGGCCTGGCTCAGTGCATGAGTACTTGGGTACTGACTGAATGATTAGAGTACTGCAAGGGGAGTGCCTGGGTGAACTTATAAGTGGTTGGCTTTTGGCGCAGTGAATGGATTAGTACATGGTGCTGAATGGGTCACTGGAGGAGTGCAAGGGAGTGACAGGGTGATTGCTGGAAGTGTATGGATAATGACTGGGGAATTGAAGGTGTGAAAGACAAGTGTGTAGGTGATTAGAGGACTGCATACATAGTGGATAGGGGGTTGAAGCAGTCCATTTGCTAAGGCCTGGGTCACTGGATGAGTACTTGGGTACTGACTGAATGATTAGAGTACTGCAAGGAGAGTGCCTGGGTGAATTTATAAGTGTTTGGGTTTTGGCGCAGTGACTGGATTAGTACATTGTGCTGAATGGGACACTAGAGGAGTGAAAGGGGAGTGACAGTGTGTTTGCTGGAAGTGTATGGATACGGAGTGGGGAATTGAAGGTGTGAAAGACAAGTGTGTAGGTGGTTAGAGGACTGCATGCATAGTAGATAGGCGTTTCAAGCAGTCCATGTGCTAAGGCCTGGCTCAGTGCATGAGTACTTGGGTACTGACTGAATGATTAGAGTACTGCAAGGAGAGTGCCTGGGTGAATTTATAAGTGTTTGGGTTTTGGCGCACTAAATGGATTAGTAGATGGTGCTGAATGGGTCACTAGAGGAGTGCAAGGGGAGTGACAGGGTGTTTGCTGGAAGTGTATGGATAATGACTGGGGAATTGAAGGTGTGAAAGACAAGTGTGTAGGTGGTTAGAGGACTGCATGCATAGTGGATAGGCGTTTGAAGCAGTCCATGTGCTCAGGCCTGGCTCAGTGCATGAGTACTTGGGTACTGACTGAATGATTAGAGTACTGTAAGGAGAGTGCCTGGGTGAACTTATAAGTGTTTGGCTTTTGGCGCAGTGAATGGATTAGTATATTTTGCTGAATGGGACACTAGAGGAGTGAAAGAGGAGTGACAGGGTGTTTGCTGGAAGTGTATGTATACGGACTGGGGAATTGAAGGTGTGAAAGACAAGTGTGTAGGTGGTTAGAGGACTGCATGCATAATGGATAGGCGTTTGAAGCAGTCCATGTGCTAAGGCCTGGCTCAGTGCATGAGTACTTGGGTACTGACTGAATGATTAGAGTACTGCAAGGAGAGTGCCTGGGTGAACTTATAAGTGGTTGGGTTTTGGCGCAGTGAATGGATTAGTACATGGTGCTGAATGGGTCACTACAGTAGTGCAAGGGGAGGAACAGGGTGTTTGCTAGAAGTGTATGGATACTGACTGGATAATTGAAGGTGTGAAAGACAAGTGTGTAGGTAGTTAGAAGACTGCATGCATAGTGGATAGGGGTTTGAAGCAGTCCATGTGCTAAGGCCTGGTTCACTGGATGAGTACATGAGTACTGACTGAATTATTAGAGTACAGCAAGGAGAGAGCCTGGGTGAATTTATAAGTGGTTGGCTTTTGGCGCAGTGAATGGATTAGTACATGGTGCTGAATGGGTCACTGGAGGAGTGCAAGGGAGTGACAGGGAGTTTGCTGGAAGTGTATGGATAATGACTGGGGAATTGAAGGTGTGAAAGACAAGTGTGTAGGTGGTTAGAGGACTACATACATAGTAGATAGGGGGTTGAAGCAGTCCATTTGCTAAGGCCTGGGTCACTGGATGAGTACTTGGGTACTGACTGAATGATTAGAGTACTGCAAGGAGAGTGCCTGGGTGAATTTATAAGTGTTTGGGTTTTGGCACAGTGAATGGATTAGTACATGGTGCTGAATGGGTCAATAGAGGAGTGCAAGGGGAGTGACAGGGTGTTTGCTGGAGTGTATAGATACTGACTGGGGAATTGAAGGTGTGAAAGACAAATGTGTAGGTGGTTAGAGGACTGCATGCATAGTGGATAGGCGTTTGAAGCAGTCCATGTGCTAAGGCCTGGCTCAGTGCATGAGTACTTGGGTACTGACTGAATGATTAGAGTACTGCAAGGAGAGTGCCTGGGTGAACTTATAAGTGGTTGGGTTTTGGCGCAGTGAATGGATTAGTACATGGTGCTGAATGGGTTAGTACAGTAGTGCAAGGGGAGTAACAGGGTGTTTGCTAGATGTGTATGGATACTGACTGGAGAATTGAAGGTGTATAAGACAAGTGTGTAGGTGGTTAGAAGACTGCATGCATAGTGGAGAGGGGTTTGAAGCAGTCCATGTGCTAAGGCCTGGTTCACAGGATGAGTACATGGGTACTGACTGAATCATTAGAGTACAGCAAGGAGAGTGCCTGGATGAATTTATAAGTGGTTGGGTTTTGGCGCAGTGAATGGATTAGTACAGGATGCTGAATGGGTCACTAGGGGAGTGCAAGGGGGGTGACAGGGTGTTTGCTGGAAGTGTATGGATACCGACTGGGGAATCGAAGGTGTGAAAGACAAGTGTGTAGGTGGTTATAGGACTGCATGCATAGTGGATAGGCGTTTGAAGTAGTCCATGTGCTAAGGCCTGGCTCAGTGCATGAGTACTTGGGTACTGACTGAATGATTAGAGTACTGCAAGGAGAGTGCCTGGGTGAATTTATAAGTGTTTGGGTTTTGGCACAGTGAATGGATTAGTACATGGTGCTGAATGGGTCAATAGAGGAGTGCAAGGGGAGTGACAGGGTGTATGCTGGAGTGTATAGATACTGACTGGGGAATTGAAGGTGTGAAAGACAAATGTGTAGGTGGTTAGAGGACTGCATGCATAGTGGATAGGCGTTTGAAGCAGTCCATGTGCTAAGGACTGGCTCAGTGCATGAGTACTTGGGTACTGACTGAATGATTAGAGTACTACAAGGAAAGTGCTTGGGTGAATTTATAAGTGTTTGGGTTTTGGCACAGTGAATGGATTAGTACATGGTGCTGAATGGGTCACTGGAGGAGTGCAAGGAGAGTGACAGGGTGTTTGCTGGAAGTGTATGGATACGGACTGGGGAATTGAAGGGGAGAAAGACAAGTGTGTAGGTGGTTAGAGGACTGCATGCATAGTGGATAGGCGTTTGAAGCAGTCCTTGTGCTAAGGCCTGGCTCACTGCATGAGTACTTGGGTACTGACTGAATGATTAGAGTACTGCAAGGAAAGTGCCTGGGTGAATTTATAAGTGGTTGGGTTTTGGCGCGCTAAATGGATTAGTACATGGTGCTGAATGGGTCACTAGAGGAGTGCAAGGGGAGTGACAGGGTGTTTGCTGGAAGTGTATGGATACTGACTGGGGAATTGAAGGTGTGAAAGACAAGTATGTAGGTGGTTAGAAGACTGCATGCATAGTGGATAGGCGTTTGAAGCAGTCCATGTGCTAAGGCCTGGGTCACTGGATGAGTACTTGGGTACTGACTGAATGATTAGAGTACTGCAAGGAGAGTGCCTGGGTGAATTTATAAGTGTTTGGGTTTTGGCACAGTGAATGGATTAGTACATGGTGCTGAATGGGTCAATAGAGGAGTGCAAGGGGAGTGACAGGGTGTTTGCTGGAAGTGTATGGATACGGACTGGGGAATTGAAGGGGAGAAAGACAAGTGTGTAGGTGGTTAGAGGACTGCATGCATAGTGGATAGGCGTTTGAAGCACTCCTTGTGCTAAGGCCTGGCTCACTGCATGAGTACTGGGGTACTGACTGAATGATTTGAGTACTGCAAGGAGAGTGCCTGGGTGAATTTATAAGTGGTTGGCTTTTGGCGCAGTGAATGGAGTAGTACATGGTGCTGAATGGGTCACTGGAGGAGTGCAAGGGGAGTGACAGGGTGTTTGCTGGAAGTGTATGGATACTGACTTGGGAATTGAAGGTGTGAAAGACAAGTATGTAGGTGGTTAGAAGTCTGCATGCATAGTGGATAGGCGTTTGAAGCAGTCCATGTGCAAAGGCCCGGCTCACTGCATGAGTACTTGGGTACTGACTGAATGATTAGAGTACTACAAGGAAAGTGCTTGGGTGAATTTATAAGTGGTTGGGTTTTGGCGCACTAAATGGATTAGTACATGGTGCTGAATAGATCACTAGAGAAGTGCAAGGGGAGTGACAGGGTGTTTGCTGTAAGTGTATGGATACTGACTGGGGAATTGAATGTGTGAAAGACAAGTGTGTAGGTGGTTAGAGGACTGCATACATAGTGGATAGGGGATTGAAGCAGTCCATTTGCTAAGGCCTGGGTCACTGGATGAGTACTTGGGTACTGACTGAATGATTAGAGTACTGCAAGGAGAGTGCCTGGGTGAATTTATAAGTGTTTGGGTTTTCGCACAGTGAATGGATTAGTACATGGTGCTGAATGTGTCAATAGAGGAGTGCAAGGGGAGTGACAGGGTGTATGCTGGAGTGTATAGATACTGACTGGGGAATCGAAGGTGTGAAAGACAAGTGTGTAGGTGGTTATAGGACTGCATGCATAGTGGATAGGCGTTTGAAGTAGTCCATGTGCTAAGGCCTGGCTCAGTGCATGAGTACTTGGGTACTGACTGAATGATTAGAGTACTGCAAGGGGAGTGCCTGGGTGAACTTATAAGTGGTTGGCTTTTGGCGCAGTGAATGGAATAGTACATGGTGCTGAATGGGTCACTGGAGGAGTGCAAGGGAGTGACAGGGTGTTTGCTGGAAGTGTATGGATAATGACTGGGGAATTGAAGGTGTGAAAGACAAGTGTGTAGGTGATTAGAGGACTGCATACATAGTGGCTAGGGGGTTGAAGCAGTCCATTTGCTAAGGCCTGGGTCACTGGATGAGTACTTGGGTACTGACTGAATGATTAGAGTACTGCAAGGAAAGTGCCTGGGTGAATTTATAAGTATTTGGGTTTTGGCGCAGTGAATGGATTAGTACATTGTGCTGAATGGGACACTAGAGGAGTGAAAGGGGAGTGACAGGGTGTTTGCTGGAAGTGTATGGATACGGAGTGGGGAATTGAAGGTGTGAAAGACAAGTGTGTAGGTGGTTAGAGGACTGCATGCATAGTAGATAGGCATTTCAAGCAGTCCATGTGCTAAAGCCTGGCTCAGTGCATGAGTACTTGGGTACTGACTAAATTATTAGAGTACTGCAAGGAGAGTGCCTGGGTGAATTTATAAGTGGTTGGGTTTTGGCGCACTAAATGGATTAGTAGATGGTGCTGAATGGCTCACTAGAGGAGTGCAAGGGGAGTGACAGAGTGTTTGCTGGAAGTGTATGGATAATGACTGGGGAATTGAAGGTGTGAAAGACAAGTGTGGAGGTGGTTAGAGGACTGCATGCATAGTGGATAGGCGTTTGAAGAAGTCCATGTGCTAAGGCCTGGCTCAGTGCATGAGTACTTGGGTACTGACTGAATGATTAGAGTACTGTAAGGAGAGTGCCTGGGTGAACTTATAAGTGTTTGGCTTTTGGCGAAGTGAATGGATTAGTACATTTTGCTGAATGGGACACTAGAGGAGTGAAAGAGGAGTGACAGGGTGTTTGCTGGAAGTGTATGGATACGGACTGGGGAATTGAATGTGTGAAAGACAATTGTGTAGGTGGTTAGAGGACTGTATGCATAGTGGATAGGCGTTTGAAGCAGTCCATGTGCTAAGGCCTTGCTCAGTGCATGAGTACTTGGGTATTGACTGAATGATTAGAGTACTGCAAGTAGAGTGCCTGGGTGAACTTATAAGTGGTTGGGTTTTGGCGCAGTGAATGGATTAGTACATGGTGCTGAATGGGTAACTACAGTAGTGCAAGGGGAGGAACAGAGTGTTTGCTAGAAGTGTATGGATACTGACTGGATAATTGAAGGTGTGAAAGACAAGTGTGTAGGTAGTTAGAAGACTGCATGCATAGTGGATAGGGGTTTGAAGCAGTCCATGTGCTAAGGCCTGGTTCACTGGATGAGTACATGAGTACTTACTGAATTATTAGAGTACAGCAAGGAGAGAGCCTGGGTGAATTTATAAGTGGTTGGCTTTTGGCGCAGTGAATGGATTAGTACATGGTGCTGAATGGGTCACTGGAGGAGTGCAAGGGAGTGACAGGGTATTTGCTGGAAGTGTATGGATAATGACTGCGGAATTGAAGGTGTGAAAGACAAGTGTGTAGGTGGTTAGAGGACTGCATGCATAGTAGATAGGCATTTCAAGCAGTCCATGTGCTAAAGCCTGGCTCAGTGCATGAGTACTTGGGTACTGACTAAATTATTAGAGTACTGCAAGGAGAGTGCCTGGGTGAATTTATAAGTGGTTGGGTTTTGGCGCACTAAATGGATTAGTAGATGGTGCTGAATGGCTCACTAGAGGAGTGCAAGGGGAGTGACAGAGTGTTTGCTGGAAGTGTATGGATAATGACTGGGGAATTGAAGGTGTGAAAGACAAGTGTGGAGGTGGTTAGAGGACTGCATGCATAGTGGATAGGCGTTTGAAGAAGTCCATGTGCTAAGGCCTGGCTCAGTGCATGAGTACTTGGGTACTGACTGAATGATTAGAGTACTGTAAGGAGAGTGCCTGGGTGAACTTATAAGTGTTTGGCTTTTGGCGAAGTGAATGGATTAGTACATTTTGCTGAATGGGACACTAGAGGAGTGAAAGAGGAGTGACAGGGTGTTTGCTGGAAGTGTATGGATACGGACTGGGGAATTGAATGTGTGAAAGACAATTGTGTAGGTGGTTAGAGGACTGTATGCATAGTGGATAGGCGTTTGAAGCAGTCCATGTGCTAAGGCCTTGCTCAGTGCATGAGTACTTGGGTATTGACTGAATGATTAGAGTACTGCAAGTAGAGTGCCTGGGTGAACTTATAAGTGGTTGGGTTTTGGCGCAGTGAATGGATTAGTACATGGTGCTGAATGGGTAACTACAGTAGTGCAAGGGGAGGAACAGAGTGTTTGCTAGAAGTGTATGGATACTGACTGGATAATTGAAGGTGTGAAAGACAAGTGTGTAGGTAGTTAGAAGACTGCATGCATAGTGGATAGGGGTTTGAAGCAGTCCATGTGCTAAGGCCTGGTTCACTGGATGAGTACATGAGTACTTACTGAATTATTAGAGTACAGCAAGGAGAGAGCCTGGGTGAATTTATAAGTGGTTGGCTTTTGGCGCAGTGAATGGATTAGTACATGGTGCTGAATGGGTCACTGGAGGAGTGCAAGGGAGTGACAGGGTATTTGCTGGAAGTGTATGGATAATGACTGCGGAATTGAAGGTGTGAAAGACAAGTGTGTAGGTGGTTAGAGGACTACATACATAGTAGATAGGGGGTTGAAGCAGTCCATTTGCTAAGGCCTGGGTCACTGGATGAGTACTTGGGTACTGACTGAATGATTAGAGTACTGCAAGGAGAGTGCCTGGGTGAATTTATAAGTGTTTGGGTTTTGGCACAGTGAATGGATTAGTACATGGTGCTGAATGGGTCAATAGAGGAGTGCAAGGGGAGTGACAGGGTGTATGCTGGAGTGTATAGATACTGACTGGGGAATTGAAGGTGTGAAAGACAAATGTGTAGGTGGTTAGAGGACTGCATGCATAGTGGATAGGCGTTTGAAGCAGTCCATGTGTTAAGGCCTGGCTCAGTGCATGAGTACTTGGGTACTGACTGAATGATTAGAGTACTGCAAGGAGAGTGCCTGGGTGAACGTATAAGGGGTTGGGTTTTGGCACAGTGAATAGATTAGTACATGGTGCTGAATGGGTCACTACAGTAGTGCAAGGGGAGTAACAGGGTGTTTGCTAGAAGTGTATGGATACTGACTGGAGAATTGAAGGTGTGAAAGACAAGTGTGTAGGTGGTAAGAAGACTGCATGCATAGTGGATAGGGGTTTGAAGCAGTCCATGTGCTAAGGCCTGGTTCACTGGATGAGTACATGGGTACTGACTGAATCATTAGAGCACTGCAAACAGAGTGCCTGGGTGAATTTATAAGTGTTTGGGTTTTGGCACAGTGAATGGATTAGTACATGGTGCTGAATGGGTCAATATAGGAGTGCAAGGGGAGTGACAGGGTGTTTGCTGGAAGTGTATGGATACCGACTGGGGAATCGAAGGTGTGAAAGACAAGTGTGTAGGTGGTTATAGGACTGCATGCATAGTGGATAGGCGTTTGAAGTAGTCCATGTGCTAAGGCCTGGCTCAGTGCATGAGTACTTGGGTAATGACTGAATGATTAGAGTACTGCAAGGGGAGTGCCTGGGTGAACTTATAAGTGGTTGGCTTTTGGCGCAGTGAATGGATTAGTACATGGTGCTGAATGGGTCACTGGAGGAGTGCAAGGGAGTGACAGGGTGATTGCTGGAAGTGTATGGATAATGACTGGGGAATTGAAGGTGTGAAAGACTAGTGTGTAGGTGATTAGAGGACTGCATACATAGTGGATAGGGGGTTTAAGCAGTCCATTTGCTAAGGCCTGGGTCACTGGATGAGTACTTGGGTACTGACTGAATGATTAGAGTACTGCAAGGAGAGTGCCTGGGTGAATTTATAAGTGTTTGGGTTTTGGCGCAGTGACTGGATTAGTACATTGTGCTGAATGGGACACTAGAGGAGTGAAAGGGGAGTGACAGTGTGTTTGCTGGAAGTGTATGGATACGGAGTGGGGAATTGAAGGTGTGAAAGACAAATGTGTAGGTGGTTAGAGGACTGCATGCATAGTAGATAGGCGTTTCAAGCAGTCCATGTGCTAAGGCCTGGCTCAGTGCATGAGTACTTGGGTACTGACTGAATGATTAGAGTACTGCAAGGAGAGTGCCTGGGTGAATTTATAAGTGTTTGGGTTTTGGCGCACTAAATGGATTAGTAGATGGTGCTGAATGGGTCACTAGAGGAGTGCAAGGGGAGTGACAGGGTGTTTGCTGGAAGTGTATGGATAATGACTGGGGAATTGAAGGTGTGAAAGACAAGTGTGTAGGTGGTTAGAGGACTGCATGCATAGTGGATAGGCGTTTGAAGCAGTCCATGTGCTCAGGCCTGGCTCAGTGCATGAGTACTTGGGTACTGACTGAATGATTAGAGTACTGTAAGGAGAGTGCCTGGGTGAACTTATAAGTGTTTGGCTTTTGGCGCAGTGAATGGATTAGTATATTTTGCTGAATGGGACACTAGAGGAGTGAAAGAGGAGTGACAGGGTGTTTGCTGGAAGTGTATGTATACGGACTGGGGAATTGAAGGTGTGAAAGACAAGTGTGTAGGTGGTTAGAGGACTGCATGCATAATGGATAGGCGTTTGAAGCAGTCCATGTGCTAAGGCCTGGCTCAGTGCATGAGTACTTGGGTACTGACTGAATGATTAGAGTACTGCAAGGAGAGTGCCTGGGTGAACTTATAAGTGGTTGGGTTTTGGCGCAGTGAATGGATTAGTACATGGTGCTGAATGGGTCACTACAGTAGTGCAAGGGGAGTAACAGGGTGTTTGCTAGAAGTGTATGGATACTGACTGGATAATTGAAGGTGTGAAAGACAAGTGTGTAGGTAGTTAGAAGACTGCATGCATAGTGGATAGGGGTTTGAAGCAGTCCATGTGCTAAGGCCTGGTTCACTGGATGAGTACATGAGTACTGACTGAATTATTAGAGTACAGCAAGGAGAGAGCCTGGGTGAATTTATAAGTGGTTGGCTTTTGGCGCAGTGAATGGATTAGTACATGGTGCTGAATGGGTCACTGGAGGAGTGCAAGGGAGTGACAGGGAGTTTGCTGGAAGTGTATGGATAATGACTGGGGAATTGAAGGTGTGAAAGACAAGTGTGTAGGTGGTTAGAGGACTACATACATAGTAGATAGGGGGTTGAAGCAGTCCATTTGCTAAGGCCTGGGTCACTGGATGAGTACTTGGGTACTGACTGAATGATTAGAGTACTGCAAGGAGAGTGCCTGGGTGAATTTATAAGTGTTTGGGTTTTGGCACAGTGAATGGATTAGTACATGGTGCTGAATGGGTCAATAGAGGAGTGCAAGGGGAGTGACAGGGTGTTTGCTGGAGTGTATAGATACTGACTGGGGAATTGAAGGTGTGAAAGACAAATGTGTAGGTGGTTAGAGGACTGCATGCATAGTGGATAGGCGTTTGAAGCAGTCCATGTGCTAAGGCCTGGCTCAGTGCATGAGTACTTGGGTACTGACTGAATGATTAGAGTACTGCAAGGAGAGTGCCTGGGTGAACCTATAAGTGGTTGGGTTTTGGCGCAGTGAATGGATTAGTACATGGTGCTGAATGGGTTAGTACAGTAGTGCAAGGGGAGTAACAGGGTGTTTGCTAGATGTGTATGGATACTGACTGGAGAATTGAAGGTGTATAAGACAAGTGTGTAGGTGGTTAGAAGACTGCATGCATAGTGGATAGGGGTTTGAAGCAGTCCATGTGCTAAGGCCTGGTTCACAGGATGAGTACATGGGTACTGACTGAATCATTAGAGTACAGCAAGGAGAGTGCCTGGATGAATTTATAAGTGGTTGGGTTTTGGCGCAGTGAATGGATTAGTACAGGATGCTGAATGGGTCACTAGGGGAGTGCAAGGGGGGTGACAGGGTGTTTGCTGGAAGTGTATGGATACCGACTGGGGAATCGAAGGTGTGAAAGACAAGTGTGTAGGTGGTTATAGGACTGCATGCATAGTGGATAGGCGTTTGAAGTAGTCCATGTGCTAAGGCCTGGCTCAGTGCATGAGTACTTGGGTACTGACTGAATGATTAGAGTACTGCAAGGAGAGTGCCTGGGTGAATTTATAAGTGTTTGGGTTTTGGCACAGTGAATGGATTAGTACATGGTGCTGAATGGGTCAATAGAGGAGTGCAAGGGGAGTGACAGGGTGTATGCTGGAGTGTATAGATACTGACTGGGGAATTGAAGGTGTGAAAGACAAATGTGTAGGTGGTTAGAGGACTGCATGCATAGTGGATAGGCGTTTGAAGCAGTCCATGTGTTAAGGCCTGGCTCAGTGCATGAGTACTTGGGTACTGACTGAATGATTAGAGTACTGCAAGGAGAGTGCCTGGGTGAACTTATAAGGGGTTGGGTTTTGGCACAGTGAATAGATTAGTACATGGTGCTGAATAGGTCACTACAGTAGTGCAAGGGGAGTAACAGGGTGTTTGCTAGAAGTGTATGGATACTGACTGGAGAATTGAAGGTGTGAAAGACAAGTGTGTAGGTGGTAAGAAGACTGCATGCATAGTGGATAGGGGTTTGAAGCAGTCCATGTGCTAAGGCCTGGTTCACTGGATGAGTACATGGGTACTGACTGAATCATTAGAGCACTGCAAACAGAGTGCCTGGGTGAATTTATAAGTGTTTGGGTTTTGGCACAGTGAATGGATTAGTACATGGTGCTGAATGGGTCAATAGAGGAGTGCAAGGGGAGTGACAGGGTGTTTGCTGGAAGTGTATGGATACCGACTGGGGAATCGAAGGTGTGAAAGACAAGTGTGTAGGTGGTTATAGGACTGCATGCATAGTGGATAGGCGTTTGAAGTAGTCCATGTGCTAAGGCCTGGCTCAGTGCATGAGTACTTGGGTACTGACTGAATGATTAGAGTACTGCAAGGGGAGTGCCTGGGTGAACTTATAAGTGGTTGGCTTTTGGCGCAGTGAATGGATTAGTACATGGTGCTGAATGGGTCACTGGAGGAGTGCAAGGGAGTGACAGGGTGATTGCTGGAAGTGTATGGATAATGACTGGGGAATTGAAGGTGTGAAAGACAAGTGTGTAGGTGGTTAGAGGACTGCATGCATAGTAGATAGGCGTTTCAAGCAGTCCATGTGCTAAGGCCTGGCTCAGTGCATGAGTACTTGGGTACTGACTGAATGATTAGAGTACTGCAAGGAGAGTGCCTGGGTGAATTTATAAGTGGTTGGGTTTTGGCGCACTAAATGGATTAGTAGATGGTGCTGAATGGGTCACTAGAGGAGTGCAAGGGGATTGACAGGGTGTTTGCTGGAAGTGTATGGATAATGACTGGGGAATTGAAGGTGTGAAAGACAAGTGTGTAGGTGGTTAGAGGACTGCATGCATAGTGGATAGGCGTTTGAAGCAGTCCATGTGCTCAGGCCTGGCTCAGTGCATGAGTACTTGGGTACTGACTGAATGATTAGAGTACTGTAAGGAGAGTGCCTGGGTGAACTTATAAGTGTTTGGCTTTTGGCGCAGTGAATGGATTAGTATATTTTGCTGAATGGGACACTAGAGGAGTGAAAGAGGAGTGACAGGGTGTTTGCTGGAAGTGTATGGATACGGACTGGGGAATTGAAGGTGTGAAAGACAAGTGTGTAGGTGGTTAGAGGACTGCATGCATAATGGATAGGCGTTTGAAGCAGTCCATGTGCTAAGGCCTGGCTCAGTGCATGAGTACTTGGGTACTGACTGAATGATTAGAGTACTGCAAGGAGAGTGCCTGGGTGAACTTATAAGTGGTTGGGTTTTGGCGCAGTGAATGGATTAGTACATGGTGCTGAATGGGTCACTACAGTAGTGCAAGGGGAGTAACAGGGTGTTTGCTAGAAGTGTATGGATACTGACTGGATAATTGAAGGTGTGAAAGACAAGTGTGTAGGTAGTTAGAAGACTGCATGCATAGTGGATAGGGGTTTGAAGCAGTCCATGTGCTAAGGCCTGGTTCACTGGATGAGTACATGAGTACTGACTGAATTATTAGAGTACAGCAAGGAGAGAGCCTGGGTGAATTTATAAGTGGTTGGCTTTTGGCGCAGTGAATGGATTAGTACATGGTGCTGAATGGGTCACTGGAGGAGTGCAAGGGAGTGACAGGGAGTTTGCTGGAAGTGTATGGATAATGACTGGGGAATTGAAGGTGTGAAAGACAAGTGTGTAGGTGGTTAGAGGACTACATACATAGTAGATAGGGGGTTGAAGCAGTCCATTTGCTAAGGCCTGGGTCACTGGATGAGTACTTGGGTACTGACTGAATGATTAGAGTACTGCAAGGAGAGTGCCTGGGTGAATTTATAAGTGTTTGGGTTTTGGCACAGTGAATGGATTAGTACATGGTGCTGAATGGGTCAATAGAGGAGTGCAAGGGGAGTGACAGGGTGTTTTCTGGAGTGTATAGATACTGACTGGGGAATTGAAGGTGTGAAAGACAAATGTGTAGGTGGTTAGAGGACTGCATGCATAGTGGATAGGCGTTTGAAGCAGTCCATGTGTTAAGGCCTGGCTCAGTGCATGAGTACTTGGGTACTGACTGAATGATTAGAGTACTGCAAGGAGAGTGCCTGGGTGAATTTATAAGTGGTTGGGTTTTGGCGCACTAAATGGATTAGTAGATGGTGCTGAATGGGTCACTAGAGGAGTGCAAGGGGAGTGACAGGGTGTTTGCTGGAAGTGTATGGATAATGACTGGGGAATTGAAGGTGTGAAAGACAAGTGTGTAGGTGGTTAGAGGACTGCATGCATAGTGGATAGGCGTTTGAAGCAGTCCATGTGCTCAGGCCTGGCTCAGTGCATGAGTACTTGGGTACTGACTGAATGATTAGAGTACTGTAAGGAGAGTGCCTGGGTGAACTTATAAGTGTTTGGCTTTTGGCGCAGTGAATGGATTAGTATATTTTGCTGAATGGGACACTAGAGGAGTGAAAGAGGAGTGACAGGGTGTTTGCTGGAAGTGTATGGATACGGACTGGGGAATTGAAGGTGTGAAAGACAAGTGTGTAGGTGGTTAGAGGACTGCATGCATAATGGATAGGCGTTTGAAGCAGTCCATGTGCTAAGGCCTGGCTCAGTGCATGAGTACTTGGGTACTGACTGAATGATTAGAGTACTGCAAGGAGAGTGCCTGGGTGAACTTATAAGTGGTTGGGTTTTGGCGCAGTGAATGGATTAGTACATGGTGCTGAATGGGTCACTACAGTAGTGCAAGGGGAGTAACAGGGTGTTTGCTAGAAGTGTATGGATACTGACTGGATAATTGAAGGTGTGAAAGACAAGTGTGTAGGTAGTTAGAAGACTGCATGCATAGTGGATAGGGGTTTGAAGCAGTCCATGTGCTAAGGCCTGGTTCACTGGATGAGTACATGAGTACTGACTGAATTATTAGAGTACAGCAAGGAGAGAGCCTGGGTGAATTTATAAGTGGTTGGCTTTTGGCGCAGTGAATGGATTAGTACATGGTACTGAATGGGTCACTGGAGGAGTGCAAGGGAGTGACAGGGAGTTTGCTGGAAGTGTATGGATAATGACTGGGGAATTGAAGGTGTGAAAGACAAGTGTGTAGGTGGTTAGAGGACTACATACATAGTAGATAGGGGGTTGAAGCAGTCCATTTGCTAAGGCCTGGGTCACTGGATGAGTACTTGGGTACTGACTGATTGATTAGAGTACTGCAAGGAGAGTGCCTGGGTGAATTTATAAGTGTTTGGGTTTTGGCACAGTGAATGGATTAGTACATTGTGCTGAATGGGACACTAGAGGAGTGAAAGGGGAGTGACAGGGTGTTTGCTGGAAGTGTATGGATACGGAGTGGGGAATTGAAGGTGTGAAAGACAAGTGTGTAGGTGGTTAGAGGACTGCATGCATAGTAGATAGGCATTTCAAGCAGTCCATGTGCTAAAGCCTGGCTCAGTGCATGAGTACTTGGGTACTGACTGAATGATTAGAGTACTGCAAGGAGAGTGCCTGGGTGAATTTATAAGTGGTTGGGTTTTGGCGCACTAAATGGATTAGTAGATGGTGCTGAATGGCTCACTAGAGGAGTGCAAGGGGAGTGACAGAGTGTTTGCTGGAAGTGTATGGATAATGACTGGGGAATTGAAGGTGTGAAAGACAAGTGTGGAGGTGGTTAGAGGACTGCATGCATAGTGGATAGGCGTTTGAAGAAGTCCATGTGCTAAGGCCTGGCTCAGTGCATGAGTACTTGGGTACTGACTGAATGATTAGAGTACTGTAAGGAGAGTGCCTGGGTGAACTTATAAGTGTTTGGCTTTTGGCGAAGTGAATGGATTAGTACATTTTGCTGAATGGGACACTAGAGGAGTGAAAGAGGAGTGACAGGGTGTTTGCTGGAAGTGTATGGATACGGACTGGGGAATTGAAGGTGTGAAAGACAATTGTGTAGGTGGTTAGAGGACTGCATGCATAGTGGATAGGCGTTTGAAGCAGTCCATGTGCTAAGGCCTTGCTCAGTGCATGAGTACTTGGGTACTGACTGAATGATTAGAGTACTGCAAGTAGAGTGCCTGGGTGAACTTATAAGTGGTTGGGTTTTGGCGCAGTGAATGGATTAGTACATGGTGCTGAATGGGTAACTACAGTAGTGCAAGGGGAGGAACAGGGTGTTTGCTAGAAGTGTATGGATACTGACTGGATAATTGAAGGTGTGAAAGACAAGTGTGTAGGTAGTTAGAAGACTGCATGCATAGTGGATAGGGGTTTGAAGCAGTCCATGTGCTAAGGCCTGGTTCACTGGATGAGTACATGAGTACTTACTGAATTATTAGAGTACAGCAAGGAGAGAGCCTGGGTGAATTTATAAGTGGTTGGCTTTTGGCGCAGTGAATGGATTAGTACATGGTGCTGAATGGGTCACTGGAGGAGTGCAAGGGAGTGACAGGGTATTTGCTGGAAGTGTATGGATAATGACTGCGGAATTGAAGGTGTGAAAGACAAGTGTGTAGGTGGTTAGAGGACTACATACATAGTAGATAGGGGGTTGAAGCAGTCCATTTGCTAAGGCCTGGGTCACTGGATGAGTACTTGGGTACTGACTGAATGATTAGAGTACTGCAAGGAGAGTGCCTGGGTGAATTTATAAGTGTTTGGGTTTTGGCACAGTGAATGGATTAGTACATGGTGCTAAATGGGTCAATAGAGGAGTGCAAGGGGAGTGACAGGGTGTATGCTGGAGTGTATAGATACTGACTGGGGAATTGAAGGTGTGAAAGACAAATGTGTAGGTGGTTAGAGGACTGCATGCATAGTGGATAGGCGTTTCAAGCAGTCCATGTGCTCAGGCCTGGCTCAGTGCATGAGTACTTGGGTACTGACTGAATGATTAGAGTACTGTAAGGAGAGTGCCTGGGTGAACTTATAAGTGTTTGGCTTTTGGCGCAGTGAATGGATTAGTATATTTTGCTGAATGGGACACTAGAGGAGTGAAAGAGGAGTGACAGGGTGTTTGCTGGAAGTGTATGGATACGGACTGGGAATTGAAGGTGTGAAAGACAAGTGTGTAGGTGGTTAGAGGACTGCATGCATAATGGATAGGCGTTTGAAGCAGTCCATGTGCTAAGGCCTGGCTCAGTGCATGAGTACTTGGGTACTGACTGAATGATTAGAGTACTGCAAGGAGAGTGCCTGGGTGAACTTATAAGTGGTTGGGTTTTGGCGCAGTGAATGGATTAGTACATGGTGCTGAATGGGTCACTACAGTAGTGCAAGGGGAGTAACAGGGTGTTTGCTAGAAGTGTATGGATACTGACTGGATAATTGAAGGTGTGAAAGACAAGTGTGTAGGTAGTTAGAAGACTGCATGCATAGTGGATAGGGGTTTGAAGCAGTCCATGTGCTAAGGCCTGGTTCACTGGATGAGTACATGAGTACTGACTGAATTATTAGAGTACAGCAAGGAGAGAGCCTGGGTGAATTTATAAGTGGTTGGCTTTTGGCGCAGTGAATGGATTAGTACATGGTGCTGAATGGGTCACTGGAGGAGTGCAAGGGAGTGACAGGGAGTTTGCTGGAAGTGTATGGATAATGACTGGGGAATTGAAGGTGTGAAAGACAAGTGTGTAGGTGGTTAGAGGACTACATACATAGTAGATAGGGGGTTGAAGCAGTCCATTTGCTAAGGCCTGGGTCACTGGATGAGTACTTGGGTACTGACTGATTGATTAGAGTACTGCAAGGAGAGTGCCTGGGTGAATTTATAAGTGTTTGGGTTTTGGCACAGTGAATGGATTAGTACATTGTGCTGAATGGGACACTAGAGGAGTGAAAGGGGAGTGACAGGGTGTTTGCTGGAAGTGTATGGATACGGAGTGGGGAATTGAAGGTGTGAAAGACAAGTGTGTAGGTGGTTAGAGGACTGCATGCATAGTAGATAGGCATTTCAAGCAGTCCATGTGCTAAAGCCTGGCTCAGTGCATGAGTACTTGGGTACTGACTGAATGATTAGAGTACTGCAAGGAGAGTGCCTGGGTGAATTTATAAGTGGTTGGGTTTTGGCGCACTAAATGGATTAGTAGATGGTGCTGAATGGCTCACTAGAGGAGTGCAAGGGGAGTGACAGAGTGTTTGCTGGAAGTGTATGGATAATGACTGGGGAATTGAAGGTGTGAAAGACAAGTGTGGAGGTGGTTAGAGGACTGCATGCATAGTGGATAGGCGTTTGAAGAAGTCCATGTGCTAAGGCCTGGCTCAGTGCATGAGTACTTGGGTACTGACTGAATGATTAGAGTACTGTAAGGAGAGTGCCTGGGTGAACTTATAAGTGTTTGGCTTTTGGCGAAGTGAATGGATTAGTACATTTTGCTGAATGGGACACTAGAGGAGTGAAAGAGGAGTGACAGGGTGTTTGCTGGAAGTGTATGGATACGGACTGGGGAATTGAAGGTGTGAAAGACAATTGTGTAGGTGGTTAGAGGACTGCATGCATAGTGGATAGGCGTTTGAAGCAGTCCATGTGCTAAGGCCTTGCTCAGTGCATGAGTACTTGGGTACTGACTGAATGATTAGAGTACTGCAAGTAGAGTGCCTGGGTGAACTTATAAGTGGTTGGGTTTTGGCGCAGTGAATGGATTAGTACATGGTGCTGAATGGGTAACTACAGTAGTGCAAGGGGAGGAACAGGGTGTTTGCTAGAAGTGTATGGATACTGACTGGATAATTGAAGGTGTGAAAGACAAGTGTGTAGGTAGTTAGAAGACTGCATGCATAGTGGATAGGGGTTTGAAGCAGTCCATGTGCTAAGGCCTGGTTCCCTGGATGAGTACATGAGTACTTACTGAATTATTAGAGTACAGCAAGGAGAGAGCCTGGGTGAATTTATAAGTGGTTGGCTTTTGGCGCAGTGAATGGATTAGTACATGGTGCTGAATGGGTCACTGGAGGAGTGCAAGGGAGTGACAGGGTATTTGCTGGAAGTGTATGGATAATGACTGCGGAATTGAAGGTGTGAAAGACAAGTGTGTAGGTGGTTAGAGGACTACATACATAGTAGATAGGGGGTTGAAGCAGTCCATTTGCTAAGGCCTGGGTCACTGGATGAGTACTTGGGTACTGACTGAATGATTAGAGTACTGCAAGGAGAGTGCCTGGGTGAATTTATAAGTGTTTGGGTTTTGGCACAGTGAATGGATTAGTACATGGTGCTGAATGGGTCAATAGAGGAGTGCAAGGGGAGTGACAGGGTGTATGCTGGAGTGTATAGATACTGACTGGGGAATTGAAGGTGTGAAAGACAAATGTGTAGGTGGTTAGAGGACTGCATGCATAGTGGATAGGCGTTTCAAGCAGTCCATGTGCTCAGGCCTGGCTCAGTGCATGAGTACTTGGGTACTGACTGAATGATTAGAGTACTGTAAGGAGAGTGCCTGGGTGAACTTATAAGTGTTTGGCTTTTGGCGCAGTGAATGGATTAGTATATTTTGCTGAATGGGACACTAGAGGAGTGAAAGAGGAGTGACAGGGTGTTTGCTGGAAGTGTATGGATACGGACTGGGAATTGAAGGTGTGAAAGACAAGTGTGTAGGTGGTTAGAGGACTGCATGCATAATGGATAGGCATTTGAAGCAGTCCATGTGCTAAGGCCTGGCTCAGTGCATGAGTACTTGGGTACTGACTGAATGATTAGAGTACTGCAAGGAGAGTGCCTGGGTGAACTTATAAGTGGTTGGGTTTTGGCGCAGTGAATGGATTAGTACATGGTGCTGAATGGGTCACTACAGTAGTGCAAGGGGAGTAACAGGGTGTTTGCTAGAAGTGTATGGATACTGACTGGATAATTGAAGGTGTGAAAGACAAGTGTGTAGGTAGTTAGAAGACTGCATGCATAGTGGATAGGGGTTTGAAGCAGTCCATGTGCTAAGGCCTGGTTCACTGGATGAGTACATGAGTACTGACTGAATTATTAGAGTACAGCAAGGAGAGAGCCTGGGTGAATTTATAAGTGGTTGGCTTTTGGCGCAGTGAATGGATTAGTACATGGTGCTGAATGGGTCACTGGAGGAGTGCAAGGGAGTGACAGGGAGTTTGCTGGAAGTGTATGGATAATGACTGGGGAATTGAAGGTGTGAAAGACAAGTGTGTAGGTGGTTAGAGGACTACATACATAGTAGATAGGGGGTTGAAGCAGTCCATTTGCTAAGGCCTGGGTCACTGGATGAGTACTTGGGTACTGACTGAATGATTAGAGTACTGCAAGGAGAGTGCCTGGGTGAATTTATAAGTGTTTGGGTTTTGGCACAGTGAATGGATTAGTACATGGTGCTGAATGGGTCAATAGAGGAGTGCAAGGGGAGTGACAGGGTGTTTTCTGGAGTGTATAGATACTGACTGGGGAATTGAAGGTGTGAAAGACAAATGTGTAGGTGGTTAGAGGACTGCATGCATAGTGGATAGGCGTTTGAAGCAGTCCATGTGTTAAGGCCTGGCTCAGTGCATGAGTACTTGGGTACTGACTGAATGATTAGAGTACTGCAAGGAGAGTGCCTGGGTGAATTTATAAGTGGTTGGGTTTTGGCGCACTAAATTGATTAGTAGATGGTGCTGAATGGGTCACTAGAGGAGTGCAAGGGGAGTGACAGGGTGTTTGCTGGAAGTGTATGGATAATGACTGGGGAATTGAAGGTGTGAAAGACAAGTGTGTAGGGGGTTAGAGGACTGCATGCATAGTGGATAGGCGTTTGAAGCAGTCCATGTGCTCAGGCCTGGCTCAGTGCATGAGTACTTGGGTACTGACTGAATGATTAGAGTACTGTAAGGAGAGTGCCTGGGTGAACTTATAAGTGTTTGGCTTTTGGCGCAGTGAATGGATTAGTATATTTTGCTGAATGGGACACTAGAGGAGTGAAAGAGGAGTGACAGGGTGTTTGCTGGAAGTGTATGGATACGGACTGGGGAATTGAAGGTGTGAAAGACAAGTGTGTAGGTGGTTAGAGGACTGCATGCATAATGGATAGGCGTTTGAAGCAGTCCATGTGCTAAGGCCTGGCTCAGTGCATGAGTACTTGGGTACTGACTGAATGATTAGAGTACTGCAAGGAGAGTGCCTGGGTGAACTTATAAGTGGTTGGGTTTTGGCGCAGTGAATGGATTAGTACATGGTGCTGAATGGGTCACTACAGTAGTGCAAGGGGAGTAACAGGGTGTTTGCTAGAAGTGTATGGATACTGACTGGATAATTGAAGGTGTGAAAGACAAGTGTGTAGGTAGTTAGAAGACTGCATGCATAGTGGATAGGGGTTTGAAGCAGTCCATGTGCTAAGGCCTGGTTCACTGGATGAGTACATGAGTACTGACTGAATTATTAGAGTACAGCAAGGAGAGAGCCTGGGTGAATTTATAAGTGGTTGGCTTTTGGCGCAGTGAATGGATTAGTACATGGTGCTGAATGGGTCACTGGAGGAGTGCAAGGGAGTGACAGGGAGTTTGCTGGAAGTGTATGGATAATGACTGGGGAATTGAAGGTGTGAAAGACAAGTGTGTAGGTGGTTAGAGGACTACATACATAGTAGATAGGGGGTTGAAGCAGTCCATTTGCTAAGGCCTGGGTCACTGGATGAGTACTTGGGTACTGACTGAATGATTAGAGTACTGCAAGGAGAGTGCCTGGGTGAATTTATAAGTGTTTGGGTTTTGGCACAGTGAATGGATTAGTACATTGTGCTGAATGGGACACTAGAGGAGTGAAAGGGGAGTGACAGGGTGTTTGCTGGAAGTGTATGGATACGGAGTGGGGAATTGAAGGTGTGAAAGACAAGTGTGTAGGTGGTTAGAGGACTGCATGCATAGTAGATAGGCATTTCAAGCAGTCCATGTGCTAAAGCCTGGCTCAGTGCATGAGTACTTGGGTACTGACTGAATGATTAGAGTACTGCAAGGAGAGTGCCTGGGTGAATTTATAAGTGGTTGGGTTTTGGCGCACTAAATGGATTAGTAGATGGTGCTGAATGGCTCACTAGAGGAGTGCAAGGGGAGTGACAGAGTGTTTGCTGGAAGTGTATGGATAATGACTGGGGAATTGAAGGTGTGAAAGACAAGTGTGGAGGTGGTTAGAGGACTGCATGCATAGTGGATAGGCGTTTGAAGAAGTCCATGTGCTAAGGCCTGGCTCAGTGCATGAGTACTTGGGTACTGACTGAATGATTAGAGTACTGTAAGGAGAGTGCCTGGGTGAACTTATAAGTGTTTGGCTTTTGGCGAAGTGAATGGATTAGTACATTTTGCTGAATGGGACACTAGAGGAGTGAAAGAGGAGTGACAGGGTGTTTGCTGGAAGTGTATGGATACGGACTGGGGAATTGAAGGTGTGAAAGACAATTGTGTAGGTGGTTAGAGGACTGCATGCATAGTGGATAGGCGTTTGAAGCAGTCCATGTGCTAAGGCCTTGCTCAGTGCATGAGTACTTGGGTACTGACTGAATGATTAGAGTACTGCAAGTAGAGTGCCTGGGTGAACTTATAAGTGGTTGGGTTTTGGCGCAGTGAATGGATTAGTACATGGTGCTGAATGGGTAACTACAGTAGTGCAAGGGGAGGAACAGGGTGTTTGCTAGAAGTGTATGGATACTGACTGGATAATTGAAGGTGTGAAAGACAAGTGTGTAGGTAGTTAGAAGACTGCATGCATAGTGGATAGGGGTTTGAAGCAGTCCATGTGCTAAGGCCTGGTTCACTGGATGAGTACATGAGTACTTACTGAATTATTAGAGTACAGCAAGGAGAGAGCCTGGGTGAATTTATAAGTGGTTGGCTTTTGGCGCAGTGAATGGATTAGTACATGGTGCTGAATGGGTCACTGGAGGAGTGCAAGGGAGTGACAGGGTATTTGCTGGAAGTGTATGGATAATGACTGCGGAATTGAAGGTGTGAAAGACAAGTGTGTAGGTGGTTAGAGGACTACATACATAGTAGATAGGGGGTTGAAGCAGTCCATTTGCTAAGGCCTGGGTCACTGGATGAGTACTTGGGTCCTGACTGAATGATTAGAGTACTGCAAGGAGAGTGCCTGGGTGAATTTATAAGTGTTTGGGTTTTAGCACAGTGAATGGATTAGTACATGGTGCTGAATGGATCAATAGAGGAGTGCAAGGGGAGTGACAGGGTGTATGCTGGAGTGTATAGATACTGACTGGGGAATTGAAGGTGTGAAAGACAAATGTGTAGGTGGTTAGAGGACTGCATGCATAGTGGATAGGCGTTTGAAGCAGTCCATGTGTTAAGGCCTGGCTCAGTGCATGAGTACTTGGGTACTGACTGAATGATTAGAGTACTGCAAGGAGAGTGCCTGGGTGAACGTATAAGGGGTTGGGTTTTGGCACAGTGAATAGATTAGTACATGGTGCTGAATGGGTCACTACAGTAGTGCAAGGGGAGTCACAGGGTGTTTGCTAGAAGTGTATGGATACTGACTGGAGAATTGAAGGTGTGAAAGACAAGTGTGTAGGTGGTAAGAAGACTGCATGCATAGTGGATAGGGGTTTGAAGCAGTCCATGTGCTAAGGCCTGGTTCACTGGATGAGTACATGGGTACTGACTGAATCATTAGAGCACTGCAAACAGAGTGCCTGGGTGAATTTATAAGTGTTTGGGTTTTGGCACAGTGAATGGATTAGTACATGGTGCTGAATGGGTCAATATAGGAGTGCAAGGGGAGTGACAGGGTGTTTGCTGGAAGTGTATGGATACCGACTGGGGAATCGAAGGTGTGAAAGACAAGTGTGTAGGTGGTTATAGGACTGCATGCATAGTGGATAGGCGTTTGAAGTAGTCCATGTGCTAAGGCCTGGCTCAGTGCATGAGTACTTGGGTACTGACTGAATGATTAGAGTACTGCAAGGGGAGTGCCTGGGTGAACTTATAAGTGGTTGGCTTTTGGCGCAGTGAATGGATTAGTACATGGTGCTGAATGGGTCACTGGAGGAGTGCAAGGGTGTGACAGGGTGTTTGCTGGAAGTGTATGGATAATGACTGGGGAATTGAAGGTGTGAAAGACAAGTGTGTAGGTGATTAGAGGACTGCATACATAGTGGCTAGGGGGTTGAAGGAGTCCATTTGCTAAGGCCTGGGTCACTGGATGAGTACTTGGGTACTGACTGAATGATTAGAGTACTGCAAGGAGAGTGCCTGGGTGAATTTATAAGTGGTTGGGTTTTGGCACACTAAATGGATTAGTAGATGGTGCTGAATGGGTCACTAGAGGAGTGCAAGGGGAGTGACAGAGTGTTTGCTGGAAGTTTATGGATAATGACTGGGGAATTGAAGGTGTGAAAGACAAGTGTGGAGGTGGTTAGAGGACTGCATGCATAGTGGATAGGCGTTTGAACAAGTCCATGTGCTAAGGCCTGGCTCAGTGCATGAGTACTTGGGTACTGACTGAATGATTAGAGTACTGTAAGGAGAGTGCCTGGGTGAACTTATAAGTGTTTGGCTTTTGGCGCAGTGAATGGATTAGTACATTTTGCTGAATGGGACACTAGAGGAGTGAAAGAGGAGTGACAGGGTGTTTGCTGGAAGTGTATGGATACGGACTGGGGAATTGAAGGTGTGAAAGACAATTGTGTAGGTGGTTAGAGGACTGCATGCATAGTGGATAGGCGTTTGAAGCAGTCCATGTGCTAAGGCCTTGCTCAGTGCATGAGTACTTGGGTATTGACTGAATGATTAGAGTACTGCAAGGAGAGTGCCTGGGTGAACTTATAAGTGGTTGGGTTTTGGCGCAGTGAATGGATTAGTACATGGTGCTGAATGGGTCACTACAGTAGTGCAAGGGGAGGAACAGGGTGTTTGCTAGAAGTGTATGGATACTGACTGGATAATTGAAGGTGTGAAAGACAAGTGTGTAGGTAGTTAGAAGACTGCATGCATAGTGGATATGGGTTTTAAGCAGTCCATGTGCTAAGGCCTGGTTCACTGGATGAGTACATGAGTACTTACTGAATTATTAGAGTACAGCAAGAAGAGAGCCTGGGTGAATTTATAAGTGGTTGGCTTTTGGCGCAGTGAATGCATTAGTACATGGTGATGAATGGGTCACTGGAGGAGTGCAAGGGAGTGACAGGGTGTTTGCTGGAAGTGTATGGATAATGACTGGGGAATTGAAGGTGTGAAAGACAAGTGTGTAGGTGGTTAGAGGACTACATACATAGTAGATAGGGGGTTGAAGCAGTCCATTTGCTAAGGCCTGGGTCACTGGATGAGTACTTGGGTACTGACTGAATGATTAGAGTACTGCAAGGAGAGTGCCTGGGTGAATTTATAAGTGTTTGGGTTTTGGCACAGTGAATGGATTAGTACATGGTGCTGAATGGGTCAATAGAGGAGTGCAAGGGGAGTGACAGGGTGTATGCTGGAGTGTATAGATACTGACTGGGGAATTGAAGGTGTGAAAGACAAATGTGTAGGTGGTTAGAGGACTGCATGCATAGTGGATAGGCGTTTGAAGCAGTCCATGTGTTAAGGCCTGGCTCAGTGCATGAGTACTTGGGTACTGACTGAATGATTAGAGTACTGCAAGGAGAGTGCCTGGGTGAACTTATAAGGGGTTGGGTTTTGGCACAGTGAATAGATTAGTACATGGTGCTGAATGGGTCACTACAGTAGTGCAAGGGGAGTAACAGGGTGTTTGCTAGAAGTGTATGGATACTGACTGGAGAATTGAAGGTGTGAAAGACAAGTGTGTAGGTGGTAAGAAGACTGCATGCATAGTGGATAGGGGTTTGAAGCAGTCCATGTGCTAAGGCCTTGTTCACTGGATGAGTACATGGGTACTGACTGAATCATTAGAGCACTGCAAACAGAGTGCCTGGGTGAATTTATAAGTGTTTGGGTTTTGGCACAGTGAATGGATTAGTACATGGTGCTGAATGGGTCAATAGAGGAGTGCAAGGGGAGTAACAGGGTGTTTGCTGGAAGTTTATGGATACCGACTGGGGAATCGAAGGTGTGAAAGACAAGTGTGTAGGTGGTTATAGGACTGCATGCATAGTGGATAGGCGTTTGAAGTAGTCCATGTGCTAAGGCCTGGCTCAGTGCATGAGTACTTGGGTACTGACTGAATGATTAGAGTACTGCAAGGGGAGTGCCTGGGTGAACTTATAAGTGGTTGGCTTTTGGCGCAGTGAATGGATTAGTACATGGTGCTGAATGGGTCACTGGAGGAGTGCAAGGGAGTGACAGGGTGATTGCTGGAAGTGTATGGATAATGACTGGGGAATTGAAGGTGTGAAAGACAAGTGTGTAGGTGATTAGAGGACTGCATACATAGTGGATAGGGGGTTGAAGCAGTCCATTTGCTAAGGCCTGGGTCACTGGATGAGTACTTGGGTACTGACTGAATGATTAGAGTACTGCAAGGAGAGTGCCTGGGTGAATTTATAAGTGTTTGGGTTTTGGCGCAGTGACTGGATTAGTACATTGTGCTGAATGGGACACTAGAGGAGTGAAAGGGGAGTGACAGTGTGTTTGCTGGAAGTGTATGGATACGGAGTGGGGAATTGAAGGTGTGAAAGACAAGTGTGTAGGTGGTTAGAGGACTGCATGCATAGTAGATAGGCGTTTCAAGCAGTCCATGTGCTAAGGCCTGGCTCAGTGCATGAGTACTTGGGTACTGACTGAATGATTAGAGTACTGCAAGGAGAGTGCCTGGGTGAATTTATAAGTGTTTGGGTTTTGGCGCACTAAATGGATTAGTAGATGGTGCTGAATGGGTCACTAGAGGAGTGCAAGGGGAGTGACAGGGTGTTTGCTGGAAGTGTATGGATAATGACTGGGGAATTGAAGGTGTGAAAGACAAGTGTGTAGGTGGTTAGAGGACTGCATGCATAGTGGATAGGCGTTTGAAGCAGTCCATGTGCTCAGGCCTGGCTCAGTGCATGAGTACTTGGGTACTGACTGAATGATTAGAGTACTGTAAGGAGAGTGCCTGGGTGAACTTATAAGGGGTTGGGTTTTGGCACAGTGAATAGATTAGTACATTGTGCTGAATGGGTCACTACAGTAGTGCAAGGGGAGTAACAGGGTGTTTGCTAGAAGTGTATGGATACTGACTGGAGAATTGAAGGTGTGAAAGACAAGTGTGTAGGTGGTAAGAAGACTGCATGCATAGTGGATAGGGGTTTGAAGCAGTCCATGTGCTAAGGCCTGGTTCACTGGATGAGTACATGGGTACTGACTGAATCATTAGAGCACTGCAAACAGAGTGCCTGGGTGAATTTATAAGTGTTTGGGTTTTGGCACAGTGAATGGATTAGTACATGGTGCTGAATGGGTCAATAGAGGAGTGCAAGGGGAGTAACAGGGTGTTTGCTGGAAGTTTATGGATACCGACTGGGGAATCGAAGGTGTGAAAGACAAGTGTGTAGGTGGTTATAGGACTGCATGCATAGTGGATAGGCGTTTGAAGTAGTCCATGTGCTAAGGCCTGGCTCAGTGCATGAGTACTTGGGTACTGACTGAATGATTAGAGTACTGCAAGGGGAGTGCCTGGGTGAACTTATAAGTGGTTGGCTTTTGGCGTAGTGAATGGATTAGTACATGGTGCTGAATGGGTCACTGGAGGAGTGCAAGGGAGTGACAGGGTGATTGCTGGAAGTGTATGGATAATGACTGGGGAATTGAAGGTGTGAAAGACAAGTGTGTAGGTGATTAGAGGACTGCATACATAGTGGATAGGGGGTTGAAGCAGTCCATTTGCTAAGGCCTGGGTCACTGGATGAGTACTTGGGTACTGACTGAATGATTAGAGTACTGCAAGGAGAGTGCCTGGGTGAATTTATAAGTGTTTGGGTTTTGGCGCAGTGACTGGATTAGTACATTGTGCTGAATGGGACACTAGAGGAGTGAAAGGGGAGTGACAGTGTGTTTGCTGGAAGTGTATGGATACGGAGTGGGGAATTGAAGGTGTGAAAGACAAGTGTGTAGGTGGTTAGAGGACTGCATGCATAGTAGATAGGCGTTTCAAGCAGTCCATGTGCTAAGGCCTGGCTCAGTGCATGAGTACTTGGGTACTGACTGAATGATTAGAGTACTGCAAGGAGAGTGCCTGGGTGAATTTATAAGTGTTTGGGTTTTGGCGCACTAAATGGATTAGTAGATGGTGCTGAATGGGTCACTAGAGGAGTGCAAGGGGAGTGACAGGGTGTTTGCTGGAAGTGTATGGATAATGACTGGGGAATTGAAGGTGTGAAAGACAAGTGTGTAGGTGGTTAGAGGACTGCATGCATAGTGGATAGGCGTTTGAAGCAGTCCATGTGCTCAGGCCTGGCTCAGTGCATGAGTACTTGGGTACTGACTGAATGATTAGAGTACTGTAAGGAGAGTGCCTGGGTGAACTTATAAGTGTTTGGCTTTTGGCGCAGTGAATGGATTAGTATATTTTGCTGAATGGGACACTAGAGGAGTGAAAGAGGAGTGACAGGGTGTTTGCTGGAAGTGTATGTATACGGACTGGGGAATTGAAGGTGTGAAAGACAAGTGTGTAGGTGGTTAGAGGACTGCATGCATAATGGATAGGCGTTTGAAGCAGTCCATGTGCTAAGGCCTGGCTCAGTGCATGAGTACTTGGGTACTGACTGAATGATTAGAGTACTGCAAGGAGAGTGCCTGGGTGAACTTATAAGTGGTTGGGTTTTGGCGCAGTGAATGGATTAGTACATGGTGCTGAATGGGTCACTACAGTAGTGCAAGGGGAGTAACAGGGTGTTTGCTAGAAGTGTATGGATACTGACTGGATAATTGAAGGTGTGAAAGACAAGTGTGTAGGTAGTTAGAAGACTGCATGCATAGAGGATAGGGGTTTGAAGCAGTCCATGTGCTAAGGCCTGGTTCACTGGATGAGTACATGAGTACTGACTGAATTATTAGAGTACAGCAAGGAGAGAGCCTGGGTGAATTTATAAGTGGTTGGCTTTTGGCGCAGTGAATGGATTAGTACATGGTGCTGAATGGGTCACTGGAGGAGTGCAAGGGAGTGACAGGGAGTTTGCTGGAAGTGTATGGATAATGACTGGGGAATTGAAGGTGTGAAAGACAAGTGTGTAGGTGGTTAGAGGACTACATACATAGTAGATAGGGGGTTGAAGCAGTCCATTTGCTAAGGCCTGGGTCACTGGATGAGTACTTGGGTACTGACTGAATGATTAGAGTACTGCAAGGAGAGTGCCTGGGTGAATTTATAAGTGTTTGGGTTTTGGCACAGTGAATGGATTAGTACATGGTGCTGAATGGGTCAATAGAGGAGTGCAAGGGGAGTGACAGGGTGTTTGCTGGAGTGTATAGATACTGACTGGGGAATTGAAGGTGTGAAAGACAAATGTGTAGGTGGTTAGAGGACTGCATGCATAGTGGATAGGCGTTTGAAGCAGTCCATGTGCTAAGGCCTGGCTCAGTGCATGAGTACTTGGGTACTGACTGAATGATTAGAGTACTGCAAGGAGAGTGCCTGGGTGAACTTATAAGTGGTTGGGTTTTGGCGCAGTGAATGGATTAGTACATGGTGCTGAATGGGTTAGTACAGTAGTGCAAGGGGAGTAACAGGGTGTTTGCTAGATGTGTATGGATACTGACTGGAGAATTGAAGGTGTATAAGACAAGTGTGTAGGTGGTTAGAAGACTGCATGCATAGTGGATAGGGGTTTGAAGCAGTCCATGTGCTAAGGCCTGGTTCACAGGATGAGTACATGGGTACTGACTGAATCATTAGAGTACAGCAAGGAGAGTGCCTGGATGAATTTATAAGTGGTTGGGTTTTGGCGCAGTGAATGGATTAGTACAGGATGCTGAATGGGTCACTAGGGGAGTGCAAGGGGGGTGACAGGGTGTTTGCTGGAAGTGTATGGATACCGACTGGGGAATCGAAGGTGTGAAAGACAAGTGTGTAGGTGGTTATAGGACTGCATGCATAGTGGATAGGCGTTTGAAGTAGTCCATGTGCTAAGGCCTGGCTCAGTGCATGAGTACTTGGGTACTGACTGAATGATTAGAGTACTGCAAGGAGAGTGCCTGGGTGAATTTATAAGTGTTTGGGTTTTGGCACAGTGAATGGATTAGTACATGGTGCTGAATGGGTCAATAGAGGAGTGCAAGGGGAGTGACAGGGTGTATGCTGGAGTGTATAGATACTGACTGGGGAATTGAAGGTGTGAAAGACAAATGTGTAGGTGGTTAGAGGACTGCATGCATAGTGGATAGGCGTTTGAAGCAGTCCATGTGTTAAGGCCTAGCTCAGTGCATGAGTACTTGGGTACTGACTGAATGATTAGAGTACTGCAAGGAGAGTGCCTGGGTGAACTTATAAGGGGTTGGGTTTTGGCACAGTGAATAGATTAGTACATGGTGCTGAATAGGTCACTACAGTAGTGCAAGGGGAGTAACAGGGTGTTTGCTAGAAGTGTATGGATACTGACTGGAGAATTGAAGGTGTGAAAGACAAGTGTGTAGGTGGTAAGAAGACTGCATGCATAGTGGATAGGGGTTTGAAGCAGTCCATGTGCTAAGGCCTGGTTCACTGGATGAGTACAAGGGTACTGACTGAATCATTAGAGCACTGCAAACAGAGTGCCTGGGTGAATTTATAAGTGTTTGGGTTTTGGCACAGTGAATGGATTAGTACATGGTGCTGAATGGGTCAATAGAGGAGTGCAAGGGGAGTGACAGGGTGTTTGCTGGAAGTGTATGGATACCGACTGGGGAATCGAAGGTGTGAAAGACAAGTGTGTAGGTGGTTATAGGACTGCATGCATAGTGGATAGGCGTTTGAAGTAGTCCATGTGCTAAGGCCTGGCTCAGTGCATGAGTACTTGGGTACTGACTGAATGATTAGAGTACTGCAAGGGGAGTGCCTGGGTGAACTTATAAGTGGTTGGCTTTTGGCGCAGTGAATGGATTAGTACATGGTGCTGAATGGGTCACTGGAGGAGTGCAAGGGAGTGACAGGGTGATTGCTGGAAGTGTATGGATAATGACTGGGGAATTGAAGGTGTGAAAGACAAGTGTGTAGGTGGTTAGAGGACTGCATGCATAGTAGATAGGCGTTTCAAGCAGTCCATGTGCTAAGGCCTGGCTCAGTGCATGAGTACTTGGGTACTGACTGAATGATTAGAGTACTGCAAGGAGAGTGCCTGGGTGAATTTATAAGTGGTTGGGTTTTGGCGCACTAAATGGATTAGTAGATGGTGCTGAATGGGTCACTAGAGGAGTGCAAGGGGAGTGACAGGGTGTTTGCTGGAAGTGAATGGATAATGACTGGGGAATGGAAGGTGTGAAAGACAAGTGTGTAGGTGGTTAGAGGACTGCATGCATAGTGGATAGGCGTTTGAAGCAGTCCATGTGCTCAGGCCTGGCTCAGTGCATGAGTACTTGGGTACTGACTGAATGATTAGAGTACTGTAAGGAGAGTGCCTGGGTGAACTTATAAGTGTTTGGCTTTTGGCGCAGTGAATGGATTAGTATATTTTGCTGAATGGGACACTAGAGGAGTGAAAGAGGAGTGACAGGGTGTTTGCTGGAAGTGTATGGATACGGACTGGGGAATTGAAGGTGTGAAAGACAAGTGTGTAGGTGGTTAGAGGACTGCATGCATAATGGATAGGCGTTTGAAGCAGTCCATGTGCTAAGGCCTGGCTCAGTGCATGAGTACTTGGGTACTGACTGAATGATTAGAGTACTGCAAGGAGAGTGCCTGGGTGAACTTATAAGTGGTTGGGTTTTGGCGCAGTGAATGGATTAGTACATGGTGCTGAATGGGTCACTACAGTAGTGCAAGGGGAGTAACAGGGTGTTTGCTAGAAGTGTATGGATACTGACTGGATAATTGAAGGTGTGAAAGACAAGTGTGTAGGTAGTTAGAAGACTGCATGCATAGTGGATAGGGGTTTGAAGCAGTCCATGTGCTAAGGCCTGGTTCACTGGATGAGTACATGAGTACTGACTGAATTATTAGAGTACAGCAAGGAGAGAGCCTGGGTGAATTTATAAGTGGTTGGCTTTTGGCGCAGTGAATGGATTAGTACATGGTGCTGAATGGGTCACTGGAGGAGTGCAAGGGAGTGACAGGGAGTTTGCTGGAAGTGTATGGATAATGACTGGGGAATTGAAGGTGTGAAAGACAAGTGTGTAGGTGGTTAGAGGACTACATACATAGTAGATAGGGGGTTGAAGCAGTCCATTTGCTAAGGCCTGGGTCACTGGATGAGTACTTGGGTACTGACTGAATGATTAGAGTACTGCAAGGAGAGTGCCTGGGTGAATTTATAAGTGTTTGGGTTTTGGCACAGTGAATGGATTAGTACATGGTGCTGAATGGGTCAATAGAGGAGTGCAAGGGGAGTGACAGGGTGTTTTCTGGAGTGTATAGATACTGACTGGGGAATTGAAGGTGTGAAAGACAAATGTGTAGGTGGTTAGAGGACTGCATGCATAGTGGATAGGCGTTTGAAGCAGTCCATGTGTTAAGGCCTGGCTCAGTGCATGAGTACTTGGGTACTGACTGAATGATTAGAGTACTGCAAGGAGAGTGCCTGGGTGAATTTATAAGTGGTTGGGTTTTGGCGCACTAAATGGATTAGTAGATGGTGCTGAATGGGTCACTAGAGGAGTGCAAGGGGAGTGACAGGGTGTTTGCTGGAAGTGTACGGATATTGACTGGGGAATTGAAGGTGTGAAAGACAAGTGTGTAGGTGGTTAGAGGACTGCATGCATAGTGGATAGGCGTTTGAAGCAGTCCATGTGCTCAGGCCTGGCTCAGTGCATGAGTACTTGGGTACTGACTGAATGATTAGAGTACTGTAAGGAGAGTGCCTGGGTGAACTTATAAGTGTTTGGCTTTTGGCGCAGTGAATGGATTAATATATTTTGCTGAATGGGACACTAGAGGAGTGAAAGAGGAGTGACAGGGTGTTTGCTGGAAGTGTATGGATACGGACTGGGGAATTGAAGGTGTCAAAGACAAGTGTGTAGGTGGTTAGAGGACTGCATGCATAATGGATAGGCGTTTGAAGCAGTCCATGTGCTAAGGCCTGGCTCAGTGCATGAGTACTTGGGTACTGACTGAATGATTAGAGTACTGCAAGGAGAGTGCCTGGGTGAACTTATAAGTGGTTGGGTTTTGGCGCAGTGAATGGATTAGTACATGGTGCTGAATGGGTCACTACAGTAGTGCAAGGGGAGTAACAGGGTGTTTGCTAGAAGTGTATGGATACTGACTGGATAATTGAAGGTGTGAAAGACAAGTGTGTAGGTAGTTAGAAGACTGCATGCATAGTGGATAGGGGTTTGAAGCAGTCCATGTGCTAAGGCCTGGTTCACTGGATGAGTACATGAGTACTGACTGAATTATTAGAGTACAGCAAGGAGAGAGCCTGGGTGAATTTATAAGTGGTTGGCTTTTGGCGCAGTGAATGGATTAGTACTTGGTGCTGAATGGGTCACTGGAGGAGTGCAAGGGAGTGACAGGGAGTTTGCTGGAAGTGTATGGATAATGACTGGGGAATTGAAGGTGTGAAAGACAAGTGTGTAGGTGGTTAGAGGACTACATACATAGTAGATAGGGGGTTGAAGCAGTCCATTTGCTAAGGCCTGGGTCACTGGATGAGTACTTGGGTACTGACTGAATGATTAGATTACTGCAAGGAGAGTGCCTGGGTGAATTTATAAGTGTTTGGGTTTTGGCACAGTGAATGGATTAGTACATGGTGCTGAATGGGTCAATAGAGGAGTGCAAGGGGAGTGACAGGGTGTTTTCTGGAGTGTATAGATACTGACTGGGGAATTGAAGGTGTGAAAGACAAATGTGTAGGTGGTTAGAGGACTGCATGCATAGTGGATAGGCGTTTGAAGCAGTCCATGTGTTAAGGCCTGGCTCAGTGCATGAGTACTTGGGTACTGACTGAATGATTAGAGTACTGCAAGGAGAGTGCCTGGGTGAACGTATAAGGGGTTGGGTTTTGGCACAGTGAATAGATTAGTACATGGTGCTGAATGGGTCACTACAGTAGTGCAAGGGGAGTCACAGGGTGTTTGCTAGAAGTGTATGGATACTGACTGGAGAATTGAAGGTGTGAAAGACAAGTGTGTAGGTGGTAAGAAGACTGCATGCATAGTGGATAGGGGTTTGAAGCAGTCCATGTGCTAAGGCCTGGTTCACTGGATGAGTACATGGGTACTGACTGAATCATTAGAGCACTGCAAACAGAGTGCCTGGGTGAATTTATAAGTGTTTGGGTTTTGGCACAGTGAATGGATTAGTACATGGTGCTGAATGGGCCAATATAGGAGTGCAAGGGGAGTGACAGGGTGTTTGCTGGAAGTGTATGGATACCGACTGGGGAATCGAAGGTGTGAAAGACAAGTGTGTAGGTGGTTATAGGACTGCATGCATAGTGGATAGGCGTTTGAAGTAGTCCATGTGCTAAGGCCTGGCTCAGTGCATGAGTACTTGGGTACTGACTGAATGATTAGAGTACTGCAAGGGGAGTGCCTGGGTGAACTTATAAGTGGTTGGCTTTTGGCGCAGTGAATGGATTAGTACATGGTGCTGAATGGGTCACTGGAGGAGTGCAAGGGTGTGACAGGGTGTTTGCTGGAAGTGTATGGATAATGACTGGGGAATTGAAGGTGTGAAAGACAAGTGTGTAGGTGATTAGAGGACTGCATACATAGTGGCTAGGGGGTTGAAGCAGTCCATTTGCTAAGGCCTGGGTCACTGGATGAGTACTTGGGTACTGACTGAATGATTAGAGTACTGCAAGGAAAGTGCCTGGGTGAATTTATAAGTGTTTGGGTTTTGGCGCAGTGAATGGATTAGTACATTGTGCTGAATGGGACACTAGAGGAGTGAAAGGGGAGTGACAGGGTGTTTGCTGGAAATGTATGGATACGGAGTGGGGAATTGAAGGTGTGAAAGACAAGTGTGTAGGTGGTTAGAGGACTGCATGCATAGTAGATAGGCGTTTCAAGCAGTCCATGTGCTAAAGCCTGGCTCAGTGCATGAGTACTTGGGTACTGACTGAATGATTAGAGTACTGCAAGGAGAGTGTCTGGGTGAATTTATAAGTGGTTGGGTTTTGGCGCACTAAATGGATTAGTAGATGGTGCTGAATGGGTCACTAGAGGAGTGCAAGGGGAGTGACAGAGTGTTTGCTGGAAGTGTATGGATAATGACTGGGGAATTGAAGGTGTGAAAGACAAGTGTGGAGGTGGTTAGAGGACTGCATGCATAGTGGATAGGCGTTTGAAGAAGTCCATGTGCTAAGGCCTGGCTCAGTGCATGAGTACTTGGGTACTGACTGAATGATTAGAGTACTGTAAGGAGAGTGCCTGGGTGAACTTATAAGTGTTTGGCTTTTGGCGCAGTGAATGGATTAGTACATTTTGCTGAATGGGACACTAGAGGAGTGAAAGAGGAGTGACAGGGTGTTTGCTGGAAGTGTATGGATACGGACTGGGGAATTGAAGGTGTGAAAGACAATTGTGTAGGTGGTTAGAGGACTGCATGCATAGTGGATAGGCGTTTGAAGCAGTCCATGTGCTAAGGCCTTGCTCAGTGCATGAGTACTTGGGTACTGACTGAATGATTAGAGTACTGCAAGGAGAGTGCCTGGGTGAACTTATAAGTGGTTGGGTTTTGGCGCAGTGAATGGATTAGTACATGGTGCTGAATGGGTCACTACAGTAGTGCAAGGGGAGGAACAGGGTGTTTGCTAGAAGTGTATGGATACTGACTGGATAATTGAAGGTGTGAAAGACAAGTGTGTAGGTAGTTAGAAGACTGCATGCATAGTGGATAGGGGTTTGAAGCAGTCCATGTGCTAAGGCCTGGTTCACTGGAGGAGTAAATGAGTACTTACTGAATTATTAGAGTACTGCAAGGAGAGAGCCGGGGTGAATTTATAAGTGGTTGGCTTTTGGCGCAGTGAATGGATTAGTACATGGTGCTGAATGGGTCACTGGAGGAGTGCAAGGGAGTGACAGGGTGTTTGCTGGAAGTGTATGGATAATGACTGGGGAATTGAAGGTGTGAAAGACAAGTGTGTAGGTGGTTAGAGGACTACATACATAGTAGATAGGGGGTTGAAGCAGTCCATTTGCTAAGGCCTGGGTCACTGGATGAGTACTTGGGTACTGACTGAATGATTAGAGTACTGCAAGGAGAGTGCCTGGGTGAATTTATAAGTGTTTGGGTTTTGGCACAGTGAATGGATTAGTACATGGTGCTGAATGGGTCAATAGAGGAGTGCAAGGGGAGTGACAGGGTGTATGCTGGAGTGTATAGATACTGACTGGGGAATTGAAGGTGTGAAAGACAAATGTGTAGGTGGTTAGAGGACTGCATGCATAGTGGATAGGCGTTTGAAGCAGTCCATGTGTTAAGGCCTGGCTCAGTGCATGAGTACTTGGGTACTGACTGAATGATTAGAGTACTGCAAGGAGAGTGCCTGGGTGAACTTATAAGGGGTTGGGTTTTGGCACAGTGAATAGATTAGTACATGGTGCTGAATGGGTCACTACAGTAGTGCAAGGGGAGTAACAGGGTGTTTGCTAGAAGTGTATGGATACTGACTGGAGAATTGAAGGTGTGAAAGACAAGTGTGTAAGTGGTAAGAAGACTGCCTGCATAGTGGATAGGGGTTTGAAGCAGTCCATGTGCTAAGGCCTGGTTCACTGGATGAGTACATGGGTACTGACTGAATCATTAGAGCACTGCAAACAGAGTGCCTGGGTGAATTTATAAGTGTTTGGGTTTTGGCACAGTGAATGGATTAGTACATGGTGCTGAATGGGTCAATAGAGGAGTGCAAGGGGAGTGACAGGGTGTTTGCTGGAAGTGTATGGATACCGACTGGGGAATCGAAGGTGTGAAAGACAAGTGTGTAGGTGGTTATAGGACTGCATGCATAGTGGATAGGCGTTTGAAGTAGTCCATGTGCTAAGGCCTGGCTCAGTGCATGAGTACTTGGGTACTGACTGAATGATTAGAGTACTGCAAGGGGAGTGCCTGGGTGAACTTATAAGTGGTTGGCTTTTGGCGCAGTGAATGGATTAGTACATGGTGCTGAATGGGTCACTGGAGGAGTGCAAGGGAGTGACAGGGTGATTGCTGGAAGTGTATGGATAATGACTGGGGAATTGAAGGTGTGAAATACAAGTGTGTAGGTGATTAGAGGACTGCATACATAGTGGATAGGGGGTTGAAGCAGTCCATTTGCTAAGGCCTGGGTCACTGGATGAGTACTTGGGTACTGACTGAATGATTAGAGTACTGCAAGGAGAGTGCCTGGGTGAATTTATAAGTGTTTGGGTTTTGGCGCAGTGACTGGATTAGTACATTGTGCTGAATGGGACACTAGAGGAGTGAAAGGGGAGTGACAGTGTGTTTGCTGGAAGTGTATGGATACGGAGTGGGGAATTGAAGGTGTGAAAGACAAGTGTGTAGGTGGTTAGAGGACTGCATGCATAGTAGATAGGCGTTTCAAGCAGTCCATGTGCTAAGGCCTGGCTCAGTGCATGAGTACTTGGGTACTGACTGAATGATTAGAGTACTGTAAGGAGAGTGCCTGGGTGAACTTATAAGTGTTTGGCTTTTGGCGCAGTGAATGGATTAGTATATTTTGCTGAATGGGACACTAGAGGAGTGCAAGGGGAGTGACAGGGTGTATGCTGGAGTGTATAGATACTGACTGGGGAATTGAAGGTGTGAAAGACAAATGTGTAGGTGGTTAGAGGACTGCATGCATAGTGGATAGGGGTTTGAAGCAGTCCATGTGCTAAGGCCTGGTTCACAGGATGAGTACATGGGTACTGACTGAATCATTAGAGTACAGCAAGGAGAGTGCCTGGATGAATTTATAAGTGGTTGGGTTTTGGCGCAGTGAATGGATTAGTACAGGATGCTGAATGGGTCACTAGGGGAGTGCAAGGGGGGTGACAGGGTGTTTGCTGGAAGTGTATGGATACCGACTGGGGAATCGAAGGTGTGAAAGACAAGTGTGTAGGTGGTTATAGGACTGCATGCATAGTGGATAGGCGTTTGAAGTAGTCCATGTGCTAAGGCCTGGCTCAGTGCATGAGTACTTGGGTACTGACTGAATGATTAGAGTACTGCAAGGAGAGTGCCTGGGTGAATTTATAAGTGTTTGGGTTTTGGCACAGTGAATGGATTAGTACATGGTGCTGAATGGGTCAATAGAGGAGTGCAAGGGGAGTGACAGGGTGTATGCTGGAGTGTATAGATACTGACTGGGGAATTGAAGGTGTGAAAGACAAATGTGTAGGTGGTTAGAGGACTGCATGCATAGTGGATAGGCGTTTGAAGCAGTCCATGTGTTAAGGCCTGGCTCAGTGCATGAGTACTTGGGTACTGACTGAATGATTAGAGTACTGCAAGGAGAGTGCCTGGGTGAACTTATAAGGGGTTGGGTTTTGGCACAGTGAATAGATTAGTACATGGTGCTGAATAGGTCACTACAGTAGTGCAAGGGGAGTAACAGGGTGTTTGCTAGAAGTGTATGGATACTGGCTGGAGAATTGAAGGTGTGAAAGACAAGTGTGTAGGTGGTAAGAAGACTGCATGCATAGTGGATAGGGGTTTGAAGCAGTCCATGTGCTAAGGCCTGGTTCACTGGATGAGTACATGGGTACTGACTGAATCATTAGAGCACTGCAAACAGAGTGCCTGGGTGAATTTATAAGTGTTTGGGTTTTGGCACAGTGAATGGATTAGTACATGGTGCTGAATGGGTCAATAGAGGAGTGCAAGGGGAGTGACAGGGTGTTTGCTGGAAGTGTATGGATACCGACTGGGGAATCGAAGGTGTGAAAGACAAGTGTGTAGGTGGTTATAGGACTGCATGCATAGTGGATAGGCGTTTGAAGTAGTCCATGTGCTAAGGCCTGGCTCAGTGCATGAGTACTTGGGTACTGACTGAATGATTAGAGTACTGCAAGGGAGTGCCTGGGTGAACTTATAAGTGGTTGGCTTTTGGCGCAGTGAATGGATTAGTACATGGTGCTGAATGGGTCACTGGAGGAGTGCAAGGGAGTGACAGGGTGATTGCTGGAAGTGTATGGATAATGACTGGGGAATTGAAGGTGTGAAAGACAAGTGTGTAGGTGATTAGAGGACTGCATACATAGTGGATAGGGGGTTGAAGCAGTCCATTTGCTAAGGCCTGGGTCACTGGATGAGTACTTGGGTACTGGCTGAATGATTAGAGTACTGCAAGGAGAGTGCCTGGGTGAATTTATAAGTGTTTGGGTTTTGGCGCAGTGACTGGATTAGTACATTGTGCTGAATGGGACACTAGAGGAGTGAAAGGGGAGTGACAGGGTGTTTGCTGGAAGTGTATGGATACGGAGTGGGGAATTGAAGGTGTGAAAGACAAGTGTGTAGGTGGTTAGAGGACTGCATGCATAGTAGATAGGCGTTTCAAGCAGTCCATGTGCTAAGGCCTGGCTCAGTGCATGAGTACTTGGGTACTGACTGAATGATTAGAGTACTGCAAGGAGAGTGCCTGGGTGAACTTATAAGTGGTTGGGTTTTGGCGCAGTGAATGTATTAGTACATGGTGCTGAATGGGTCACTACAGTAGTGCAAGGGGAGTAACAGGGTGTTTGCTAGAAGTGTATGGATACTGACTGGATAATTGAAGGTGTGAAAGACAAGTGTGTAGGTAGTTAGAAGACTGCATGCATATTGGATAGGGGTTTGAAGCAGTCCATGTGCTAAGGCCTGGTTCACTGGATGAGTACATGAGTACTGACTGAATTATTAGAGTACAGCAAGGAGAGAGCCTGGGTGAATTTATAAGTGGTTGGCTTTTGGCGCAGTGAATGGATTAGTACATGGTGCTGAATGGGTCACTGGAGGAGTGCAAGGGAGTGACAGGGAGTTTGCTGGAAGTGTATGGATAATGACTGGGGAATTGAAGGTGTGAAAGACAAGTGTGTAGGTGGTTAGAGGACTACATACATAGTAGATAGGGGGTTGAAGCAGTCCATTTGCTAAGGCCTGGGTCACTGGATGAGTACTTGGGTACTGACTGAATGATTAGAGTACTGCAAGGAGAGTGCCTGGGTGAATTTATAAGTGTTTGGGTTTTGGCACAGTGAATGGATTAGTACATGGTGCTGAATGGGTCAATAGAGGAGTGCAAGGGGAGTGACAGGGTGTTTGCTGGAGTGTATAGATACTGACTGGGGAATTGAAGGTGTGAAAGACAAATGTGTAGGTGGTTAGAGGACTGCATGCATAGTGGATAGGCGTTTGAAGCAGTCCATGTGCTAAGGCCTGGCTCAGTGCATGAGTACTTGGGTACTGACTGAATGATTAGAGTACTGCAAGGAGAGTGCCTGGGTGAACTTATAAGTGGTTGGGTTTTGGCGCAGTGAATGGATTAGTACATGGTGCTGAATGGGTTAGTACAGTAGTGCAAGGGGAGTAACAGGGTGTTTGCTAGAAGTGTATGGATACTGACTGGAGAATTGAAGGTGTGAAAGACAAGTGTGAAGGTGGTTAGAAGACTGCATGCATAGTGGATAGGGGTTTGAAGCAGTCCATGTGCTAAGGCCTGGTTCACAGGATGAGTACATGGGTACTGACTGAATCATTAGAGTACAGCAAGGAGAGTGCCTGGATGAATTTATAAGTGGTTGGGTTTTGGCGCAGTGAATGGATTAGTACAGGATGCTGAATGGGTCACTAGGGGAGTGCAAGGGGGGTGACAGGGTGTTTGCTGGAAATGTATGAATACTGACTGGGGAATTGAAGGTGAGAAAGACAAGTGTGTAGGTGGTTAGAGGACTACATACATAGTAGATAGGGGGTTGAAGCAGTCCATTTGCTAAGGCCTGGGTCACTGGATGAGTACTTGGGTACTGACTGAATGATTAGAGTACTGCAAGGAGAGTGCCTGGGTGAATTTATAAGTGTTTGGGTTTTGGCACAGTGAATGGATTAGTACATGGTGCTGAATGGGTCAATAGAGGAGTGCAAGGGGAGTGACAGGGTGTTTGCTGGAGTGTATAGATACTGACTGGGGAATTGAAGGTGTGAAAGACAAATGTGTAGGTGGTTAGAGGACTGCATGCATAGTGGATAGGCGTTTGAAGCAGTCCATGTGCTAAGGCCTGGCTCAGTGCATGAGTACTTGGGTACTGACTGAATGATTAGAGTACTGCAAGGAGAGTGCCTGGGTGAACTTATAAGTGGTTGGGTTTTGGCGCAGTGAATGGATTAGTACATGGTGCTGAATGGGTCACTACAGTAGTGCAAGGGGAGTAACAGGGTGTTTGCTAGAAGTGTGTGGATACTGACTGGAGAATTGAAGGTGTATAAGACAAGTGTGTAGGTGGTTAGAAGACTGCATGCATAGTGGATAGGGGGTTGAAGCAGTCCATTTGCTAAGGCCTGGGTCACTGGATGAGTACTTGGGTACTGACTGAATGATTAGAGCACTGCAAGCAGAGTGCCTGGGTGAATTTATAAGTGTTTGGGTTTTGGCACAGTGAATGGATTAGTACATGGTGCTGAATGCGTCAATAGAGGAGAGCAAGGTGAGTGACAGGGTGTTTGCTGGAGTGTATAGATAATGACTGGGGAATTGAAGGTGTGAAAGACAAATGTGTAGGTGGTTAGAGGACTGCATGCATAGTGGATAGGCGTTTGAAGCAGTCCATGTGCTAAGGCCTGGCTCAGTGCATGAGTACTTGGGTACTGACTGAATGATTAGAGTACTGCAAGGAGAGTGCCTGGGTGAACTTATAAGTGGTTGGGTTTTGGCGCAGTGAATGGATTAGTACATGGTGCTGAATGGGTCACTACAGTAGTGCAAGGGGAGTAACAGGGTGTTTGCTAGAAGGGTGTGGATACTGACTGGAGAATTGAAGGTGTATAAGACAAGTGTGTAGGTGGTTAGAAGACTGCATGCATAGTGGATAGGGGTTTGAAGCAGTCCGTGTGCTAAGGCCTGGTTCACTGGATGAGTACATGGGTACTGACTGAATTATTAGAGTACAGCAAGGAGAGTGCCTGGGTGAATTTATAAGTGGTTGGTTTTTGGCACAGTGAATAGATTAGTACATGGTGCTGAATGGGTCACTACAGTAGTGCAAGGGGAGTAACAGGGTGTTTGCTAGAAGTGTATGGATACTGACTGGATAATTGAAGGTGTGAAAGACAAGTGTGTAGGTGGTTAGAAGACTGCATGCATAGTGGATAGGGGTTTGAAGCAGTCCATGTGCTAAGGCCTGGTTCACTGGATGAGTACATGGGTACTGACTGAATTATTAGAGTACAGCAAGGAGAGTGCCTGGGTGAATTTATAAGTGGTTGGTTTTTGGCACAGTGAATGGATTAGTACATGGTGCTGAATGGGTCAATAGAGGAGTGCAAGGGGAGTGACAGGGTGTTTGCTGGAGTGTATAGATACTGACTGGGGAATTGAAGGTGTGAAAGACAAATGTGTAGGTGGTTAGAGGACTGCATGAATAGTGGATAGGCGTTTGAAGCAGTCCATGTGCTAAGGCCTGGCTCAGTGCGTGAGTACTTGGGTACTGGCTGAATGATTAGAGTACTGCAAGGAGAGTGCCTGGGTGAACTTATATGTGGTTGGGTTTTGGCGCAGTGAATGGATTAGTACATGGTGCTGAATGGGTCACAACAGTAGTGCAAGGGGAGTAACAGGGTGTTTGCTAGAAGTGTATGGATACTGACTGGAGAATTAAAGGTGTGAAAGACAAGTGTGTAGGTGGTTAGAAGACTGCATGCATAGTGGATCGGGGTTTGAAACAGTCCATGTGCTAAGGCCTGGTTCACTGGATGAGTACATGGGTACTGACTGAATCATTAGAGTACAGCAAGGAGAGTGCCTGGGTGAATTTATAAGTGGTTGGGTTTTGGCGCAGTGAATGGATCAGTACAGGATGCTGAATGGGTCACTAGGGGAGTGCAAGGGGGGTGACAGGGTGTTTGCTGGAAATGTATGGATACTGACTGGGGAATTGAAGGTGTGAAAGACAAATGTGTAGGTGGTTAGAGGACTGCATGCATAGTGGATAGGCGTTTGAAGCAGTCCATGTGTTAAGGCCTGGCTCAGTGCATGAGTACTTGGGTACTGACTGAATGATTAGAGTACTGCAAGGAGAGTGCCTGGGTGAACTTATAAGGGGTTGGGTTTTGGCACAGTGAATAGATTAGTACATGGTGCTGAATGGGTCACTACAGTAGTGCAAGGGGAGTAACAGGGTGTTTGCTAGAAGTGTATGGATACTGACTGGAGAATTGAAGGTGTGAAAGACAAGTGTGTAGGTGGTAAGAAGACTGCATGCATAGTGGATAGGGGTTTGAAGCAGTCCATGTGCTAAGGCCTGGTTCACTGGATGAGTACATGGGTACTGACTGAATCATTAGAACACTGCAAACAGAGTGCCTGGGTGAATTTATAAGTGTTTCGGTTTTGGCACAGTGAATGGATTAGTACATGGTGCTGAATGGGTCAATAGAGTAGTGCAAGGGGAGTGACAGGGTGTTTGCTGGAAGTGTATGGATACCGACTGGGGAATCGAAGGTGTGAAAGACAAGTGTGTAGGTGGTTATAGGACTGCATGCATAGTGGATAGGCGTTTGAAGTAGTCCATGTGCTAAGGACTGGCTCAGTGCATGAGTACTTGGGTACTGACTGAATGATTAGAGTACTGCAAGGGGAGTGCCTGGGTGAACTTATAAGTGGTTGGCTTTTGGCGCAGTGAATGGATTAGTACATGGTGCTGAATGGGTCACTGGAGGAGTGCAAGGGAGTGACAGGGTGATTGCTGGAAGTATATGGATAATGACTGGGGAATTGAAGGTGTGAAAGACAAGTGTGTAGGTGATTAGAGGACTGCATACATAGTGGATAGGGGGTTGAAGCAGTCCATTTGCTAAGGCCTGGCTCAGTGCATGAGTACTTGGGTACTGACTGAATGATTAGAGTACTGCAAGGAGAGTGCCTGGGTGAATTTATAAGTGTTTGGGTTTTGGCGCAGTGACTGGATTAGTACATTGTGCTGAATGGGACACTAGAGGAGTGAAAGGGGAGTGACAGGGTGTTTGCTGGAAGTGTATGGATACGGAGTGGGTAATTGAAGGTTTGAAAGACAAGTGTGTAGGTGGTTAGAGGACTGCATGCATAGTAGATAGGCGTTTCAAGCAGTCCATGTGCTAAGGCCTGGCTCAGTGCATGAGTACTTGGGTACTGACTGAATGATTAGAGTACTGCAAGGAGAGTGCCTGGGTGAATTTATAAGTGGTTGGGTTTTGGCGCACTAAATGGATTAGTAGATGGTGCTGAATGGGTCACTAGAGGAGTGCAAGGGGAGTGACAGGGTGTTTGCTGGAAGTGTATGGATAATGACTGGGGAATTGAAGGTGTGAAAGACAAGTGTGTAGGTGGTTAGAGGACTGCATGCATAGTGGATAGGCGTTTGAAGCAGTCCATGTGCTCAGGCCTGGCTCAGTGCATGAGTACTTGGGTACTGACTGAATGATTAGAGTACTGTAAGGAGAGTGCCTGGGTGAACTTATAAGTGTTTGGCTTCTGGCGCAGTGAATGGATTAGTATATTTTGCTGAATGGGACACTAGAGGAGTGAAAGAGGAGTGACAGGGTGTTTGCTGGAAGTGTATGGATACGGACTGGGGAATTGAAGGTGTGAAAGACAAGTGTGTAGGTGGTTAGAGGACTGCATGCATAATGGATAGGCGTTTGAAGCAGTCCATGTGCTAAGGCCTGGCTCAGTGCATGAGTACTTGGGTACTGACTGAATGATTAGAGTACTGCACGGAGAGTGCCTGGGTGAACTTATAAGTGGTTGGGTTTTGGCGCAGTGAATGGATTAGTACATGGTGCTGAATGGGTCACTACAGTAGTGCAAGGGGAGTAACAGGGTGTTTGCTAGAAGTGTATGGATACTGACTGGATAATTGAAGGTGTGAAAGACAAGTGTGTAGGTAGTTAGAAGACTGCATGCATAGTGGATAGGGGTTTGAAGCAGTCCATGTGCTAAGGCCTGGTTCACTGGATGAGTACATGAGTACCGACTGAATTATTAGAGTACAGCAAGGAGAGAGCCTGGGTGAATTTATAAGTGGTTGGCTTTTGGCGCAGTGAATGGATTAGTATATGGTGCTGAATGGGTCACTGGAGGAGTGCAAGGGGAGTGACAGGGTGTTTGCTGGAGTGTATAGATACTGACTGGGGAATTGAAGGTGTGAAAGACAAATGTGTAGGTGGTTAGAGGACTGCATGCATAGTGGATAGGCGTTTGAAGCAGTCCATGTGCTAAGGCCTGGCTCAGTGCATGAGTACTTGGGTACTGACTGAATGATTAGAGTACTGCAAGGAGAGTGCCTGGGTGAACTTATAAGTGGTTGGGTTTTGGCGCAGTGAATGGATTAGTACATGGTGCTGAATGGGTTAGTACAGTAGTGCAAGGGGAGTAACAGGGTGTTTGCTAGAAGTGTATGGATACTGACTGGAGAATTGAAGGTGTATAAGACAAGTGTGTAGGTGGTTAGAAGACTGCATGCATAGTGGATAGGGGTTTGAAGCAGTCCATGTGCTAAGGCCTGGTTCACAGGATGAGTACATGGGTACTGACTGAATCATTAGAGTACAGCAAGGAGAGTGCCTGGATGAATTTATAAGTGGTTGGGTTTTGGCACAGTGAATGGATTAGTACATGGTGCTGAATGGGTCAATAGAGGAGTGCAAGGGGAGTGACAGGGTGTTTGCTGGAGTGTATAGATACTGACTGGGGAATTGAAGGTGTGAAAGACAAATGTGTAGGTGGTTAGAGGACTGCATGCATAGTGGATAGGCGTTTGAAGCAGTCCATGTGCTAAGGCCTGGCTCAGTGCGTGAGTACTTGGGTACTGGCTGAATGATTAGAGTACTGCAAGGAGAGTGCCTGGGTGAACTTATATGTGGTTGGGTTTTGGCGCAGTGAATGGATTAGTACATGGTGCTGAATGGGTCACTACAGTAGTGCAAGGGGAGTAACAGGGTGTTTGCTAGAAGTGTATGGATACTGACTGGAGAATTAAAGGTGTGAAAGACAAGTGTGTAGGTGGTTAGAAGACTGCATGCATAGTGGATCGGGGTTTGAAGCAGTCCATGTGTTAAGGCCTGGCTCAGTGCATGAGTACTTGGGTGCTGACTGAATGATTAGAGTACTGCAAGGAGAGTGCCTGGGTGAACTTATAAGGGGTTGGGTTTGGGAACAGTGAATAGATTAGTACATGGTGCTGAATGGGTCACTACAGTAGTGCAAGGGGAGTAACAGGGTGTTTGCTAGAAGTGTATGGATACTGACTGGAGAATTGAAGGTGTGAAAGACAAGTGTGTAGGTGGTAAGAAGACTGCATGCATAGTGGATAGGGGTTTGAAGCAGTCCATGTGCTAAGGCCTGGTTCACTGGATGAGTACATGGGTACTGACTGAATGATTAGAGTACTGCAAGGAGAGTGCCTGGGTGAATTTATAAGTGGTTGGGTTTTGGCGCAGTGAATGGATTAGTACATGGCGCTGAATGGGTCACTAGAGGAGTGCAAGGGGAGTGACAGGGTGTTTGCTGGAAGTGTATGGATACTGACTGGGGAATTGAAGGTGAGAAAGACAAGTGTGTAGGTGGTTAGAGGACTGCATGCATAGTGGAACAGTCCATGTGCTAAGGCCTGGCTCACTGCATGAGTACTGGGGTACTGACTGAATGATTAGAGTACTGCAAGGAGAGTGCCTGGGTGAATTTATAAGTGTTTGGCTTTTGGCGCAGTGAATGGATTAGTACATGGTGCTGAATAGGTCACTTGCGGAGTGCAAGGGGAGTGACAGGGTGTTTGCTGGAAGTGTATGGATACCGACTGGGGAATCGAAGGTGTGAAAGACAAGTGTGTAGGTGGTTATAGGACTGCATGCATAGTGGATAGGCGTTTGAAGTAGTCCATGTGCTAAGGACTGGCTCAGTGCATGAGTACTTGGGTACTGACTGAATGATTAGAGTACTGCAAGGGGAGTGCCTGGGTGAACTTATAAGTGGTTGGCTTTTGGCGCAGTGAATGGATTAGTACATGGTGCTGAATGGGTCACTGGAGGAGTGCAAGGGAGTGACAGGGTGATTGCTGGAAGTGTATGGATAATGACTGGGGAATTGAAGGTGTGAAAGACAAGTGTGTAGGTGATTAGAGGACTGCATACATAGTGGATAGGGGGTTGAAGCAGTCCATTTGCTAAGGCCTGGCTCAGTGCATGAGTACTTGGGTACTGACTGAATGATTAGAGTACTGCAAGGAGAGTGCCTGGGTGAATTTATAAGTGTTTGGGTTTTGGCGCAGTGACTGGATTAGTACATTGTGCTGAATGGGACACTAGAGGAGTGAAAGGGGAGTGACAGGGTGTTTGCTGGAAGTGTATGGATACGGAGTGGGTAATTGAAGGTTTGAAAGACAAGTGTGTAGGTGGTTAGAGGACTGCATGCATAGTAGATAGGCGTTTCAAGCAGTCCATGTGCTAAGGCCTGGCTCAGTGCATGAGTACTTGGGTACTGACTGAATGATTAGAGTACTGCAAGGAGAGTGCCTGGGTGAATTTATAAGTGGTTGGGTTTTGGCGCACTAAATGGATTAGTAGATGGTGCTGAATGGGTCACTAGAGGAGAGCAAGGGGAGTGACAGGGTGTTTGCTGGAAGTGTATGGATAATGACTGGGGAATTGAAGGTGTGAAAGACAAGTGTGTAGGTGGTTAGAGGACTGCATGCATAGTGGATAGGCGTTTGAAGCAGTCCATGTGCTCAGGCCTGGCTCAGTGCATGAGTACTTGGGTACTGACTGAATGATTAGAGTACTGTAAGGAGAGTGCCTGGGTGAACTTATAAGTGTTTGGCTTTTGGCGCAGTGAATGGATTAGTATATTTTGCTGAATGGGACACTAGAGGAGTGAAAGAGGAGTGACAGGGTGTTTGCTGGAAGTGTATGGATACGGACTGGGGAATTGAAGGTGTGAAAGACAAGTGTGTAGGTGGTTAGAGGACTGCATGCATAATGGATAGGCGTTTGAAGCAGTCCATGTGCTAAGGCCTGGCTCAGTGCATGAGTACTTGGGTACTGACTGAATGATTAGAGTACTGCACGGAGAGTGCCTGGGTGAACTTATAAGTGGTTGGGTTTTGGCGCAGTGAATGGATTAGTACATGGTGCTGAATGGGTCACTACAGTAGTGCAAGGGGAGTAACAGGGTGTTTGCTAGAAGTGTATGGATACTGACTGGATAATTGAAGGTGTGAAAGACAAGTGTGTAGGTAGTTAGAAGACTGCATGCATAGTGGATAGGGGTTTGAAGCAGTCCATGTGCTAAGGCCTGGTTCACTGGATGAGTACATGAGTACCGACTGAATTATTAGAGTACAGCAAGGAGAGAGCCTGGGTGAATTTATAAGTGGTTGGCTTTTGGCGCAGTGAATGGATTAGTATATGGTGCTGAATGGGTCACTGGAGGAGTGCAAGGGGAGTGACAGGGTGTTTGCTGGAGTGTATAGATACTGACTGGGGAATTGAAGGTGTGAAAGACAAATGTGTAGGTGGTTAGAGGACTGCATGCATAGTGGATAGGCGTTTGAAGCAGTCCATGTGCTAAGGCCTGGCTCAGTGCATGAGTACTTGGGTACTGACTGAATGATTAGAGTACTGCAAGGAGAGTGCCTGGGTGAACTTATAAGTGGTTGGGTTTTGGCGCAGTGAATGGATTAGTACATGGTGCTGAATGGGTTAGTACAGTAGTGCAAGGGGAGTAACAGGGTGTTTGCTAGAAGTGTATGGATACTGACTGGAGAATTGAAGGTGTATAAGAAGAGTGTGTAGGTGGTTAGAAGACTGCATGCATAGTGGATAGGGGTTTGAAGCAGTCCATGTGCTAAGGCCTGGTTCACAGGATGAGTACATGGGTACTGACTGAATCATTAGAGTACAGCAAGGAGAGTGCCTGGATGAATTTATAAGTGGTTGGGTTTTGGCGCAGTGAATGGATTAGTACAGGATGCTGAATGGGTCACTAGGGGAGTGCAAGGGGGGTGACAGGGTGTTTGCTGGAAATGTATGAATACTGACTGGGGAATTGAAGGTGAGAAAGACAAGTGTGTAGGTGGTTAGAGGACTACACACATAGTAGATAGGGGGTTGAAGCAGTCCATTTGCTAAGGCCTGGGTCACTGGATGAGTACTTGGGTACTGACTGAATGATTAGAGTACTGCAAGGAGAGTGCCTGGGTGAATTTATAAGTGTTTGGGTTTTGGCACAGTGAATGGATTAGTACATGGTGGTGAATGGGTCAATAGAGGAGTGCAAGGGGAGTGACAGGGTGTTTGCTGGAGTGTATAGATACTGACTGGGGAATTGAAGGTGTGAAAGACAAATGTGTAGGTGGTTAGAGGACTGCATGCATAGTGGATAGGCGTTTGAAGCAGTCCATGTGCTAAGGCCTGGCTCAGTGCATGAGTACTTGGGTACTGACTGAATGACTAGAGTACTGCAAGGAGAGTGCCTGGGTGAACTTATAAGTGGTTGGGTTTTGGCGCAGTGAATGGATTAGTACATGGTGCTGAATGGGTTAGTACAGTAGTGCAAGGGGAGTAACAGGGTGTTTGCTAGAAGTGTATGGATACTGACTGGAGAATTGAAGGTGTATAAGACAAGTGTGTAGGTGGTTAGAAGACTGCATGCATAGTGGATAGGGGTTTGAAGTAGTCCATGTGCTAAGGCCTGGTTCACAGGATGAGTACATGGGTACTGACTGAATCATTAGAGTACAGCAAGGAGAGTGCCTGGATGAATTTATAAGTGGTTGGGTTTTGGCGCAGTGAATGGATTAGTACAGGATGCTGAATGGGTCACTAGGGGAGTGCAAGGGGGGTGACAGGGTGTTTGCTGGAAATGTATGAATACTGACTGGGGAATTGAAGGTGAGAAAGACAAGTGTGTAGGTGGTTAGAGGACTGCATGCATAGTAGATAGGCGTTTGAAGCAGTCCATGTGCTAAGGCCTGGCTCACTGCATGAGTACTGGGTACTGACTGAATGATTAGAGTACTGCAAGGAGAGTGCCTGGGTGAATTTATAACTGGTTGGCTTTTGGCGCAGTGAATGGATTAGTACATGGTGCTGAATGGGTCACTGGAGGAGTGCAAGGGGAGTGACAGGGTGTTTGCTGGAAGTGTATGGATACTGACTGGGGAATTGAAGGTGTGAAAGAGAAGTATGTAGGTGGTTAGAAGACTGCATGCATAGTGGATAGGTGTTTGAAGCAGTCCATGTGCTAAGGCCTGGCTCACTGCATGAGTACTTGGGTACTGACTGAATGATTAGAGTACTACAAGGAAAGTGCCTGGGTGAATTTATAAGTGGTTGGGTTTTGGCGCACTAAATGGATTAGTACATGGTGCTGAATGGGTCACTAGAGGAGTGCAAGGGGAGTGACAGGGTGTTTGCTGAAAGTGTATGGATACTGACTGGGGAATTGAAGGTGTGAAAGACAAGTGTGTAGGTGGTTAGAGGACTGCATACATAGTGGATAGGGGTTTGAAGCAGTCCATTTGCTAAGGCCTGGGTCACTGGATGAGTACTTGGGTACTGACTGAATGATTAGAGTACTGCAAGGAGAGTACCTGGGTGAATTTATAAGTGTTTGGGTTTTGGCACTGTGAATGGATTAGTACATGGTGCTGAATGGGTCAATAGAGGAGTGAAAGGGGAGTGACAGGGTGTTTGCTGGAAGTGTAAGGATACGGATTGGGGAATCGAAGGTGTGAAAGACAAGTGTGTAGGTGGTTAGAGGACTGCATGCATAGTGGATAGGCGTTTGAAGTAGTCCATGTGCTAAGGCCTGGCTCAGTGCATGAGTACTTGGGTACTGACTGAATGATTAGAGTACTGCAAGGAGAGTGCCTAGGTGAACTTATAAGTGGTTGGCTTTTGGCGCAGTGAATGGATTAGTACATGGTGCTGAATGGGTCACTGGAGGAGTGCAAGGGAGTGACAGGGTGTTTGCTGGAAGTGTATGGATAATGACTGGGGAATTGAAGGTGTCAATGACAAGTGTGTAGGTGATTAGAGGACTGCATACATAGTGGATAGGGGGTTGAAGCAGTCCATGTGCTAAGGCCTGGCTCAGTGCATGAGTACTTGGGTACTGACTGAATGATTAGAGTACTGCAAGGAGAGTGCCTGGGTGAACTTATAAGTGGTTGGGTTTTGGCGCAGTGAATGGATTAGTACATGGTGCTGAATGGGTCACTACAGTAGTGCAAGGGGAGTAACAGGGTGTTTGCTAGAAGTGTATGGATACTGACTGGAGAATTGAAGGTGTATAAGACAAGTGTGTAGGTGGTTAGAAGACTGCATGCATAGTGGATAGGGGTTTAAAGCAGTCCATGTGCTAAGGCCTGGTTCACAGGATGAGTACATGGGTACTGACTGAATCATTAGAGTACAGCAAGGAGAGTGCCTGGGTGAATTTATAAGTGGTTGGGTTTTGGCGCAGTGAATGGATTAGTACAGGATGCTGAATGGGTCACTGGAGGAGTGCAAGGGGAGTGACAGGGTGTTTGCTGGAAGTGTATGGATACTGACTTGGGAATTGAAGGTGTGAAAGACAAGTATGTAAGTGGTTAGAAGACTGCATGCATAGTGGATAGGTGTTTGGAGCAGTCCATTTGCTAAGGCCTGGGTCACTGGATGAGTACTTGGGTACTGACTGAATGATTAGAGCACTGCAAGCAGAGTGCCTGGGTGAATTTATAAGTGTTTGGGTTTTGGCACAGTGAATGGATTAGTACATGGTGCTGAATGGGTCACTAGGGGAGTGCAAGGGGGGTGACAGGGTGTTTGCTGGAAATGTATGAATACTGACTGGGGAATTGAAGGTGAGAAAGACAAGTGTGTAGGTGGTTAGGGGACTGCATGCATAGTGGATAGGCGTTTGAAGCAGTCCATGTGCTAAGGCCTGGCTCACTGCATGAGTACTGGGTACTGACTGAATGATTAGAGTACTGCAAGGAGAGTGCCTGGGTGAATTTATAAGTGGTTGGCTTTTGGCGCAGTGAATGGATTAGTACATGCTGCTGAATGGGTCACTACAGTAGTGCAAGGGGAGTAACAGGGTGTTTGCTAGAAGTGTATGGATACTGACTGGATAATTGAAGGTGTGAAAGACAAGTGTGTAGGTGGTTAGAAGACTGCATGCATAGTGGATAGGGGTTTGAAGCAGTCCATGTGCTAAGGCCTGGTTCACTGGATGAGTACATGGGTACTGACTGAATTATTAGGGTACAGCAAGGAGAGTGCCTGGGTGAATTTATAAGTGTTTGGGTGTTGGCACAGTGAATGGATTAGTACATGGTGCTGAATGGGTCAATAGAGGAGTGCAAGGGGAGTGACAGGGTGTTTTCTGGAGTGTATAGATACTGACTGGGGAATTGAAGGTGTGAAAGACAAATGTGTAGGTGGTTAGAGGACTGCATGCATAGTGGATAGGCGTTTGAAGCAGTCCATGTGCTAAGGCCTGGCTCAGTGCGTGAGTACTTGGGTACTGGCTGAATGATTAGAGTACTGCAAGGAGAGTGCCTGGGTGAACTTATAAGTGGTTGGGTTTTGGCGCAGTGAATGGATTAGTACATGGTGCTGAATGGGTCACTAGGGGAGTGCAAGGGGGGTGACAGGGTGTTTGCTGGAAATGTATGGATACTGACTGGGGAATTGAAGGTGTGAAAGACAAATGTGTAGGTGGTTAGAGGACTGCATGCATAGTGGATAGGCGTTTGAAGCAGTCCATGTGTTAAGGCCTGGCTCAGTGCATGAGTACTTGGGTACTGACTGAATGATTAGAGTACTGCAAGGAGAGTGCCTGGGTGAACTTATAAGGGGTTGGGTTTTGGCACAGTGAATAGATTAGTACATGGTGCTGAATGGGTCACTAGGGGAGTGCAAGGGGGGTGACAGGGTGTTTGCTGGAAATGTATGGATACTGACTGGGGAATTGAAGGTGTGAAAGACAAATGTGTAGGTGGTTAGAGGACTGCATGCATAGTGGATAGGCGTTTGAAGCAGTCCATGTGTTAAGGCCTGGCTCAGTGCATGAGTACTTGGGTACTGACTGAATGATTAGAGTACTGCAAGGAGAGTGCCTGGGTGAACTTATAAGGGGTTGGGTTTTGGCACAGTGAATAGATTAGTACATGGTGCTGAATGGGTCACTACAGTAGTGCAAGGGGAGTAACAGGGTGTTTGCTAGAAGTGTATGGATACTGACTGGAGAATTGAAGGTGTGAAAGACAAGTGTGTAGGTGGTAAGAAGACTGCATGCATAGTGGATAGGGGTTTGAAGCAGTCCATGTGCTAAGGCCTGGTTCACTGGATGAGTACATGGGCACTGACTGAATCATTAGAGCACTGCAAACAGAGTGCCTGGGTGAATTTATAAGTGTTTCGGTTTTGGCACAGTGAATGGATTAGTACATGGTGCTGAATGGGTCAATAGAGTAGTGCAAGGGGAGTGACAGGGTGTTTGCTGGAAGTGTATGGATACCGACTGGGGAATCGAAGGTGTGAAAGACAAGTGTGTAGGTGGTTATAGGACTGCATGCATAGTGGATAGGCGTTTGAAGTAGTCCATGTGCTAAGGCCTGGCTCAGTGCATGAGTACTTGGGTACTGACTGAATGATTAGAGTACTGCAAGGGGAGTGCCTGGGTGAACTTATAAGTGGTTGGCTTTTGGCGCAGTGAATGGATTAGTACATGGTGCTGAATGGGTCACTGGAGGAGTGCAAGGGAGTGACAGGGTGATTGCTGGAAGTGTATGGATAATGACTGGGGAATTGAAGGTGTGAAAGACAAGTGTGTAGGTGATTAGAGGACTGCATACATAGTGGATAGGGGGTTGAAGCAGTCCATTTGCTAAGGCCTGGCTCAGTGCATGAGTACTTGGGTACTGACTGAATGATTAGAGTACTGCAAGGAGAGTGCCTGGGTGAATTTATAAGTGTTTGGGTTTTGGCGCAGTGACTGGATTAGTACATTGTGCTGAATGGGACACTAGAGGAGTGAAAGGGGAGTGACAGGGTGTTTGCTGGAAGTGTATGGATACGGAGTGGGTAATTGAAGGTTTGAAAGACAAGTGTGTAGGTGGTTAGAGGACTGCATGCATAGTAGATAGGCGTTTCAAGCAGTCCATGTGCTAAGGCCTGGCTCAGTGCATGAGTACTTGGGTACTGACTGAATGATTAGAGTACTGCAAGGAGAGTGCCTGGGTGAATTTATAAGTGGTTGGGTTTTGGCGCACTAAATGGATTAGTAGATGGTGCTGAATGGGTCACTAGAGGAGTGCAAGGGGAGTGACAGGGTGTTTGCTGGAAGTGTATGGATAATGACTGGGGAATTGAAGGTGTGAAAGACAAGTGTGTAGGTGGTTAGAGGACTGCATGCATAGTGGATAGGCGTTTGAAGCAGTCCATGTGCTCAGGCCTGGCTCAGTGCATGAGTACTTGGGTACTGACTGAATGATTAGAGTACTGTAAGGAGAGTGCCTGGGTGAACTTATAAGTGTTTGGCTTTTGGCGCAGTGAATGGATTAGTATATTTTGCTGAATGGGACACTAGAGGAGTGAAAGAGGAGTGACAGGGTGTTTGCTGGAAGTGTATGGATACGGACTGGGGAATTGAAGGTGTGAAAGACAAGTGTGTAGGTGGTTAGAGGACTGCATGCATAATGGATAGGCGTTTGAAGCAGTCCATGTGCTAAGGCCTGGCTCAGTGCATGAGTACTTGGGTACTGACTGAATGATTAGAGTACTGCACGGAGAGTGCCTGGGTGAACTTATAAGTGGTTGGGTTTTGGCGCAGTGAATGGATTAGTACATGGTGCTGAATGGGTCACTACAGTACTGCAAGGGGAGTAACAGGGTGTTTGCTAGAAGTGTATGGATACTGACTGGATAATTGAAGGTGTGAAAGACCAGTGTGTAGGTAGTTAGAAGACTGCATGCATAGTGGATAGGGGTTTGAAGCAGTCCATGTGCTAAGGCCTGGTTCACTGGATGAGTACATGAGTACCGACTGAATTATTAGAGTACAGCAAGGAGAGAGCCTGGGTGAATTTATAAGTGGTTGGCTTTTGGCGCAGTGAATGGATTAGTACATGGTGCTGAATGGGTCACTGGAGGAGTGCAAGGGGAGTGACAGGGTGTTTGCTGGAGTGTATAGATACTGACTGGGGAATTGAAGGTGTGAAAGACAAATGTGTAGGTGGTTAGAGGACTGCATGCATAGTGGATAGGCGTTTGAAGCAGTCCATGTGCTAAGGCCTGGCTCAGTGCATGAGTACTTGGGTACTAACTGAATGATTAGAGTACTGCAAGGAGAGTGCCTGGGTGAACTTATAAGTGGTTGGGTTTTGGCGCAGTGAATGGATTAGTACATGGTGCTGAATGGGTTAGTACAGTAGTGCAAGGGGAGTAACAGGGTGTTTGCTAGAAGTGTATGGATACTGACTGGAGAATTGAAGGTGTATAAGACAAGTGTGTAGGTGGTTAGAAGACTGCATGCAAAGTGGATAGGGGTTTGAAGCAGTACTGACTGAATCATTAGAGTACAGCAAGGAGAGTGCCTGGATGAATTTATAAGTGGTTGGGTTTTGGCGCAGTGAATGGATTAGTACAGGATGCTGAATGGGTCACTAGGGGAGTGCAAGGGGGGTGACAGGGTGTTTGCTGGAAATGTATGAATACTGACTAGGGAATTGAAGGTGAGAAAGACAAGTGTGTAGGTGGTTAGAGGACTGCATGCATAGTAGATAGGGGGTTGAAGCAGTCCATGTGCTAAGGCCTGGCTCACTGCATGAGTACTGGGTACTGACTGAATGATTAGAGTACTGCAAGGAGAGTGCCTGGGTGAATTTATAAGTGGTTGGCTTTTGGCGCAGTGAATGGATTAGTACATGGTGCTGAATGGGTCACTGGAGGAGTGCAAGGGGAGTGACAGGGTGTTTGCTGGAAGTGTATGGATACTGACTGGGGAATTGAAGGTGTGAAAGAGAAGTATGTAGGTGGTTAGAAGACTGCATGCATAGTGGATAGGCGTTTGAAGCAGTCCATGTGCTAAGGCCTGGCTCACTGCATGAGTACTTGGGTACTGACTGAATGATTAGAGTACTACAAGGAAAGTGCCTGGGTGAATTTATAAGTGGTTGGGTTTTGGCGCACTAAATGGATTAGTACATGGTGCTGAATGGGTCACTAGAGGAGTGCAAGGGGAGTGACAGGGTGTTTGCTGAAAGTGTATGGATACTGACTGGGGAATTGAAGGTGTGAAAGACAAGTGTGTAGGTGGTTAGAGGACTGCATACATAGTGGATAGGGGTTTGAAGCAGTCCATTTGCTAAGGCCTGGGTCACTGGATGAGTACTTGGGTACTGACTGAATGATTAGAGTACTGCAAGGAGAGTACCTGGGTGAATTTATAAGTGTTTGGGTTTTGGCACTGTGAATGGATTAGTACATGGTGCTGAATGGGTCAATAGAGGAGTGAAAGGGGAGTGACAGGGTGTTTGCTGGAAGTGTAAGGATACGGATTGGGGAATCGAAGGTGTGAAAGACAAGTGTGTAGGTGGTTAGAGGACTGCATGCATAGTGGATAGGCGTTTGAAGTAGTCCATGTGCTAAGGCCTGGCTCAGTGCATGAGTACTTGGGTACTGACTGAATGATTAGAGTACTGCAAGGAGAGTGCCTAGGTGAACTTATAAGTGGTTGGCTTTTGGCGCAGTGAATGGATTAGTACATGGTGCTGAATGGGTCACTGGAGGAGTGCAAGGGAGTGACAGGGTGTTTGCTGGAAGTGTATGGATAATGACTGGGGAATTGAAGGTGTCAATGACAAGTGTGTAGGTGATTAGAGGACTGCATACATAGTGGATAGGGGGTTGAAGCAGTCCATTTGCTAAGGCCTGGGTCACTGGATGAGTACTTGGGTACTGACTGAATGATTAGAGCACTGCAAGCAGAGTGCCTGGGTGAATTTATAAGTGTTTGGGTTTTGGCACAGTGAATGGATTAGTACATGGTGCTGAATGCGTCAATAGAGGAGAGCAAGGGGAGTGACAGGGTGTTTGCTGGAGTGTATAGATACTGACTGGGGATTTGAAGGTGTGAAAGACAAATGTGTAGGTGGTTAGAGGACTGCATGCATAGTGGAAAGGCGTTTGAAGCAGTCCATGTGCTAAGGCCTGGCTCAGTGCATGAGTACTTGGGTACTGACTGAATGATTAGAGTACTACAAGGAAAGTGCCTGGGTGAATTTATAAGTGGTTGGGTTTTGGCGCACTAAATGGATTAGTACATGGTGCTGAATGGGTCACTAGAGGAGTGCAAGGGGAGTGACAGGGTGTTTGCTGAAAGTGTATGGATACTGACTGGGGAATTGAAGGTGTGAAAGACAAGTGTGTAGGTGGTTAGAGGACTGCATACATAGTGGATAGGGGTTTGAAGCAGTCCATTTGCTAAGGCCTGGGTCACTGGATGAGTACTTGGGTACTGACTGAATGATTAGAGTACTGCAAGGAGAGTACCTGGGTGAATTTATAAGTGTTTGGGTTTTGGCACTGTGAATGGATTAGTACATGGTGCTGAATGGGTCAATAGAGGAGTGAAAGGGGAGTGACAGGGTGTTTGCTGGAAGTGTAAGGATACGGATTGGGGAATCGAAGGTGTGAAAGACAAGTGTGTAGGTGGTTAGAGGACTGCATGCATAGTGGATAGGCGTTTGAAGTAGTCCATGTGCTAAGGCCTGGCTCAGTGCATGAGTACTTGGGTACTGACTGAATGATTAGAGTACTGCAAGGAGAGTGCCTAGGTGAACTTATAAGTGGTTGGCTTTTGGCGCAGTGAATGGATTAGTACATGGTGCTGAATGGGTCACTGGAGGAGTGCAAGGGAGTGACAGGGTGTTTGCTGGAAGTGTATGGATAATGACTGGGGAATTGAAGGTGTCAATGACAAGTGTGTAGGTGATTAGAGGACTGCATACATAGTGGATAGGGGGTTGAAGCAGTCCATTTGCTAAGGCCTGGGTCACTGGATGAGTACTTGGGTACTGACTGAATGATTAGAGCACTGCAAGCAGAGTGCCTGGGTGAATTTATAAGTGTTTGGGTTTTGGCACAGTGAATGGATTAGTACATGGTGCTGAATGCGTCAATAGAGGAGAGCAAGGGGAGTGACAGGGTGTTTGCTGGAGTGTATAGATACTGACTGGGGATTTGAAGGTGTGAAAGACAAATGTGTAGGTGGTTAGAGGACTGCATGCATAGTGGAAAGGCGTTTGAAGCAGTCCATGTGCTAAGGCCTGGCTCAGTGCATGAGTACTTGGGTACTGACTGAATGATTAGAGTACTGCAAGGAGAGTGCCTGGGTGAACTTATAAGTGGTTGGGTTTTGGCGCAGTGAATGGATTAGTACATGGTGCTGAATGGGTCACTACAGTAGTGCAAGGGGAGTAACAGGGTGTTTGCTAGAAGTGTATGGATACTGACTGGAGAATTGAAGGTGTATAAGACAAGTGTGTAGGTGGTTAGAAGACTGCATGCATAGTGGATAGGGGTTTGAAGCAGTCCATGTGCTAAGGCCTGGTTCACAGGATGAGTACATGGGTACTGACTGAATCATTAGAGTACAGCAAGGAGAGTGCCTGGGTGAATTTATAAGTGGTTGGGTTTTGGCGCACTGAATGGATTAGTGCATGGTGCTGAATGGATCACTAGAGGAGTGCAAGGGGAGTGACATGGTGTTTGCTGTAAGTGTATGGATACTGACTGGGGAATTGAATGTGTGAAAGACAAGTGTGTAGGTGGTTAGAGGACTGCATACATAGTGGATAGGGGGTTGAAGAAGTCCATTTGCTAAGGCCTGGGTCACTGGATGAGTACTTGGGTACTGACTGAATGATTAGAGTACTGCAAGGAGAGTGCCTGGGTGAATTTAGAAGTGTTTGGGTTTTGGCACAGTGAATGGATTAGTACATGGTGCTGAATGGGTCAATAGAGGAGTGCAAGGGGAGTGACAGGGTGTATGCTGGAATGTGTAGATACTGACTGGGGAATTGAAGGTGTGAAAGACAAATGTGTAGGTGGTTAGAGGACTGCATGCATAGTGGATAGGCGTTTGAAGCAGTCCATGTGTTAAGGCCTGGCTCAGTGCATGAGTACTTGGGTACTGACTGAATGATTAGAGTACTGCAAGGAGAGTGCTTGGGTGAACTTATAAGGGGTTGGGTTTTGGCGCAGTGGATGGATTAGTACATGGTGCTGAATGGGTCACTACAGTAGTGCAAGGGGAGTAACAGGGTGTTTGCTAGAAGTGTATGGATACTGATTGGAGAATTGAAGGTGTGAAAGACAAGTGTGTAGGTGGTAAGAAGACTGCATGCATAGTGGATAGGGGTTTGAAGCAGTCCATGTGCTAAGGCCTGGTTCACTGGATGAGTACATGGGTACTGACTGAATCATTAGAGCACTGCAAGCAGAGTGCCTGGGTGAATTTATAAGTGTTTGGGTTTTGGCACAGTGAATGGATTAGTACATGGTGCCGAATGGGTCACTAGAGGAGCGCAAGGGGAGGGACAGGTTGTTTGCTGGAAGTGTATGGATACTGACTGGGGAATTGAAGGTGTGAAAGACAAGTGTGTAGGTGGTTAGAAGACTGCATGCATAGTGGATAGGCGTTTGAAGCAGTCCATTTGCTAAGGTCTGAGTCACTGGATGAGTACTTTGGTACTGACTGAATGATTAGAGTACAGCAAGGAGAGTGCCTGGGTGAATTTATAAGTGGTTGTGTTTTGGCACAGTTAATGGATTAGTACAGGATGCTGAATGGGTCACTAGAGGAGTGCAAGGGGAGTGACAGGGTGTTTGCTGGAAGTGTATGGATACTGACTGGAGAATTGAAGGGGAGAAAGACAAGTGTGTAGGTGGTTAGAGGACTGCATGCATAGTGGATAGGCGTTTGAAGCAGTCCTTGTGCTAAGGCCTGGCTCACTGCATGAGTACTGGGGTACTGACTGAATGATTAGAGTACTGCAAGGAGAGTGCTTGGGTGAATTTATAAGTGGTTGGCTTTTGGCGCAGTGAATGGATTAGTACAGGATGCTGAATGGGTCACTGGAGGAGTGCAAGGGGAGTGACAGGGTGTTTGCTGGAAGTGTATGGATACTGACTTGGGAATTGAAGGTGTGAAAGACAAGTATGTAGGTGGTTAGAAGACTACATGCATAGTGGATAGGCGTTTGGAGCAGTCTATGTGCTAAGGCCTGGCTCACTGCATGAGTACTTGGGTACTGACTGAATGATTAGACTACTGCAAGAAGAGTGCCTGGGTGAATTTATAAGTGGTTGGGTTTTGGCGCACTAAATGGATTAGTACATGGTGCTGAATGGGTCACTAGAGGAGTGCAAGGGGAGTGAGAGGGTGTTTGCTGGACGTGGATGGATCCTGACTGGGGAATTGAACTTGTGAAAGACAAGTGTGTAGGTGGTTAGAGGACTGCATACATAGTGGATAGGGGTTTGAAGCAGTCCATTTGCTAAGGCCTGGGTCACTGGATGAGTACTTGGGTACTGACTGACTGATTAGAGCACTGCAAGCAGAGTGCCTGGGTGAATTTATAAGTGTTTGGGTTTTGGCACAGTGAATGGATTAGTACATGGTGCTGAATAGGTCAATAGAGGAGCGCAAGGTTGTTTGCTGGAAGTGTATGGATACTGACTGGGGAATTGAAGGTGTGAACGACAAGTGTGTAGGTGGTTAGAAGACTGCATGCATAGTGGATAGGCATTTGAAGCAATCCATGTGCTAAGGCCTGGCTCACTGCATGAGTACTTGGGTACTGACTGAATGATTAGAGTACTGCAAGGAGAGTGCCTGGGTGAATTTATAAGTGGTTGGGTTTTGGCGCACTAAATGGATTAGTACATGGTGCTGAATGGGTCACTAGAGGAGTGCAAGGGGAGTGACAGGGTGTTTGCTGGAAGTGTATGGATACTGACTGGGGAATTGAACGTGTGAAAGACAAGTGTGTAGGTGGTTAGAGGACTGCATGCATATTGGATAGGCGTTTGAAGCAGTCCATGTGCTAAGGCCTGGATCGCTGCATGAGTACTGGCGTACTGACTGAATGATTAGAGTACTGCAAGGAGAGTGCCTGGGTGAATTCATAAGTGGTTGGGTTTTGGCGCAGTGAAGGGATTAGTACATGGTGCTGAATGGGTCACTACAGTGGTGCAAGGGGAGTAACAGGGTGTTTGCTAGAAGTGTATGGATACTGACTGGAGAATTGAAGGTGTGAAAGACAAGTGTGTAGGTGGTAAGAAGACTGCATGCATAGTGGATAGAGGTTTGAAGCAGTCCATGTGCTAAGGCCTGGTTCACTGGATGAGTACATGGGTACTGCCTGAATGATTAGAGTACTGCAAGGAGAGTGCCTGGGTGAATTTATAAGTGGTTGGGTTTTGGCGCAGTGAATGGATTAGTACATGGTGCTGAATGGGTCACTAGAGGAGTGCAAGGGGAGTGACAGGGTGTTTGCTGGAAGTGTATGGATACTGACTGGGGAATTGAAGGTGAGAAAGACAAGTGTGTAGGTGGTTAGAGGACTGCATGCATAGTGGAACAGCCCATGTGCTAAGGTCTGGCTCACTGCATGAGTACTAGGGTACTGACTGAATGATTAGAGTACTGCAAGGAGAGTGCCTGGGTGAATTTATAAGTGATTGGCTTTTGGCGCAGTGAATGGATTAGTACATGGTGCTGAATGGGTCACTGGAGGAGTGCAAGGGGAGTGACAGGGTGTTTGCTGGAAGTGTATGGATACGGACTGGGGAATTGAAGGGGAGAAAGACAAGTGTGTAGGTGGTTAGAGGACTGCATGCATAGTGGATAGGCGTTTGAAGCAGTCCTTGTGCTAAGGCCTGGCTCACTGCATGAGTCCTTGGGTACTGAGTGAATGATTAGAGTACTGCAAGGAAAGTGCCTGGGTGAATTTATAAGTGGTTGGGTTTTGGCGCACTAAATGGATTAGTACATGGTGCTGAATGGGTCACTAGAGGAGTGCAAGGGGAGTGACAGGGTGTTTGCTGGAAGTGTATGGATACGGACTGGGGAATTGAAGGGGAGAAAGACAAGTGTGTAGGTGGTTAGAGGACTGCATGCATAGTGGATAGGCGTTTGAAGCAGTCCTTGTGCTAAGTCCTGGCTCACTGCATGAGTACTGGGGTACTGACTGAATGATTAGAGTGCTGCAAGGAGAGTGCCTGGGTGAATTTATAAGTGGGTGGCTTTTGGCGAAGTGAATGGATTAGTACATGGTGCTGAATGGGTCACTGGAGGAGTGCAAGGGGAGTGACAGGGTGTTTGCTGGAAGTGTATGGATACTGACTTGGGAATTGAAGGTGTGAAAGACAAGTATGTAGGTGGTTAGAAGACTGCATGCATAGTGGATAGGCGTTTGAAGCAGTCTATGTGCTAAGGTCAGGCTCACTGCATGAGTACTTGGGTACTGACTGAATGATTAGAGTACTACAAGGAAAGTGCTTGGGTGAATTTATAAGTGGTTGGGTTTTGGTGCACTAAATGGATTAGTACATGGTGCTGAATGGATCACTAGAGGATTGCAAGGGGAGTGACAGGGTGTTTGCTGTAAGTGTATGGATACTGACTGGGGAATTGAATGTGTGAAAGACAAGTGTGTAGGTGGTTAGAGGACTGCATACATAGTGGATAGGGGGTTGAAGCAGTCCATTTGCTAACGCCTGGGTCACTGGATGAGTACTTGGGTACTGACTGAATGATTAGAGTACTGCAAGGAGAGTGCCTGGGTGAATTTATAAGTGTTTGGGTTTTGGCACAGTGAATGGATTAGTACATGGTGCTGAATGGGTCACTAGAGGAGCGCAAGGGGAGGGACAGGTTGTTTGCTGGAAGTGTATGGATACTGACTGGGGAATTGAAGGTGTGAAAGACAAGTGTGTAGGTGGTTAGAAGACTGCATGCATAGTGGATAGGCGTTTGAAGCAGTCCATTTGCTAAGGCCTGAGTCACTGGATGAGTACTTTGGTACTGACTGAATGATTAGAGTACAGCAAGGAGAGTGCCTGGGTGAATTTATAAGTGGTTGTGTTTTGGCACAGTTAATGGATTAGTACAGGATGCTGAATGGGTCACTAGAGGAGTGCAAGGGGAGTGACAGGGTGTTTGCTGGAAGTGTATGGATACTGACTGGAGAATTGAAGGGGAGAAAGACAAGTGTGTAGGTGGTTAGAGGACTGCATGCATAGTGGATAGGCGTTTGAAGCAGTCCTTGTGCTAAGGCCTGGCTCACTGCATGAGTACTGGGGTACTGACTGAATGATTAGAGTACTGCAAGGAGAGTGCTTGGGTGAATTTATAAGTGGTTGGCTTTTGGCGCAGTGAATGGATTAGTACAGGATGCTGAATGGGTCACTGGAGGAGTGCAAGGGGAGTGACAGGGTGTTTGCTGGAAGTGTATGGATACTGACTTGGGAATTGAAGGTGTGAAAGACAAGTATGTAGGTGGTTAGAAGACTGCATGCATAGTGGATAGGCATTTGGAGCAGTCTATGTGCTAAGGCCTGGCTCACTGCATGAGTACTTGGGTACTGACTGAATGATTAGACTACTGCAAGAAGAGTGCCTGGGTAAATTTAGAAGTGGTTGGGTTTTGGCGCACTAAATGGATTAGTACATGGTGCTGAATGGGTCACTAGAGGAGTGCAAGGGGAGTGAGAGGGTGTTTGCTGGATGTGGATGGATCCTGACTGGGGAATTGAACTTGTGAAAGACAAGTGTGTAGGTGGTTAGAGGACTGCATACATAGTGGATAGGGGTTTGAAGCAGTCCATTTGTTAAGGCCTGGGTCACTGGATGAGTACTTGGGTACTGACTGACTGATTAGAGCACTGCAAGCAGAGTGCCTGGGTGAATTTATAAGTGTTTGGGTTTTGGCACAGTGAATGGATTAGTACATGGTGCTGAATGGGTCAATAGAGGAGCGCAAGGTTGTTTGCTGGAAGTGTATGGATACTGACTGGGGAATTGAAGGTGTGAACGACAAGTGTGTAGGTGGTTAGAAGACTGCATGCATAGTGGATAGGCATTTGAAGCAATCCATGTGCTAAGGCCTGGCTCACTGCATGAGTACTTGGGTACTGACTGAATGATTAGAGTACTGCAAGGAGAGTGCCTGGGTGAATTTATAAGTGGTTGGGTTTTGGCGCACTAAATGGATTAGTACATGGTGCTGAATGGGTCACTAGAGGAGTGCAAGGGGAGTGACAGGGTGTTTGCTGGAAGTGTATGGATACTGACTGGGGAATTGAACGTGTGAAAGACAAGTGTGTCGGTGGTTAGAGGACTGCATACATAGTGGATAGGGGTTTCAAGCAGTCCATTTGCTAAGGCCTGAGTCACTGGATGAGTACTTGGGTACTGACTGAATGATTAGAGTACAGCAAGGAGAGTGCCTGGGTGAATTTATAAGTGGTTGTTTTTTGGCACAGTTAATGGATTAGTACAGGATGCTGAATGGGTCACTAGAGGAGTGCAAGGGGGGTGACAGGGTGTTTGCTGGAAGTGTATGAATACTGACTCGGGAATTGAAGGTGAGAAAGACAAGTGTGTAGGTGGTTAGAGGACTGCATGCATATTGGATGGGCGTTTGAAGCAGTCCATGTGCTAAGGCCTGGATCGCTGCATGAGTACTGGCGTACTGACTGAATGATTAGAGTACTGCAAGGAGAGTGCCTGGGTGAATTCATAAGTGGTTGGCTTTTGGCGCAGTGAAGGGATTAGTACATGGTGCTGAATGGGTCACTACAGTAGTGCAAGGGGAGTAACAGGGTGTTTGCTAGAAGTGTATGGATACTGACTGGAGAATTGAAGGTGTGAAAGACAAGTGTGTAGGTGGTAAGAAGACTGCATGCATAGTGGATAGAGGTTTGAAGCAGTCCATGTGCTAAGGCCTGGTTCACTGGATGAGTACATGGGTACTGCCTGAATGATTAGAGTACTGCAAGGAGAGTGCCTGGGTGAATTTATAAGTGGTTGGGTTTTGGCGCAGTGAATGGATTAGTACATGGTGCTGAATGGGTCACTAGAGGAGTGCAAGGGGAGTGACAGGGTGTTTGCTGGAAGTGTATGGATACTGACTGGGGAATTGAAGGTGAGAAAGACAAGTGTGTAGGTGGTTAGAGGACTGCATGCATAGTGGAACAGCCCATGTGCTAAGGTCTGGCTCACTGCATGAGTACTGGGGTACTGACTGAATGATTAGAGTACTGCAAGGAGAGTGCCTGGGTGAATTTATAAGTGGTTGGCTTTTGGCGCAGTGAATGGATTAGTACATGGTGCTGAATGGGTCACTGGAGGAGTGCAAGGGGAGTGACAGGGTGTTTGCTGGAAGTGTATGGATACGGACTGGGGAATTGAAGGGGAGAAAGACAAGTGTGTAGGTGGTTAGAGGACTGCATGCATAGTGGATAGGCGTTTGAAGCAGTCCTTGTGCTAAGGCCTGGCTCACTGCATGAGTCCTTGGGTACTGAGTGAATGATTAGAGTACTGCAAGGAAAGTGCCTGGGTGAATTTATAAGTGGTTGGGTTTTGGCGCACTAAATGGATTAGTACATGGTGCTGAATGGGTCACTAGAGGAGTGCAAGGGGAGTGACAGGGTGTTTGCTGGAAGTGTATGGATACGGACTGGGGAATTGAAGGGGAGAAAGACAAGTGTGTAGGTGGTAAGAGGACTGCATGCATAGTGGATAGGCGTTTGAAGCAGTCCTTGTGCTAAGTCCTGGCTCACTGCATGAGTACTGGGGTACTGACTGAATGATTAGAGTACTGCAAGGAGAGTGCCTGGGTGAATTTATAAGTGGGTGGCTTTTGGCGCAGTGAATGGATTAGTACATGGTGCTGAATGGGTCACTGGAGGAGTGCAAGGGGAGTGACAGGGTGTTTGCTGGAAGTGTATGGATACTGACTTGGGAATTGAAGGTGTGAAAGACAAGTATGTAGGTGGTTAGAAGACTGCATGCATAGTGGATAGGCGTTTGAAGCAGTCCATGTGCTAAGGTCAGGCTCACTGCATGAGTACTTGGGTACTGACTGAATGATTAGAGTACTACAAGGAAAGTGCTTGGGTGAATTTATAAGTGGTTGGGTTTTGGTGCACTAAATGGATTAGTACATGGTGCTGAATGGATCACTAGAGGATTGCAAGGGGAGTGACAGGGTGTTTGCTGTAAGTGTATGGATACTGACTGGGGAATTGAATGTGTGAAAGACAAGTGTGTAGGTGGTTAGAGGACTGCATACATAGTGGATAGGGGGTTGAAGCAGTCCATTTGCTAACGCCTGGGTCACTGGATGAGTACTTGGGTACTGACTGAATGATTAGAGTACTGCAAGGAGAGTGCCTGGGTGAATTTATAAGTGTTTGGGTTTTGGCATAGTGAATGGATTAGTACATGGTGCTGAATGGGTCAATAGAGGAGTGCAAGGGGAGTAACAGGGTGTTTGCTAGAAGTGTATGGATACTGACTGGAGAATTGAAGGTGTGAAAGACAAGTGTGTAGGTGGTAAGAAGACTGCATGCATAGTGGATAGAGGTTTGAAGCAGTCCATGTGCTAAGGCCTGGTTCACTGGATGAGTACATGGGTACTGCCTGAATGATTAGAGTACTGCAAGGAGAGTGCCTGGGTGAATTTATAAGTGGTTGGGTTTTGGCGCAGTGAATGGATTAGTACATGGTGCTGAATGGGTCACTAGAGGAGTGCAAGGGGAGTGACAGGGTGTTTGCTGGAAGTGTATGGATACTGACTGGGGAATTGAAGGTGAGAAAGACAAGTGTGTAGGTGGTTAGAGGACTGCATGCATAGTGGAACAGTCCATGTGCTAAGGTCTGGCTCACTGCATGAGTACTGGGTTACTGACTGAATGATTAGAGTACTGCAAGGAGAGTGCCTGGGTGAATTTATAAGTGGTTGGCTTTTGGCGCAGTGAATGGATTAGTACATGGTGCTGAATGGGTCACTGGAGGAGTGCAAGGGGAGTGACAGGGTGTTTGCTGGAAGTGTATGGATACGGACTGGGGAATTGAAGGGGAGAAAGACAAGTGTGTAGGTGGTTAGAGGACTGCATGCATAGTGGATAGGCGTTTGAAGCAGTCCTTGTGCTAAGGCCTGGCTCACTGCATGAGTACTTGGGTACTGAGTGAATGATTAGAGTACTGCAAGGAAAGTGCCTGGGTGAATTTATAAGTGGTTGGGTTTTGGCGCACTAAATGGATTAGTACATGGTGCTGAATGGGTCACTAGAGGAGTGCAAGGGGAGTGACAGGGTGTTTGCTGGAAGTGTATGGATACGGACTGGGGAATTGAAGGGGAGAAAGACAAGTGTGTAGGTGGTTAGAGGACTGCATGCATAGTGGATAGGCGTTTGAAGCAGTCCTTGTGCTAAGGCCTGGCTCACTGCATGAGTACTGGGGTACTGACTGAATGATTAGAGTACTGCAAGGAGAGTGCCTGGGTGAATTTATAAGTGGGTGGCTTTTGGCGCAGTGAATGGATTAGTACATGGTGCTGAATGGGTCACTGGAGGAGTGCAAGGGGAGTGACAGTGTGTTTGCTGGAAGTGTATGGATACTGACTTGGGAATTGAAGGTGTGAAAGACAAGTATGTAGGTGGTTAGAAGACTGCATGCATAGTGGATAGTCGTTTGAAGCAGTCCATGTGCTAAGGTCTGGCTCACTGCATGAGTACTTGGGTACTGACTGAATGATTAGAGTACTACAAGGAAAGTGCTTGGGTGAATTTATAAGTGGTTGGGTTTTGCTGCACTAAATGGATTAGTACATGGTGCTGAATGGATCACTAGAGGATTGCAAGGGGAGTGACAGGGTGTTTGCTGTAAGTGTATGGATACTGACTGGGGAATTGAATGTGTGAAAGACAAGTGTGTAGGTGGTTAGAGGACTGTATACATAGTGGATAGGGGGTTGAAGCAGTCCATGTGCTAAGGCCTGGTTCACTGGATGAGTACATGGGTACTGACTGAATCATTAGAGTACAGCAAGGAGAGTGCCTGGGTGAATTTATAAGTGGTTGGGTTTTGGCGCAGTGAATGGATTAGTACAGGATGCTGAACGGGTCAATAGAGGAGCGCAAGGGGAGGGACAGGTTGTTTGCTGGAAGTGTATGGATACTGACTGGGGAATTGAAGGTGTGAAAGACAAGTATGTAGGTGGTTAGAAGACTGCATGCATAGTGGATAGGCGTTTGAAGCAATCCATGTGCTAAGGCCTGGCTCACTGCATGAGTACTTGGGTACTGACTGAATGATTAGAGTACTGCAAGGAGAGTGCCTGGGTGAATTTATAAGTGGTTGGGTTTTGGCACAGTGAATGGATTAGTACATGGTGCTGAATGGGTCAATAGAGGAGCGCAAGGGGAGGGACAGGTTGTTTGCTGGAAGTGTATGGATACTGACTGGGGAATTGAAGGTGTGAAAGACAAGTGTGTAGGTGGTTAGAAGACTGCATGCATAGTGGATAGGCGTTTGAAGCAGTCCATTTGCTAAGGCCTGAGTCACTGGATGAGTACTTGGGTACTGACTGAATGATTAGAGTACAGCAAGGAGAGTGCCTGGGTGAATGTATAAGTGGTTGTGTTTTGGCACAGGTAATGGATTAGTACAGGATGCTGAATGGGTCACTAGAGGAGTGCAAGGGGAGTGACAGGGTGTTTGCTGGAAGTGTATGGATACTGACTGGAGAATTGAAGGGGAGAAAGACAAGTGTGTAGGTGGTTAGAGGACTGCATGCATAGTGGATAGGCGTTTGAAGCAGCCCTTGTGCTAAGGCCTGGCTCACTGCATGAGTACTGGGGTACTGACTGAATGATTAGACTACTGCAAGGAGAGTGCCTGGGTGAATTTATAAGTGATTGGCTTTTGGCGCAGTGAATGGATTAGTACAGGATGCTGAATGGGTCACTGGAGGAGTGCAAGGGGAGTGACAGGGTGTTTGCTGGAAGTGTATGGATACTGACTTAGGAATTGAAGGTGTGAAAGACAAGTATGTAGGTGGTTAGAAGACTGCATGCATAGTGGATAGGCGTTTGGAGCAGTCCATGTGCTAAGGCCTGGCTCACTGCATGAGTACTTGGGTACTGACTGAATGATTAGAGTACTGCAAGGAAAGTGCCTGGGTGAATTTATAAGTGGTTGGGTTTTGGCGCACTAAATGGATTAGTACATGGTGCTGAATGGGTCACTAGAGGAGTGCAAGGGGAGTGACAGGGTGTTTGCTGGAAGTGTATCGATACGGACTGGGGAATTGAAGGGGAGAAAGACAAGTGTGTAGGTGGTTAGAGGACTGCATGCATAGTGGATAGGCGTTTGAAGCAGTCCTTGTGCTAAGGCCTGGCTCACTGCATGAGTACTGGGGTACTGACTGAATGATTAGAGTACTGCAAGGAGAGTGCCTGGGTGAATTTATAAGTGGGTGGCTTTTGGCGCAGTGAATGGATTAGTACATGGTGCTGAATGGGTCACTGGAGGAGTGCAAGGGGAGTGACAGGGTGTTTGCTGGAAGTGTATGGATACTGACTTGGGAATTGAAGGTGTGAAAGACAAGTATGTAGGTGGTTAGAAGACTGCATGCATAGTGGATAGGCGTTTGAAGCAGTCCATGTGCTAAGGTCTGGCTCGCTGCATGAGTACTTGGGTACTGACTGAATGATTAGAGTACTACAAGGAAAGTGCTTGGGTGAATTTATAAGTGGTTGGGTTTTGCTGCACTAAATGGATTAGTACATGGTGCTGAATGGATCACTAGAGGATTGCAAGGGGAGTGACAGGGTGTTTGCTGTAAGTGTATGGATACAGACTGGGGAATTGAATGTGTGAAAGACAAGTGTGTAGGTGGTTAGAGTACTGTATACATAGTGGATAGGGGGTTGAAGCAGTCCATTTGCTAACGCCTGGGTCACTGGATGAGTACTTGGGTACTGACTGAATGATTAGAGTACTGCAAGGAGAGTGCCTGGGTGAATTTATAAGTGTTTGGGTTTTGGCACAGTGAATGGATTAGTACATGGTGCTGAATGGGTCAATAGAGGAGTGCAAGGGGAGTGACAGGGTGTATGCTGGAGTGTATAGATAGTGACTGGGGAATTGAAGGTGTGAAAGACAAATGTGTAGGTGGTTAGAGGACTGCATGCATAGTGGATAGGCGTTTGAAGCAGTCCATGTGTTAAGGCCTAGCTCAGTGCATGAGTACTTGGGTACTGACTGAATGATTAGAATACTGCAAGGATAGTGCCTGGGTGAACTTATAAGGGGTTGGGTTTTGGCGCAGTGAATGGATTAGTACATGGTGCTGAATGGGTCACTACAGTAGTGCAAGGAGAGTAACAGGGTGTTTGCTAGAAGTGTATGGATACTGACTGGAGAATTGAAGGTGTGAAAGACAAGTGTGTAGGTGGTAAGAAGACTGCATACATAGTGGATAGGGGTTTGAAGCAGTCCATGTGCTAAGGCCTGGTTCACTGGATGAGTACATGGGTACTGACTGAATCATTAGAGTACAGCAAGGAGAGTGCCTGGGTGAATTTATAAGTGGTTGGGTTTTGGCGCAGTGAATGGATTAGTACAGGATGCTGAACGGGTCAATAGAGGAGCGCAAGGGGAGGGACAGGTTGTTTGCTGGAAGTGTATGGATACTGACTGGGGAATTGAAGGTGTGAAAGACAAGTATGTAGGTGGTTAGAAGACTGCATGCATAGTGGATAGGCGTTTGAAGCAATCCATGTGCTAAGGCCTGGCTCACTGCATGAGTACTTGGGTACTGACTGAATGATTAGAGTACTGCAAGGAGAGTGCCTGGGTGAATTTATAAGTGGTTGGGTTTTGGCACAGTGAATGGATTAGTACATGGTGCTGAATGGGTCAATAGAGGAGTGCAAGGGGAGGGACAGGTTGTTTGCTGGAAGTGTATGGATACTGACTGGGGAATTGAAGGTGTGAAAGACAAGTGTGTAGGTGGTTAGAAGACTGCATGCATAGTGGATAGGCGTTTGAAGCAGTCCATTTGCTAAGGCCTGAGTCACTGGATGAGTACTTGGGTACTGACTGAATGATTAGAGTACAGCAAGGAGAGTGCCTGGGTGAATGTATAAGTGGTTGTGTTTTGGCACAGGTAATGGATTAGTACAGGATGCTGAATGGGTCACTAGAGGAGTGCAAGGGGAGTGACAGGGTGTTTGCTGGAAGTGTATGGATACTGACTGGAGAATTGAAGGGGAGAAAGACAAGTGTGTAGGTGGTTAGAGGACTGCATGCATAGTGGATAGGCGTTTGAAGCAGCCCTTGTGCTAAGGCCTGGCTCACTGCATGAGTACTGGGGTACTGACTGAATGATTAGACTACTGCAAGGAGAGTGCCTGGGTGAATTTATAAGTGGTTGGCTTTTGGCGCAGTGAATGGATTAGTACAGGATGCTGAATGGGTCACTGGAGGAGTGCAAGGGGAGTGACAGGGTGTTTGCTAGAAGTGTATGGATACTGACTGGGGAATTGAAGGTGTGAAAGACAAGTATGTAGGTGGTTAGAAGACTGCATGCATAGTGGATAGGCGTTTGAAGCAATCCATGTGCTAAGGCCTGGCTCACTGCATGAGTACTTGGGTACTGACTGAATGATTAGAGTACTGCAAGGAGAGTGCCTGGGTGAATTTATAAGTGGTTAGGTTTTGGCACAGTGAATGGATTAGTACATGGTGCTGAATGGGTCAATAGAGGAGCGCAAGGGGAGGGACAGGTTGTTTGCTGGAAGTGTATGGATACTGACTGGGGAATTGAAGGTGTGAAAGACAAGTGTGTAGGTGGTTAGAAGACTGCATGCATAGTGGATAGGCGTTTGAAGCAGTCCATTTGCTAAGGCCTGAGTCACTGGATGAGTACTTGGGTACTGACTGAATGATTAGAGTACAGCAAGGAGAGTGCCTGGGTGAATGTATAAGTGGTTGTGTTTTGGCACAGTTAATGGATTAGTAAAGGATGCTGAATGGGTCACTAGAGGAGTGCAAGTGGAGTGACAGGGTGTTTGCTGGAAGTGTATGGATACTGACTGGAGAATTGAAGGGGAGAAAGACAAGTGTGTAGGTGGTTAGAGGACTGCATGCATAGTGGATAGGCGTTTGAAGCAGCCCTTGTGCTAAGTCCTGGCTCACTGCATGAGTACTGGGGTACTGAGTGAATGATTAGAGTACTGCAAGGAGAGTGCCTGGGTGAATTTATAAGTGGTTGGCTTTTGGCGCAGTGAATGGATTAGTACAGGATGCTGAATGGGTCACTGGAGGAGTGCAAGGGGAGTGACAGGGTGTTTGCTGAAAGTGTATGGATACTGACTTGGGAATTGAAGGTGTGAAAGACAAGTATGTAGGTGGTTAGAAGACTGTATGCATAGTGGATAGGCGTTTGGAGCAGTCCATGTGCTAAGGCCTGGCTCACTGCATGAGTACTTGGGTACTGACTGAATGATTAGACTACTGCAAGAAGAGTGCCTGGGTGAATTTATAAGTGGTTGGGTTTTGGCGCACTAAATGGATTAGTATATAGTGCTGAATGGGTCACTAGAGGAGTGCAAGGGGAGTGACAGGGTGTTTGCTGGACGTGTATGGAGACTGACTGGGGAATTGAACTTGTGAAAGACAAGTGTGTAGGTGGTTAGAGGACTGCATACATAGTGGAGAGGGGTTTGAAGCAGTCCATTTGCTAAGGCCTGGGTCACTGGATGAGTACTTGGGTACTGACTGAATGATTAGAGTACTGCAAGGAGAGTGCCTGGGTGAATTTATAAGTGTTTGGGTTTTGGCACAGTGAATGATTTAGTACATGGTGCTGAATGGGTCAATAGAGGAGCGCAAGGGGAGGGACAGGTTGTTTGCTGGAAGCGTATGGATACTGACTGGGGAATTGAAGGTGTGAAAGACAAGTGTGTAGGTGGTTAGAAGACTGCATGCATAGTGGATAGGCGTTTGAAGCAATCCATGTGCTAAGGCCTGGCTCACTGCATGAGTACTTGGGTACTGACTGAATGATTAGAGTACTGCAAGGAGAGTGCCTGGGTGAATTTATAAGTGGTTGGGATTTGGCGCACTAAATGGATTAGTACATGGTGCTGAATGGGTCACTGGAGGAGTGCAAGGGGAGTGACAGGGTGTTTGCTGGAAGTGTATGGATAATGACAGGGGAATTGAAGGTGTGAAAGACAAGTATGTAGGTGGTTAGAAGACTGCATGCATAGTGGATAGGAGTTTGAAGCAGTCCATGTGCTAAGGCCTGGCTCACTGCATGAGTACTTGGGTACTGACTGAATGATTAAAGTACTGCAAGGAGAGTGCCTGGGCGAATTTATAAGTGGTTGGGTTTTGGCGCACTAAATGGATTAGTACATGGTGTTGAATGGGTCACTAGAGGAGTGCAAGGGGAGTGACAGGGTGTTTGCTGGAAGTGTATGGATACTGACTGGGGAATTGAACGTGTGAAAGACAAGTGTGTCGGTGGTTAGAGGACTGCATGCATAGTGGATAGGCGTTTGAAGCAGTCCATGTGCTAAGGCCTGGCTCACTGCATGAGTACTTGGGTACTGTCTGAATGATTAGAGTACAGCAAGGAGAGTGCCTGGGTGAATTTATAAGTGGTTGTGTTTTGGCACAGTTAATGGATTAGTACAGGATGCTGAATGGGTCACTAGAGGAGTGCAAGGGGGGTGACAGGGTGTTTGCTGGAAGTGTATGAATACTGACTGGGGAATTGAAGGTGAGAAAGACATGTGTGTAGGTGGTTAGAGGACTGCATGCATATTGGATAGGCGTTTGAAGCAGTCCATGTGCTAAGGCCTGGCTCACTGCATGAGTACTGGCGTACTGACTGAATGATTAGAGTACTGCAAGGAGAGTGCCTGGGTGAATTCATAAGTGGTTGGCTTTTGACGCAGTGAATGGATTAGTAAATGGTGCTGAATGGGTCACTGGAGGAGTGCAAGGGGAGTGACAGGGTGTTTGCTGGAAGTGTATGGTTACTGACTGAGGAATTGAAGGTGTGAAAGACAAGTATGTAGGTGGTTAGAAGACTGCATGCATAGTGGATAGGCGTTTGAAGCAGTCCATGTGCTAAGGCCTGGCTCACTGCATGAGTACTTGGGTACTGACTGAATGATTAGACTACTGCAAGGAGAGTGCCTGGGGGAATTTACAAGTGGTTGGGTTTTGGCGAACTAAATGGATTAGTACATGGTGCTGAATGGGTCACTAGAGGAGTGCAAGGGGAGTGACAGGGTGTTTGCTGGAAGTGTATGGATACTGACTGGGGAATTGAACGTGTGAAAGACAAGTGTGTAGGTGGTTAGAGGACTGCATACATAGTGGATAGGGATTTAAAGCAGTCCATTTGCTAAGGCCTGAGTCACTGGATGAGTACTTGGGTACTGACTGAATGATTAGAGCACTGCAAGCAGAGTGCCTGGGTGAATTTATAAGTGTTTGGGTTTTGGCACAGTGAATGATTTAGTACATGGTGCTGAATGGGTCAATAGAGGAGCGCAAGGGGAGGGACAGGTTGTTTGCTGGAAGTGTATGGATACTGACTGGGGAATTGAAGGTGTGAAAGACAAGTGTGTAGGTGGTTAGAAGACTGCATGCATAGTGGATAGGCGTTTGAAGCAATCCATGTGCTAAGGCCTGGCTCACTGCATGAGTACTTGGGTACTGACTGAATGATTAGAGTACTGCAAGGAGAGTGCCTGGGTGAATTTATAAGTGGTTGGGATTTGGCGCTCTAATTGGATTAGTAAATGGTGCTGAATGGGTCACTGGAGGAGTGCAAGGGGAGTGACAGGGTGTTTGCTGGAAGTGTATGGATAATGACAGGGGAATTGAAGGTGTGAAAGACAAGTATGTAGGTGGTTAGAAGACTGCATGCATAGTGGATAGGAGTTTGAAGCAGTCCATGTGCTAAGGCCTGGCTCACTGCATGAGTACTTGGGTACTGACTGAATGATTAGGGTACTGCAAGGAGAGTGCCTGGGCGAATTTACAAGTGGTTGGGTTTTGGCGCACTAAATGGATTAGTACATGGTGCTGAATGGGTCACTAGAAGAGTGCAAGGGGAGTGACAGGGTGTTTGCTGGAAGTGTATGGATACTGACTGGGGAATTGAACGTGTGAAAGACAAGTGTGTCGGTGGTTAGAGGACTGCATACATAGTGGATAGGGGTTTGAAGCAGTCCATTTGCTAAGGCCTGAGTCACTGGATGAGTACTTGGGTACTATCTGAATGATTAGAGTACAGCAAGGAGAGTGCGTGGGTGAATTTATAAGTGGTTGTGTTTTGGCACAGTTAATGGATTAGTACAGGATGCTGAATGGGTCACTAGAGGAGTGCAAGGGGGGTGACAGGGTGTTTGCTGGAAGTGTATGAATACTGACTTGGGAATTGAAGGTGAGAAAGACATGTGTGTAGGTGGTTAGAGGACTGCATGCATATTGGATAGGTGTTTGAAGCAGTCCATGTGCTAAGGCCTGGCTCACTGCATGAGTACTGGCGTACTGACTGAATGATTAGAGTACTGCAAGGTGAGTGCCTGGGTGAATTCATAAGTGGTTGGCTTTTGACGCAGTGAATGGATTAGTAAATGGTGCTGAATGGGTCACTGGAGGAGTGCAAGGGGAGTGACAGGGTGTTTGCTGGAAGTGTATGGTTACTGACTGAGGAATTGAAGGTGTGAAAGACAAGTATGTAGGTGGTTAGAAGACTGCATGCATAGTGGATAGGCGTTTGAAGCAGTCCATGTGCTAAGGCCTGGCTCACTGCATGAGTACTTGGGTACTGACTGAATGATTAGACTACTGCAAGGAGAGTGCCTGGGTGAATTTACAAGTGGTTGGGTTTTGGCGAACTAAATGGATTAGTACATGGTGCTGAATGGGTCACTAGAGGAGTGCAAGGGGAGTGACAGGGTGTTTGCTGGAAGTGTATGGATACTGACTGGGGAATTGAACGTGTGAAAGACAAGTGTGTAGGTGGTTAGAGGACTGCATACATAGTGGATAGGGATTTAAAGCAGTCCATTTGCTAAGGCCTGAGTCACTGGATGAGTACTTGGGTACTGACTGAATGATTAGAGCACTGCAAGCAGAGTGCCTGGGTGAATTTATAAGTGTTTGGGTTTTGGCACAGTGAATGATTTAGTACATGGTGCTGAATGGGTCAATAGAGGAGCGCAAGGGGAAGGACAGGTTGTTTGCTGGAAGTGTATGGATACTGACGGGGGAATTGAAGGTGTGAAAGACAAGTGTGTAGGTGGTTAGAAGACTGCATGCATAGTGGATAGGCGTTTGAAGCAATCCATGTGCTAAGGCCTGGCTCACTGCATGAGTACTTGGGTACTGACTGAATGATTAGAGTACTGCAAGGAGAGTGCCTGGGTGAATTTATAAGTGGTTGGGATTTGGCGCACTAAATGGATTAGTACATGGTGCTGAATGGGTCACTGGAGGAGTGCAAGGGGAGTGACAGGGTGTTTGCTGGAAGTGTATGGATAATGACAGGGGAATTGAAGGTGTGAAAGACAAGTATGTAGGTGGTTAGAAGACTGCATGCATAGTGGATAGGAGTTTGAAGCAGTCCATGTGCTAAGGACTGGCTCACTGCATGAGTACTTGGGTACTGACTGAATGATTAGAGTACTGCAAGGAGAGTGCCTGGGTGAATTTACAAGTGGTTGGGTTTTGGCGCACTAAATGGATTAGTACATGGTGCTGAATGGGTCACTAGAGGAGTGCAAGGGGAGTGACAGGGTGTTTGCTGGAAGTGTATGGATACTGACTGGGGAATTGAACGTGTGAAAGACAAGTGTGTCGGTGGTTAGAGGACTGCATACATAGTGGATAGGGGTTTGAAGCAGTCCATTTGCTAAGGCCTGAGTCACTGGATGAGTACTTGGGTACTGACTGAATGATTAGAGTACAGCAAGGAGAGTGCCTGGGTGAATTTATAAGTGGTTGTGTTTTGGCACAGTTAATGGATTAGTACAGGATGCTGAATGGGTCACTAGAGGAGTGCAAGGGGGGTGACAGGGTGTTTGCTGGAAGTGTATGAATACTGACTGGGGAGTTGAAGGTGAGAAAGACATGTGTGTAGGTGGTTAGAGGACTGCATGCATATTGGATAGGCGTTTGAAGCAGTCCACGTGCTAAGGCCTGGCTCACTGCATGAGTACTGGCGTACTGACTGAATGATTAGAGTACTGCAAGGAGAGTGCCTGGGTGAATTCATAAGTGGTTGGCTTTTGGCGCAGTGAATGGATTAGTAAATGGTGCTGAATGGGTCACTGGAGGAGTGCAAGGGGAGTGACAGGGTGTTTGCTGGAAGTGTATGGTTACTGACTGGGGAATTGAAGGTGTGAAAGACAAGTATGTAGGTGGTTAGAAGACTGCATGCATAGTGGATAGGCGTTTGAAGCAGTCCATGTGCTAAGGCCTGGCTCACTGCATGAGTACTTGGGTACTGACTGAATGATTAGACTACTGCAAGGAGAGTGCCTGGGTGAATTTGCAAGTGGTTGGGTTTTGGCGAACTAAATGGATTAGTACATGGTGCTGAATGGGTCACTAGAGGAGTGCAAGGGGAGTGACAGGGTGTTTGCTGGAAGTGTATGGATACTGACTGGGGAATTGAACGTGTGAAAGACAAGTGTGTAGGTGGTTAGAGGACTGCATACATAGTGGATAGGGATTTAAAGCAGTCCATTTGCTAAGGCCTGAGTCACTGGATGAGTACGTGGGTACTGACTGAATGATTAGAGCACTGCAAGCAGAGTGCCTGGGTGAATTTATATGTGTTTGGGTTTTGGCACAGTGAATGGATTAGTACATGGTGCTGAATGGGTCAAAAGAGGAGCTCAAGGGGAGGGACAGGTTGTTTGCTGGAAGTGGATAGATACTGACTGGGGAATTGAAGGTGTGAAAGACAAGTGTGTAGGTGGTTAGAAGACTGCATGCATAGTGGATAGGCGTTTGAAGCAATCCATGTGCTAAGGCCTGGCTCACTGCATGAGTACTTGGGTGCTGACTGAATGATTAGAGTACTGCAAGGAGCGTGCCTGGGTGAATTTATAAGTGGTTGGGTTTTGGCGCACTGAATGGATTAGTACATGGTGCTGAATGGGTCACTAGAGGAGTGCAAGGGGAGTGACAGGGTGTTTGCTGGAAGTGTATGGATAATGACTGGGGAATTGAAGGTGTGAAAGACAAGTATGTAGGTGGTTAGAAGACTGCATGCATAGTGGATAGGGGTTTGAAGCAGTCCATGTTCTAAGGCCTGGTTCACTGGATGAGTACATGGGTACTGACTGAATCATTAGAGTACAGCAAGGAGAGTGCCTGGGTGAATTTATAAGTGGTTGAGTTTTGGCACACTAAATGGATTAGTATATGGTGCTGAGTGGGTCACTGGAGGAGTGCAAGGAGAGTGACAGGTTGTTTGCTGGAAGTGTATGGATACTGACTGGGGAATTGAAGGTGTGAAAGACAAGTATGTAGGTGGTTAGAAGACTGCATGCATAGTGGATAGGCGTTTGAAGCAGTCCATGTGCTAAGGCCTGGCTCACTGCATGAGTACTTAGGTACTGACTGAATGATTAGACTACTGCAAGGAGAGTGCCTGGGTGAACTTATATGTGGTTGGGTTTTGGCGCAGTGAATGGATTAGTACATGGTGCTGAATGGGTCACTACAGTAGTGCAAGGGGAGTAACAGGGTGTTTGCTAGAAGTGTATGGATACTGACTAGAGAATTAAAGGTGTGAAAGACAAGTGTGTAGGTGGTTAGAAGACTGCATGCATAGTGGATAGGGGTTTGAAGCAGTCCATGTTCTAAGGCCTGGTTCACTGGATGAGTACATGGGTACTGACTGAATCATTAGAGTACAGCAAGGAGAGTGCCTGGGTGAATTTATAAGTGGTTGGGTTTTGGCGCAGTGAATGGATTAGTACAGGATGCTGAACGGGTCAATAGAGGAGCGCAAGGGGAGGGACAGGTTGTTTGCTGGAAGTGTATGGATACTGACTGGGGAATTGAAGGTGTGAAAGACAAGTATGTAGGTGGTTAGAAGACTGCATGCATAGTGGATAGGCGTTTGAAGCAATCCATGTGCTAAGGCCTGGCTCACTGCATGAGTACTTGGGTACTGACTGAATGATTAGAGTACTGCAAGGAGAGTGCCTGGGTGAATTTATAAGTGGTTGGGTTTTGGCACAGTGAATGGATTAGTACATGGTGCTGAATGGGTCAATAGAGGAGCGCAAGGGGAGGGACAGGTTGTTTGCTGGAAGTGTATGGATACTGACTGGGGAATTGAAGGTGTGAAAGACAAGTGTGTAGGTGGTTAGAAGACTGCATGCATAGTGGATAGGCGTTTGAAGCAGTCCATTTGCTAAGGCCTGAGTCACTGGATGAGTACTTGGGTACTGACTGAATGATTAGAGTACAGCAAGGAGAGTGCCTGGGTGAATGTATAAGTGGTTGTGTTTTGGCACAGTTAATGGATTAGTAAAGGATGCTGAATGGGTCACTAGAGGAGTGCAAGTGGAGTGACAGGGTGTTTGCTGGAAGTGTATGGATACTGACTGGAGAATTGAAGGGGAGAAAGACAAGTGTGTAGGTGGTTAGAGGACTGCATGCATAGTGGATAGGCGTTTGAAGCAGCCCTTGTGCTAAAGCCTGGCTCACTGCATGAGTACTGGGGTACTGACTGAATGATTAGAGTACTGCAAGGAGAGTGCCTGGGTGAATTTATAAGTGGTTGGCTTTTGGCGCAGTGAATGGATTAGTACAGGATGCTGAATGGGTCACTGGAGGAGTGCAAGGGGAGTGACAGGGTGTTTGCTGGAAGTGTATGGATACTGACTGGGGAATTGAAGGTGTGAAAGACAAGTATGTAGTTGGTTAGAAGACTGCATGCATAGTGGATAGGCGTTTGGAGCAGTCCATGTGCTAAGGCCTGGCTCACTGCATGAGTACTTGGGTACTGACTGAATGATTAGACTACTGCAAGAAGAGTGCCTGGGTGAATTTATAAGTGGTTGGGTTTTGGCGCACTAAATGGATTAGTACATGGTGCTGAATGGGTCACTAGAGGAGTGCAAGGGGAGTGACAGGGTGTTTGCTGGACGTGTATGGAGACTGACTGGGGAATTGAACTTGTGAAAGACAAGTGTGTAGGTGGTTAGAGGACTGCATACATAGTGGATAGGGGTTTGAAGCAGTCCATTTGCTAAGGCCTGGGTCACTGGATGAGTACTTGGGTACTGACTGAATGATTAGAGTACTGCAAGGAGAGTGCCTGGGTGAATTTATAAGTGTTTGGGTTTTGGCACAGTGAATGATTTAGTACATGGTGCTGAATGGGTCAATAGAGGAGCGCAAGGGGAGGGACAGGTTGTTTGCTGGAAGCGTATGGATACTGACTGGGGAATTGAAGGTGTGAAAGACAAGTGTGTAGGTGGTTAGAAGACTGCATGCATAGTGGATAGGCGTTTGAAGCAATCCATGTGCTAAGGCCTGGCTCACTGCATGAGTACTTGGGTACTGACTGAATGATTAGAGTACTGCAAGGAGGGTGCCTGGATGAATTTATAAGTGGTTGGGATTTGGCGCACTAAATGGATTAGTACATGGTGCTGAATGGGTCACTGGAGGAGTGCAAGGGGAGTGACAGGGTGTTTGCTGGAAGTGTATGGATAATGACAGGGGAATTGAAGGTGTGAAAGACAAGTATGTAGGTGGTTAGAAGACTGCATGCATAGTGGATAGGAGTTTGAAGCAGTCCATGTGCTAAGGCCTGGCTCACTGCATGAGTACTTGGGTACTGACTGAATGATTAGAGTACTGCAATGAGAGTGCCTGGGCGAATTTACAAGTGGTTGGGTTTTGGCGCACTAAATGGATTAGTACATGGTGCTGAATGGGTCACTAGAGGAGTGCAAGGGGAGTGACAGGGTGTTTGCTGGAAGTGTATGGATACTGACTGGGGAATTGAACGTGTGAAAGACAAGTGTGTCGGTGGTTAGAGGACTGCATGCATAGTGGATAGGCGTTTGAAGCAGTCCATGTGCTAAGGCCTGGCTCACTGCATGAGTACTTGGGTACTGTCTGAATGATTAGAGTACAGCAAGGAGAGTGCCTGGGTGAATTTATAAGTGGTTGTGTTTTGGCACAGTTAATGGATTAGTACAGGATGCTGAATGGGTCACTAGAGGAGTGCAAGGGGGGTGACAGGGTGTTTGCTGGAAGTGTATGAATACTGACTGGGGAATTGAAGGTGAGAAAGACATGTGTGTAGGTGGTTAGAGGACTGAATGCATATTGGATAGGCGTTTGAAGCAGTCCATGTGCTAAGGCCTGGCTCACTGCATGAGTACTGGCGTACTGACTGAATGATTAGAGTACTGCAAGGAGAGTGCCTGGGTGAATTCATAAGTGGTTGGCTTTTGACACAGTGAATGGATTAGTAAATGGTGCTGAATGGGTCACTGGAGGAGTGCAAGGGGAGTGACAGGGTGTTTGCTGGAAGTGTATGGTTACTGACTGAGGAATTGAAGGTGTGAAAGACAAGTATGTAGGTGGTTAGAAGACTGCATGCATAGTGGATAGGCGTTTGAAGCAGTCCATGTGCTAAGGCCTGGCTCACTGCATGAGTACTTGGGTACTGACTGAATGATTAGACTACTGCAAGGAGAGTGCCTGGGTGAATTTACAAGTGGTTGGGTTTTGGCGAACTAAATGGATTAGTACATGGTGCTGAATGGGTCACTAGAGGAGTGCAAGGGGAGTGACAGGGTGTTTGCTGGAAGTGTATGGATACTGACTGGGGAATTGAACGTGTGAAAGACAAGTGTGTAGGTGGTTAGAGGACTGCATGCATAGTGGATAGGAATTTAAAGCAGTCCATTTACTAAGGCCTGAGTCACTGGATGAGTACTTGGGTACTGCCTGAATGATTAGAGCACTGCAAGCAGAGTGCCTGGGTGAATTTATAAGTGTTTGGGTTTTGGCACAGTGAATGATTTAGTACATGGTGCTGAATGGGTCAATAGAGGAGCGCAAGGGGAGGGACAGGTTGTTTGCTGGAAGTGTATGGATACTGACTGGGGAATTGAAGGTGTGAAAGACAAGTGTGTAGGTGGTTAGAAGACTGCATGCATAGTGGATAGGCGTTTGAAGCAATCCATGTGCTAAGGCCTGGCTCACTGCATGAGTACTTGGGTACTGACTGAATGATTAGAGTACTGCAAGGAGAGTGCCTGGGTGAATTTATAAGTGGTTGGGATTTGGCGCACTAAATGGATTAGTACATGGTGCTGAATGGGTCACTGGAGGAGTGCAAGGGGAGTGACAGGGTGTTTGCTGGAAGTGTATGGATAATGACAGGGGAATTGAAGGTGTGAAAGACAAGTATGTAGGTGGTTAGAAGACTGCATGCATAGTGGATAGGAGTTTGAAGCAGTCCATGTGCTAAGGCCTGGCTCACTGCATGAGTACTTGGGTACTGACTGAATGATTAGAGTACTGCAAGGAGAGTGCCTGGGCGAATTTACAAGTGGTTGGGTTTTGGCGCACTAAATGGATTAGTACATGGTGCTGAATGGGTCACTAGAGGAGTGCAAGGGGAGTGACAGGGTGTTTGCTGGAAGTGTATGGATACTGACTGGGGAATTGAACGTGTGAAAGACAAGTGTGTCGGTGGTTAGAGGACTGCATACATAGTGGATAGGGGTTTGAAGCAGTCCATTTGCTAAGGCCTGAGTCACTGGATGAGTACTTGGGTACTATCTGAATGATTAGAGTACAGCAAGGAGAGTGCGTGGGTGAATTTATAAGTGGTTGTGTTTTGGCACAGTTAATGGATTAGTACAGGATGCTGAATGGGTCACTAGAGGAGTGCAAGGGGGGTGACATAGTGTTTGCTGGAAGTGTATGAATACTGACTGGGGAATTGAAGGTGAGAAAGACATGTGTGTAGGTGGTTAGAGGACTGCATGCATATTGGATAGGCGTTTGAAGCAGTCCATGTGCTAAGGCCTGGCTCACTGCATGAGTACTGGCGTACTGACTGAATGATTAGAGTACTGCAAGGAGAGTGCCTGGGTGAATTCATAAGTGGTTGGCTTTTGACGCAGTGAATGGATTAGTAAATGGTGCTGAATGGGTCACTGGAGGAGTGCAAGGGGAGTGACAGGGTGTTTGCTGGAAGTGTATGGTTACTGACTGAGGAATTGAAGGTGTGAAAGACAAGTATGTAGGTGGTTAGAAGACTGCATGCATAGTGGATAGGAGTTTGAAGCAGTCCATGTGCTAAGGCCTGGCTCACTGCATGAGTACTTGGGTACTGACTGAATGATTAGAGTACTGCAAGGAGAGTGCCTGGGTGAATTTACAAGTGGTTGGGTTTTGGCGCACTAAATGGATTAGTACATGGTGCTGAATGGGTCATTAGAGGAGTGCAAGGGGAGTGACAGGGTGTTTGCTGGAAGTGTATGGATACTGACTGGGGAATTGAACGTGTGAAAGACAAGTGTGTCGGTGGTTAGAGGACTGCATACATAGTGGATAGGGGTTTGAAGCAGTCCATTTGCTAAGTCCTGAGTCACTGGATGAGTACTTGGGTACTGACTGAATGATTAGAGTACAGCAAGGAGAGTGCCTGGGTGAATTTATAAGTGGTTGTGTTTTGGCACAGTTAATGGATTAGTACAGGATGCTGAATGGGTCACTAGAGGAGTGCAAGGGGGGTGACAGGGTGTTTGCTGGAAGTGTATGAATACTGACTGGGGAGTTGAAGGTGAGAAAGACATGTGTGTAGGTGGTTAGAGGACTGCATGCATATTGGATAGGCGTTTGAAGCAGTCCACGTGCTAAGGCCTGGCTCACTGCATGAGTACTGGCGTACTGACTGAATGATTAGAGTACTGCAAGGAGAGTGCCTGGGTGAATTCATAAGTGGTTGGCTTTTGGCGCAGTGAATGGATTAGTAAATGGTGCTGAATGGGTCACTGGAGGAGTGCAAGGGGAGTGACAGGGTGTTTGCTGGAAGTGTATGGATACTGACTGGGGAATTGAACGTGTGAAAGACAAGTGTGTAGGTGGTTAGAGGACTGCATACATAGTGGATAGGGATTTAAAGCAGTCCATTTGCTAAGGCCTGAGTCACTGGATGAGTACGTGGGTACTGACTGAATGATTAGAGCACTGCAAGCAGAGTGCCTGGGTGAATTTATATGTGTTTGGGTTTTGGCACAGTGAATGGATTAGTACATGGTGCTGAATGGGTCAAAAGAGGAGCTCAAGGGGAGGGACAGGTTGTTTGCTGGAAGTGGATAGATACTGACTGGGGAATTGAAGGTGTGAAAGACAAGTGTGTAGGTGGTTAGAAGACTGCATGCATAGTGGATAGGCGTTTGAAGCAATCCATGTGCTAAGGCCTGGCTCACTGCATGAGTACTTGGGTGCTGACTGAATGATTAGAGTACTGCAAGGAGCGTGCCTGGGTGAATTTATAAGTGGTTGGGTTTTGGCGCACTGAATGGATTAGTACATGGTGCTGAATGGGTCACTAGAGGAGTGCAAGGGGAGTGACAGGGTGTTTGCTGGAAGTGTATGGATAATGACTGGGGAATTGAAGGTGTGAAAGACAAGTATGTAGGTGGTTAGAAGACTGCATGCATAGTGGATAGGAGTTTGAAGCAGTCCATGTGCTAAGGCCTGGCTCACTGCATGAGTACTTGGGTACTGCCTGAATGATAAGAGTACTGCAAGGAGAGTGCCTGGGTGAGTTTATAAGTGGTTGAGTTTTGGCACACTAAATGGATTAGTATATGGTGCTGAGTGGGTCACTGGAGGAGTGCAAGGGGAGTGACAGGGTGTTTGCTGGAAGTGTATGGATACTGACTGGGGAATTGAAGGTGTGAAAGACAAGTATGTAGGTGGTTAGAAGACTGCATGCATAGTGGATAGGCGTTTGAAGCAGTCCATGTGCTAAGGCCTGGCTCACTGCATGAGTACTTAGGTACTGACTGAATGATTAGACTACTGCAAGGAGAGTGCCTGGGTGAACTTATATGTGGTTGGGTTTTGGCGCAGTGAATGGATTAGTACATGGTGGTGAATGGGTCACTACAGTAGTGCAAGGGGAGTAACAGGGTGTTTGCTAGAAGTGTATGGATACTGACTGGAGAATTAAAGGTGTGAAAGACAAGTGTGTAGGTGGTTAGAAGACTGCATGCATAGTGGATAGGGGTTTGAAGCAGTCCATGTTCTAAGGCCTGGTTCACTGGATGAGTACATGGGTACTGACTGAATCATTAGAGTACAGCAAGGAGAGTGCCTGGGTGAATTTATAAGTGGTTGGGTTTTGGCGCAGTGAATGGATTAGTACAGGATGCTGAATGGGTCACTAGGGGAGTGCAAGGGGGGTGACAAGGTGTTTGCTGGAAATGTATGAATACTAACTGGGGAATTGAAGGTGAGAAAGCCAAGTGTGTAGGTGGTTAGAGGACTGCATGCATAGTGGATAGGCGTTTAAAGCAGTTCATGTGCTAAGGCCTGGCTCACTGCATGAGTACTGGGGTACTGACTGAATGATTAGAGTACTGCAAGGAGAGAGCCTGGGTGAATTTATAAGTGTTTGGCTTTTGGCGCAGTGAATGGATTAGTACATGGTGCTGAATAGGTCACTGGCGGAGTGCAAGGGGAGTGACAGGGTGTTTGCTGGAAGTGTATGGATACTGACTGGGGAATTGAAGGTGTGAAAGAGAAGTATGTAGGTGGTTAGAAGACTGCATGCATAGAGGATAGGCGCTTGAAGCAGTCCATGTGCTAATGCCTGGCTCACTGCATGAGTACTTGGGTACTGACTGAATGATTAGAGTACTACAAGGAAAGTGCTTGGGTGAATTTATAAGTGTTTGGGTTTTGGCACAGTGAATGGATTAGTACATGGTGCTGAATGGGTCAATGGAGGAGTGCAAGGTGAGTGACAGGGTGTATGCTGGAGTGTATAGATACTGACTGGGGAATTGAAGGTGTGAAAGACAAATGTGTAGGTGGTTAGAGGACTGCATGCATAGTGGATAGGCGTTTGAAGCAGTCCATGTGCTAAGGCCTGGCTCAGTGCATGAGTACTTGGGTACTGACTGAATGATTAGAGTACTGCAAGGAGAGTGCCTGGGTGAACTTATAAGGGGTTGGGTTTTGGCGCAGTGAATGGACTAGTACATGGTGCTGAATGGGTCACTACAGTAGTGCAAGGGGAGTAACAGGGTGTTTGCTAGAAGTGTATGGATACTGACTGGAGAATTGAAGGTGTGAAAGAAAAGTGTGTAGGTGGTAAGAAGACTGCATGCATAGTGGATAGGGGTTTGAAGCAGTCCATGTGCTAAGGCCTGGTTCACTGGATGAGTACATGGGTACTGACTGAATGATTAGAGTACTGCAAGGAGAGTGCCTGGGTGAATTTATAAGTGGTTGGGTTTTGGCGCAGTGAATGGATTAGTACATGGTGCTGAATGGGTCACTAGAGGAGTGCAAGGGGAGTGACAGGGTGTTTGCTGGAAGTGTATGGATAATGACTGGGGAATTGAAGGTGTGAAAGACAAGTATGTAGGTGGTTAGAAGACTGCATGCATAGTGGATAGGAGTTTGAAGCAGTCCATGTGCTAAGGCCTGGCTCACTGCATGAGTACTTGGGTACTGCCTGAATGATAAGAGTACTGCAAGGAGAGTGCCTGGGTGAGTTTATAAGTGGTTGAGTTTTGGCACACTAAATGGATTAGTATATGGTGCTGAGTGGGTCACTGGAGGAGTGCAAGGGGAGTGACAGGGTGTTTGCTGGAAGTGTATGGATACTGACTGGGGAATTGAAGGTGTGAAAGACAAGTATGTAGGTGGTTAGAAGACTGCATGCATAGTGGATAGGCGTTTGAAGCAGTCCATGTGCTAAGGCCTGGCTCACTGCATGAGTACTTAGGTACTGACTGAATGATTAGACTACTGCAAGGAGAGTGCCTGGGTGAACTTATATGTGGTTGGGTTTTGGCGCAGTGAATGGATTAGTACATGGTCCTGAATGGGTCACTACAGTAGTGCAAGGGGAGTAACAGGGTGTTTGCTAGAAGTGTATGGATACTGACTGGAGAATTAAAGGTGTGAAAGACAAGTGTGTAGGTGGTTAGAAGACTGCATGCATAGTGGATAGGGGTTTGAAGCAGTCCATGTTCTAAGGCCTGGTTCACTGGATGAGTACATGGGTACTGACTGAATCATTAGAGTACAGCAAGGAGAGTGCCTGGGTGAATTTATAAGTGGTTGGGTTTTGGCGCAGTGAATGGATTAGTACAGGATGCTGAATGGGTCACTAGGGGAGTGCAAGGGGAGTGACAGGGTGTTTGCTGGAAATGTATGAATACTAACTGGGGAATTGAAGGTGAGAAAGCCAAGTGTGTAGGTGGTTAGAGGACTGCATGCATAGTGGATAGGCGTTTAAAGCAGTTCATGTGCTAAGGCCTGGCTCACTGCATGAGTACTGGGGTACTGACTGAATGATTAGAGTACTGCAAGGAGAGTGACTGGGTGAATTTATAAGTGTTTGGCTTTTGGCGCAGTGAATGGATTAGTACATGGTGCTGAATAGGTCACTGGCGGAGTGCAAGGGGAGTGACAGGGTGTTTGCTGGAAGTGTATGGATACTGACTGGGGAATTGAAGGTGTGAAAGAGAAGTATGTAGGTGGTTAGAAGACTGCATGCATAGAGGATAGGCGCTTGAAGCAGTCCATGTGCTAATGCCTGGCTCACTGCATGAGTACTTGGGTACTGACTGAATGATTAGAGTACTCCAAGGAAAGTGCTTGGGTGAATTTATAAGTGTTTGGGTTTTGGCACTGTGAATGGATTAGTACATGGTGCTGAATGGGTCAATGGAGGAGTGCAAGGGGAGTGACAGGGTGTATGCTGGAGTGTATAGATACTGACTGGGGAATTGAAGGTGTGAAAGACAAATGTGTAGGTGGTTAGAGGACTGCATGCATAGTGGATAGGCGTTTGAAGCAGTCCATGTGCTAAGGCCTGGCTCAGTGCATGAGTACTTGGGTACTGACTGAATGATTAGAGTACTGCAAGGAGAGTGCCTGGGTGAACTTATAAGGGGTTGGGTTTTGGCGCAGTGAATGGACTAGTACATGGTGCTGAATGGGTCACTACAGTAGTGCAAGGGGAGTAACAGGGTGTTTGCTAGAAGTGTATGGATACTGACTGGAGAATTGAAGGTGTGAAAGACAAGTGTGTAGGTGGTAAGAAGACTGCATGCATAGTGGATAGGGGTTTGAAGCAGTCCATGTGCTAAGGCCTGGTTCACTGGATGAGTACATGGGCACTGACTGAATGATTAGAGTACTGCAAGGAGAGTGCCTTGGTGAATTTATAAGTGGTTGGGTTTTGGCACAGTGAATGGATTAGTACATGGTGCTGAATGGGTCACTAGAGGAGTGCAAGGGGAGTGACAGGGTGTTTGCTGGAAGTGTATGGATACTGACTGGGGAATTGAAGGTGAGAAAGACAAGTGTGTAGGTGGTTAGTGGACGGCATGCATAGTGGAACAGTCCATGTGCTAAGGCCTGGCTCACTGCATGAGTACTGGGGTACTGACTGAATGATTAGAGTACTGCAAGGAGAGTGCCTGGGTGAATTTATAAGTGTTTGGCTTTTGGCGCAGTGAATGGATTAGTACATGGTGCTGAATAGGTCACTGGCGGAGTGCAAGGGGAGTGACAGGGTGTTTGCTGGAAGTGTATGGATACTGACTGGGGAATTGAAGGTGTGAAAGAGAAGTATGTAGGTGGTTAGAAGACTGCATGCATAGAGGATAGGCGCTTGAAGCAGTCCATGTGCTAATGCCTGGCTCACTGCATGAGTACTTGGGTACTGACTGAATGATTAGAGTACGACAAGGAAAGTGCTTGGGTGAATTTATAAGTGTTTGGGTTTTGGCACAGTGAATGGATTAGTACATGGTGCTGAATGGGTCAATAGAGGAGTGCAAGGGGAGTGACAGGGTGTATGCTGGAGTGTATAGATACTGACTGGGGAATTGAAGGCGTGAAAGACAAATGTGTAGGTGGTTAGAGGACTGCATGCATAGTGGATAGGCGTTTGAAGCAGTCCATGTGCTAAGGCCTGGCTCAGTGCATGAGTACTTGGGTACTGACTGAATGATTAGAGTACTGCAAGGAGAGTGCCTGGGTGAACTTATAAGGGGTTGGGTTTTGGCGCAGTGAATGGATTAGTACATGGTGCTGAATGGGTCACTACAGTAGTGCAAGGGGAGTAACAGGGTGTTTGCTAGAAGTGTATGGATACTGACTGGAGAATTGAAGGTGTGAAAGACAAGTGTGTAGGTGGTAAGAAGACTGCATGCATAGTGGATAGGGGTTTGAAGCAGTCCATGTGCTAAGGCCTGGTTCACTGGATGAGTACATGGGTACTGACTGAATGATTAGAGTACTGCAAGGAGAGTGCCTGGGTGAATTTATAAGTGGTTGGGTTTTGGTGCAGTGAATGGATTAGTACATAGTGCTGAATGGGTCACTAGAGGAGTGCAAGGGGAGTGACAGGGTGTTTGCTGGAAGTGTATGGATACTGACTGGGGAATTGAAGGTGAGAAAGACAAGTGTGTAGGTGGTTAGAGGACTGCATGCATAGTGGAACAGTCCATGTGCTAAGGCCTGGCTCACTGCATGAGTACTGGGGTACTGACTGAATGATTAGAGTACTGCAAGGAGAGTGCCTGGGTGAATTTATAAGTGGTTGGCTTTTGGCGCAGTGAATGGATTAGTACATGGTGCTGAATGGGTCACTGGAGGAGTGCAAGGGGAGTGACAGGGTGTTTGCTGGAAGTGTATGGATACGGACTGGGGAATTGAAGGGGAGAAAGACAAGTGTGTAGGTGGTTAGAGGACTGCATGCATAGTGGATAGGCGTTTGAAGCAGTCCTTGTGCTAAGGCCTGCCTCACTGCATGAGTACTTGGGTACTGACTGAATGATTAGAGTACTGCAAGGAAAGTGCCTGGGTGAATTTATAAGTGGTTGGGTTTTGGCGCACTAAATGGATTAGTACATGGTGCTGAATGGGTCACTAGAGGAGAGCAAGGGGAGTGACAGGGTTTTTGCTGGACGTGTATGGATACTGACTGGGGAATTGAACTTGTGAAAGACAAGTGTGTAGGTGGTTAGAGGACTGCATACATAGTGGATAGGCATTTGAAGCAGTCCATTTGCTAAGGCCTGGGTCACTGGATGAGTACTTGGGTACTGACTGAATGATTAGAGTACTGCAAGGAGAGTGCCTCGGTGAATTTATAAGTGTTTGGGTTTTGGCACAGTGAATGGATTAAAACATGGTGCTGAATGGGTCAATAGAGGAGTGCAAGGGGAGTGACAGGGTGTTTGCTGGAAGTGTATGGATACGGACTGGGGAATTGAAGGGGAGAAAGACAAGTGTGTAGGTGGTTAGAGGACTGCATGCATAGTGGATAGGCGTTTGAAGCAGTCCTTGTGCTAAGGCCTGTCTCACTGCATGAGTACTTGGGTACTGCCTGAATGATTAGAGTACTGCAAGGAGAGTGCTTGGGTGAGTTTATAAGTGGTTGGGTTTTGGCACACTAAATGGATTAGTATATGGTGCTGAGTGGGTCACTGGAGGAGTGCAAGGGGAGTGACAGGGTGTTTGCTGGAAGTGTATGGATACTGACTGGGGAATTTAAGGTGTGAAAGACAAGTATGTAGGTGGTTAGAAGACTGCATGCATACTGGATAGGCGTTTGAAGCAGTCCATGTGCTAAGGCGTGGCTCACTGCATGAGTACTTAGGTACTGACTGAATGATTAGACTACTGCAAGTAGAGTGCCTGGGTGAACTTATATGTGGTTGGGTTTTGGCGCAGTGAATGGATTAGTACATGGTGCTGAATGGGTCACTACAGTAGTGCAAGGGGAGTAACAGGGTGTTTGCTAGAAGTGTATGGATACTGACTGGAGAATTAAAGGTGTGAAAGACAAGTGTGTAGGTGGTTAGAAGACTGCATGCATAGTGGATAGGGGTTTGAAGCAGTCCATGTGCTAAGGCCTGGTTCACTGGATGAGTACATGGGTACTGACTGAATCATTAGAGTACAGCAAGGAGAGTGCCTGGGTGAATTTATAAGTGTTTGGGTTTTGGCACAGTGAATGGATTAGTACATGGTGCTGAATGGGTCAAAAGAGGAGCGCAAGGGGAGGGACAGGTTGTTTGCTGGAAGTGGATAGATACTGACTGGGGAATTGAAGGTGTGAAAGACAAGTGTGTAGGTGGTTAGAAGACTGCATGCATAGTGGACAGGAGTTTGAAGCAGTCCATATGCTAAGGCCTGGCTCACTGCATGAGTACTTGGGTACTGCCTGAATGATTAGAGTACTGCAAGGAGAGTGCTTGGGTGAGTTTATAAGTGGTTGGGTTTTGGCACACTAAATGGATTAGTATATGGTGCTGAGTGGGTCACTGGAGGAGTGCAAGGGGAGTGACAGGGTGTTTGCTGGAAGTGTATGGATACTGACTGGGGAATTTAAGGTGTGAAAGACAAGTATGTAGGTGGTTAGAAGACTGCATGCATAGTGGATAGGCGTTTGAAGCAGTCCATGTGCTAAGGCGTGGCTCACTGCATGAGTACTTAGGTACTGACTGAATGATTAGACTACTGCAAGGAGAGTGCCTGGGTGAACTTATATGTGGTTGGGTTTTGGCGCAGTGAATGGATTAGTACATGGTGCTGAATGGGTCACTACAGTAGTGCAAGGGGAGTAACAGGGTGTTTGCTAGAAGTGTATGGATACTGACTGGAGAATTAAAGGTGTGAAAGACAAGTGTGTAGGTGGTTAGAAGACTGCATGCATAGTGGATAGGGGTTTGAAGCAGTCCATGTTCTAAGGCCTGGTTCACTGGATGAGTACATGGGTACTGACTGAATCATTAGAGTACAGCAAGGAGAGTGCCTGGGTGAATTTATAAGTGGTTGGGTTGTGGCGCAGTGAATGGATTAGTACAGGATGCTGAATGGGTCACTAGGGGAGTGCAAGGGGAGTGACAGGGTGTTTGCTGGAAGTGTATGGATACTGACTGGGGAATTGAAGGTGAGAAAGCCAAGTGTGTAGGTGGTTAGAGGACTGCATGCATAGTGGATAGGCGTTTGAAGCAGTTCATGTGCTAAGGCCTGGCTCACTGCATGAGTACTGGGGTACTGACTGAATGATTAGAGTACTGCAAGGAGAGTGCCTGGGTGAATTTATAATTGTTTGGCTTTTGGCGCAGTGAATGGATTAGTACATGGTGCTGAATAGGTCACTGGCGGAGTGCAAGGGGAGTGACAGGGTGTTTGCTGGAAGTGTATGGATACTGACTGGGGAATTGAAGGTGTGAAAGAGAAGTATGTAGGTGGTTAGAAGACTGCATGCAGAGTGGATAGGCGTTTGAAGCAATCCATGTGCTAAGGCCTGGCTCACTGCATGAGTACTTGGGTACTGACTGAATGATTAGAGTACTGCAAGGAGAGTGCCTGGGTGAATTTATAAGTGGTTGGGATTTGGCGCACTAAATGGATTAGTACATGGTGCTGAATGGGTCACTAGAGGAGTGCAAGGGGAGTGACAGGGTGTTTGCTGGAAGTGTATGGATAATGACTGGGGAATTGAAGGTGTGATAGACAAGTATGTAGGTGGTTAGAAGACTGCATGCATAGTGGATAGGGGTTTGAAGCAGTCCATGTGCTAAGGCCTGGTTCACTGGATGAGTACATGGGTACTGACTGAATCATTAGAGTACAGCAAGGAGAGTGCCTGGGTGAATTTATAAGCGGTTGGCTTTTGGCGCAGTGAATGGATTAGTACATGGTGCTGAATGGGTCACTGGAGGAGTGCAAGGGGAGTGACAGGGTGTTTGCTGGAAGTGTATGGATACGGACTGGGGAATTGAAGGGGAGAAAGACAAGTGTGTAGGTGGTTAGAGGACTGCATGCATAGTGGATAGGCGTTTGAAGCAGTCCTTGTGCTAAGGCCTGCCTCACTGCATGAGTACTTGGGTACTGACTGAATGATTAGAGTACTGCAAGGAAAGTGCCTGGGTGAATTTATAAGTGGTTGGGTTTTGGCGCACTAAATGGATTAGTACATGGTGCTGAATGGGTCACTAGAGGAGTGCAAGGGGAGTGACAGGGTGTTTGCTGGACGTGTATGGATACTGACTGGGGAATTGAACTTGTGAAAGACAAGTGTGTAGGTGGTTAGAGGACTGCATACATAGTGGATAGGCGTTTGAAGCAGTCCATGTGTTAAGGCCTGGGTCACTGGATGAGTACTTGGGTACTGACTGAATGATTAGAGTACTGCAAGGAGAGTGCCTGGGTGAATTTATAAGTGTTTGGGATTTGGCACAGTGAATGGATTAGTACATGGTGCTGAATGGGTCAATAGAGGAGTGCAAGGGGAGTGACAGGGTGTTTGCTGGAAGTGTATGGATACGGACTGGGGAATTGAAGGGGAGAAAGACAAGTGTGAGGTGGTTAGAGGACTGCATGCATAGTGGATAGGCATTTGAAGCAGTCCTTGTGCTAAGGCCTGGCTAACTGCATGAGTACTGGGGTACTGACTGAATGATTAGAGTACTGCAAGGAGAGTGCCTGGGTGAATTTATAAGTGGTTGGCTTTTGGCGCAGTGAATGGATTAGTACATGGTGCTGAATGGGTCACTGGAGGAGTGCAAGGGGAGTGACAGGGTGTTTGCTGGAAGTGTATGGATACTGACTTGGGAATTGAAGGTGTGAAAGACAAGTATGTAGGTGGTTAGAAGACTGCATGCATAGTGGATAGACGTTTGAAGCAGTCCATGTGCTAAGGCCTGTCTCACTGCATGAGTACTTGGGTACTGACTGAATGATTAGAGTACTACAAGGAAAGTGCTTGGGTGAATTTATAAGTGGTTGGGTTTTGGCGCACTAAATGGATTAGTACATGGTGCTGAATGGATCACTAGAGGAGTGCAAGGGGAGTGACAGGGTGTTTGCTGTAAGTGTATGGATACTGACTGGGGAATTGAATGTGTGAAAGACAAGTGTGTAGGTGGTTAGAGGACTGCACACATAGTGGATAGGGGGTTGAAGCAGTCCATTTGCTAAGGCCTGGGTCACTGGATGAGTACTTGGGTGCTGACTGAATGATTAGAGTACTGCAAGGAGAGTGCCTGGGTGAATTTATAAGTGTTTGGGTTTTGGCACAGTGAATGGATTAGTACATGGTGCTGAATGGGTCAAAAGAGGAGCGCAAGGGGAGGGACAGGTTGTTTGCTGGAAGTGGATAGATACTGACTGGGGAATTGAAGGTGTGAAAGACAAGTGTGTAGGTGGTTAGAAGACTGCATGCATAGTGGATAGGAGTTTGAAGCAGTCCATGTGCTAAGGCCTGGCTCACTGCATGAGTACTTGGGTACTGCCTGAATGATTAGAGTACTGCAAGGAGAGTGCTTGGGTGAGTTTATAAGTGGTTGGGTTTTGGCACACTAAATGGATTAGTATATGGTGCTGAGTGGGTCACTGGAGGAGTGCAAGGGGAGTGACAGGGTGTTTGCTGGAAGTGTATGGATACTGACTGGGGAATTTAAGGTGTGAAAAACAAGTATGTAGGTGGTTAGAAGACTGCATGCATAGTGGATAGGCGTTTGAAGCAGTCCATGTGCTAAGGCGTGGCTCACTGCATGAGTACTTAGGTACTGACTGAATGATTAGACTACTGCAAGGAGAGTGCCTGGGTGAACTTATATGTGGTTGGGTTTTGGTGCAGTGAATGGATTAGTACATGGTGCTGAATGGGTCACTACAGTAGTGCAAGGGGAGTAACAGGGTGTTTGCTAGAAGTGTATGGATACTGACTGGAGAATTAAAGGTGTGAAAGACAAGTGTGTAGGTGGTTAGAAGACTGCATGCATAGTGGATAGGGGTTTGAAGCAGTCCATGTGCTAAGGCCTGGTTCACTGGATGAGTACATGGGTACTGACTGAATCATTAGAGTACAGCAAGGAGAGTGCCTGGGTGAATTTATAAGTGTTTGGGTTTTGGCACAGTGAATGGATTAGTACATGGTGCTGAATGGGTCAAAAGAGGAGCGCAAGGGGAGGGACAGGTTGTTTGCTGGAAGTGGATAGATACTGACTGGGGAATTGAAGGTGTGAAAGACAAGTGTGTAGTTGGTTAGAAGACTGCATGCATAGTGGACAGGAGTTTGAAGCAGTCCATGTGCTAAGGCCTGGCTCACTGCATGAGTACTTGGGTACTGCCTGAATGATTAGAGTACTGCAAGGAGAGTGCTTGGGTAAGTTTATAAGTGGTTGGGTTTTGGCACACTAAATGGATTAGTATATGGTGCTGAGTGGGTCACTGGAGGAGTGCAAGGGGAGTGACAGGGTGTTTGCTGGAAGTGTATGGATACTGACTGGGGAATTGAAGGTGTGAAAGACAAGTATGTAGGTGGTTAGAAGACTGCATGCATAGTGGATAGGCGTTTGAAGCAGTCCATGTGCTAAGGCGTGGCTCACAGCATGAGTACTTAGGTACTGACTGAATGATTAGACTACTGCAAGGAGAGTGCCTGTGTGAACTTATATGTGGTTGGGTTTTGGCGCAGTGAATGGATTAGTACATGGTGCTGAATGGGTCACTATAGTAGTGCAAGGGGAGTAACAGGGTGTTTGCTAGAAGTGTATGGATACTGACTGGAGAATTAAAGGTGTGAAAGACAAGTGTGTAGGTGGTTAGAAGACTGCATGCATAGTGGATAGGGGTTTGAAGCAGTCCATGTTCTAAGGCCTGGTTCACTGGATGAGGACATGGGTACTGACTGAATCATTAGAGTACAGCAAGGAGAGTGCCTGGGTGAATTTATAAGTGGTTGGGTTTTGGCGCAGTGAATGGATTAGTACAGGATGCTGAATGGGTCACTAGGGGAGTGCAAGGGGGGTGACAGGGTGTTTGCTGGAAATGTATGAATACTAACTGGGGAATTGAAAGTGAGAAAGCCAAGTGTGTAGGTGGTTAGAGGACTGCATGCATAGTGGATAGGCGTTTGAAGCAGTTCATGTGCTAAGGCCTGGCTCACTGCATGAGTACTGGGGTACTGACTGAATGATTAGAGTACTGCAAGGAGAGTGCCTGGGTGAATTTATAAGTGTTTGGCTTTTGGCGCAGTGAATGGATTAGTACATGGTGCTGAATAGGTCACTGGCGGAGTGCAAGGGGAGTGACAGGGTGTTTGCTGGAAGTGTATGGATACTGACTTGGGAATTGAAGGTGTGAAAGAGAAGTATGTAGGTGGTTAGAAGACTGCATGCATAGAGGATAGGCGCTTGAAGCAGTCCATGTGCTAATGCCTGCCTCACTGCATGAGTACTTGGGTACTGACTGAATGATTAGAGTACTACAAGGAAAGTGCTTGGGTGAATTTATAAGTGTTTGGGTTTTGGCACAGTGAATGGATTAGTACATGGTGCTGAATGGGTCAATAGAGGAGTGCAAGGGGAGTGACAGGGTGTATGCTGGAGTGTATAGATACTGACTGGGGAATTGAAGGTGTGAAAGACAAATGTGTAGGTGGTTAGAGGACTGCATGCATAGTAGATAGGCATTTGAAGCAGTCCATGTGCTAAGGCCTCGCTCAGTGCATGAGTACTTGGGTACTGACTGAATGATTAGAGTACTGCAAGGAGAGTGCCTGGGTGAACTTACAAGGGGTTGGGTTTTGGCGCAGTGAATTGATTAGTACATGGTGCTGAATGGGTCACTAGAGGAGTGCAAGGGGAGTGACAGGGTGTTTGCTAGAAGTGTATGGATACTGACGGGAGAATTGAAGGTGTGAAAGACAAGTGTGTAGGTGGTAAGAAGACTGCATGCATAGTGGATAGGGGTTTGAAGCAGTCCATGTGCTAAGGCCTGGTTCACTGGATGAGTACATGGGTACTGACTGAATGATTAGAGTACTGCAAGGAAAGTGCCTGGGTGAATTTATAAGTGGTTGGGTTTTGGCGCACTAAATGGATTAGTACATGGTGCTGAATGGGTCACTAGAGGAGTGCAAGGGGAGTGACAGGGTGTTTGCTAGAAGTGTATGGATACTTACTGGGGAATTGAAGGTGAGAAAGAAAAGTGTGTAGGTGGTTAGAGGACTGCATGCATAGTGGAACAGTCCATGTGCTATGGCCTGGCTCACTGCATGATTACTGGGGTACTGACTGAATGATTAGAGTACTGCAAGGAGAGTGCCTGGGTGAATTTATAAGTGGTTGGCTTTTGGCGCAGTGAATGGATTAGTACATGGTGCTGAATGGGTCACTGGAGGAGTGCAAGGGGAGTGACAGGGTGTTTGCTGGAAGTGTATGGATACGGACTGGGGAATTGAAGGGGAGAAAGACAAGTGTGTAGGTGGTTAGAGGACTGCATGCATAGTGGATAGGCGTTTGAAGCAATCCATGTGCTAAGGCCTGGCTCACTGCATGAGTACTTGGGTACTGACTGAATGATTAGAGTACTGCAAGGAGAGTGCCTGGGTGAATTTATAAGTGGTTGGGATTTGGCGCACTAAATGGATTAGTACATGGTGCTGAATGGGTCACTGGAGGAGTGCAAGGGGAGTGACAGGGTGTTTGCTGGAAGTGTATGGATAATGACAGGGGAATTGAAGGTGTGAAAGACAAGTATGTAGGTGGTTAGAAGACTGCATGCATAGTGGATAGGAGTTTGAAGCAGTCCATGTGCTAAGGCCTGGCTCACTGCATGAGTACTTGGGTACTGACTGAATGATTAGAGTACTGCAAGGAGAGTGCCTGGGTGAATTTACAAGTGGTTGGGTTTTGGCGCACTAAATGGATTAGTACATGGTGCTGAATGGGTCACTAGAGGAGTGCAAGGGGAGTGACAGGGTGTTTGCTGGAAGTGTATGGATACTGACTGGGGAATTGAACGTGTGAAAGAGAAGTTTGTCGGTGGTTAGAGGACTGCATACATAGTGGATAGGGGTTTGAAGCAGTCCATTTGCTAAGGCCTGAGTCACTGGATGCGTACTTGGGTACTGACTGAATGATTAGAGTACAGCAAGGAGAGTGCCTGGGTGAATTTATAAGTGGTTGTGTTTTGGCACAGTTAATGGATTAGTACAGGATGCTGAATGGGTCACTAGAGGAGTGCAAGGGGGGTGACAGGGTGTTTGCTGGAAGTGTATGAATACTGACTGGGGAATTGAAGGTGAGAAAGACATGTGTGTAGGTGGTAAGAGGACTGCATGCATATTGGATAGGCGTTTGAAGCAGTCCACGTGCTAAGGCCTGGCTCACTGCATGAGTACTGGCGTACTGACTGAATGATTAGAGTACTGCAAGGAGAGTGCCTGGGTGAATTCATAAGTGGTTGGCTTTTGGCGCAGTGAATGGATTAGTAAATGGTGCTGAATGGGTCACTGGAGGAGTGCAAGGGGAGTGACAGGGTGTTTGCTGGAAGTGTATGGTTACTGACTGGGGAATTGAAGGTGTGAAAGACAAGTATGTAGGTGGTTAGAAGACTGCATGCATAGTGGATAGGCATTTGAAGCAGTCCATGTGCTAAGGCCTGGCTCACTGCATGAGTACTTGGGTACTGACTGAATGATTAGACTACTGCAAGCAGAGTGCCTGGGTGAATTCATAAGTGGTTGGCTTTTGGCGCAGTGAATGGATTAGTAAATGGTGCTGAATGGGTCACTAGAGGAGTGCAAGGGGAGTGACAGGGTGTTTGCTGGAAGTGTATGGATACTGACTGGGGAATTGAACGTGTGAAAGACAAGTGTGTAGGTGGTTAGATGACTGCATACATAGTGGATAGGGATTTAAAGCAGTCCATTTGCTAAGGCCTGAGTCACTGGATGAGTATGTGGGTACTGACTGAATGATTAGAGCACTGCAAGCAGAGTGCCTGGGTGAATTTATATGTGTTTGGGTTTTGGCACAGTGAATGGATTAGTACATGGTGCTGAATGGGTCAAAAGAGGAGCTCAAGGGGAGGGACAGGTTGTTTGCTGGAAGTGGATAGATACTGACTGGGGAATTGAAGGTGTGAAAGACAAGTGTGTAGGTGGTTAGAAGACTGCATGCATAGTGGATAGGCGTTTGAAGCAATCCATGTGCTAAGGCCTGGCTCACTGCATGAGTACTTGGGTGCTGACTGAATGATTAGAGTACTGCAAGGAGTGTGCCTGGGTGAATTTATAAGTGGTTGGGTTTTGGCGCACTGAATGGATTAGTACATGGTGCTGAATGGGTCACTAGAGGAGTGCAAGGGGAGTGACAGGGTGTTTGCTGGAAGTGTATGGATAATGACTGGGGAATTGAAGGTGTGAAAGACAAGTATGTAGGTGGTTAGAAGACTGCATGCATAGTGGATAGGAGTTTGAAGCAGTCCATTTGCTAAGGCCTGGCTCACTGCATGAGTACTTGGGTACTGCCTGAATGATAAGAGTACTGCAAGGAGAGTGCCTGGGTGAGTTTATAAGTGGTTGAGTTTTGGCACACTAAATGGATTAGTATATGGTGCTGAGTGGGTCACTGGAGGAGTGCAAGGGGAGTGACAGGGTGTTTGCTGGAAGTGTATGGATACTGACTGGGGAATTGAAGGTGTGAAAGACAAGTATGTAGGTGGTTAGAAGACTGCATGCATAGTGGATAGGCGTTTGAAGCAGTCCATGTGCTAAGGCCTGGCTCACTGCATGAGTACTTAGGTACTGACTGAATGATTAGACTACTGCAAGGAGAGTGCCTGGGTGAACTTATATGTGGTTGGGTTTTGGCACAGTGAATGGATTAGTACATGGTGCTGAATGGGTCACTACAGTAGTGCAAGGGGAGTAACAGGGTGTTTGCTAGAAGTGTATGGATACTGACTGGAGAATTAAAGGTGTGAAAGACAAGTGTGTAGGTATTTAGAAGACTGCATGCATAGTGGATAGGGGTTTGAAGCAGTCCATGTTCTAAGGCCTGGTTCACTGGATGAGTACATGGGTACTGACTGAATCATTAGAGTACAGCAAGGAGAGTGCCTGGGTGAATTTATAAGTGGTTGGGTTTTGGCGCAGTGAATGGATTAGTACAGGATGCTGAATGGGTCACTAGGGGAGTGCAAGGGGGGTGACAGGGTGTTTGCTGGAAATGTATGAATACTAACTGGGGAATTGAAGGTGAGAAAGCCAAGTGTGTAGGTGGTTAGAGGACTGCATGCATAGTGGATAGGCGTTTGAAGCAGTTCATGTGCTAAGGCCTGGCTCACTGCATGAGTACTGGGGTACTGACTGAATGATTAGAGTACTGCAAGGAGAGTGCCTGGGTGAATTTATAAGTGTTTGGCTTTTGGCGCAGTGAATGGATTAGTACATGGTGCTGAATAGGTCACTGGCGGAGTGCAAGGGGAGTGACAGGGTGTTTGCTGGAAGTGTATGGATACTGACTTGGGAATTGAAGGTGTGAAAGAGAAGTATGTAGGTGGTTAGAAGACTGCATGCATAGAGGATAGGCGCTTGAAGCAGTCCATGTGCTAATGCCTGCCTCACTGCATGAGTACTTGGGTACTGACTGAATGATTAGAGTACTACAAGGAAAGTGCTTGGGTGAATTTATAAGTGTTTGGGTTTTGGCACAGTGAATGGATTAGTACATGGTGCTGAATGGGTCAATAGAGGAGTGCAAGGGGAGTGACAGGGTGTATGCTGGAGTGTATAGATACTGACTGGGGAATTGAAGGTGTGAAAGACAAATGTGTAGGTGGTTAGAGGACTGCATGCATAGTAGATAGGCGTTTGAAGCAGTCCATGTGCTAAGGCCTCGCTCAGTGCATGAGTACTTGGGTACTGACTGAATGATTAGAGTACTGCAAGGAGAGTGCCTGGGTGAACTTATAAGGGGTTGGGTTTTGGCGCAGTGAATGGATTAGTACATGGTGCTGAATGGGTCACTAGAGGAGTGCAAGGGGAGTGACAGGGTGTTTGCTAGAAGTGTATGGATACTGACTGGAGAATTGAAGGTGTGAAAGACAAGTGTGTAGGTGGTAAGAAGACTGCATGCATAGTGGATAGGGGTTTGAAGCAGTCCATGTGCTAAGGCCTGGTTCACTGGATGAGTACATGGGTACTGACTGAATGATTAGAGTACTGCAAGGAAAGTGCCTGGGTGAATTTATAAGTGGTTGGGTTTTGGCGCACTAAATGGATTAGTACATGGTGCTGAATGGGTCACTAGAGGAGTGCAAGGGGAGTGACAGGGTGTTTGCTGGAAGTGTATGGATACTTACTGGGGAATTGAAGGTGAGAAAGAAAAGTGTGTAGGTGGTTAGAGGACTGCATGCATAGTGGAACAGTCCATGTGCTAAGGCCTGGCTCACTGCATGAGTACTGGGGTACTGACTGAATGATTAGAGTACTGCAAGGAGAGTGCCTGGGTGAATTTATAAGTGGTTGGGATTTGGCGCACTAAATGGATTAGTACATGGTGCTGAATGGGTCACTGGAGGAGTGCAAGGGGAGTGACAGGGTGTTTGCTGGAAGTGTATGGATAATGACAGGGGAATTGAAGGTGTGAAAGACAAGTATGTAGGTGGTTAGAAGACTGCATGCATAGTGGATAGGAGTTTGAAGCAGTCCATGTGCTAAGGCCTGGCTCACTGCATGAGTACTTGGGTACTGACTGAATGATTAGAGTACTGCAAGGAGAGTGCCTGGGTGAATTTACAAGTGGTTGGGTTTTGGCGCACTAAATGGATTAGTACATGGTGCTGAATGGGTCACTAGAGGAGTGCAAGGGGAGTGACAGGGTGTTTGCTGGAAGTGTATGGATACTGACTGGGGAATTGAACGTGTGAAAGAGAAGTTTGTCGGTGGTTAGAGGACTGCATACATAGTGGATAGGGGTTTGAAGCAGTCCATTTGCTAAGGCCTGAGTCACTGGATGCGTACTTGGGTACTGACTGAATGATTAGAGTACAGCAAGGAGAGTGCCTGGGTGAATTTATAAGTGGTTGTGTTTTGGCACAGTTAATGGATTAGTACAGGATGCTGAATGGGTCACTAGAGGAGTGCAAGGGGGGTGACAGGGTGTTTGCTGGAAGTGTATGAATACTGACTGGGGAATTGAAGGTGAGAAAGACATGTGTGTAGGTGGTAAGAGGACTGCATGCATATTGGATAGGCGTTTGAAGCAGTCCACGTGCTAAGGCCTGGCTCACTGCATGAGTACTGGCGTACTGACTGAATGATTAGAGTACTGCAAGGAGAGTGCCTGGGTGAATTCATAAGTGGTTGGCTTTTGGCGCAGTGAATGGATTAGTAAATGGTGCTGAATGGGTCACTGGAGGAGTGCAAGGGGAGTGACAGGGTGTTTGCTGGAAGTGTATGGTTACTGACTGGGGAATTGAAGGTGTGAAAGACAAGTATGTAGGTGGTTAGAAGACTGCATGCATAGTGGATAGGCATTTGAAGCAGTCCATGTGCTAAGGCCTGGCTCACTGCATGAGTACTTGGGTACTGACTGAATGATTAGACTACTGCAAGCAGAGTGCCTGGGTGAATTCATAAGTGGTTGGCTTTTGGCGCAGTGAATGGATTAGTAAATGGTGCTGAATGGGTCACTAGAGGAGTGCAAGGGGAGTGACAGGGTGTTTGCTGGAAGTGTATGGATACTGACTGGGGAATTGAACGTGTGAAAGACAAGTGTGTAGGTGGTTAGATGACTGCATACATAGTGGATAGGGATTTAAAGCAGTCCATTTGCTAAGGCCTGAGTCACTGGATGAGTATGTGGGTACTGACTGAATGATTAGAGCACTGCAAGCAGAGTGCCTGGGTGAATTTATATGTGTTTGGGTTTTGGCACAGTGAATGGATTAGTACATGGTGCTGAATGGGTCAAAAGAGGAGCTCAAGGGGAGGGACAGGTTGTTTGCTGGAAGTGGATAGATACTGACTGGGGAATTGAAGGTGTGAAAGACAAGTGTGTAGGTGGTTAGAAGACTGCATGCATAGTGGATAGGCGTTTGAAGCAATCCATGTGCTAAGGCCTGGCTCACTGCATGAGTACTTGGGTGCTGACTGAATGATTAGAGTACTGCAAGGAGTGTGCCTGGGTGAATTTATAAGTGGTTGGGTTTTGGCGCACTGAATGGATTAGTACATGGTGCTGAATGGGTCACTAGAGGAGTGCAAGGGGAGTGACAGGGTGTTTGCTGGAAGTGTATGGATAATGACTGGGGAATTGAAGGTGTGAAAGACAAGTATGTAGGTGGTTAGAAGACTGCATGCATAGTGGATAGGAGTTTGAAGCAGTCCATTTGCTAAGGCCTGGCTCACTGCATGAGTACTTGGGTACTGCCTGAATGATAAGAGTACTGCAAGGAGAGTGCCTGGGTGAGTTTATAAGTGGTTGAGTTTTGGCACACTAAATGGATTAGTATATGGTGCTGAGTGGGTCACTGGAGGAGTGCAAGGGGAGTGACAGGGTGTTTGCTGGAAGTGTATGGATACTGACTGGGGAATTGAAGGTGTGAAAGACAAGTATGTAGGTGGTTAGAAGACTGCATGCATAGTGGATAGGCGTTTGAAGCAGTCCATGTGCTAAGGCCTGGCTCACTGCATGAGTACTTAGGTACTGACTGAATGATTAGACTACTGCAAGGAGAGTGCCTGGGTGAACTTATATGTGGTTGGGTTTTGGCACAGTGAATGGATTAGTACATGGTGCTGAATGGGTCACTACAGTAGTGCAAGGGGAGTAACAGGGTGTTTGCTAGAAGTGTATGGATACTGACTGGAGAATTAAAGGTGTGAAAGACAAGTGTGTAGGTATTTAGAAGACTGCATGCATAGTGGATAGGGGTTTGAAGCAGTCCATGTTCTAAGGCCTGGTTCACTGGATGAGTACATGGGTACTGACTGAATCATTAGAGTACAGCAAGGAGAGTGCCTGGGTGAATTTATAAGTGGTTGGGTTTTGGCGCAGTGAATGGATTAGTACAGGATGCTGAATGGGTCACTAGGGGAGTGCAAGGGGGGTGACAGGGTGTTTGCTGGAAATGTATGAATACTAACTGGGGAATTGAAGGTGAGAAAGCCAAGTGTGTAGGTGGTTAGAGGACTGCATGCATAGTGGATAGGCGTTTGAAGCAGTTCATGTGCTAAGGCCTGGCTCACTGCATGAGTACTGGGGTACTGACTGAATGATTAGAGTACTGCAAGGAGAGTGCCTGGGTGAATTTATAAGTGTTTGGCTTTTGGCGCAGTGAATGGATTAGTACATGGTGCTGAATAGGTCACTGGCGGAGTGCAAGGGGAGTGACAGGGTGTTTGCTGGAAGTGTATGGATACTGACTTGGGAATTGAAGGTGTGAAAGAGAAGTATGTAGGTGGTTAGAAGACTGCATGCATAGAGGATAGGCGCTTGAAGCAGTCCATGTGCTAATGCCTGCCTCACTGCATGAGTACTTGGGTACTGACTGAATGATTAGAGTACTACAAGGAAAGTGCTTGGGTGAATTTATAAGTGTTTGGGTTTTGGCACAGTGAATGGATTAGTACATGGTGCTGAATGGGTCAATAGAGGAGTGCAAGGGGAGTGACAGGGTGTATGCTGGAGTGTATAGATACTGACTGGGGAATTGAAGGTGTGAAAGACAAATGTGTAGGTGGTTAGAGGACTGCATGCATAGTAGATAGGCGTTTGAAGCAGTCCATGTGCTAAGGCCTCGCTCAGTGCATGAGTACTTGGGTACTGACTGAATGATTAGAGTACTGCAAGGAGAGTGCCTGGGTGAACTTATAAGGGGTTGGGTTTTGGCGCAGTGAATGGATTAGTACATGGTGCTGAATGGGTCACTAGAGGAGTGCAAGGGGAGTGACAGGGTGTTTGCTAGAAGTGTATGGATACTGACTGGAGAATTGAAGGTGTGAAAGACAAGTGTGTAGGTGGTAAGAAGACTGCATGCATAGTGGATAGGGGTTTGAAGCAGTCCATGTGCTAAGGCCTGGTTCACTGGATGAGTACATGGGTACTGACTGAATGATTAGAGTACTGCAAGGAAAGTGCCTGGGTGAATTTATAAGTGGTTGGGTTTTGGCGCACTAAATGGATTAGTACATGGTGCTGAATGGGTCACTAGAGGAGTGCAAGGGGAGTGACAGGGTGTTTGCTGGAAGTGTATGGATACTTACTGGGGAATTGAAGGTGAGAAAGAAAAGTGTGTAGGTGGTTAGAGGACTGCATGCATAGTGGAACAGTCCATGTGCTAAGGCCTGGCTCACTGCATGAGTACTGGGGTACTGACTGAATGATTAGAGTACTGCAAGGAGAGTGCCTGGGTGAATTTATAAGTGGTTGGCTTTTGGCGCAGTGAATGGATTAGTACATGGTGCTGAATGGGTCACTGGAGGAGTGCAAGGGGAGTGACAGGGTGTTTGCTGGAAGTGTATGGATACGGACTGGGGAATTGAAGGGGAGAAAGACAAGTGTGTAGGTGGTTAGAGGACTGCATGCATAGTGGATAGGCGTTTGAAGCAATCCATGTGCTAAGGCCTGGCTCACTGCATGAGTACTTGGGTACTGACTGAATGATTAGAGTACTGCAAGGAGAGTGCCTGGGTGAATTTATAAGTGGTTGGGATTTGGCGCACTAAATGGATTAGTACATGGTGCTGAATGGGTCACTGGAGGAGTGCAAGGGGAGTGACAGGGTGTTTGCTGGAAGTGTATGGATAATGACAGGGGAATTGAAGGTGTGAAAGACAAGTATGTAGGTGGTTAGAAGACTGCATGCATAGTGGATAGGAGTTTGAAGCAGTCCATGTGCTAAGGCCTGGCTCACTGCATGAGTACTTGGGTACTGACTGAATGATTAGAGTACTGCAAGGAGAGTGCCTGGGTGAATTTACAAGTGGTTGGGTTTTGGCGCACTAAATGGATTAGTACATGGTGCTGAATGGGTCACTAGAGGAGTGCAAGGGGAGTGACAGGGTGTTTGCTGGAAGTGTATGGATACTGACTGGGGAATTGAACGTGTGAAAGAGAAGTTTGTCGGTGGTTAGAGGACTGCATACATAGTGGATAGGGATTTGAAGCAGTCCATTTGCTAAGGCCTGAGTCACTGGATGAGTACTTGGGTACTGACTGAATGATTAGAGTACAGCAAGGAGAGTGCCTGGGTGAATTTATAAGTGGTTGTGTTTTGGCACAGTTAATGGATTAGTACAGGATGCTGAATGGGTCACTAGAGGAGTGCAAGGGGGGTGACAGGGTGTTTGCTGGAAGTGTATGAATACTGACTGGGGAATTGAAGGTGAGAAAGACATGTGTGTAGGTGGTAAGAGGACTGCATGCATATTGGATAGGCGTTTGAAGCAGTCCACGTGCTAAGGCCTGGCTCACTGCATGAGTACTGGCGTACTGACTGAATGATTAGAGTACTGCAAGGAGAGTGCCTGGGTGAATTCATAAGTGGTTGGCTTTTGGCGCAGTGAATGGATTAGTAAATGGTGCTGAATGGGTCACTGGAGGAGTGCAAGGGGAGTGACAGGGTGTTTGCTGGAAGTGTATGGTTACTGACTGGGGAATTGAAGGTGTGAAAGACAAGTATGTAGGTGGTTAGAAGACTGCATGCATAGTGGATAGGCATTTGAAGCAGTCCATGTGCTAAGGCCTGGCTCACTGCATGAGTACTTGGGTACTGACTGAATGATTAGACTACTGCAAGCAGAGTGCCTGGGTGAATTCATAAGTGGTTGGCTTTTGGCGCAGTGAATGGATTAGTAAATGGTGCTGAATGGGTCACTAGAGGAGTGCAAGGGGAGTGACAGGGTGTTTGCTGGAAGTGTATGGATACTGACTGGGGAATTGAACGTGTGAAAGACAAGTGTGTAGGTGGTTAGATGACTGCATACATAGTGGATAGGGATTTAAAGCAGTCCATTTGCTAAGGCCTGAGTCACTGGATGAGTATGTGGGTACTGACTGAATGATTAGAGCACTGCAAGCAGAGTGCCTGGGTGAATTTATATGTGTTTGGGTTTTGGCACAGTGAATGGATTAGTACATGGTGCTGAATGGGTCAAAAGAGGAGCTCAAGGGGAGGGACAGGTTGTTTGCTGGAAGTGGATAGATACTGACTGGGGAATTGAAGGTGTGAAAGACAAGTGTGTAGGTGGTTAGAAGACTGCATGCATAGTGGATAGGCGTTTGAAGCAATCCATGTGCTAAGGCCTGGCTCACTGCATGAGTACTTGGGTGCTGACTGAATGATTAGAGTACTGCAAGGAGTGTGCCTGGGTGAATTTATAAGTGGTTGGGTTTTGGCGCACTGAATGGATTAGTACATGGTGCTGAATGGGTCACTAGAGGAGTGCAAGGGGAGTGACAGGGTGTTTGCTGGAAGTGTATGGATAATGACTGGGGAATTGAAGGTGTGAAAGACAAGTATGTAGGTGGTTAGAAGACTGCATGCATAGTGGATAGGAGTTTGAAGCAGTCCATTTGCTAAGGCCTGGCTCACTGCATGAGTACTTGGGTACTGCCTGAATGATAAGAGTACTGCAAGGAGAGTGCCTGGGTGAGTTTATAAGTGGTTGAGTTTTGGCACACTAAATGGATTAGTATATGGTGCTGAGTGGGTCACTTGAGGAGTGCAAGGGGAGTGACAGGGTGTTTGCTGGAAGTGTATGGATACTGACTGGGGAATTGAAGGTGTGAAAGACAAGTATGTAGGTGGTTAGAACACTGCATGCATAGTGGATAGGCGTTTGAAGCAGTCCATGTGCTAAGGCCTGGCTCACTGCATGAGTACTTAGGTACTGACTGAATGATTAGACTACTGCAAGGAGAGTGCCTGGGTGAACTTATATGTGGTTGGGTTTTGGCACAGTGAATGGATTAGTACATGGTGCTGAATGGGTCACTACAGTAGTGCAAGGGGAGTAACAGGGTGTTTGCTAGAAGTGTATGGATACTGACTGGAGAATTAAAGGTGTGAAAGACAAGTGTGTAGGTGGTTAGAAGACTGCATGCATAGTGGATAGGGGTTTGAAGCAGTCCATGTTCTAAGGCCTGGTTCACTGGATGAGTACATGGGTACTGACTGAATCATTAGAGTACAGCAAGGAGAGTGCCTGGGTGAATTTATAAGTGGTTGGGTTTTGGCGCAGTGAATGGATTAGTACAGGATGCTGAATGGGTCACTAGGGGAGTGCAAGGGGGGTGACAGGGTGTTTGCTGGAAATGTATGAATACTAACTGGGGAATTGAAGGTGAGAAAGCCAAGTGTGTAGGTGGTTAGAGGACTGCATGCATAGTGGATAGGCGTTTGAAGCAGTTCATGTGCTAAGGCCTGGCTCACTGCATGAGTACTGGGGTACTGACTGAATGATTAGAGTACTGCAAGGAGAGTGCCTGGGTGAATTTATAAGTGTTTGGCTTTTGGCGCAGTGAATGGATTAGTACATGGTGCTGAATAGGTCACTGGCGGAGTGCAAGGGGAGTGACAGGGTGTTTGCTGGAAGTGTATGGATACTGACTGGGGAATTGAAGGTGTGAAAGAGAAGTATGTAGGTGGTTAGAAGACTGCATGCATAGAGGATAGGCGCTTGAAGCAGTCCATGTGCTAATGCCTGGCTCACTGCATGAGTACTTGGGTACTGACTGAATGATTAGAGTACTACAAGGAAAGTGCTTGGGTGAATTTATAAGTGTTTGGGTTTTGGCACAGTGAATGGATTAGTACATGGTGCTGAATGAGTCAATGGAGGAGTGCAAGGGGAGTGACAGGGTGTATGCTGGAGTGTATAGATAATGACTGGGGATTTGAGGGTGTGAAAGACAAATGTGTAGGTGGTTAGAGGACTGCATGCATAGTGGATAGGCGTTTGAAGCAGTCCATGTGCTAAGGCCTGGCTCAGTGCATGAGTACTTGGGTACTGACTGAATGATTAGAGTACTGCAAGGAGAGTGCCTGGGTGAACTTATAAGGGGTTGGGTTTTGGCGCAGTGAATGGATTAGTACATGGTGCAGAATGGGTCACTACAGTAGTGCAAGGGGAGTAACAGGGTGTTTGCTAGAAGTGTATGGATACTGACTGGAGAATTGAAGGTGTGAAAGACAAGTGTGTAGGTGGTAAGAAGACTGCATGCATAGTGGATAGGGGTTTGAAGCAGTCCATGTGCTAAGGCCTGGTTCACTGGATGAGTACATGGGTACTGACTGAATGATTAGAGTACTGCAAGGAGAGTGCCTGGGTGAATTTATAAGTGGTTGGGTTTTGGCGCAGTGAATGGATTAGTACATGGTGCTGAATGGGTCACTAGAGGAGTGCAAGGGGAGTGACAGGGTGTTTGCTGGAAGTGTATGGATACTGACTGGGGAATTGAAGGTGAGAAAGACAAGTGTGTAGGTGGTTAGAGGACTGCATGCATAGTGGAACAGTCCATGTGCTAAGGCCTGGCTCACTGCATGAGTACTGGGGTACTGACTGAATGATTAGAGTACTGCAAGGAGAGTGCCTGGGTGAATTTATAAGTGTTTGGCTTTTGGCGCAGTGAATGGATTAGTGCATGGTGCTGAATAGGTCACTTGCGGAGTGCAAGGGGAGTGACAGGGTGTTTGCTGGAAGTGTATGGATACTGACTGGGGAATTGAAGGTGTGAAAGAGAAGTATGTAGGTGGTTAGAAGACTGCATGCATAGAGGATAGGCGCTTGAAGCAGTCCATGTGCTAATGCCTGGCTCACTGCATGAGTACTTGGGTACTGACTGAATGATTAGAGTACTACAAGGAAAGTGCTTGGGTGAATTTATAAGTGTTTGGGTTTTGGCACAGTGAATGGATTAGTACATGGGGCTGAATGGGTCAATAGAGGAGTGTAAGGGGAGTGACAGGGTGTATGCTGGAGTGTATAGATACTGACTGGGGAATTGAAGGTGTGAAAGACAAATGTGTAGGTGGTTAGAGGACTGCATGCATAGTGGATAGGCGTTTGAAGCAGTCCATGTGCTAAGGCCTGGCTCAGTGCATGAGTACTTGGGTACTGACTGAATGATTAGAGTACTGCAAGGAGAGTGCCTGGGTGAACTTATAAGGGGTTGGGTTTTGGCGCAGTGAATGGATTAGTACATGGTGCTGAATGGGTCACTACAGTAGTGCAAGGGGAGTAACAGGGTGTTTGCTAGAAGTGTATGGATACTGACTGGAGAATTGAAGGTGTGAAAGACAAGTGTGTAGGTGGTAAGAAGACTGCATGCATAGTGGATAGGGGTTTGAAGCAGTCCATGTGCTAAGGCCTGGTTCACTGGATGAGTACATGGGTACTGACTGAATGATTAGAGTACTGCAAGGAGAGTGCCTGGGTGAATTTATAAGTGGTTGGGTTTTGGTGCAGTGAATGGATTAGTACATGGTGCTGAATGGGTCACTAGAGGAGTGCAAGGGGAGTGACAGGGTGTTTGCTGGAAGTGTATGGATACTGACTGGGGAATTGAAGGTGAGAAAGACAAGTGTGTACGTGGTTAGAGGACTGCATGCATAGTGGAACAGTCCATGTGCTAAGGCCTGGCTCACTGCATGAGTACTGGGGTACTGACTGAATGATTAGAGTACTGCAAGGAGAGTGCCTGGGTGAATTTATAAGTGGTTGGCTTTTGGCGCAGTGAATGGATTAGTACATGGTGCTGAATGGGTCACTGGAGGAGTGCAAGGGGAGTGACAGGGTGTTTGCTGGAAGTGTATGGATACGGACTGGGGAATTGAAGGGGAGAAAGACAAGTGTGTAGGTGGTTAGAGGACTGCATGCATAGTGGATAGGCGTTTGAAGCAGTCCTTGTGCTAAGGCCTGCCTCACTGCATGAGTACTTGGGTACTGACTGAATGATTAGAGTACTGCAAGGAAAGTGCCTGGGTGAATTTATAAGTGGTTGGGTTTTGGCGCACTAAATAGATTAGTACATGGTGCTGAATGGGTCACTAGAGGAGTGCAAGGGGAGTGACAGGGTGTTTGCTGGACGTGTATGGATACTGACTGGGGAATTGAACTTGTGAAAGACAAGTGTGTAGGTGGTTAGAGGACTGCATACATAGTGGATAGGCGTTTGAAGCAGTCCATGTGCTAAGGCCTGGGTCACTGGATGAGTACTTGGGTACTGACTGAATGATTAGAGTACTGCAAGGAGAGTGCCTGGGTGAATTTATAAGTGTTTGGGTTTTGGCACAGTGAATGGATTAGTACATGGTGCTGAATGGGTCAATAGAGGAGTGCAAGGGGAGTGACACGGTGCTTGCTGGAAGTGTATGGATACGGACTGGGGAATTGAAGGGGAGAAAGACAAGTGTGTAGGTGGTTAGAGGACTGCATGCATAGTGGATAGGCATTTGAAGCAGTCCTTGTGCTAAGGCCTGGCTCACTGCATGAGTACTGGGGTACTGACTGAATGATTAGAGTACTGCAAGGAGAGTGCCTGGGTGAATTTATAAGTGTTTGGGTTTTGGCACAGTGAATGGATTAGTACATGGTGCTGAATGGGTCAATAGAGGAGTGCAAGGGGAGTGACACGGTGTTTGCTGGAAGTGTATGGATACGGACTGGGGAATTGAAGGGGAGAAAGACAAGTGTGTAGGTGGTTAGAAGACTGCATGCATAGTGGATAGGTGTTTGAAGCAGTCCATGTGCTAAGGCCTGTGTCACTGCATGAGTACTTGGGTACTGACTGAATGATTAGAGTACTACAAGGAAAGTGCTTGGGTGAATTTATAAGTGGTTGGGTTTTGGCGCACTAAATGGATTAGTACATGGTGCTGAATGGATCACTAGAGGAGTGCAAGGGGAGTGACAGGGTGTTTGCTGTAAGTGTATGGATACTGACTGGGGAATTGAATGTGTGAAAGACAAGTGTGTAGGTGGTTAGAGGACTGCACACATAGTGGATAGGGGGTTGAAGCACTCCATTTGCTAAGGCCTGGGTCACTGGATGAGTACTTGGGTGCTGACTGAATGATTAGAGTACTGCAAGGAGAGTGCCTGGGTGAATTTACAAGTGGTTGGGTTTTGGCGCACTAAATGGATTAGTACATGGTGCTGAATGGGTCACTAGAGGAGTGCAAGGGGAGTGACAGGGTGTTTGCTGGAAGTGTATGGATACTGACTGGGGAATTGAACGTGTGAAAGAGAAGTTTGTCGGTGGTTAGAGGACTGCATACATAGTGGATAGGGGTTTGAAGCAGTCCATTTGCTAAGGCCTGAGTCACTGGATGAGTACTTGGGTACTGACTGAATGATTAGAGTACAGCAAGGAGAGTGCCTGGGTGAATTTATAAGTGGTTGTGTTTTGGCACAGTTAATGGATTAGTACAGGATGCTGAATGGGTCACTAGAGGAGTGCAAGGGGGGTGACAGGGTGTTTGCTGGAAGTGTATGAATACTGACTGGGGAATTGAAGGTGAGAAAGACATGTGTGTAGGTGGTAAGAGGACTGCATGCATATTGGATAAGCGTTTGAAGCAGTCCACGTGCTAAGGCCTGGCTCACTGCATGAGTACTGGCGTACTGACTGAATGATTAGAGTACTGCAAGGAGAGTGCCTGGGTGAATTCATAAGTGGTTGGCTTTTGGCGCAGTGAATGGATTAGTAAATGGTGCTGAATGGGTCACTGGAGGAGTGCAAGGGGAGTGACAGGGTGTTTGCTGGAAGTGTATGGTTACTGACTGGGGAATTGAAGGTGTGAAAGACAAGTATGTAGGTGGTTAGAAGACTGCATGCATAGTGGATAGGCATTTGAAGCAGTCCATGTGCTAAGGCCTGGCTCACTGCATGAGTACTTGGGTACTGACTGAATGATTAGACTACTGCAAGCAGAGTGCCTGGGTGAATTCATAAGTGGTTGGCTTTTGGCGCAGTGAATGGATTAGTAAATGGTGCTGAATGGGTCACTAGAGGAGTGCAAGGGGAGTGACAGGGTGTTTGCTGGAAGTGTATGGATACTGACTGGGGAATTGAACGTGTGAAAGACAAGTGTGTAGGTGGTTAGATGACTGCATACATAGTGGATAGGGATTTAAAGCAGTCCATTTGCTAAGGCCTGAGTCACTGGATGAGTAGGTGAGTACTGACTGAATGATTAGAGCACTGCAAGCAGAGTGCCTGGGTGAATTTATATGTGTTTGGGTGTTGGCACAGTGAATGGATTAGTACATGGTGCTGAATGGGTCAAAAGAGGAGCTCAAGGGGAGGGACAGGTTGTTTGCTGGAAGTGGATAGATACTGACTGGGGAATTGAAGGTGTGAAAGACAAGTGTGTAGGTGGTTAGAAGACTGCATGCATAGTGGATAGGCGTTTGAAGCAATCCATGTGCTAAGGCCTGGCTCACTGCATGAGTACTTGGGTGCTGACTGAATGATTAGAGTACTGCAAGGAGTGTGCCTGGGTGAATTTATAAGTGGTTGGGTTTTGGCGCACTGAATGGATTAGTACATGGTGCTGAATGGGTCACTAGAGGAGTGCAAGGGGAGTGACAGGGTGTTTGCTGGAAGTGTATGGATAATGACTGGGGAATTGAAGGTGTGAAAGACAAGTATGTAGGTGGTTAGAAGACTGCATGCATAGTGGATAGGAGTTTGAAGCAGTCCATTTGCTAAGGCCTGGCTCACTGCATGAGTACTTGGGTACTGCCTGAATGATAAGAGTACTGCAAGGAGAGTGCCTGGGTGAGTTTATAAGTGGTTGGGTTTTGGCGCACTGAATGGATTAGTACATGGTGCTGAATGGGTCACTAGAGGAGTGCAAGGGGAGTGACAGGGTGTTTGCTGGAAGTGTATGGATAATGACTGGGGAATTGAAGGTGTGAAAGACAAGTATGTAGGTGGTTAGAAGACTGCATGCATAGTGGATAGGAGTTTGAAGCAGTCCATTTGCTAAGGCCTGGCTCACTGCATGAGTACTTAGGTACTGACTGAATGATTAGACTACTGCAAGGAGAGTGCCTGGGTGAACTTATATGTGGTTGGGTTTTGGCACAGTGAATGGATTAGTACATGGTGCTGAATGGGTCACTACAGTAGTGCAAGGGGAGTAACAGGGTGTTTGCTAGAAGTGTATGGATACTGACTGGAGAATTAAAGGTGTGAAAGACAAGTGTGTAGGTGGTTAGAAGACTGCATGCATAGTGGATAGGGGTTTGAAGCAGTCCATGTTCTAAGGCCTGGTTCACTGGATGAGTACATGGGTACTGACTGAATCATTAGAGTACAGCAAGGAGAGTGCCTGGGTGAATTTATAAGTGGTTGGGTTTTGGCGCAGTGAATGGATTAGTACAGGATGCTGAATGGGTCACTAGGGGAGTGCAAGGGGGGTGACAGGGTGTTTGCTGGAAATGTATGAATACTAACTGGGGAATTGAAGGTGAGAAAGCCAAGTGTGTAGGTGGTTAGAGGACTGCATGCATAGTGGATAGGCGTTTGAAGCAGTTCATGTGCTAAGGCCTGGCTCACTGCATGAGTACTGGGGTACTGACTGAATGATTAGAGTACTGCAAGGAGAGTGCCTGGGTGAATTTATAAGTGTTTGGCTTTTGGCGCAGTGAATGGATTAGTACATGGTGCTGAATAGGTCACTGGCGGAGTGCAAGGGGAGTGACAGGGTGTTTGCTGGAAGTGTATGGATACTGACTGGGGAATTGAAGGTGTGAAAGAGAAGTATGTAGGTGGTTAGAAGACTGCATGCATAGAGGATAGGCGCTTGAAGCAGTCCATGTGCTAATGCCTGGCTCACTGCATGAGTACTTGGGTACTGACTGAATGATTAGAGTACTACAAGGAAAGTGCTTGGGTGAATTTATAAGTGTTTGGGTTTTGGCACAGTGAATGGATTAGTACATGGTGCTGAATGAGTCAATGGAGGAGTGCAAGGGGAGTGACAGGGTGTATGCTGGAGTGTATAGATAATGACTGGGGAATTGAGGGTGTGAAAGACAAATGTGTAGGTGGTTAGAGGACTGCATGCATAGTGGATAGGCGTTTGAAGCAGTCCATGTGCTAAGGCCTGGCTCAGTGCATGAGTACTTGGGTACTGACTGAATGATTAGAGTACTGCAAGGAGAGTGCCTGGGTGAACTTATAAGGGGTTGGGTTTTGGCGCAGTGAATGGATTAGTACATGGTGCTGAATGGGTCACTACAGTAGTGCAAGGGGAGTAACAGGGTGTTTGCTAGAAGTGTATGGATACTGACTGGAGAATTGAAGGTGTGAAAGACAAGTGTGTAGGTGGTAAGAAGACTGCATGCATAGTGGATAGGGGTTTGAAGCAGTCCATGTGCTAAGGCCTGGTTCACTGGATGAGTACATGGGTACTGACTGAATGATTAGAGTACTGCAAGGAGAGTGCCTGGGTGAATTTATAAGTGGTTGGGTTTTGGCGCAGTGAATGGATTAGTACATGGTGCTGAATGGGTCACTAGAGGAGTGCAAGGGGAGTGACAGGGTGTTTGCTGGAAGTGTATGGATACTGACTGGGGAATTGAAGGTGAGAAAGACAAGTGTGTAGGTGGTTAGAGGACTGCATGCATAGTGGAACAGTCCATGTGCTAAGGCCTGGCTCACTGCATGAGTACTGGGGTACTGACTGAATGATTAGAGTACTGCAAGGAGAGTGCCTGGGTGAATTTATAAGTGTTTGGCTTTTGGCGCAGTGAATGGATTAGTACATGGTGCTGAATAGGTCACTTGCGAAGTGCAAGGGGAGTGACAGGGTGTTTGCTGGAAGTGTATGGATACTGACTGGGGAATTGAAGGTGTGAAAGAGAAGTATGTAGGTGGTTAGAAGACTGCATGCATAGAGGATAGGCGCTTGAAGCAGTCCATGTGCTAATGCCTGGCTCACTGCATGAGTACTTGGGTACTGACTGAATGATTAGAGTACTACAAGGAAAGTGCTTGGGTGAATTTATAAGTGTTTGGGTTTTGGCACAGTGAATGGATTAGTACATGGGGCTGAATGGGTCAATAGAGGAGTGTAAGGGGAGTGACAGGGTGTATGCTGGAGTGTATAGATACTGACTGGGGAATTGAAGGTGTGAAAGACAAATGTGTAGGTGGTTAGAGGACTGCATGCATAGTGGATAGGCGTTTGAAGCAGTCCATGTGCTAAGGCCTGGCTCAGTGCATGAGTACTTGGGTACTGACTGAATGATTAGAGTACTGCAAGGAGAGTGCCTGGGTGAACTTATAAGGGGTTGGGTTTTGGCGCAGTGAATGGATTAGTACATGGTGCTGAATGGGTCACTACAGTAGTGCAAGGGGAGTAACAGGGTGTTTGCTAGAAGTGTATGGATACTGACTGGAGAATTGAAGGTGTGAAAGACAAGTGTGTAGGTGGTAAGAAGACTGCATGCATAGTGGATAGGGGTTTGAAGCAGTCCATGTGCTAAGGCCTGGTTCACTGGATGAGTACATGGGTACTGACTGAATGATTAGAGTACTGCAAGGAGAGTGCCTGGGTGAATTTATAAGTGGTTGGGTTTTGGTGCAGTGAATGGATTAGTACATGGTGCTGAATGGGTTACTAGAGGAGTGCAAGGGGAGTGACAGGGTGTTTGCTGGAAGTGTATGGATACTGACTGGGGAATTGAAGGTGAGAAAGACAAGTGTGTACGTGGTTAGAGGACTGCATGCATAGTGGAACAGTCCATGTGCTAAGGCCTGGCTCACTGCATGAGTACTGGGGTACTGACTGAATGATTAGAGTACTGCAAGGAGAGTGCCTGGGTGAATTTATAAGTGGTTGGCTTTTGGCGCAGTGAATGGATTAGTACATGGTGCTGAATGGGTCACTGGAGGAGTGCAAGGGGAGTGACAGGGTGTTTGCTGGAAGTGTATGGATACGGACTGGGGAATTGAAGGGGAGAAAGACAAGTGTGTAGGTGGTTAGAGGACTGCATGCATAGTGGATAGGCGTTTGAAGCAGTCCTTGTGCTAAGGCCTGCCTCACTGCATGAGTACTTGGGTACTGACTGAATGATTAGAGTACTGCAAGGAAAGTGCCTGGGTGAATTTATAAGTGGTTGGGTTTTGGCGCACTAAATAGATTAGCACATGGTGCTGAATGGGTCACTAGAGGAGTGCAAGGGGAGTGACAGGGTGTTTGCTGGACGTGTATGGATACTGACTGGGGAATTGAACTTGTGAAAGACAAGTGTGTAGGTGGTTAGAGGACTGCATACATAGTGGATAGGCGTTTGAAGCAGTCCATGTGCTAAGGCCTGGGTCACTGGATGAGTACTTGGGTACTGACTGAATGATTAGAGTACTGCAAGGAGAGTGCCTGGGTGAATTTATAAGTGTTTGGGTTTTGGCACAGTGAATGGATTAGTACATGGTGCTGAATGGGTCAATAGAGGAGTGCAAGGGGAGTGACACGGTGTTTGCTGGAAGTGTATGGATACGGACTGGGGAATTGAAGGGGAGAAAGACAAGTGTGTAGGTGGTTAGAGGACTGCATGCATAGTGGATAGGCATTTGAAGCAGTCCTTGTGCTAAGGCCTGGCTCACTGCATGAGTACTGGGGTACTGACTGAATGATTAGAGTACTGCAAGGAGAGTGCCTCGGTGAATTTATAAGTGGTTGGCTTTTGGCGCAGTGAATGGATTAGTACATGGTGCTGAATGGGTCACTGGAGGAGTGCAAGGGGAGTGACAGGGTGTTTGCTGGAAGTGTATGGATACTGACTTGGGAATTGAAGGTGTGAAAGACAACTATGTAGGTGGTTAGAAGACTGCATGCATAGTGGATAGGTGTTTGAAGCAGTCCATGTGCTAAGGCCTGTGTCACTGCATGAGTACTTGGGTACTGACTGAATGATTAGAGTACTACAAGGAAAGTGCTTGGGTGAATTTATAAGTGGTTGGGTTTTGGCGCACTAAATGGATTAGTACATGGTACTGAATGGATCACTAGAGGAGTGCAAGGGGAGTGACAGGGTGTTTGCTGTAAGTGTATGGATACTGACTGGGGAATTGAATGTGTGAAAGACAAGTGTGTAGGTGGTTTGAGGACTGCACACATAGTGGATAGGGGGTTGAAGCACTCCATTTGCTAAGGCCTGGGTCACTGGATGAGTACTTGGGTGCTGACTGAATGATTAGAGTACTGCAAGGAGAGTGCCTGGGTGAATTTATAAGTGTTTGGGTTTTGGCACAGTGAATGGATTAGTACATGGTGCTGAATGGGTTAAAAGAGGAGCGCAAGGGGAGGGACAGGTTGTTTGCTGGAAGTGTATGGATACTGACTGGGGAATTGAAGGTGAGAAAGACAAGTGTGTAGGTTGTTAGAGGACTGCATGCATAGTGGAACAGTCCATGTGCTAAGGCCTGGCTCACTGCATGAGTACTGGGGTACTGACTGAATGATTAGAGTACTGCAAGGAGAGTGCCTGGGTGAATTTATAAGTGGTTGGCTTTTGGCGCAGTGAATGGATTAGTACATGGTGCTGAATGGGTCACTGGAGGAGTGCAAGGGGAGTGACAGGGTGTTTGCTGGAAGTGTATGGATACGGAGTGGGGAATTGAAGGGGAGAAAGACAAGTGTGTAGGCGGTTAGAGGACTGCATGCATAGTGGATAGGCGTTTGAAGCAGTCCTTGTGCTAAGGCCTGCCTCACTGCATGAGTACTTGGGTACTGACTGAATGATTAGAGTACTGCAAGGAAAGTGCCTGGGTGAATTTATAAGTGGTTGGGTTTTGGGGCACTAAATGGATTAGTACATGGTGCTGAATGGGTCACTAGAGGAGTGCAAGGGGAGTGACAGGGTGTTTGCTGGAAGTGTATGGAAACTGACTGGGGAATTGAAGGTGTGAAAGACAAGTGTGTAGGTGGTTAGAAGACTGCATGCATAGTGGATAGGAGTTTGAAGCAGTCCATGTGCTAAGGCCTGGCTCACTGCATGAGTACTTGGGTACTGCCTGAATGATTAGAGTACTGCAAGGAGAGTGCCTGGGTGAATTTATAAGTGTTTGGGTTTTGGCACAGTGAATGGATTAGTACATGGTGCTGAATGGGTTAAAAGAGGAGCGCAAGGGGAGGGACAGGTTGTTTGCTGGAAGTGTATGGATACTGACTGGGGAATTGAAGGTGAGAAAGACAAGTGTGTAGGTTGTTAGAGGACTGCATGCATAGTGGAACAGTCCATGTGCTAAGGCCTGGCTCACTGCATGAGTACTGGGGTACTGACTGAATGATTAGAGTACTGCAAGGAGAGTGCCTGGGTGAATTTATAAGTGGTTGGCTTTTGGCGCAGTGAATGGATTAGTACATGGTGCTGAATGGGTCACTGGAGGAGTGCAAGGGGAGTGACAGGGTGTTTGCTGGAAGTGTATGGATACGGAGTGGGGAATTGAAGGGGAGAAAGACAAGTGTGTAGGCGGTTAGAGGACTGCATGCATAGTGGATAGGCGTTTGAAGCAGTCCTTGTGCTAAGGCCTGCCTCACTGCATGAGTACTTGGGTACTGACTGAATGATTAGAGTACTGCAAGGAAAGTGCCTGGGTGAATTTATAAGTGGTTGGGTTTTGGGGCACTAAATGGATTAGTACATGGTGCTGAATGGGTCACTAGAGGAGTGCAAGGGGAGTGACAGGGTGTTTGCTGGAAGTGTATGGAAACTGACTGGGGAATTGAAGGTGTGAAAGACAAGTGTGTAGGTGGTTAGAAGACTGCATGCATAGTGGATAGGAGTTTGAAGCAGTCCATATGCTAAGGCCTGGCTCACTGCATGAGTACTTGGGTACTGCCTGAATGATTAGAGTACTGCAAGGAGAGTGCTTGGGTGAGTTTATAAGTGGTTGGGTTTTGGCACACTAAATGGATTAGTATATGGTGCTGAGTGGGTCACTGGAGGAGTGCAAGGGGAGTGACAGGGTGTTTGCTGGAAGTGTATGGATACTGACTGGGGAATTTAAGGTGTGAAAGACAAGTATGTAGGTGGTTAGAAGACTGCATGCATAGTGGATAGGCGTTTGAAGCAGTCCATGTGCTAAGGCGTGGCTCACTGCATGAGTACTTAGGTACTGACTGAATGATTAGACTACTGCAAGGAGAGTGCCTGGGTGAACTTATATGTGGTTGGGTTTTGGCGCAGTGAATGGATTAGTACATGGTGCTGAATGGGTCACTACAGTAGTGCAAGGGGAGTAACAGGGTGTTTGCTAGAAGTGTATGGATACTGACTGGAGAATTAAAGGTGTGAAAGACAAGTGTGTAGGTGGTTAGAAGACTGCATGCATAGTGGATAGGGGTTTGAAGCAGTCCATGTGCTAAGGCCTGGTTCACTGGATGAGTACATGGGTACTGACTGAATCATTAGAGTACAGCAAGGGGAGTGCCTGGGTGAATTAATAAGTGTTTGGGTTTTGGCACAGTGAATGGATTAGTACATGGTGCTGAATAGGTCAAAAGAGGAGCGCAAGGGGAGGGACAGGTTGTTTGCTGGAAGTGGATAAATACTGACTGGGGAATTGAAGGTGTGAAAGACAAGTGTGTAGGTGGTTAGAAGACTGCATGCATAGTGGCTTGGAGTTTGAAGCAGTCCATGTGCTAAGGCCTGGCTCACTGCATGAGTACTTGGGTACTGCCTGAATGATTAGAGTACTGCAAGGAGAGTGCTTGGGTGAGTTTATAAGTGGTTGGGTTTTGGCACACTAAATGGATTAGTATATGGTGCTGAGTGGGTCACTGGAGGAGTGCAAGGGGAGTGACAGGGTGTTTGCTGGAAGTGTATGGATACTGACTGGGGAATTGAAGGTGTGAAAGACAAGTATGTAGGTGGTTAGAAGACTGCATGCATAGTGGATAGGCGTTTGAAGCAGTCCATGTGCTAAGGCGTGGCTCACTGCATGAGTACTTAGGTACTGACTGAATGATTAGACTACTGCAAGGAGAGTGCCTGGGTGAACTTATATGTGGTTGGGTTTTGGCGCAGTGAATGGATTAGTACATGGTGCTGAATGGGTCACTACAGTAGTGCAAGAGGAGTAACAGGGTGTTTGCTAGAAGTGTATGGATACTGACTGGAGAATTAAAGGTGTGAAAGACAAGTGTGTAGGTGGTTAGAAGACTGCATGCATAGTGGATAGGGGTTTGAAGCAGTCCATGTTCTAAGGCCTGGTTCACTGGATGAGTACATGGGTACTGACTGAATCATTAGAGTACAGCAAGGAGAGTGCCTGGGTGAATTTATAAGTGGTTGGGTTTTGGCACAGTGAATGGATTAGTACAGGATGCTGAATGGGTCACTAGGGGAGTGCAAGGGGGGTGACAGTGTGTTTGCTGGAAATGTATGAATACTAACTGGGGAATTGAAAGTGAGAAAGCCAAGTGTGTAGGTGGTTAGAGGACTGCATGCATAGTGGATAGGCGTTTGAAGGAGTTCATGTGCTAAGGCCTGGCTCACTGCATGAGTACTGGGGTACTGACTGAATGATTAGAGTACTGCAAGGAGAGTGCCTGGGTGAATTTATAAGTGTTTTGCTTTTGGCGCAGTGAATGGATTAGTACATGGTGCTGAATAGGTCACTGGCGGAGTGCAAGGGGAGTGACAGGGTGTTTGCTGGAAGTGTATGGATACTGACTGGGGAATTGAAGGTGTGAAAGAGAAGTATGTAGGTGGTTAGAAGACTGCATGCATAGAGGATAGGCGCTTGAAGCAGTCCATGTGCTAATGCCTGGCTCACTGCATGAGTACTTGGGTACTGACTGAATGATTAGAGTACTACAAGGAAAGTGCTTGGGTGAATTTATAAGTGTTTGGGTTTTGGCACAGTGAATGGATTAGTACATGGTGCTGAATGGGTCAATAGAGGAGTGCAAGGGGAGTGACAGGGTGTATGCTGGAGTGTATAGATACTGACTGGGGAATTGAAGGTGTGAAAGACAAATGTGTAGGTGGTTGGAGGACTGCATGCATAGTAGATAGGTGTTTGAAGCAGTCCATGTGCTAAGGCCTGGCTCAGTGCATGAGTACTTGGGTACTGACTGAATGATTAGAGTACTGCAAGGAGAGTGCCTGGGTGAACTTATAAGGGGTTGGGTTTTGGCGCAGTGAATGGATTAGTACATGGTGCTGAATGGGTCACTACAGTAGTGCAAGGGGAGTAACAGGGTGTTTGCTAGAAGTGTATGGATACTGACTGGAGAATTGAAGGTGTGAAAGACAAGTGTGTAGGTGGTAAGAAGACTGCATGCATAGTGGATAGGGGTTTGAAGCAGTCCATGTGCTAAGGCCTGGTTCACTGGATGAGTACATGGGTACTGACTGAATGATTAGAGTACTGCAAGGAGAGTGCCTGGGTGAATTTATAAGTGGTTGGGTTTTGGCGCAGTGAATGGATTAGTACATGGTGCTGAATGGGTCACTAGAGGAGTGCAAGGGGAGTGACAGGGTGTTTGCTGGAAGTGTATGGATACTGACTGGGGAATTGAAGGTGAGAAAGACAAGTGTGTAGGTGGTTAGAGGACTGCATGCATAGTGGAACAGTCCATGTGCTAAGGCCTGGCTCACTGCATGAGTACTGGGGTACTGACTGAATGATTAGAGTACTGCAAGGAGAGTGCCTGGGTGAATTTATAAGTGGTTGGCTTTTGGCGCAGTGAATGGATTAGTACATGGTGCTGAATGGGTCACTGGAGGAGTGCAAGGGGAGTGACAGGGTGTTTGCTGGAAGTGTATGGATACGGACTGGGGAATTGAAGGGGAGAAAGACAAGTGTGTAGGTGGTTAGAGGACTGCATGCATAGTGGATAGGCGTTTGAAGCAGTCCTTGTGCTAAGGCCTGCCTCACTGCATGAGTACTTGGGTACTGACTGAATGATTAGAGTACTGCAAGGAAAGTGCCTGGGTGAATTTATAAGTGGTTGGGTTTTGGCGCACTAAATGGATTAGTACATGGTGCTGAATGGGTCACTAGAGGAGTGCAAGGGGAGTGACAGGGTGTTTGCTGGAAGTGTATGGAAACTGACTGGGGAATTGAAGGTGTGAAAGACAAGTATGTAGGTGGTTAGAAGACTGCATGCATAGTGGATAGGCATTTGAAGCAGTCCATGTGCTAAGGCCTGGGTCACTGGATGAGTACTTGGGTACTGACTGAATGATTAGAGTACTGCAAGGAGAGTGCCTGGGTGAATTTATAAGTGTTTGGGTTTTGGCACAGTGAATGGATTAGTACATGGTGCTGAATGGGTCAATAGAGGAGTGCAAGGGGAGTGACAGGGTGTTTGCTGGAAGTGTATGGATACGGACTGGGGAATTGAAGGGGAGAAAGACAAGTGTGTAGGTGGTTAGAGGACTGCATGCATAGTGGATAGGCGTTTGAAGCAGTCCTTGTGCTAAGGCCTGGCTCACTGCATGAGTACTGGGGTACTGACTGAATAATTAGAGTACTGCAAGGAGAGTGCCTGGGTGAATTTATAAGTGGTTGGCTTTTGGCGCAGTGAATGGATTAGTACATGGTGCTGAATGGGTCACTGGAGGAGTGCAAGGGGAGTGACAGGGTGTTTGCTGGAAGTGTATGGATACTGACTTGGGAATTGAAGGTGTGAAAGACAAGTATGTAGGTGGTTAGAAGACTGCATGCATAGTGGATAGGCGTTTGAAGCAGTCCATGTGCTAAGGCCTGTCTCACTGCATGAGTACTTGCGTACTGACTGAATGATTAGAGTACTACAAGGAAAGTGCTTGGGTGAATTTATAAGTGGTTGGGTTTTGGCGCAGTGAATGGATTAGTACATGGTGCTGAATGGATCACTAGAGGAGTGCAAGGGGAGTGACAGGGTGTTTGCTGTAAGTGTATGGATACTGACTGGGGAATTGAATGTGTGAAAGACAAGTGTGTAGGTGGTTAGAGGACTGCACACATAGTGGATAGGGGGTTGAAGCAGTCCATTTGCTAAGGCCTGGGTCACTGGATGAGTACTTGGGTGCTGACTGAATGATTAGAGTACTGCAAGGAGAGTGCCTGGGTGAATTTATAAGTGTTTGGGTTTTGGCACAGTGAATGGATTAGTACATGGTGCTGAATGGGTCAAAAGAGGAGCGCAAGGGGAGGGACAGGTTGTTTGCTGGAAGTGGATAGATACTGACTGGGGAATTGAAGGTGTGAAAGACAAGTGTGTAGGTGGTTAGAAGACTGCATGCATAGTGGATAGGAGTTTGAAGCAGTCCATGTGCTAAGGCCTGGCTCACTGCATGAGTACTTGGGTACTGCCTGAATGATTAGAGTACTGCAAGGAGAGTGCTTGGGTGAGTTTATAAGTGGTTGGGTTTTGGCACACTAAATGGATTAGTATATGGTGCTGAGTGGGTCACTGGAGGAGTGCAAGGGGAGTGACAGGGTGTTTGCTGGAAGTGTATGGATACTGACTGGGGAATTGAAGGTGTGAAAGACAAGTATGTAGGTGGTTAGAAGACTGCATGCATAGTGGATAGGCGTTTGAAGCAGTCCATGTGCTAAGGCGTGGCTCACTGCATGAGTACTTAGGTACTGACTGAATGATTAGACTACTGCAAGGAGAGTGCCTGGGTGAACTTATATGTGGTTGGGTTTTGGCGCAGTGAATGGATTAGTTCATGGTGCTGAATGGGTCACTACAGTAGTGCAAGGGGAGTAACAGGGTGTTTGCTAGAAGTGTATGGATACTGACTGGAGAATTAAAGGTGTGAAAGACAAGTGTGTAGGTGGTTAGAAGACTGCATGCATAGTGGATAGGGGTTTGAAGCAGTCCATGTGCTAAGGCCTGGTTCACTGGATGAGTATAAGTGTTTGGGTTTTGGCACAGTGAATGGATTAGTACATGGTGCTGAATGGGTCAAAAGAGGAGCGCAAGAGGAGGGACAGGTTGTTTGCTGGAAGTGGATAGATACTGACTGGGGAATTGAAGGTGTGAAAGACAAGTGTGTAGGTGGTTAGAAGACTGCATGCATAGTGGACAGGAGTTTGAAGCAGTCCATGAGCTAAGGCCTGGCTCACTGCATGAGTACTTGGGTACTGCCTGAATGATTAGAGTACTGCAAGGAGAGTGCTTGGGTGAGTTTATAAGTGGTTGGGTTTTGGCACACTAAATGGATTAGTATATGGTGCTGAGTGGGTCACTGGAGGAGTGCAAGGAGAGTGACAGGGTGTTTGCTGGAAGTGTATGGATACTGACTGGGGAATTGAAGGTGTGAAAGACAAGTATGTAGGTGGGTAGAAGACTGCATGCATAGTGGATAGGCGTTTGAAGCAGTCCATGTGCTAAGGCGTGGCTCACTGCATGAGTACTTAGGTACTGACTGAATGATTAGACTACTGCAAGGAGAGTGCCTGGGTAAACTTATATGTGGTTGGGTTTTGGCGCAGTGAATGGATTAGTACATGGTGCTGAATGGGTCACTACAGTAGTGCAAGGGGAGTAACAGGGTGTTTGCTAGAAGTGTATGGATACTGACTGGAGAATTAAAGGTGTGAAAGACAAGTGTGTAGGTGGTTAGAAGACTGCATGCATAGTGGATAGGGGTTTGAAGCAGTCCATGTTCTAAGGCCTGGTTCACTGGATGAGTACATGGGTACTGACTGAATCATTAGAGTACAGCAAGGAGAGTGCCTGGGTGAATTTATAAGTGGTTGGGTTGTGGCGCAGTGAATGGATTAGTACAGGATGCTGAATGGGTCACTAGGGGAGTGCAAGGGGAGTGACAGGGTGTTTGCTGGAAGTGTATGGATACTGACTGGGGAATTGAAGGTGTGAAAGACAAGTATGTAGGTGGTTAGAAGACTGCATGCATAGTGGATAGGCATTTGAAGCAGTCCATGTGCTAAGGCCTGGGTCACTGGATGAGTACTTGGGTACTGACTGAATGATTAGAGTACTGCAAGGAGAGTGCCTGGGTGAATTTATAAGTGTTTGGGTTTTGGCACAGTGAATGGATTAGTACATGGTGCTGAATGGGTCAATAGAGGAGTGCAAGGGGAGTGACAGGGTGTTTGCTGGAAGTGTATGGATACGGACTGGGGAATTGAAGGGGAGAAAGACAAGTGTGTAGGTGGTTAGAGGACTGCATGCATAGTGGATAGGCGTTTGAAGCAGTCCTTGTGCTAAGGCCTGGCTCACTGCATGAGTACTGGGGTACTGACTGAATGATTAGAGTACTGCAAGGAGAGTGCCTGGGTGAATTTATAAGTGGTTGGCTTTTGGCGCAGTGAATGGATTAGTACATGGTGCTGAATGGGTCACTGGAGGAGTGCAAGGGGAGTGACAGGGTGTTTGCTGGAAGTGTATGGATACTGACTTGGGAATTGAAGGTGTGAAAGACAAGTATGTAGGTGGTTAGAAGACTGCATGCATAGTGGATAGGCGTTTGAAGCAGTCCATGTGCTAAGGCCTGTCTCACTGCATGAGTACTTGCGTACTGACTGAATGATTAGAGTACTACAAGGAAAGTGCTTGGGTGAATTTATAAGTGGTTGGGTTTTGGCGCACTAAATGGATTAGTACATGGTGCTAATGGATCACTAGAGGAGTGCAAGGGGAGTGACAGGGTGTTTGCTGTAAGTGTATGGATACTGACTGGGGAATTGAATGTGTGAAAGACAAGTGTGTAGGTGGTTAGAGGACTGCACACATAGTGGATAGGGGGTTGAAGCAGTCCATTTGCTAAGGCCTGGGTCACTGGATGAGTACTTGGGTGCTGACTGAATGATTAGAGTACTGCAAGGAGAGTGCCTGGGTGAATTTATAAGTGTTTGGGTTTTGGCACAGTGAATGGATTAGTACATGGTGCTGAATGGGTCAAAAGAGGAGCGCAAGGGGAGGGACAGGTTGTTTGCTGGAAGTGGATAGATACTGACTGGGGAATTGAAGGTGTGAAAGACAAGTGTGTAGGTGGTTAGAAGACTGCATGCATAGTGGATAGGAGTTTGAAGCAGTCCATGTGCTAAGGCCTGGCTCACTGCATGAGTACTTGGGTACTGCCTGAATGATTAGAGTACTGCAAGGAGAGTGCTTGGGTGAGTTTATAAGTGGTTGGGTTTTGGCACACTAAATGGATTAGTATATGGTGCTGAGTGGGTCACTGGAGGAGTGCAAGGGGAGTGACAGGGTGTTTGCTGGAAGTGTATGGATACTGACTGGGGAATTGAAGGTGTGAAAGACAAGTATGTAGGTGGTTAGAAGACTGCATGCATAGTGGATAGGCGTTTGAAGCAGTCCATGTGCTAAGGCGTGGCTCACTGCATGAGTACTTAGGTACTGACTGAATGATTAGACTACTGCAAGGAGAGTGCCTGGGTGAACTTATATGTGGTTGGGTTTTGGCGCAGTGAATGGATTAGTACATGGTGCTGAATGGGTCACTACAGTAGTGCAAGGGGAGTAACAGGGTGTTTGCTAGAAGTGTATGGATACTGACTGGAGAATTAAAGGTGTGAAAGACAAGTGTGTAGGTGGTTAGAAGACTGCATGCATAGTGGATAGGGGTTTGAAGCAGTCCATGTGCTAAGGCCTGGTTCACTGGATGAGTACATGGGTACTGACTGAATCATTAGAGTACAGCAAGGAGAGTGCCTGGGTGAATTTATAAGTGTTTGGGTTTTGGCACAGTGAATGGATTAGTACATGGTGCTGAATGGGTCAAAAGAGGAGCGCAAGGGGAGGGACAGGTTGTTTGCTGGAAGTGGATAGATACTGACTGGGGAATTGAAGGTGTGAAAGACAAGTGTGTAGGTGGTTAGAAGACTGCATGCATAGTGGACAGGAGTTTGAAGCAGTCCATGTGCTAAGGCCTGGCTCACTGCATGAGTACTTGGGTACTGCCTGAATGATTAGAGTACTGCAAGGAGAGTGCTTGGGTGAGTTTATAAGTGGTTGGGTTTTGGCACACTAAATGGATTAGTATATGGTGCTGAGTGGGTCACTGGAGGAGTGCAAGGGGAGTGACAGGGTGTTTGCTGGAAGTGTATGGATACTGACTGGGGAATTGAAGGTGTGAAAGACAAGTATGTAGGTGGGTAGAAGACTGCATGCATAGTGGATAGGCGTTTGAAGCAGTCCATGTGCTAAGGCGTGGCTCACTGCATGAGTACTTAGGTACTGACTGAATGATTAGACTACTGCAAGGAGAGTGCCTGGGTAAACTTATATGTGGTTGGGTTTTGGCGCAGTGAATGGATTAGTACATGGTGCTGAATGGGTCACTACAGTAGTGCAAGGGGAGTAACAGGGTGTTTGCTAGAAGTGTATGGATACTGACTGGAGAATTAAAGGTGTGAAAGACAAGTGTGTAGGTGGTTAGAAGACTGCATGCATAGTGGATAGGGGTTTGAAGCAGTCCATGTTCTAAGGCCTGGTTCACTGGATGAGTACATGGGTACTGACTGAATCATTAGAGTACAGCAAGGAGAGTGCCTGGGTGAATTTATAAGTGGTTGGGTTGTGGCGCAGTGAATGGATTAGTACAGGATGCTGAATGGGTCACTAGGGGAGTGCAAGGGGAGTGACAGGGTGTTTGCTGGAAGTGTATGGATACTGACTGGGGAATTGAAGGTGAGAAAGCCAAGTGTGTAGGTGGTTAGAGGACTGCATGCATAGTGGATAGGCGTTTGAAGCAGTTCATGTGCTAAGGCCTGGCTCACTGCATGAGTACTGGGGTACTGACTGAATGATTAGAGTACTGCAAGGAGAGTGCCTGGGTGAATTTATAAGTGTTTGGCTTTTGGCGCAGTGAATGGATTAGCACATGGTGCTGAATAGGTCACTGGCGGAGTGCAAGGGGAGTGACAGGGTGTTTGCTGGAAGTGTATGGATACTGACTGGGGAATTGAAGGTGTGAAAGACAAGTATGTAGGTGGTTAGAAGACTGCATGCATAGTGGATAGGCGTTTGAAGCAGTCCATGTGCTAAGGCGTGGCTCACTGCATGAGTACTTAGGTACTGACTGAATGATTAGACTACTGCAAGGAGAGTGCCTGGGTGAACTTATATGTGGTTGGGTTTTGGCGCAGTGAATGGATTAGTACATGGTGCTGAATGGGTCACTACAGTAGTGCAAGGGGAGTAACAGGGTGTTTGCTAGAAGTGTATGGATACTGACTGGAGAATTAAAGGTGTGAAAGACAAGTGTGTAGGTGGTTAGAAGACTGCATGCATAGTGGATAGGGGTTTGAAGCAGTCCATGTGCTAAGGCCTGGTTCACTGGATGAGTACATGGGTACTGACTGAATCATTAGAGTACAGCAAGGGGAGTGCCTGGGTGAATTAATAAGTGTTTGGGTTTTGGCACAGTGAATGGATTAGTACATGGTGCTGAATAGGTCAAAAGAGGAGCGCAAGGGGAGGGACAGGTTGTTTGCTGGAAGTGGATACATACTGACTGGGGAATTGAAGGTGTGAAAGACAAGTGTGTAGGTGGTTAGAAGACTGCATGCATAGTGGCTTGGAGTTTGAAGCAGTCCATGTGCTAAGGCCTGGCTCACTGCATGAGTACTTGGGTACTGCCTGAATGATTAGAGTACTGCAAGGAGAGTGCTTGGGTGAGTTTATAAGTGGTTGGGTTTTGGCACACTAAATGGATTAGTATATGGTGCTGAGTGGGTCACTGGAGGAGTGCAAGGGGAGTGACAGGGTGTTTGCTGGAAGTGTATGGATACTGACTGGGGAATTGAAGGTGTGAAAGACAAGTATGTAGGTGGTTAGAGGACTGCATGCATAGTAGATAGGCGTTTGAAGCAGTCCATGTGCTAAGGCCTGGCTCAGTGCATGAGTACTTGGGTACTGACTGAATGATTAGAGTACTGCAAGGAGAGTGCCTGGGTGAACTTATAAGGGGTTGGGTTTTGGCGCAGTGAATGGATTAGTACATGGTGCTGAATGGGTCACTACAGTAGTGCAAGGGGAGTAACAGGGTGTTTGCTAGAAGTGTATGGATACTGACTGGAGAATTGAAGGTGTGAAAGACAAGTGTGTAGGTGGTAAGAAGACTGCATGCATAGTGGATAGGGGTTTGAAGCAGTCCATGTGCTAAGGCCTGGTTCACTGGATGAGTACATGGGTACTGACTGAATGATTAGAGTAAGGCAAGGAGAGTGCCTGGGTGAATTTATAAGTGGTTGGGTTTTGGCGCAGTGAATGGATTAGTACATGGTTCCTGAATGGGTCACTAGAGGAGTGCAAGGGGAGTGACAGGGTGTTTGCTGGAAGTGTATGGATACTGACTGGGCAATTGAAGGTGAGAAAGACAAGTGTGTAGGTGGTTAGAGGACTGCATGCATAGTGGAAGAGTCCATGTGCTAAGGCCTGGCTCACTGCATGAGTACTGGGGTACTGACTGAATGGTTAGAGTACTGCAAGGAGAGTGCCTGGGTGAATTTATAAGTGGTTGGCTTTTGGTGCAGTGAATGGATTAGTACATGGTGCTGAATGGGTCACTGGAGGAGTGCAAGGGGAGTGACAGGGTGTTTGCTGGAAGTGTATGGATACGGACTGGGGAATTGAAGGGGAGAAAGACAACTGTGTAGGTGGTTAGAGGACTGCATGCATAGTGGATAGGCGTTTGAAGCAGTCCTTGTGCTAAGGCCTGCCTCACTGCATGAGTACTTGGGTACTGACTGAATGATTAGAGTACTGCAAGGAAAGTGCCTGGGTGAATTTATAAGTGGTTGGGTTTTGGCGCACTAAATGGATTAGTACATGGTGCTGAATGGGTCACTAGAGGAGTGCAAGGGGAGTGACAGGGTGTTTGCTGGAAGTGTATGGAAACTGACTGGGGAATTGAAGGTGTGAAAGACAAGTATGTAGGTGGTTAGAAGACTGCATGCATAGTGGATAGGCATTTGAAGCAGTCCATGTGCTAAGGCCTGGGTCACTGGATGAGTACTTGGGTACTGACTGAATGATTAGAGTACTGCAAGGAGAGTGCCTGGGTGAATTTATAAGTGTTTGGGTTTTGGCACAGTGAATGGATTAGTACATGGTGCTGAATGGGTCACTGGAGGAGTGCAAGGGGAGTGACAGGGTGTTTGCTGGAAGTGTATGGATACTGACTTGGGAATTGAAGGTGTGAAAGTCAAGTATGTAGGTGGTTAGAAGACTGCATGCATAGTGGATAGGCGTTTGAAGCAGTCCATGTGCTAAGGCCTGTCTCACTGCATGAGTACTTGCGTACTGACTGAATGATTAGAGTACTACAAGGAAAGTGCTTGGGTGAATTTATAAGTGGTTGGGTTTTGGCGCACTAAATGGATTAGTACATGGTGCTGAATGGATCACTAGAGGAGTGCAAGGGGAGTGACAGGGTGTTTGCTGTAAGTGTATGGATACTGACTGGGGAATTGAATGTGTGAAAGACAAGTGTGTAGGTGGTTAGAGGACTGCACACATAGTGGATAGGGGGTTGAAGCAGTCCATTTGCTAAGGCCTGGGTCACTGGATGAGTACTTGGGTGCTGACTGAATGATTAGAGTACTGCAAGGAGAGTGCCTGGGTGAATTTATAAGTGTTTGGGTTTTGGCACAGTGAATGGATTAGTACATGGTGCTGAATGGGTCAAAAGAGGAGCGCAAGGGGAGGGACAGGTTGTTTGCTGGAAGTGGATAGATACTGACTGGGGGATTGAAGGTGTGAAAGACAAGTGTGTAGGTGGTTAGAAGACTGCATGCATAGTGGATAGGAGTTTGAAGCAGTCCATGTGCTAAGGCCTGGCTCACTGCATGAGTACTTGGGTACTGCCTGAATGATTAGAGTACTGCAAGGAGAGTGCTTGGGTGAGTTTATAAGTGGTTGGGTTTTGGCACACTAAATGGATTAGTATATGGTGCTGAGTGGGTCACTGGAGGAGTGCAAGGGGAGTGACAGGGTGTTTGCTGGAAGTGTATGGATACTGACTGGGGAATTGAAGGTGTGAAAGACAAGTATGTAGGTGGTTAGAAGACTGCATGCATAGTGGATAGGCGTTTGAAGCAGTCCATGTGCTAAGGCGTGGCTCACTGCATGAGTACTTAGGTACTGACTGAATGATTAGACTACTGCAAGGAGAGTGCCTGTGTGAACTTATATGTGGTTGGGTTTTGGCGCAGTGAATGGATTAGTACATGGTGCTGAATGGGTCACTACAGTAGTGCAAGGGGAGTAACAGGGTGTTTGCTAGAAGTGTATGGATACTGACTGGAGAATTAAAGGTGTGAAAGACAAGTGTGTAGGTGGTTAGAAGACTGCATGCATAGTGGATAGGGGTTTGAAGCAGTCCATGTGCTAAGGCCTGGTTCACTGGATGAGTCCATGGGTACTGACTGAATCATTAGAGTACAGCAAGGAGAGTGCCTGGGTGAATTTATAAGTGTTTGGGTTTTGGCACAGTGAATGGATTAGTACATGGTGCTGAATGGGTCAAAATAGGAGCGCAAGGGGAGGGACAGTTTGTTTGCTGGAAGTGGGTAGATACTGACTGGGGAATTGAAGGTGTGAAAGACAAGTGTGTAGGTGGTTAGAAGACTGCATGCATAGTGGACAGGAGTTTGAAGCAGTCCATGAGCTAAGGCCTGGCTCACTGCATGAGTACTTGGGTACTGCCTGAATGATTAGAGTACTGCAAGGAGAGTGCTTGGGTGAGTTTATAAGTGGTTGGGTTTTGGCACACTAAATGGATTAGTATATGGTGCTGAGTGGGTCACTGGAGGAGTGCAAGGAGAGTGACAGGGTGTTTGCTGGAAGTGTATGGATACTGACTGGGGAATTGAAGGTGTGAAAGACAAGTATGTAGGTGGGTAGAAGACTGCATGCATAGTGGATAGGCGTTTGAAGCAGTCCATGTGCTAAGGCGTGGCTCACTGCATGAGTACTTAGGTACTGACAGAATGATTAGACTACTGCAAGGAGAGTGCCTGGGTAAACTTATATGTGGTTGGGTTTTGGCGCAGTGAATGGATTAGTACATGGTGCTGAATGGGTCACTACAGTAGTGCAAGGGGAGTAACAGGGTGTTTGCTAGAAGTGTATGGATACTGACTGGAGAATTAAAGGTGTGAAAGACAAGTGTGTAGGTGGTTAGAAGACTGCATGCATAGTGGATAGGGGTTTGAAGCAGTCCATGTGCTAAGGCCTGGTTCACTGGATGAGTACATGGGTACTGACTGAATCATTAGAGTACAGCAAGGAGAGTGCCTGGGTGAATTTATAAGTGGTTGGGTTGTGGCGCAGTGAATGGATTAGTACAGGATGCTGAATGGGTCACTAGGGGAGTGCAAGGGGAGTGACAGGGTGTTTGCTGGAAGTGTATGGATACTGACTGGGGAATTGAAGGTGTGAAAGACAAGTATGTAGGTGGTTAGAAGACTGCATGCATAGTGGATAGGCATTTGAAGCAGTCCATGTGCTAAGGCCTGGGTCACTGGATGAGTACTTGGGTACTGACTGAATGATTAGAGTACTGCAAGGAGAGTACCTGGGTGAATTTATAAGTGTTTGGGTTTTGGCACAGTGAATGGATTAGTACATGGTGCTGAATGGGTCAATAGAGGAGTGCAAGGGGAGTGACAGGGTGTTTGCTGGAAGTGTATGGATACGGACTGGGGAATTGAAGGGGAGAAAGACAAGTGTGTAGGTGGTTAGAGGACTGCATGCATAGTGGATAGGCGTTTGAAGCAGTCCTTGTGCTAAGGCCTGGCTCACTGCATGAGTACTGGGGTACTGACTGAATGATTAGAGTACTGCAAGGAGAGTGCCTGGGTGAATTTATAAGTGGTTGGCTTTTGGCGCAGTGAATAGATTAGTACATGGTGCTGAATGGGTCACTGGAGGAGTGCAAGGGGAGTGACAGGGTGTTTGCTGGAAGTGTATGGATACTGACTTGGGAATTGAAGGTGTGAAAGACAAGTATGTAGGTGGTTAGAAGACTGCATGCATAGTGGATAGGCATTTGAAGCAGTCCATGTGCTAAGGCCTGTCTCACTGCATGAGTACTTGCGTACTGACTGAATGATTAGAGTACTACAAAGAAAGTGCTTGGGTGAATTTATAAGTGGTTGGGTTTTGGCGCACTAAATGGATTAGTACATGGTGCTGAATGGATCACTAGAGGAGTGCAAGGGGAGTGACATGGTGTTTGCTGTAAGTGTATGGATACTGACTGGGGAATTGAATGTGTGAAAGACAAGTGTGTAGGTGGTTAGAGGACTGCACACATAGTGGATAGGGGGTTGAAGCAGTCCATTTGCTAAGGCCTGGGTCACTGGATGAGTACTTGGGTGCTGACTGAATGATTAGAGTACTGCAAGGAGAGTGCCTGGGTGAATTTATAAGTGTTTGGGTTTTGGCACAGTGAATGGATTAGTACATGGTGCTGAATGGGTCAAAAGAGGAGCGCAAGGGGAGGGACAGGTTGTTTGCTGGAAGTGGATAGATACTGACTGGGGAATTGAAGGTGTGAAAGACAAGTGTGTAGGTGGTTAGAAGACTGCATGCATAGTGGATAGGAGTTTGAAGCAGTCCATGTGCTAAGGCCTGGCTCACTGCATGAGTACTTGGGTACTGCCTGAATGATTAGAGTACTGCAAGGAGAGTGCTTGGGTGAGTTTATAAGTGGTTGGGTTTTGGCACACTAAATGGATTAGTATATGGTGCTGAGTGGGTCACTGGAGGAGTGCAAGGGGAGTGACAGGGTGTTTGCTGGAAGTGTATGGATACTGACTGGGGAATTGAAGGTGTGAAAGACAAGTATGTAGGTGGTTAGAAGACTGCATGCATAGTGGATAGGCGTTTGAAGCAGTCCATGTGCTAAGGCGTGGCTCACTGCATGAGTACTTAGGTACTGACTGAATGATTAGACTACTGCAAGGAGAGTGCCTGGGTGAACTTATATGTGGTTGGGTTTTGGCGCAGTGAATGGATTAGTACATGGTGCTGAATGGGTCACTACAGTAGTGCAAGGGGAGTAACAGGGTGTTTGCTAGAAGTGTATGGATACTGACTGGAGAATTAAAGGTGTGAAAGACAAGTGTGTAGGTGGTTAGAAGACTGCATGCATAGTGGATAGGGGTTTGAAGCAGTCCGTGTGCTAAGGCCTGGTTCACTGGATGAGTACATGGGTACTGACTGAATCATTAGAGTACAGCAAGGAGAGTGCCAGGGTGAATTTATAAGTGTTTGGGTTTTGGCACAGTGAATGGATTAGTACATGGTGCTGAATGGGTCAAAAGAGGAGCGCAAGGGGAGGGACAGGTTGTTTGCTGGAAGTGGATAGATACTGACTGGGGAATTGAAGGTGTGAAAGACAAGTGTGTAGGTGGTTAGAAGACTGCATGCATAGTGGACAGGAGTTTGAAGCAGTCCATGTGCTAAGGCCTGGCTCACTGCATGAGTACTTGGGTACTGCCTGAATGATTAGAGTACTGCAAGGAGAGTGCTTGGGTGAGTTTATAAGTGGTTGGGTTTTGGCACACTAAATGGATTAGTATATGGTGCTGAGTGGGTCACTGGAGGAGTGCAAGGGGAGTGACAGGGTGTTTGCTGGAAGTGTATGGATACTGACTGGGGAATTGAAGGTATGAAAGACAAGTATGTAGGTGGGTAGAAGACTGCATGCATAGTGGATAGGCGTTTGAAGCAGTCCATGTGCTAAGGCGTGGCTCACTGCATGAGTACTTAGGTACTGACTGAATGATTAGACTACTGCAAGGAGAGTGCCTGGGTAAACTTATATGTGGTTGGGTTTTGGCGCAGTGAATGGATTAGTACATGGTGCTGAATGGGTCACTACAGTAGTGCAAGGGGAGTAACAGGGTGTTTGCTAGAAGTGTATGGATACTGACTGGAGAATTAAAGGTGTGAAAGACAAGTGTGTAGGTGGTTAGAAGACTGCATGCATAGTGGATAGGGGTTTGAAGCAGTCCATGTTCTAAGGCCTGGTTCACTGGATGAGTACATGGGTACTGACTGAATCATTAGAGTACAGCAAGGAGAGTGCCTGGGTGAATTTATAAGTGGTTGGGTTGTGGCGCAGTGAATGGATTAGTACAGGATGCTGAATGGGTCACTAGGGGAGTGCAAGGGGAGTGACAGGGTGTTTGCTGGAAGTGTATGGATACTGACTGGGGAATTGAAGGTGAGAAAGCCAAGTGTGTAGGTGGTTAGAGGACTGCATGCATAGTGGATAGGCGTTTGAAGCAGTTCATGTGCTAAGGCCTGGCTCACTGCATGAGTACTGGGGTACTGACTGAATGATTAGAGTACTGCAAGGAGAGTGCCTGGGTGAATTTATAAGTGTTTGGCTTTTGGCGCAGTGAATGGATTAGTACATGGTGCTGAATAGGTCAATGGCGGAGTGCAAGGGGAGTGACAGGGTGTTTGCTGGAAGTGTATGGATACTGACTGGGGAATTGAAGGTGTGAAAGAGAAGTATGTAGGTGGTTAGAAGACTGCATGCATAGAGGATAGGCGCTTGAAGCAGTCCATGTGCTAATGCCTGGCTCACTGCATGAGTACTTGGGTACTGACTGAATGATTAGAGTACTACAAGGAAAGTGCTTGGGTGAATTTATAAGTGTTTGGGTTTTGGCACAGTGAATAGATTAGTACATGGTGCTGAATGGGTCAATAGAGGAGTGCAAGGGGAGTGTCAGGGTGTATGCTGGAGTGTATAGACACTGACTGGGGAATTGAAGGTGTGAAAGACAAATGTGTAGGTGGTTAGAGGACTGCATGCATAGTAGATAGGCGTTTGAAGCAGTCCATGTGCTAAGGCCTGGCTCAGTGCATGAGTACTTGGGTACTGACTGAATGATTAGAGTACTGCAAGGAGAGTGCCTGGGTGAACTTATAAGGGGTTGGGTTTTGGCGCAGTGAATGGATTAGTACATGGTGCTGAATGGGTCACTACAGTAGTGCAAGGGGAGTAACAGGGTGTTTGCTAGAAGTGTATGGATACTGACTGGAGAATTGAAGGTGTGAAAGACAAGTGTGTAGGTGGTAAGAAGACTGCATGCATAGTGGATAGGGGTTTGAAGCAGTCCATGTGCTAAGGCCTGGTTCACTGGATGAGTACATGGGTACTGACTGAATGATTAGAGTACTGCAAGGAGAGTGCCTGGGTGAATTTATAAGTGGTTGGGTTTTGGCGCAGTGAATGGATTAGTACATGGTGCTGAATGGGTCACTAGAGGAGTGCAAGGGGAGTGACAGGGTGTTTGCTGGAAGTGTATGGATACTGACTGTGGAATTGAAGGTAGAAAGACAAGTGTGTAGGTGGTTAGAGGACTGCATGCATAGTGGAACAGTCCATGTGCTAAGGCCTGGCTCACTGCATGAGTACTGGGGTACTGACTGAATGATTAGAGTACTGCAAGGAGAGTGCCTGGGTGAATTTATAAGTGGTTGGCTTTTGGCGCAGTGAATGGATTAGTACATGGTGCTGAATGGGTCACTGGAGGAGTGCAAGGGGAGTGACAGGGTGTTTGCTGGAAGTGTATGGATACGGACTGGGGATTTGAAGGGGAGAAAGACAAGTGTGTAGGTGGTTAGAGGACTGCATGCATAGTGGATAGGCGTTTGAAGCCGTCCTTGTGCTAAGGCCTGCCTCACTGCATGAGTACTTGGGTACTGACTGAATGATTAGAGTACTGCAAGGAAAGTGCCTGGGTGAATTTATAAGTGGTTGGGTTTTGGCGCACTAAATGGATTAGTACATGGTGCTGAATGGGTCACTAGAGGAGTGCAAGGGGAGTGACAGGGTGTTTGCTGGAAGTGTATGGAAACTGACTGGGGAATTGAAGGTGTGAAAGACAAGTATGTAGGTGGTTAGAAGACTGCATGCATAGTGGATAGGCGTTTGAAGCAGTCCATGTGCTAAAGCCTGGGTCACTGGATGAGTACTTGGGTACTGACTGAATGATTAGAGTACTGCAAGGAGAGTGCCTGGGTGAATTTATAAGTGTTTGGGTTTTGGCACAGTGAATGGATTAGTACATGGTGCTGAATGGGTCAATAGAGGAGAGCAAGGGGAGTGACAGGGTGTTTGCTGGAAGTGTATGGATACGGACTGGGGAATTGAAGGGGAGAAAGACAAGTGTGTAGGTGGTTAGAGGACTGCATGCATAGTGGATAGGCATTTGAAGCAGTCCTTGTGCTAAGGCCTGGCTCACTGCATGAGTACTGGGGTACTGACTGAATGATTAGAGTACTGCAAGGAGAGTGCCTGGGTGAATTTATAAGTGGTTGGCTTTTGGCGCAGTGAATGGATTAGTACATGGTGCTGAATGGGTCACTGGAGGAGTGCAAGGGGAGTGACAGGGTGTTTGCTGGAAGTGTATGGATACTGACTTGGGAATTGAAGGTGTGAAAGACAAGTATGTAGGTGGTTAGAAGACTGCATGCATAGTGGATAGGGGTTTGAAGCAGTCCATGTGCTAAGGCCTGGTTCACTGGATGAGTATAAGTGTTTGGGTTTTGGCACAGTGAATGGATTAGTACATGGTGCTGAATGGGTCAAAAGAGGAGCGCAAGAGGAGGGACAGGTTGTTTGCTGGAAGTGGATAGATACTGACTGGGGAATTGAAGGTGTGAAAGACAAGTGTGTAGGTGGTTAGAAGACTGCATGCATAGTGGACAGGAGTTTGAAGCAGTCCATGAGCTAAGGCCTGGCTCACTGCATGAGTACTTGGGTACTGCCTGAATGATTAGAGTACTGCAAGGAGAGTGCTTGGGTGAGTTTATAAGTGGTTGGGTTTTGGCACACTAAATGGATTAGTATATGGTGCTGAGTGGGTCACTGGAGGAGTGCAAGGAGAGTGACAGGGTGTTTGCTGGAAGTGTATGGATACTGACTGGGGAATTGAAGGTGTGAAAGACAAGTATGTAGGTGGGTAGAAGACTGCATGCATAGTGGATAGGCGTTTGAAGCAGTCCATGTGCTAAGGCGTGGCTCACTGCATGAGTACTTAGGTACTGACTGAATGATTAGACTACTGCAAGGAGAGTGCCTGTGTAAACTTATATGTGGTTGGGTTTTGGCGCAGTGAATGGATTAGTACATGGTGCTGAATGGGTCACTACAGTAGTGCAAGGGGAGTAACAGGGTGTTTGCTAGAAGTGTATGGATACTGACTGGAGAATTAAAGGTGTGAAAGACAAGTGTGTAGGTGGTTAGAAGACTGCATGCATAGTGGATAGGGGTTTGAAGCAGTCCATGTTCTAAGGCCTGGTTCACTGGATGAGTACATGGGTACTGACTGAATCATTAGAGTACAGCAAGGAGAGTGCCTGGGTGAATTTATAAGTGGTTAGGTTGTGGCGCAGTGAATGGATTAGTACAGGATGCTGAATGGGTCACTAGGGGAGTGCAAGGGGAGTGACAGGGTGTTTGCTGGAAGTGTATGGATACTGACTGGGGAATTGAAGGTGTGAAAGACAAGTATGTAGGTGGTTAGAAGACTGCATGCATAGTGGATAGGCATTTGAAGCAGTCCATGTGCTAAGGCCTGGGTCACTGGATGAGTACTTGGGTACTGACTGAATGATTAGAGTACTGCAAGGAGAGTGCCTGGGTGAATTTATAAGTGTTTGGGTTTTGGCACAGTGAATGGATTAGTACATGGTGCTGAATGGGTCAATAGAGGAGTGCAAGGGGAGTGACAGGGTGTTTGCTGGAAGTGTATGGATACGGACTGGGGAATTGAAGGGGAGAAAGACAAGTGTGTAGGTGGTTAGAGGACTGCATGCATAGTGGATAGGCGTTTGAAGCAGTCCTTGTGCTAAGGCCTGGCTCACTGCATGAGTACTGGGGTACTGACTGAATGATTAGAGTACTGCAAGGAGAGTGCCTGGGTGAATTTATAAGTGGTTGGCTTTTGGCGCAGTGAATGGATTAGTACATGGTGCTGAATGGGTCACTGGAGGAGTGCAAGGGGAGTGACAGGGTGTTTGCTGTAAGTGTATGGATACTGACTGGGGAATTGAATGTGTGAAAGACAAGTGTGTAGGTGGTTAGAGGACTGCACACATAGTGGATAGGGGGTTGAAGCAGTCCATTTGCTAAGGCCTGGGTCACTGGATGAGTACTTGGGTGCTGACTGAATGATTAGAGTACTACAAGGAAAGTGCTTGGGTGAATTTATAAGTGGTTGGGTTTTGGCGCACTAAATGGATTAGTACATGGTGCTGAATGGATCACTAGAGGAGTGCAAGGGGAGTGACAGGGTGTTTGCTGTAAGTGTATGGATACTGACTGGGGAATTGAATGTGTGAAAGACAAGTGTGTAGGTGGTTAGAGGACTGCACACATAGTGGATAGGGGGTTGAAGCAGTCCATTTGCTAAGGCCTGGGTCACTGGATGAGTACTTGGGTGCTGACTGAATGATTAGAGTACTGCAAGGAGAGTGCCTGGGTGAATTTATAAGTGTTTGGGTTTTGGCACAGTGAATGGATTAGTACATGGTGCTGAATGGGTCAAAAGAGGAGCGCAAGGGGAGGGACAGGTTGTTTGCTGGAAGTGGATAGATACTGACTGGGGAATTGAAGGTGTGAAAGACAAGTGTGTAGGTGGTTAGAAGACTGCATGCATAGTGGATAGGAGTTTGAAGCAGTCCATGTGCTAAGGCCTGGCTCACTGCATGAGTACTTGGGTACTGCCTGAATGATTAGAGTACTGCAAGGAGAGTGCTTGGGTGAGTTTATAAGTGGTTGGGTTTTGGCACACTAAATGGATTAGTATATGGTGCTGAGTGGGTCACTGGAGGAGTGCAAGGGGAGTGACAGGGTGTTTGCTGGAAGTGTATGGATACTGACTGGGGAATTGAAGGTGTGAAAGACAAGTATGTAGGTGGTTAGAAGACTGCATGCATAGTGGATAGGCGTTTGAAGCAGTCCATGTGCTAAGGCGTGGCTCACTGCATGAGTACTTAGGTACTGACTGAATGATTAGACTACTGCAAGGAGAGTGCCTGGGTGAACTTATATGTGGTTGGGTTTTGGCGCAGTGAATGGATTAGTACATGGTGCTGAATGGGTCACTACAGTAGTGCAAGGGGAGTAACAGGGTGTTTGCTAGAAGTGTATGGATACTGACTGGAGAATTAAAGGTGTGAAAGACAAGTGTGTAGGTGGTTAGAAGACTGCATGCATAGTGGATAGGGGTTTGAAGCAGTCCATGTGCTAAGGCCTGGTTCACTGGATGAGTACATGGGTACTGACTGAATCATTAGAGTACAGCAAGGAGAGTGCCTGGGTGAATTTATAAGTGTTTGGGTTTTGGCACAGTGAATGGATTAGTACATGGTGCTGAATGGGTCAAAAGAGGAGCGCAAGGGGAGGGACAGGTTGTTTGCTGGAAGTGGATAGATACTGACTGGGGAATTGAAGGTGTGAAAGACAAGTGTGTAGGTGGTTAGAAGACTGCATGCATAGTGGACAGGAGTTTGAAGCAGTCCATGTGCTAAGGCCTGGCTCACTGCATGAGTACTTGGGTACTGCCTGAATGATTAGAGTACTGCAAGGAGAGTGCTTGGGTGAGTTTATAAGTGGTTGGGTTTTGGCACACTAAATGGATTAGTATATGGTGCTGAGTGGGTCACTGGAGGAGTGCAAGGGGAGTGACAGGGTGTTTGCTGGAAGTGTATGGATACTGACTGGGGAATTGAAGGTGTGAAAGACAAGTATGTAGGTGGGTAGAAGACTGCATGCATAGTGGATAGGCGTTTGAAGCAGTCCATGTGCTAAGGCGTGGCTCACTGCATGAGTACTTAGGTACTGACTGAATGATTAGACTACTGCAAGGGGAGTGCCTGGGTAAACTTATATGTGGTTGGGTTTTGGCGCAGTGAATGGATTAGTACATGGTGCTGAATGGGTCACTGGAGGAGTGCAAGGGGAGTGACAGGGTGTTTGCTGGAAGTGTATGGATACGGACTGGGGAATTGAAGGGGAGAAAGACAACTGTGTAGATGGTTAGAGGACTGCATGCATAGTGGATAGGCGTTTGAAGCAGTCCTTGCGCTAAGGCCTGCCTCACTGCATGAGTACTTGGGTACTGACTGAATGATTAGAGTACTGCAAGGAAAGTGCCTGGGTGAATTTATAAGTGGTTGGGTTTTGGCGCACTAAATGGATTAGTACATGGTGCTGAATGGGTCACTAGAGGAGTGCAAGGGGAGTGACAGGGTGTTTGCTGGAAGTGTATGGAAACTGACTGGGGAATTGAAGGTGTGAAAGACAAGTATGTAGGTGGTTAGAAGACTGCATGCATAGTGGATAGGCATTTGAAGCAGTCCATGTGCTAAGGCCTGGGTCACTGGATGAGTACTTGGGTACTGACTGAATGATTAGAGTACTGCAAGGAGAGTGCCTGGGTGAATTTATAAGTGTTTGGGTTTTGGCACAGTGAATGGATTAGTACATGGTGCTGAATGGGTCAATAGAGGAGTGCAAGGGGAGTGACAGGGTGTTTGCTGGAAGTGTATGGATACGGACTGGGGAATTGAAGGGGAGAAAGACAAGTGTGTAGGTGGTTAGAGGACTGCATGCATAGTGGATAGGCGTTTGAAGCAGTCCTTGTGCTAAGGCCTGGCTCACTGCATGAGTACTGGGGTACTGACTGAATGATTAGAGTACTGCAAGGAGAGTGCCTGGGTGAATTTATAAGTGGTTGGCTTTTGGCGCAGTGAATGGATTAGTACATGGTGCTGAATGGGTCACTGGAGGAGTGCAAGGGGAGTGACAGGGTGTTTGCTGGAAGTGTATGGATACTGACTTGGGAATTGAAGGTGTGAAAGTCAAGTATGTAGGTGGTTAGAAGACTGCATGCATAGTGGATAGGCGTTTGAAGCAGTCCATGTGCTAAGGCCTGTCTCACTGCATGAGTACTTGCGTACTGACTGAATGATTAGAGTACTACAAGGAAAGTGCTTGGGTGAATTTATAAGTGGTTGGGTTTTGGCGCACTAAATGGATTAGTACATGGTGCTGAATGGATCACTAGAGGAGTGCAAGGGGAGTGACAGGGTGTTTGCTGTAAGTGTATGGATACTGACTGGGGAATTGAATGTGTGAAAGACAAGTGTGTAGGTGGTTAGAGGACTGCACACATAGTGGATAGGGGGTTGAAGCAGTCCATTTGCTAAGGCCTGGGTCACTGGATGAGTACTTGGGTGCTGACTGAATGATTAGAGTACTGCAAGGAGAGTGCCTGGGTGAATTTATAAGTGTTTGGGTTTTGGCACAGTGAATGGATTAGTACATGGTGCTGAATGGGTCAAAAGAGGAGCGCAAGGGGAGGGACAGGTTGTTTGCTGGAAGTGGATAGATACTGACTGGGGGATTGAAGGTGTGAAAGACAAGTGTGTAGGTGGTTAGAAGACTGCATGCATAGTGGATAGGAGTTTGAAGCAGTCCATGTGCTAAGGCCTGGCTCACTGCATGAGTACTTGGGTACTGCCTGAATGATTAGAGTACTGCAAGGAGAGTGCTTGGGTGAGTTTATAAGTGGTTGGGTTTTGGCACACTAAATGGATTAGTATATGGTGCTGAGTGGGTCACTGGAGGAATGCAAGGGGAGTGACAGGGTGTTTGCTGGAAGTGTATGGATACTGACTGGGGAATTGAAGGTGTGAAAGACAAGTATGTAGGTGGTTAGAAGACTGCATGCATAGTGGATAGGCGTTTGAAGCAGTCCATGTGCTAAGGCGTGGCTCACTGCATGAGTACTTAGGTACTGACTGAATGATTAGACTACTGCAAGGAGAGTGCCTGGGTGAACTTATATGTGGTTGGGTTTTGGCGCAGTGAATGGATTAGTACATGGTGCTGAATGGGTCACTACAGTAGTGCAAGGGGAGTAACAGGGTGTTTGCTAGAAGTGTATGGATACTGACTGGAGAATTAAAGGTGTGAAAGACAAGTGTGTAGGTGGTTAGAAGACTGCATGCATAGTGGATAGGGGTTTGAAGCAGTCCATGTGCTAAGGCCTGGTTCACTGGATGAGTACATGGGTACTGACTGAATCATTAGAGTACAGCAAGGAGAGTGCCTGGGTGAATTTATAAGTGTTTGGGTTTTGGCACAGTGAATGGATTAGTACATGGTGCTGAATGGGTCAAAATAGGAGCGCAAGGGGAGGGACAGTTTGTTTGCTGGAAGTGGGTAGATACTGACTGGGGAATTGAAGGTGTGAAAGACAAGTGTGTAGGTGGTTAGAAGACTGCATGCATAGTGGACAGGAGTTTGAAGCAGTCCATGAGCTAAGGCCTGGCTCACTGCATGAGTACTTGGGTACTGCCTGAATGATTAGAGTACTGCAAGGAGAGTGCTTGGGTGAGTTTATAAGTGGTTGGGTTTTGGCACACTAAATGGATTAGTATATGGTGCTGAGTGGGTCACTGGAGGAGTGCAAGGAGAGTGACAGGGTGTTTGCTGGAAGTGTATGGATACTGACTGGGGAATTGAAGGTGTGAAAGACAAGTATGTAGGTGGGTAGAAGACTGCATGCATAGTGGATAGGCGTTTGAAGCAGTCCATGTGCTAAGGCGTGGCTCACTGCATGAGTACTTAGGTACTGACAGAATGATTAGACTACTGCAAGGAGAGTGCCTGGGTAAACTTATATGTGGTTGGGTTTTGGCGCAGTGAATGGATTAGTACATGGTGCTGAATGGGTCACTACAGTAGTGCAAGGGGAGTAACAGGGTGTTTGCTAGAAGTGTATGGATACTGACTGGAGAATTAAAGGTGTGAAAGACAAGTGTGTAGGTGGTTAGAAGACTGCATGCATAGTGGATAGGGGTTTGAAGCAGTCCATGTGCTAAGGCCTGGTTCACTGGATGAGTACATGGGTACTGACTGAATCATTAGAGTACAGCAAGGAGAGTGCCTGGGTGAATTTATAAGTGTTTGGGTTTTGGCACAGTGAATGGATTAGTACATGGTGCTGAATGGGTCAAAAGAGGAGCGCAAGGGGAGGGACAGGTTGTTTGCTGGAAGTGGATAGATACTGACTGGGGAATTGAAGGTGTGAAAGACAAGTGTGTAGGTGGTTAGAAGACTGCATGCATAGTGGACAGGAGTTTGAAGCAGTCCATGTGCTAAGGCGTAGCTCACTGCATGAGTACTTAGGTACTGACAGAATGATTAGACTACTGCAAGGAGAGTGCCTGGGTAAACTTACATGTGGTTGGGTTTTGGCGCAGTGAATGGATTAGTACATGGTGCTGAATGGGTCACTACAGTAGTGCAAGGGGAGTAACAGGGTGTTTGCTAGAAGTGTATGGATACTGACTGGAGAATTAAAGGTGTGAAAGACAAGTGTGTAGGTGGTTAGAAGACTGCATGCATAGTGGATAGGGGTTTGAAGCAGTCCATGTTCTAAGGCCTGGTTCACTGGATGAGTACATGGGTACTGACTGAATCATTAGAGTACAGCAAGGAGAGTGCCTGGGTGAATTTATAAGTGGTTGGGTTGTGGCGCAGTGAATGGATTAGTACAGGATGCTGAATGGGTCACTAGGGGAGTGCAAGGGGAGTGACAGGGTGTTTGCTGGAAGTGTATGGATACTGACTGGGGAATTGAAGGTGTGAAAGACAAGTATGTAGGTGGTTAGAAGACTGCATGCATAGTGGATAGGCATTTGAAGCAGTCCATGTGCTAAGGCCTGGGTCACTGGATGAGTACTTGGGTACTGACTGAATGATTAGAGTACTGCAAGGAGAGTACCTGGGTGAATTTATAAGTGTTTGGGTTTTGGCACAGTGAATGGATTAGTACATGGTGCTGAATGGGTCAATAGAGGAGTGCAAGGGGAGTGACAGGGTGTTTGCTGGAAGTGTATGGATACTGACTTGGGAATTGAAGGTGTGAAAGACAAGTATGTAGGTGGTTAGAAGACTGCATGCATAGTGGATAGGCATTTGAAGCAGTCCATGTGCTAAGGCCTGTCTCACTGCATGAGTACTTGCGTACTGACTGAATGATTAGAGTACTACAAAGAAAGTGCTTGGGTGAATTTATAAGTGGTTGGGTTTTGGCGCACTAAATGGATTAGTACATGGTGCTGAATGGATCACTAGAGGAGTGCAAGGGGAGTGACATGGTGTTTGCTGTAAGTGTATGGATACTGACTGGGGAATTGAATGTGTGAAAGACAAGTGTGTAGGTGGTTAGAGGACTGCACACATAGTGGATAGGGGGTTGAAGCAGTCCATTTGCTAAGGCCTGGGTCACTGGATGAGTACTTGGGTGCTGACTGAATGATTAGAGTACTGCAAGGAGAGTGCCTGGGTGAATTTATAAGTGTTTGGGTTTTGGCACAGTGAATGGATTAGTACATGGTGCTGAATGGGTCAAAAGAGGAGCGCAAGGGGAGGGACAGGTTGTTTGCTGGAAGTGGATAGATACTGACTGGGGAATTGAAGGTGTGAAAGACAAGTGTGTAGGTGGTTAGAAGACTGCATGCATAGTGGATAGGAGTTTGAAGCAGTCCATGTGCTAAGGCCTGGCTCACTGCATGAGTACTTGGGTACTGCCTGAATGATTAGAGTACTGCAAGGAGAGTGCTTGGGTGAGTTTATAAGTGGTTGGGTTTTGGCACACTAAATGGATTAGTATATGGTGCTGAGTGGGTCACTGGAGGAGTGCAAGGGGAGTGACAGGGTGTTTGCTGGAAGTGTATGGATACTGACTGGGGAATTGAAGGTGTGAAAGACAAGTATGTAGGTGGTTAGAAGACTGCATGCATAGTGGATAGGCGTTTGAAGCAGTCCATGTGCTAAGGCGTGGCTCACTGCATGAGTACTTAGGTACTGACTGAATGATTAGACTACTGCAAGGAGAGTGCCTGGGTGAACTTATATGTGGTTGGGTTTTGGCGCAGTGAATGGATTAGTACATGGTGCTGAATGGGTCACTACAGTAGTGCAAGGGGAGTAACAGGGTGTTTGCTAGAAGTGTATGGATACTGACTGGAGAATTAAAGGTGTGAAAGACAAGTGTGTAGGTGGTTAGAAGACTGCATGCATAGTGGATAGGGGTTTGAAGCAGTCCGTGTGCTAAGGCCTGGTTCACTGGATGAGTACATGGGTACTGACTGAATCATTAGAGTACAGCAAGGAGAGTGCCTGGGTGAATTTATAAGTGTTTGGGTTTTGGCACAGTGAATGGATTAGTACATGGTGCTGAATGGGTCAAAAGAGGAGCGCAAGGGGAGGGACAGGTTGTTTGCTGGAAGTGGATAGATACTGACTGGGGAATTGAAGGTGTGAAAGACAAGTGTGTAGGTGGTTAGAAGACTGCATGCATAGTGGACAGGAGTTTGAAGCAGTCCATGTGCTAAGGCCTGGCTCACTGCATGAGTACTTGGGTACTGCCTGAATGATTAGAGTACTGCAAGGAGAGTGCTTGGGTGAGTTTATAAGTGGTTGGGTTTTGGCACACTAAATGGATTAGTATATGGTGCTGAGTGGGTCACTGGAGGAGTGCAAGGGGAGTGACAGGGTGTTTGCTGGAAGTGTATGGATACTGAATGGGGAATTGAAGGTATGAAAGACAAGTATGTAGGTGGGTAGAAGACTGCATGCATAGTGGATAGGCGTTTGAAGCAGTCCATGTGCTAAGGCTTGGCTCACTGCATGAGTACTTAGGTACTGACTGAATGATTAGACTACTGCAAGGAGAGTGCCTGGGTAAACTTATATGTGGTTGGGTTTTGGCGCAGTGAATGGATTAGTACATGGTGCTGAATGGGTCACTACAGTAGTGCAAGGGGAGTAACAGGGTGTTTGCTAGAAGTGTATGGATACTGACTGGAGAATTAAAGGTGTGAAAGACAAGTGTGTAGGTGGTTAGAAGACTGCATGCATAGTGGATAGGGGTTTGAAGCAGTCCATGTTCTAAGGCCTGGTTCACTGGATGAGTACATGGGTACTGACTGAATCATTAGAGTACAGCAAGGAGAGTGCCTGGGTGAATTTATAAGTGGTTGGGTTGTGGCGCAGTGAATGGATTAGTACAGGATGCTGAATGGGTCACTAGGGGAGTGCAAGGGGAGTGACAGGGTGTTTGCTGGAAGTGTATGGATACTGACTGGGGAATTGAAGGTGAGAAAGCCAAGTGTGTAGGTGGTTAGAGGACTGCATGCATAGTGGATAGGCGTTTGAAGCAGTTCATGTGCTAAGGCCTGGCTCACTGCATGAGTACTGGGGTACTGACTGAATGATTAGAGTACTGCAAGGAGAGTGCCTGGGTGAATTTATAAGTGTTTGGCTTTTGGCGCAGTGAATGGATTAGTACATGGTGCTGAATAGGTCAATGGCGGAGTGCAAGGGGAGTGACAGGGTGTTTGCTGGAAGTGTATGGATACTGACTGGGGAATTGAAGGTGTGAAAGAGAAGTATGTAGGTGGTTAGAAGACTGCATGCATAGAGGATAGGCGCTTGAAGCAGTCCATGTGCTAATGCCTGGCTCACTGCATGAGTACTTGGGTACTGACTGAATGATTAGAGTACTACAAGGAAAGTGCTTGGGTGAATTTATAAGTGTTTGGGTTTTGGCACAGTGAATAGATTAGTACATGGTGCTGAATGGGTCAATAGAGGAGTGCAAGGGGAGTGTCAGGGTGTATGCTGGAGTGTATAGACACTGACTGGGGAATTGAAGGTGTGAAAGACAAATGTGTAGGTGGTTAGAGGACTGCATGCATAGTAGATAGGCGTTTGAAGCAGTCCATGTGCTAAGGCCTGGCTCAGTGCATGAGTACTTGGGTACTGACTGAATGATTAGAGTACTGCAAGGAGAGTGCCTGGGTGAACTTATAAGGGGTTGGGTTTTGGCGCAGTGAATGGATTAGTACATGGTGCTGAATGGGTCACTACAGTAGTGCAAGGGGAGTAACAGGGTGTTTGCTAGAAGTGTATGGATACTGACTGGAGAATTGAAGGTGTGAAAGACAAGTGTGTAGGTGGTAAGAAGACTGCATGCATAGTGGATAGGGGTTTGAAGCAGTCCATGTGCTAAGGCCTGGTTCACTGGATGAGTACATGGGTACTGACTGAATGATTAGAGTACTGCAAGGAGAGTGCCTGGGTGAATTTATAAGTGGTTGGGTTTTGGCGCAGTGAATGGATTAGTACATGGTGCTGAATGGGTCACTAGAGGAGTGCAAGGGGAGTGACAGGGTGTTTGCTGGAAGTGTATGGATACTGACTGGGGAATTGAAGGTGAGAAAGACAAGTGTGTAGGTGGTTAGAGGACTGCATGCATAGTGGAACAGTCCATGTGCTAAGGCCTGGCTCACTGCATGAGTACTGGGGTACTGACTGAATGATTAGAGTACTGCAAGGAGAGTGCCTGGGTGAATTTATAAGTGGTTGGCTTTTGGCGCAGTGAATGGATTAGTACATGGTGCTGAATGGTTCACTGGAGGAGTGCAAGGGGAGTGACAGGGTGTTTGCTGGAAGTGTATGGATACGGACTGGGGATTTGAAGGGGAGAAAGACAAGTGTGTAGGTGGTTAGAGGACTGCATGCATAGTGGATAGGCGTTTGAAGCCGTCCTTGTGCTAAGGCCTGCCTCACTGCATGAGTACTTGGGTACTGACTGAATGATTAGAGTACTGCAAGGAAAGTGCCTGGGTGAATTTATAAGTGGTTGGGTTTTGGCGCACTAAATGGATTAGTACATGGTGCTGAATGGGTCACTAGAGGAGTGCAAGGGGAGTGACAGGGTGTTTGCTGGAAGTGTATGGAAACTGACTGGGGAATTGAAGGTGTGAAAGACAAGTATGTAGGTGGTTAGAAGACTGCATGCATAGTGGATAGGCGTTTGAAGCAGTCCATGTGCTAAAGCCTGGGTCACTGGATGAGTACTTGGGTACTGACTGAATGATTAGAGTACTGCAAGGAGAGTGCCTGGGTGAATTTATAAGTGTTTGGGTTTTGGCACAGTGAATGGATTAGTACATGGTGCTGAATGGGTCAATAGAGGAGAGCAAGGGGAGTGACAGGGTGTTTGCTGGAAGTGTATGGATACGGACTGGGGAATTGAAGGGGAGAAAGACAAGTGTGTAGGTGGTTAGAGGACTGCATGCATAGTGGATAGGCGTTTGAAGCAGTCCTTGTGCTAAGGCCTGGCTCACTGCATGAGTACTGGGGTACTGACTGAATGATTAGAGTACTGCAAGGAGAGTGCCTGGGTGAATTTATAAGTGGTTGGCTTTTGGCGCAGTGAATGGATTAGTACATGGTGCTGAATGGGTCACTGGAGGAGTGCAAGGGGAGTGACAGGGTGTTTGCTGGAAGTGTATGGATACTGACTTGGGAATTGAAGGTGTGAAAGACAAGTATGTAGGTGGTTAGAAGACTGCATGCATAGTGGATAGGCGTTTGAAGCAGTCCATGTGCTAAGGCCTGTCTCACTGCATGAGTACTTGGGTACTGACTGAATGATTAGAGTACTACAAGGAAAGTGCTTGGGTGAATTTTTACGTGGTTGGGTTTTGGCGCACTAAATGGATTAGTACATAGTGCTGAATGGATCACTAGAGGAGTGCAAGGGGAGTGACAGGGTGTTTGCTGTAAGTGTATGGATACTGACTGGGGAATTGAATGTGTGAAAGACAAGTGTGTAGGTGGTTAGAGGACTGCACACATAGTAGATAGGGGGTTGAAGCAGTCCATTTGCTAAGGCCTGGGTCACTGGATGAGTACTTGGGTGCTGACTGAATGATTGGAGTACTGCAAGGAGAGTGCCTGGGTGAATTTATAAGTGTTTGGGTTTTGGCACAGTGAATGGATTAGTACATGGTGCTGAATGGGTCAAAAGAGGAGCGCAAGGGGAGGGACAGGTTGTTTGCTGGAAGTGGATAGATACTGACTGGGGAATTGAAGGTGTGAAAGACAAGTGTGTAGGTGGTTAGAAGACTGCATGCATAGTGGATAGGAGTTTGAAGCAGTCCATGTGCTAAGGCCTGGCTCACTGCATGAGTACTTGGGTACTGCCTGAATGATTAGAGTACTGCAAGGAGAGTGCTTGGGTGAGTTTATAAGTGGTTGGGTTTTGGCACACTAAATGGATTAGTATATGTGCTGAGTGGGTCACTGGAGGAGTGCAAGGGGAGTGACAGGGTGTTTGCTGGAAGTGTATGAATACTGACTGGGGAATTGAAGGTGTGAAAGACAAGTATGTAGGTGGTTAGAAGACTGCATGCATAGTGGATAGGCGTTTGAAGCAGTCCATGTGCTAAGGCGTGGCTCACTGCATGAGTACTTAGGTACTGACTGAATGATTAGACTACTGCAAGGAGAGTGCCTGGGTGAACTTATATGTGGTTGGGTTTTGGCGCAGTGAATGGATTAGTACATTGTGCTGAATGGGTCACTACAGTAGTGCAAGGGGAGTAACAGGGTGTTTGCTAGAAGTGTATGGATACTGACTGGAGAATTAAAGGTGTGAAAGACAAGTGTGTAGGTGGTTAGAAGACTGCATGCATAGTGGATAGGGGTTTGAAGCAGTCCATGTGCTAAGGCCTGGTTCACTGGATGAGTACATGGGTACTGACTGAATCATTAGAGTACAGCAAGGAGAGTGCCTGGGTGAAGTTATAAGTGGTTGGGTTTTGGCGCAGTGAATGGATTAGTACAGGATGCTGAATGGGTCACCAGGGGAGTGCAGGGGGGTGACAGGGTGTTTGCTGGAAATGTATGAATACTAACTGGGGAATTGAAGGTGAGAAAGCCAAGTGTGTAGGTGGCTAGAGGACTGCATGCATAGTGGATAGGCGTTTGAAGCAGTTCATGTGCTAAGGCCTGGCTCACTGCATGAGTACTGGGGTACTGACTGAATGATTAGAGTACTGCAAGGAGAGTGCCTGGGTGAATTTATAAGTGTTTGGCTTTTGGCGCAGTGAATGGATTAGTACATGGTGCTGAATAGGTCACTGGCGGAGTGCAAGGGGAGTGACAGGGTGTTTGCTGGAAGTGTATGGATACTGACTAGGGAATTAAAGGTGTGAAAGAGAAGTATGTAGGTGGTTAGAAGACTGCATGCATAGAGGATAGGCGCTTGAAGCAGTCCATGTGCTAAGGCCTGGCTCACTGCATGAGTACTTGGGTACTGACTGAATGATTAGAGTACTACAAGGAAAGTGCTTGGGTGAATTTATAAGTGTTTTGGTTTTGGCACAGTGAATGGATTAGTACATGGTGCTGAATGGGTCAATAGAGGAGTGCAAGGGGAGTGACAGGGTGTATGCTGGAGTGTATAGATACTGACTGGGGAATTGAAGGTGTGAAAGACAAATGTGTAGGTGGTTAGAGGACTGCATGCATAGTGGATAGGCGTTTGAAGCAGTCCATGGGCTAAGGCCTGGCTCAGTGCATGAGTACTTGGGTACTGACTGAATGGTTAGAGTACTGCAAGGAGAGTGCCTGGGTGAACTTATAAGGGGTTGGGTTTTGGCGCAGTGAATGGATTAGTACATGGTGCTGAATGGGTCACTACAGTAGTGCAAGGGGAGTAACAGGGTGTTTGCTAGAAGTGTATGGATACTGACTGGAGAATTGAAGGGGTGAAAGACAACTGTGTAGGTGGTAAGAAGACTGCATGCATAGTGGATAGGGGTTTGAAGCAGTCCATGTGCTAAGGCCTGGTTCACTGGATGAGTACATGGGTACTGACTGAATGATTAGAGTACTGCAAGGAGAGTGCCTGGGTGAATTTATAAGTGGTTGGGTTTTGGCGCAGTGAATGGATTAGTACATGGTGCTGAATGGGTCACTAGAGGAGTGCAAGGGGAGTGACAGGGTGTTTGCTGGAAGTGTATGGATACTGACTGGGGAATTGAAGGTGAGAAAGACAAGTGTGTAGGTGGTTAGAGGACTGCATGCATAGTGGAACAGTCAATGTGCTAAGGCCTGGCTCACTGCATGAGTACTGGGGTACTGACTGAATGATTAGAGTACTGCAAGGAGAGTGCCTGGGTGAATTTATAAGTGTTTGGGTTTTGGCACAGTGAATGGATTAGTACATGGTGCTGAATGGGTCAATAGAGGAGTGCAAGGGGAGTGACAGGGTGTTTGCTGGAAGTGTATGGATACGGACTGGGGAATTGAAGGGGAGAAAGACAAGTGTGTAGGTGGTTAGAGGACTGCATGCATAGTGGATAGGCTTTTGAAGCAGTCCTTGTGCTAAGGCCTGGCTCACTGCATGAGTACTGGGGTACTGACTGAATGATTAGAGTACTGCAAGGAGAGTGCCTGGGTGAATTTATGAGTGGTTGGCTTTTGGCGCAGTGAATGGATTAGTACATGGTGCTGAATGGGTCACTGGAGGAGTGCAAGGGGAGTGACAGGGTGTTTGCTGGAAGTGTATGGATACTGACTTGGGAATTAAAGGTGTGAAAGACAAGTATGTAGGTGGTTAGAAGACTGCTTGCATAATGGATAGGCGTTTGAAGCAGTCCATGTGCTAAGGCCTGTCTCACTGCATGAGTACTTGGGTACTGACTGAATGATTAGAGTACTACAAGGAAAGTGCTTGGGTAAATTTATAAGTGGTTGGGTTTTGGCGCACTAAATGGATTAGTACATGGTGCTGAATGGATCACTAGAGGAGTGCAAGGGGAGTGACAGGGTGTTTGCTGTAAGTGTATGGATACTGACTGGGGAATTGAATGTGTGAAAGACAAGTGTGTAGGTGGTTAGAGGACTGCACACATAGTGGATAGGGGGTTGAAGCAGTCCATTTGCTAAGGCCTGGGTCACTGGATGAGTACTTGGGTGCTGACTGAATGATTAGAGTACTGCAAGGAGAGTGCCTGGGTGAATTTATAAGTGTTTGGGTTTTGGCACAGTGAATGGATTAGTATATGGTGCTGAGTGGGTCACTGGAGGAGTGCAAGGGGAGTGACAGGGTGTTTGCTGGAAGTGTATGGATACTGACTGGGGAATTGAAGGTGTGAAACACAAGTATGTAGGTGGTTAGAAGACTGCATGCATAGTGGATAGGCATTTGAAGCAGTCCATGTGCTAAGGCCTGGCTCACTGCATGAGTACTTAGGTACTGACTGAATGATTAGACTACTGCAAGGAGAGTGCCTGGGTGAACTTATATGTGGTTGGGTTTTGGCGCAGTGAATGGATTAGTACATGGTGCTGAATGGGTCACTACAGTAGTGCAAGGGGAGTAACAGGGTGTTTGCTAGAAGTGTATGGATACTGACTGGAGAATTAAAGGTGTGAAAGACAAGTGTGTAGGTGGTTAGAAGACTGCATGCATAGTGAATAGGGGTTTGAAGCAGTCCATGTGCTAAGGCCTGGTTCACTGGATGAGTACATGGGTACTGACTGAATCATTAGAGTACAGCAAGGAGAGTGCCTGGGTGAATTTATAAGTGGTTGGGTTTTGTCGCAGTGAATGGATTAGTACAGGATGCTAAATGGGTCACCAGGGGAGTGCAAGGGGGGTGACAGGGTGTTTGCTGGAAATGTATGAATACTAACTGGGGAATTGAAGGTGAGAAAGCCAAGTGTGTAGGTGGTTAGAGGACTGCATGCATAGTGGATAGGCGTTTGAAGCAGTTCATGTGCTAAGGCCTGGCTCACTGCATGAGTACTGGGGTACTGACTGAATGATTAGAGTACTGCAAGGAGAGTGCCTGGGTGGATTTATAAGTGTTTGGCTTTTGGCGCAGTGAATGGATTAGTTCATGGTGCTGAATAGGTCACTGGCGGAGTGCAAGGGGAGTGACAGGGTGTTTGCTGGAAGTGTATGGATACTGACTGGGGAATTGAAGGTGTGAAAGAGAAGTATGTAGGTGGTTAGAAGACTGCATGCATAGAGGATAGGCACTTTAAGCAGTCCATGTGCTAAGGCCTGGCTCACTGCATGAGTACTTGGGTACTGACTGAATGATTAGAGTACTACAAGGAAAGTGCTTGGGTGAATTTATAAGTGTTTGGGTTTTGGCACAGTGAATGGATTAGTACATGGTGCTGAATGGGTCAATAGAGGAGTGCAAGGGGAGTGACAGGGTGTATGCTGGAGTGTATAGATACTGACTGGGGAATTGAAGGTGTGAAAGACAAATGTGTAGGTGGTTAGAGGACTGCATGCATAGTAGATAGGCGTTTGAAGCAGTCCATGTGCTAAGGCCTGGCTCAGTGCATGAGTACTTGGGTACTGACTGATTGATTAGAGTACTGCAAGGAGAGTGCCTGGGTGAACTTATAAGGGGTTGGGTTTTGGCGCAGTGAATGGATTAGTACATGGTGCTCAATGGGTCACTACAGTAGTGCAAGGGGAGTAACAGGGTGTTTGCTAGAAGTGTATAGATACTGACTGGAGAATTGAAGGTGTGAAAGACAAGTGTGTAGGTGGTAAGAAGACTGCATGCATAATGGATAGGGGTTTGAAGCAGTCCATGTGCTAAGGCCTGGTTCACTGGATGAGTACATGGGTACTGACTGAATGATTAGAGTACTGCAAGGAGAGTGCCTGGGTGAATTTATAAGTGGTTGGGTTTTGGCGCAGTGAATGGATTAGTACATGGTGCTGAATGGGTCACTAGAGGAGTGCAAGGGGAGTGACAGGGTGTTTGCTGGAAGTGTATGGATACTGACTGGGGAATTGAAGGTGAGAAAGACAAGTGTGTAGGTGGTTAGAGGACTGCATGCATAGTGGAACAGTCCATGTGCTAAGGCCTGGCTCACTGCATGAGTACTGGGGTACTGACTGAATGATTAGAGTACTGTAAGGAGAGTGCCTGGGTGAATTTATAAGTGGTTGGCTTTTGGCACACTAAATGGATTAGTACATGGTGCTGAATGGGTCACTAGAGGAGTGCAAGGGGAGTGACAGGGTGTTTGCTGGAAGTGTATGGATACTGACTGGGGAATTGAAGGTGTGAAAGACAAGTATGTAGGTGGTTAGAAGACTACATGCATAGTGGATAGGCGTTTGAAGCAGTCCATGTGCTAAGGTCTGGCTCACTGCATGAGTACTTCGGTACTGACTGAATGATTAGACTACTGCAAGGAGAGTGCCTGGGTGAACTTATATGTGGTTGGGTTTTGGCGCAGTGAATGGATTAGTACATGGTGCTGAATGGGTCACTACAGTAGTGCAAGGGGAGTAACAGGGTGTTTGCTAGAAGTGTATGGATACTGACTGGAGAATTAAAGGTGTGAAAGACAAGTGTGTAGGTGGTTAGAAGACTGCATGCATAGTGGATAGGGGTTTGAAGTAGTCCATGTTCTAAGGCCTGGTTCACTGGATGAGTACATGGGTACTGAATGAATCATTAGAGTACAGCAAGGAGAGTGCCTGGGTGAATTTATAAGTGGTTGGGTTTTGGCACAGTGAATGGATTAGTACAGGATGCTGAATGGGTCACTAGGGGAGTGCAAGGGGGGTGACAGGGTGTTTGCTGGAAATGTATGAATACTAACTGGGGAATTGAAGGTGAGAAAGCCAAGTATGTAGGTGGTTAGAGGACTGCATGCATAGTGGATAGGCGTTTGAAGCAGTTCATGTGCTAAGGCCTGGCTCACTGCATGAGTACTGGGGTACTGACTGAATGATTAGAGTACTGCAAGGAGAGTGCCTGGGTGAATTTATAAGTGTTTGGCTTTTGGCGCAGTGAATGGATTAGTACATGGTGCTGAATAGGTCACTGTCGGAGTGCAAGGGGAGTGACAGGGTGTTTGCTGGAAGTGTATGGATCCTGACTGGAGAATTAAAGGTGTGAAAGAGAAGTATGTAGGTGGTTAGAAGACTGCATGCATAGAGGATAGGCGCTTGAAGCAGTCCATGTGCTAATGCCTGGCTCACTGCATGAGTACTTGGGTACTGACTGAATGATTAGAGTACTACAAGGAAAGTGCTTGGGTGAATTTATAAGTGTTTGGGTTTTGGCACAGTGAATGGATTAGTACATGGTGCTGAATGGGTCAATAGAGGAGTGCAAGGGGAGTGACAGGGTGTATGCTGGAGTGTATAGATACTGACTGGGGAATTGAAGGTGTGAAAGACAAATGTGTAGGTGGTTAGAGGACTGCATGCATAGTGGATAGGCGTTTGAAGCAGTCCATGTGCTAAGGCCTGGCTCAGTGCATGAGTACTTGGGTACTGACTGAATGATTAGAGTACTGCAAGGAGAGTGCCTGGGTGAATTTATAAGGGGTTGGGTTTTGGCGCAGTGAATGGATTAGTACTGGTGCTGAATGGGTCACTACAGTAGTGCAAGGGGAGTAACAGGGTGTTTGCTAGAAGTGTATGGATACTGACTGGAGAATTGAAGGTGTGAAAGACAAGTGTGTAGGTGGTAAGAAGACTGCATGCATAGTGGATAGGGGTTTGAAGCAGTCCATGTGCTAAGGCCTGGTTCACTGGATGAGTACATGGGTACTGACTGAATGATTAGAGTACTGCAAGGAGAGTGCCTGGGTGAATTTATAAGTGGTTGGGTTTTGGCGCAGTGAATGGATTAGTACATGGTGCTGAATGGGTCACTAGAGGAGTGCAAGGGGAGTGACAGGGTGTTTGCTGGAAGTGTATGGATACTGACTGGGGAATTGAAGGTGAGAAAGACAAGTGTGTAGATGGTTAGAGGACTGCATGCATAGTGGAACAGTCCATGTGCTAAGGCCTGGCTCACTGCATGAGTACTGGGGTACTGACTGAATGATTAGAATACTGCAAGGAGAGTGCCTGGGTGAATTTATAAGTGGTTGGCTTTTGGCGCAGTGAATGGATTAGTACATGGTGCTGAATGGGTCACTGGAGGAGTGCAAGGGGAGTGACAGGGTGTTTGCTGGAAGTGTATGGATACGGACTGGGGAATTGAAGGGGAGAAAGACAAGTGTGTAGGTGGTTGGAGGACTGCATGCATAGTGGATAGGCGTTTGAAGCAGTCCTTGTGCTAAGGCCTGGCTCACTGCATGAGTACTTGGGTACTGACTGAATGATTAGAGTACTGCAAGGAAAGTAGCTGGGTGAATTTATAAGTGGTTGGGTGTTGGCGCACTAAATGGATTAGTACATGGTGCTGAATGGGTCACTAGAGGAGTGCAAGGGGAGTGACAGGGTGTTTGCTGGAAGTGTGTGGAAACTGACTGGGGAATTGAAGGTGTGAAAGACAAGTATGTAGGTGGTTAGAAGACTGCATGCATAGTGGATAGGCATTTGAAGCAGTCCATGTTCTAAGGCCTGGTTCACTGGATGAGTACATGGGTACTGACTGAATCATTAGAGTACAGCAAGGAGAGTGCCTGGGTGAATTTATAAGTGGTTGGGTTGTGGCGCAGTGAATGGATTAGTACAGGATGCTGAATGGGTCACTAGGGGAGTGCAAGGGGAGTGACAGGGTGTTTGCTGGAAGTGTATGGATACGGACTGGGGAATTGAAGGGGAGAAAGACAAGTGTGTAGGTGGTTAGAGGACTGCATGCATAGTGGATAGGCGTTTGAAGCAGTCCTTGTGCTAAGGCCTGGCTCACTGCATGAGTACTGGGGTACTGACTGAATGATTAGAGTACTGCAAGGAGAGTGCCTGGGTGAATTTATAAGTGGTTGATTTTTGGCGCAGTGAATGGATTAGTACATGGTGCTGAATGGGTCACTGGAGGAGTGCAAGGGGAGTGACAGGGTGTTTGCTGGAAGTGTATGGATACTGACTTGGGAATTGAAGGTGTGAAAGACAAGTATGTAGGTGGTTAGAAGACTGCATGCATAGTGGATAGGCGTTTGAAGCAGTCCATGTGCTAAGGCCTGTCTCACTGCATGAGTACTTGGGTACTGACTGAATGATTAGAGTACTACAAGGAAAGTGCTTGGGTGAATTTATAAGTGGTTGGGTTTTGGCGCACTAAATGGATTAGTACATGGTGCTGAATGGATCACTAGATGAGTGCAAGGGGAGTGACAGGGTGTTTGCTGTAAGTGTATGGATACTGACTGGGGAATTGAATGTGTGAAAGACAAGTGTGTAGGTGGTTAGAGGACTGCACACATAGTGGATAGGGGGTTGAAGCAGTCCATTTGCTAAGGCCTGGGTCACTGGATGAGTACTTGGGTGCTGACTGAATGATTAGAGTACTGCAAGGAGAGTGCCTGGGTGAATTTATAAGTGTTTGGGTTTTGGCACAGTGAATGGATTAGTACATGGTGCTGAATGGGTCAAAAGAGGAGCGCAAGGGGAGGGACAGGTTGTTTGCTAGAAGTGGATAGATACTGACTGGGGAATTGAAGGTGTGAAAGACAAGTGTGTAGGTGGTTAGAAGACTGCATGCATAGTGGATAGGAGTTTGAAGCAGTCCATGTGCTAAGGCCTGGCTCACTGCATGAGTACTTGGGTACTGCCTGAATGATTAGAGTACTGCAAGGAGAGTGCTTGGGTGAGTTTATAAGTGGTTGGGTTTTGGCACACTAAATGGATTAGTATATGGTGCTGAGTGGGTCACTGGAGGAGTGCAAGGGGAGTGACAGGGTGTTTGCTGGAAGTGTATGGATAATGACTGGGGAATTGAAGGTGTGAAAGACAAGTATGTAGGTGGTTAGAAGACTGCATGCATAGTGGATAGGCGTTTGAAGCAGTCCATGTGCTAAGGCCCGGTTCACTGGATGAGTACATGGGTACTGACTGAATCATTAGAGTACAGTAAGGACAGTGCCTGTGTGAATTTATAAGTGGTTGGGTTTTGGCGCAGTGAATGGATTAGTACAGGATGCGGAATGGGTCACCAGGGGAGTGAAAGGGGGGTGACAGGGTGTTTGCTGGAAATGTATGAATACTAACTGGGGAATTGAAGGTGAGAAAGCCAAGTGTGTAGGTGGTTAGAGGACTGCATGCATAGTGGATAGGCGTTTGAAGCAGTTCATGTGCTAAGGCCTGGCTCACTGCATGAGTACTGGGGTACTGACTGAATGGTTAGAGTACTGCAAGGAGAGTGCCTGGGTGAATTTATAAGTGTTTGGCTTTTGGCGCAGTGAATGGATTAGTACATGGTGCTGAATAGGTCACTGGCGGAGTGCAAGGGGAGTGACAGGGTGTTTGCTAGAAGTGTATGGATACTGACTGGGGAATTGAAGGTGTGAAAGAGAAGTATGTAGGTGGTTAGAAGACTGCATGCATAGAGGATATGCGCTTGAAGCAGTCCATGTGCTAAGGCCTGGCTCACTGCATGAGTACTTGGGTACTGACTGAATGATTAGAGTACTACAAGGAAAGTGCTTGGGTGAATTTATAAGTGTTTGGGTTTTGGCACAGTGAATGGATTAGTACATGGTGCTGAATGGGTCAATAGAGGAGTGCAAGGGGAGTGACAGGGTGTATGCTGGAGTGTATAGATACTGACTAAGGAATTGAAGGTGTGAAGACAAATGTGTAGGTGGTTAGAGGACTGCATGCATAGTGGATAGGCGTTTGAAGCAGTCCATGTGCTAAGGCCAGGCTCAGTGCATGAGTACTTGGGTACTGACTGAATGATTAGAGTACTGCAAGGAGAGTGACTGGGTGAACTTATAAGGGGTTGGGTTTTGGCGCAGTGAATGGATTAGTACATGGTGCTGAATGGGTCACTACAGTAGTGCAATGGGAGTAACAGGGTGTTTGCTAGAAGTGTATGGATACTGACTGGAGAATTGAAGGTGTGAAAGACAAGTGTGTAGGTGGTAAGAAGACTGCATGCATAGTGGATAGGGGTTTGAAGCAGTCCATGTGCTAAGGCCTGGTTCACTGGATGAGTACATGGGTACTGACTGAATGATTAGAGTACTGCAAGGAGAGTGCCTGGGTGAATTTATAAGTGGTTGGCTTTTGGCGCAGTGAATGGATTAGTACATGGTGCTGAATGGGTCACTAGAGGAGTGCAAGGGGAGTGACAGGGTGTTTGCTGGAAGTGTATGGATACTGACTGGGGAATTGAAGGTGAGGAAGACAAGTGTGTAGGTGGTTAGAGGACTGCATGCATAGTGGAACAGTCCATGTGCTAAGGCCTGGCTCACTGCATGAGTACTGGGGTACTGACTGAATGATTAGAGTACTGCAAGGAGAGTGCCTGGGTGAATTTATAAGTGGTTGGCTTTTGGCGCAGTGAATGGATTAGTACATGTTGCTGAATTGGTCACTGGAGGAGTGCAAGGGGAGTGACAGGGTGTTTGCTGGAAGTGTATGGATACGGACTGGGGAATTGAAGGGGAGAAAGACAAGTGTGTAGGTGGTTAGAGGACTGCATGCATAGTGGATAGGCGTTTGAAGCAGTCCTTGTTCTAAGGCCTGGCTCACTGCATGAGTACTTGGGTACTGACTGAATGATTAGAGTACTGCAAGGAAAGTGCCTGGGTGAATTTATAAGTGGTTGGGTGTTGGCGCACTAAATGGATTAGTACATGGTGCTGAATGGGTCAATAGAGGAGTGCAAGGGGAGTGACAGGGTGTTTGCTGGAAGTGTATGGATACGGACTGGGGAATTGAAGGGGAGAAAGACAAGTGTGTAAGTGGTTAGAGGACTGCATGCATAGTGGATAGGCGTTTGAAGCAGTCCTTGTCCTAAGGCCTGGCTCACTGCATGAGTACTGGGGTACTGACTGAATGATTAGAGTACTGCAAGGAGAGTGCCTGGGTGAATTTATAAGTGGTTGGCTTTTGGCGCAGTGAATGGATTAGTACATGGTGCTGAATGGGTCACTGGAGGAGTGCAAGGGGAGTGACAGGGTGTTTGCTGGAAGTGTATGGATACTGACTTGGGAATTGAAGGTGTGAAAGACAAGTATGTAGGTGGTTAGAAGACTGCATGCATAGTGGATAGGCGTTTGAAGCAGTCCATGTGCTAAGGCCTGTCTCACTGCATGAGTACTTGGGTACTGACTGAATGATTAGAGTACTACAAGGAAAGTGCTTGGGTGAATTTATAAGTGGTTGGGTTTTGGCGCACTAAATGGATTAGTACATGGTGCTGAATGGATCACTAGAGGAGTGCAAGGGGAGTGACAGGGTGTTTGCTGTAAGTGTATAGATACTGACTGGGGAATTGAATGTGTGAAAGACAAGTGTGTAGGTGGTTAGAGGACTGCATACATAGTAGATAGGGGGTTGAAGCAGTCCATTTGCTAAGGCCTGGGTCACTGGATGAGTACTTGGGTACTGACTGAATGATTAGAGTACTGCAAGGAGAGTGCCTGGGTGAATTTATAAGTGTTTGGGTTTTGGCACAGTGAATGGATTAGTACATGGTGCTGAATGGGTCAATAGAGGAGTGCAAGGGGAGTGACAGGGTGTATGCTGGAGTGTATAGATACTGACTGGGGAATTGAAGGTGTGAAAGACAAATGTGTAGGTGGTTAGAGGACTGCATGCATAGTGGATAGGCGTTTGAAGCAGTCCATGTGTTAAGGCCTGGCTCAGTGCATGAGTACTTGGGTACTGACTGAATGATTAGAGTACTGCAGGGAGAGTGCCTGGGTGAACTTATAAGGGGTTGGGTTTTGGCGCAGTGAATGGATTAGTACATGGTGCTGAATGGGTCACTACAGTAGTGCAAGGGGAGTAACAGGGTGTTTGCTAGAAGTGTATGGATACTGACTGGAGAATTGAAGGTGTGAAAGACAAGTGTGTAGGTGGTAAGAAGACTGCATGCATAGTGGATTGGGGTTTGAAGCAGTCCATGTGCTAAGGCCTGGTTCACTGGATGAGTACATGGGTACTGACTGAATCGAGATAGTACAGCGAGGAGAGTGCCTGGGTGAATTTATAAGTGGTTGGGTTTTGGCGCAGTGAATGGATTAGTACAGGATGCTGAATGGGTCACTAGGGGAGTGCAAGGGGGGTGACAGGGTGTTTGCTGGAAATGTATGAATACTGACTGGGGAATTGAAGGTGAGAAAGACAAGTGTGTAGGTGGTTAGAGGACTGCATGCATAGTGGATAGGCGTTTGAAACAGTCCCTGTGCTAAGGCCTGGCTCACTGCATGAGTACTGGGGTACTGACTGAATGATTAGAGTACTGCAAGGAGAGTGCCTGGGTGAATTTATAAGTGGTTGGCTTTTGGCGCAGTGAATGGATTAGTACATGGTGCTGAATGGGTCACTGGAGGAGTGCAAGGGGAGTGACAGGATGTTTGCTGGAAGTGTATGGATACTGACTGGAGAATTGAAGGTGTGAAAGAAAAGTATGTAGGTGGTTAGAAGACTACATGCATAGTGGATAGGCGTTTGAAGCAGTCCATGTGCTAAGGCCTGGCTCACTGCATGAGTACTTGGGTACTGACTGAATGATTAGAGTACTGCAAGGAAAGTGCCTGGGAGAATTTATAAGTGGTAGGGTTTTGGCGCACTAAATGGATTAGTACATGGTGCTGAATGGGTCACTAGAGGAGTGCAAGGGGAGTGACAGGGTGTTTGCTGGAAGTGTATGGATTCTGACTGGGGAATTGAAGGTGTGAAAGACAAGTGTGTAGGTGGTTAAAGGACTCCATACATAGTGGATAGGGGTTTGAAGCAGTCCATTTGCTAAGGCCTGGGTCACTGGATGAGTACTTGGGTACTGACTGAATGATTAGAGTACTGCAAGGAGAGTGCCTGGGTGAATTTATAAGAGGTTGGGTTTTGGCGCACTAAACGGATTAGTACATGGTGCTGAATGGGTCACTAGAGGAGCGCAAGGGGAGGGACAGGTTGTTTGCTAGAAGTGGATAGATACTGACTGGGGAATTGAAGGTGTGAAAGACAAGTGTGTAGGTGGTTAGAAGACTGCATGCATAGTGGATAGGAGTTTGAAGCAGTCCATGTGCTAAGGCCTGGCTCACTGCATGAGTACTTGGGTACTGCCTGAATGATTAGAGTACTGCAAGGAGAGTGCTTGGGTGAGTTTATAAGTGGTTGGGTTTTGGCACACTAAATGGATTAGTATATGGTGCTGAGTGGGTCACTGGAGGAGTGCAAGGGGAGTGACAGGGTGTTTGCTGGAAGTGTATGGATAATGACTGGGGAATTGAAGGTGTGAAAGACAAGTATGTAGGTGGTTAGAAGACTGCATGCATAGTGGATAGGCGTTTGAAGCAGTCCATGTGCTAAGGCGTGGCTCACTGCATGAGTACTTAGGTACTGACTGAATGATTAGACTACTGCAAGGAGAGTGCCTGGGTGAACTTATATGTGGTTGGGTTTTGGCGCAGTGAATGGATTAGTACATGGTGCTGAATGTGTCACTACAGTAGTGCAAGGGGAGTAACAGGGTGTTTGCTAGAAGTGTATGGATACTGACTGGAGAATTAAAGGTGTGAAAGACAAGTGTGTAGGTGGTTAGAAGACTGCATGCATAGTGGATAGGGGTTTGAAGCAGTCCATGTGCTAAGGCCCGGTTCACTGGATGAGTACATGGGTACTGACTGAATCATTAGAGTACAGTAAGGACAGTGCCTGTGTGAATTTATAAGTGGTTGGGTTTTGGCGCAGTGAATGGATTAGTACAGGATGCGGAATGGGTCACCAGGGGAGTGAAAGGGGGGTGACAGGGTGTTTGCTGGAAATGTATGAATACTAACTGGGGAATTGAAGGTGAGAAAGCCAAGTGTGTAGGTGGTTAGAGGACTGCATGCATAGTGGATAGGCGTTTGAAGCAGTTCATGTGCTAAGGCCTGGCTCACTGCATGAGTACTGGGGTACTGACTGAATGATTAGAGTACTGCAAGGAGAGTGCCTGGGTGAATTTATAAGTGTTTGGCTTTTGGCGCAGTGAATGGATTAGTACATGGTGCTGAATAGGTCACTGGCGGAGTGCAAGGGGAGTGACAGGGTGTTTGCTAGAAGTGTATGGATACTGACTGGGGAATTGAAGGTGTGAAAGAGAAGTATGTAGGTGGTTAGAAGACTGCATGCATAGAGGATATACGCTTGAAGCAGTCCATGTGCTAAGGCCTGGCTCACTGCATGAGTACTTGGGTACTGACTGAATGATTAGAGTACTACAAGGAAAGTGCTTGGGTGAATTTATAAGTGTTTGGGTTTTGGCACAGTGAATGGATTAGTACATGGTGCTGAATGGGTCAATAGAGGAGTGCAAGGGGAGTGACAGGGTGTATGCTGGAGTGTATAGATACTGACTAAGGAATTGAAGGTGTGACGACAAATGTGTAGGTGGTTAGAGGACTGCATGCATAGTGGATAGGCGTTTGAAGCAGTCCATGTGCTAAGGCCAGGCTCAGTGCATGAGTACTTGGGTACTGACTGAATGATTAGAGTACTGCAAGGAGAGTGACTGGGTGAACTTATAAGGGGTTGGGTTTTGGCGCAGTGAATGGATTAGTACATGGTGCTGAATGGGTCACTACAGTAGTGCAATGGGAGTAACAGGGTGTTTGCTAGAAGTGTATGGATACTGACTGGAGAATTGAAGGTGTGAAAGACAAGTGTGTAGGTGGTAAGAAGACTGCATGCATAGTGGATAGGGGTTTGAAGCAGTCCATGTGCTAAGGCCTGGTTCACTGGATGAGTACATGGGTACTGACTGAATGATTAGAGTACTGCAAGGAGAGTGCCTGGGTGAATTTATAAGTGGTTGGGTTTTGGCGCAGTGAATGGATTAGTACATGGTGCTGAATGGGTCACTAGAGGAGTGCAAGGGGAGTGACAGGGTGTTTGCTGGAAGTGTATGGATACTGACTGGGGAATTGAAGGTGAGGAAGACAAGTGTGTAGGTGGTTAGAGGACTGCATGCATAGTGGAACAGTCCATGTGCTAAGGCCTGGCTCACTGCATGAGTACTGGGGTACTGACTGAATGATTAGAGTACTGCAAGGAGAGTGCCTGGGTGAATTTATAAGTGGTTGGCTTTTGGCGCAGTGAATGGATTAGTACATGTTGCTGAATTGGTCACTGGAGGAGTGCAAGGGGAGTGACAGTGTGTTTGCTGGAAGTGTATGGATACGGACTGGGGATTTGAAGGGGAGAAAGACAAGTGTGTAGGTGGTTAGAGGACTGCATGCATAGTGGATAGGCGTTTGAAGCAGTCCTTGTGCTAAGGCCTGGCACACTGCATGAGTACTTGGGTACTGACTGAATGATTAGAGTACTGCAAGGAAAGTGCCTGGGTGAATTTATAAGTGGTTGGGTGTTGGCGCACTAAATGGATTAGTACATGGTGCTGAATGGGTCACTAGAGGAGTGCAAGGGGAGTGACAGGGTGTTTGCTGGAAGTGTATGGATACTGACTGGGGAATTGAAGGTGTGAAAGACAAGTATGTAGGTGGTTAGAAGACTGCATGCATAGTGGATAGGCGTTTGAAGCAGTCCATGTGCTAAGGCCTGGGTCACTGCATGAGTACTTGGTTACTGACTGAATGATTAGAGTACTGCAAGGAGAGTGCCTGGGTGAATTTATAAGTGTTTGGGTTTTGGCACAGTGAATGGATTAGTACATGGTGCTGAATGGGTCAATAGAGGAGTGCAAGGGGAGTGACAGGGTGTTTGCTGGAAGTGTATGGATACTGACTGGGGAATTGAAGGTGTGAAAGACAAGTATGTAGGTGGTTAGAAGACTGCATGCATAGTGGATAGGCGTTTGAAGCAGTCCATGTGCTAAGGCGTGGCTCACTGCATGAGTACTTAGGTACTGACTGAATGATTAGACTACTGCAAGGAGAGTGCCTGGGTGAACTTATATGTGGTTGGGTTTTGGCGCAGTGAATGGATTAGTACATGGTGCTGAATGGGTCACTACAGTAGTGCAAGGGGAGTAACAGGGTGTTTGCTAGAAGTGTATGGATACTGACTGGAGAATTAAAGGTGTGAAAGACAAGTGTGTAGGTGGTTAGAAGACAGCATGCATAGTGGATAGGGGTTTGAAGCAGTCCATGTGCTAAGGCCTGGTTCACTGGATGAGTACATGGGTACTAACTGAATCATTAGAGTACAGCAAGGAGAGTGCCTGGGTGAATTTATAAGTGGTTGGGTTTTGGCGCAGTGAATGGATTAGTACAGGATGCTGAATGGGTCACCAGGGGAGTGCAAGGGGGGTGACAGGGTGTTTGCTGGAAATGTATGAATACTAACTGGGGAATTGAAGGTGAGAAAGCCAAGTGTGTAGGTGGTTAGAGGACTGCATGCATAGTGGATAGGCGTTTGAAGCAGTTCATGAGCTAAGGCCTGGCTCACTGCATGAGTACTGGGGTACTGACTGAATGATTAGAGTACTGCAAGGAGAGTGCCTGGGTGAATTTATAAGTGTTTGGCTTTTGGCGCAGTGAATGGATTAGTACATGGTGCTGAATAGGTCACTGGCGGAGTGCAAGGGGAGTGACAGGGTGTTTGCTAGAAGTGTATGGATACTGACTGGGGAATTGAAGGTGTGAAAGAGAAGTATGTAGGTGGTTAGAAGACTGCATGCATAGAGGATAGGCGCTTGAAGCAGTCCATGTGCTAAGGCCTGGCTCACTGCATGAGTACTTGGGTACTGACTGAATGATTAGAGTACTACAAGGAAAGTGCTTGGGTGAATTTATAAGTGTTTGGGTTTTGGCACAGTGAATGGATTAGTACATGGCGCTGAATGGGTCAATAGAGGAGTCCAAGGGGAGTGACAGGGTGTATGCTGGAGTGTATAGATACTGACTGGGGAATTGAAGGTGTGAAGACAAATGTGTAGGTGGTTAGAGGACTGCATGCATAGTGGATAGGCGTTTGAAGCAGTCCATGTGCTAAGGCCTGGCTCAGTGCATGATTACTTGGGTACTGACTGAATGATTAGAGTACTGCAAGGAGAGTGCCTGGGTGAACTTATAAGGGGTTGGGTTTTGGCGCAGTGAATGGATTAGTACATGGTGCTGAATGGGTCACTACAGTAGTGCAAGGGGAGTAACAGGGTGTTTGCTAGAAGTGTATGGATACTGACTGGAGAATAGAAGGTGTGAAAGACAAGTGTGTAGGTGGTAAGAAGGCTGCATGCATAGTGGATAGGGGTTTGAAGCAGTCCATGTGCTAAGGCCTGGTTCACTGGATGAGTACATGGGTACTGACTGAATGATTAGAGTACTGCAAGGAGAGTGCCTGGGTGAATTTATAAGTGGTTGGGTTTTGGCGCAGTGAATGGATTAGTACATGGTGCTGAATGGGTCACTAGAGGAGTGCAAGGGGAGTGACAGGGTGTTTGCTGGAAGTGTATGGATACTGACTGGGGAATTGAAGGTGAGGAAGACAAGTGTGTAGGTGGTTAGAGGACTGCATGCATAGTGGAACAGTCCATGTGCTAAGGCCTGGCTCACTGCATGAGTACTGGGGTACTGACTGAATGATTAGAGTACTGCAAGGAGAGTGCCTGGGTGAATTTATAAGTGGTTGGCTTTTGGCGCAGTGAATGGATTAGTACATGTTGCTGAATTGGTCACTGGAGGAGTGCAAGGGGAGTGACAGGGTGTTTGCTGGAAGTGTATGGATACGGACTGGGGAATTGAAGGGGAGAAAGACAAGTGTGTAGGTGGTTAGAGGACTGCATGCATAGTGGATAGGCGTTTGAAGCAGTCCTTGTTCTAAGGCCTGGCTCACTGCATGAGTACTTGGGTACTGACTGAATGATTAGAGTACTGCAAGGAAAGTGCCTGGGTGAATTTATAAGTGGTTGGGTGTTGGCGCACTAAATGGATTAGTACATGGTGCTGAATGGGTCAATAGAGGAGTGCAAGGGGAGTGACAGGGTGTTTGCTGGAAGTGTATGGATACGGACTGGGGAATTGAAGGGGAGAAAGACAAGTGTGTAAGTGGTTAGAGGACTGCATGCATAGTGGATAGGCGTTTGAAGCAGTCCTTGTCCTAAGGCCTGGCTCACTGCATGAGTACTGGGGTACTGACTGAATGATTAGAGTACTGCAAGGAGAGTGCCTGGGTGAATTTATAAGTGGTTGGCTTTTGGCGCAGTGAATGGATTAGTACATGGTGCTGAATGGGTCACTGGAGGAGTGCAAGGGGAGTGACAGGGTGTTTGCTGGAAGTGTATGGATACTGACTTGGGAATTGAAGGTGTGAAAGACAAGTATGTAGGTGGTTAGAAGACTGCATGCATAGTGGATAGGCGTTTGAAGCAGTCCATGTGCTAAGGCCTGTCTCACTGCATGAGTACTTGGGTACTGACTGAATGATTAGAGTACTACAAGGAAAGTGCTTGGGTGAATATATAAGTGGTTGGGTTTTGGCGCACTAAATGGATTAGTACATGGTGCTGAATGGATCACTAGAGGAGTGCAAGGGGAGTGACAGGGTGTTTGCTGTAAGTGTACAGATACTGACTGGGGAATTGAAGGTGTGAAAGACAAATGTGTAGGTGGTTAGAGGACTGCATACATAGTAGATAGGGGGTTGAAGCAGTCCATTTGCTAAGGCCTGGGTCACTGGATGAGTACTTGGGTACTGACTGAATGATTAGAGTACTGCAAGGAGAGTGCCTGGGTGAATTTATAAGTGTTTGGGTTTTGGCACAGTGAATGGATTAGTACATGGTGCTGAATGGGTCAATAGAGGAGTGCAAGGGGAGTGACAGGGTGTATGCTGGAGTGTATAGATACTGACTGGGGAATTGAAGGTGTGAAAGACAAATGTGTAGGTGGTTAGAGGACTGCATGCATAGTGGATAGGCGTTTGAAGCAGTCCATGTGTTAAGGCCTGGCTCAGTGCATGAGTACTTGGGTACTGACTGAATGATTAGAGTACTGCAGGGAGAGTGCCTGGGTGAACTTATAAGGGGTTGGGTTTTGGCGCAGTGAATGGATTAGTACATGGTGCTGAATGGGTCACTACAGTAGTGCAAGGGGAGTAACAGGGTGTTTGCTAGAAGTGTATGGATACTGACTGGAGAATTGAAGGTGTGAAAGACAAGTGTGTAGGTGGTAAGAAGACTGCATGCATAGTGGATTGGGGTTTGAAGCAGTCCATGTGCTAAGGCCTGGTTCACTGGATGAGTACATGGGTACTGACTGAATCGAGATAGTACAGCGAGGAGAGTGCCTGGGTGAATTTATAAGTGGTTGGGTTTTGGCGCAGTGAATGGATTAGTACAGGATGCTGAATGGGTCACTAGGGGAGTGCAAGGGGGGTGACAGGGTGTTTGCTGGAAATGTATGAATACTGACTGGGGAATTGAAGGTGAGAAAGACAAGTGTGTAGGTGGTTAGAGGACTGCATGCATAGTGGATAGGCGTTTGAAACAGTCCCTGTGCTAAGGCCTGGCTCACTGCATGAGTACTGGGGTACTGACTGAATGATTAGAGTACTGCAAGGAGAGTGCCTGGGTGAATTTATAAGTGGTTGGCTTTTGGCGCAGTGAATGGATTAGTACATGGTGCTGAATGGGTCACTGGAGGAGTGCAAGGGGAGTGACAGGATGTTTGCTGGAAGTGTATGGATACTGACTGGAGAATTGAAGGTGTGAAAGAAAAGTATGTAGGTGGTTAGAAGACTACATGCATAGTGGATAGGCGTTTGAAGCAGTCCATGTGCTAAGGCCTGGCTCACTGCATGAGTACTTGGGTACTGACTGAATGATTAGAGTACTGCAAGGAAAGTGCCTGGGAGAATTTATAAGTGGTTGGGTTTTGGCGCACTAAATGGATTAGTACATGGTGCTGAATGGGTCACTAGAGGAGTGCAAGGGGAGTGACAGGGTGTTTGCTGGAAGTGTATGGATTCTGACTGGGGAATTGAAGGTGTGAAAGACAAGTGTGTAGGTGGTTAAAGGACTGCATACATAGTGGATAGGGGTTTGAAGCAGTCCATTTGCTAAGGCCTGGGTCACTGGATGAGTACTTGGGTACTGACTGAATGATTAGAGTACTGCAAGGAGAGTGCCTGGGTGAATTTATAAGAGGTTGGGTTTTGGCGCACTAAACGGATTAGTACATGGTGCTGAATGGGTCACTAGAGGAGCGCAAGGGGAGGGACAGGTTGTTTGCTAGAAGTGGATAGATACTGACTGGGGAATTGAAGGTGTGAAAGACAAGTGTGTAGGTGGTTAGAAGACTGCATGCATAGTGGATAGGAGTTTGAAGCAGTCCATGTGCTAAGGCCTGGCTCACTGCATGAGTACTTGGGTACTGCCTGAATGATTAGAGTACTGCAAGGAGAGTGCTTGGGTGAGTTTATAAGTGGTTGGGTTTTGGCACACTAAATGGATTAGTATATGGTGCTGAGTGGGTCACTGGAGGAGTGCAAGGGGAGTGACAGGGTGTTTGCTGGAAGTGTATGGATAATGACTGGGGAATTGAAGGTGTGAAAGACAAGTATGTAGGTGGTTAGAAGACTGCATGCATAGTGGATAGGCGTTTGAAGCAGTCCATGTGCTAAGGCGTGGCTCACTGCATGAGTACTTAGGTACTGACTGAATGATTAGACTACTGCAAGGAGAGTGCCTGGGTGAACTTATATGTGGTTGGGTTTTGGCGCAGTGAATGGATTAGTACATGGTGCTGAATGTGTCACTACAGTAGTGCAAGGGGAGTAACAGGGTGTTTGCTAGAAGTGTATGGATACTGACTGGAGAATTAAAGGTGTGAAAGACAAGTGTGTAGGTGGTTAGAAGACTGCATGCATAGTGGATAGGGGTTTGAAGCAGTCCATGTGCTAAGGCCCGGTTCACTGGATGAGTACATGGGTACTGACTGAATCATTAGAGTACAGTAAGGACAGTGCCTGTGTGAATTTATAAGTGGTTGGGTTTTGGCGCAGTGAATGGATTAGTACAGGATGCGGAATGGGTCACCAGGGGAGTGAAAGGGGGGTGACAGGGTGTTTGCTGGAAATGTATGAATACTAACTGGGGAATTGAAGGTGAGAAAGCCAAGTGTGTAGGTGGTTAGAGGACTGCATGCATAGTGGATAGGCGTTTGAAGCAGTTCATGTGCTAAGGCCTGGCTCACTGCATGAGTACTGGGGTACTGACTGAATGATTAGAGTACTGCAAGGAGAGTGCCTGGGTGAATTTATAAGTGTTTGGCTTTTGGCGCAGTGAATGGATTAGTACATGGTGCTGAATAGGTCACTGGCGGAGTGCAAGGGGGGTGACAGGGTGTTTGCTAGAAGTGTATGGATACTGACTGGGGAATTGAAGGTGTGAAAGAGAAGTATGTAGGTGGTTAGAAGACTGCATGCATAGAGGATATACGCTTGAAGCAGTCCATGTGCTAAGGCCTGGCTCACTGCATGAGTACTTGGGTACTGACTGAATGATTAGAGTACTACAAGGAAAGTGCTTGGGTGAATTTATAAGTGTTTGGGTTTTGGCACAGTGAATGGATTAGTACATGGTGCTGAATGGGTCAATAGAGGAGTGCAAGGGGAGTGACAGGGTGTATGCTGGAGTGTATAGATACTGACTAAGGAATTGAAGGTGTGAAGACAAATGTGTAGGTGGTTAGAGGACTGCATGCATAGTGGATAGGCGTTTGAAGCAGTCCATGTGCTAAGGCCAGGCTCAGTGCATGAGTACTTGGGTACTGACTGAATGATTAGAGTACTGCAAGGAGAGTGACTGGGTGAACTTATAAGGGGTTGGGTTTTGGCGCAGTGAATGGATTAGTACATGGTGCTGAATGGGTCACTACAGTAGTGCAATGGGAGTAACAGGGTGTTTGCTAGAAGTGTATGGATACTGACTGGAGAATTGAAGGTGTGAAAGACAAGTGTGTAGGTGGTAAGAAGACTGCATGCATAGTGGATAGGGGTTTGAAGCAGTCCATGTGCTAAGGCCTGGTTCACTGGATGAGTACATGGGTACTGACTGAATGATTAGAGTACTGCAAGGAGAGTGCCTGGGTGAATTTATAAGTGGTTGGGTTTTGGCGCAGTGAATGGATTAGTACATGGTGCTGAATGGGTCACTAGAGGAGTGCAAGGGGAGTGACAGGGTGTTTGCTGGAAGTGTATGGATACTGACTGGGGAATTGAAGGTGAGGAAGACAAGTGTGTAGGTGGTTAGAGGACTGCATGCATAGTGGAACAGTCCATGTGCTAAGGCCTGGCTCACTGCATGAGTACTGGGGTACTGACTGAATGATTAGAGTACTGCAAGGAGAGTGCCTGGGTGAATTTATAAGTGGTTGGCTTTTGGCGCAGTGAATGGATTAGTACATGTTGCTGAATTGGTCACTGGAGGAGTGCAAGGGGAGTGACAGTGTGTTTGCTGGAAGTGTATGGATACGGACTGGGGATTTGAAGGGGAGAAAGACAAGTGTGTAGGTGGTTAGAGGACTGCATGCATAGTGGATAGGCGTTTGAAGCAGTCCTTGTGCTAAGGCCTGGCACACTGCATGAGTACTTGGGTACTGACTGAATGATTAGAGTACTGCAAGGAAAGTGCCTGGGTGAATTTATAAGTGGTTGGGTGTTGGCGCACTAAATGGATTAGTACATGGTGCTGAATGGGTCACTAGAGGAGTGCAAGGGGAGTGACAGGGTGTTTGCTGGAAGTGTATGGATACTGACTGGGGAATTGAAGGTGTGAAAGACAAGTATGTAGGTGGTTAGAAGACTGCATGCATAGTGGATAGGCGTTTGAAGCAGTCCATGTGCTAAGGCCTGGGTCACTGCATGAGTACTTGGTTACTGACTGAATGATTAGAGTACTGCAAGGAGAGTGCCTGGGTGAATTTATAAGTGTTTGGGTTTTGGCACAGTGAATGGATTAGTACATGGTGCTGAATGGGTCAATAGAGGAGTGCAAGGGGAGTGACAGGGTGTTTGCTGGAAGTGTATGGATACTGACTGGGGAATTAAAGGTGTGAAAGACAAGTATGTAGGTGGTTAGAAGACTGCATGCATAGTGGATAGGCGTTTGAAGCAGTCCATGTGCTAAGGCGTGGCTCACTGCATGAGTACTTAGGTACTGACTGAATGATTAGACTACTGCAAGGAGAGTGCCTGGGTGAACTTATATGTGGTTGGGTTTTGGCGCAGTGAATGGATTAGTACATGGTGCTGAATGGGTCACTACAGTAGTGCAAGGGGAGTAACAGGGTGTTTGCTAGAAGTGTATGGATACTGACTGGAGAATTAAAGGTGTGAAAGACAAGTGTGTAGGTGGTTAGAAGACAGCATGCATAGTGGATAGGGGTTTGAAGCAGTCCATGTGCTAAGGCCTGGTTCACTGGATGAGTACATGGGTACTAACTGAATCATTAGAGTACAGCAAGGAGAGTGCCTGGGTGAATTTATAAGTGGTTGGGTTTTGGCGCAGTGAATGGATTAGTACAGGATGCTGAATGGGTCACTAGGGGAGTGCAAGGGGGGTGACAGGGTGTTTGCTGGAAATGTATGAATACTGACTGGGGAATTAAAGGTGAGAAAGACAAGTGTGTAGGTGGTTAGAGGACTGCATGCATAGTGGATAGGCGTTTGAAACAGTCCCTGTGCTAAGGCCTGGCTCACTGCATGAGTACTGGGGTACTGACTGAATGATTAGAGTACTGCAAGGAGAGTGCCTGGGTGAATTTATAAGTGGTTGGCTTTTGGCGCAGTGAATGGATTAGTACATGGTGCTGAATGGGTCACTGGAGGAGTGCAAGGGGAGTGACAGGATGTTTGCTGGAAGTGTATGGATACTGACTGGAGAATTGAAGGTGTGAAAGAAAAGTATGTAGGTGGTTAGAAGACTACATGCATAGTGGATAGGCGTTTGAAGCAGTCCATGTGCTAAGGCCTGGCTCACTGCATGAGTACTTGGGTACTGACTGAATGATTAGAGTACTGCAAGGAAAGTGCCTGGGAGAATTTATAAGTGGTTGGGTTTTGGCGCACTAAATGGATTAGTACATGGTGCTGAATGGGTCACTAGAGGAGTGCAAGGGGAGTGACAGGGTGTTTGCTGGAAGTGTATGGATTCTGACTGGGGAATTGAAGGTGTGAAAGACAAGTGTGTAGGTGGTTAAAGGACTGCATACATAGTGGATAGGGGTTTGAAGCAGTCCATTTGCTAAGGCCTGGGTCACTGGATGAGTACTTGGGTACTGACTGAATGATTAGAGTACTGCAAGGAGAGTGCCTGGGTGAATTTATAAGAGGTTGGGTTTTGGCGCACTAAACGGATTAGTACATGGTGCTGAATGGGTCACTAGAGGAGTGCAAGGGGAGTGACAGGGTGTTTGCTGGAAGTGTATGGATACTGACTGGGGAATTGAACGTGTGAAAGACAAGTGTGTAGGTGGTTAGAGGACTGCATACATAGTGGATAGGGGTTTGAAGCAGTCCATTTGCTAAGGCCTGAGTCACTGGATGAGTACTTGGGTACTGATTGAATGATTAGAGCACTGCAAGCAGAGTGCCTGGGTGAATTTATAAGTGTTTGGGTTTTGGCACAGTGAATGGATTAGTACATGGTGCTGAATGGGTCAATAGAGGAGCGCACGGGGAGGGACAGGTTGTTTGCTGGAAGTGGATGGATACTAACTGGGGAATTGAAGGTGTGAAAGACAAGTATGTAGGTGGTTAGAGGACTGCATGCATAGTGGATAGGGGTTTGAAGCAGTCCATGTGCTAAGGCCTGGGTCAGTGCATGAGTACTTGGGTACTGACTGAATGATTAGAGTACTGCAAGGAGAGTGCCTGGGTGAACTTATAAGTGGTTGGGTTTTGGCGCAGTGAATGGATTAGTACATGGTGCTGAATGGGTCACTACAGTAGTGCAAGGGGAGTAACAGGGTGTTTGCTAGAAGTGTATGGATACTGACTGGAGAATTGAAGGTGTGAAAGACAAGTGTGTAGGTGGTTAGAAGACTGCATGCATAGTGGATAGGGGTTTGAAGCAGTCCGTGTGCTAAGGCCTGGTTCACTGGATGAGTTCATGGGTACTGACTGAATCAGTGGAGTACAGCAAGTAGAGTGCCTGGGTGAATTTATAAGTGGTTGTGTTTTGGCGCAGTGAATGGATTAGTACAGGATGCTGAATGGGTAACTAGAGGAGTGCAAGGGGGTGACAGGGTGTTTGCTGGAAGTGTATGAATACTGACTGTGGAATTGAAGGTGAGAAAGACAAGTGTGTAGGTGGTTAGAGGACTGCATGCATATTGGATCGGCGTTTGAAGCAGTCCATGTGCTAACGCCTGGCTCACTGCATGAGTACTGGCGTACTGACTGAATGATTAGAGTACTGCAAGGAGAGTGCCTGGGTGAATTTATAAGTGGTTGGCTTTTGGCGCAGTGAATGGATTAGTACATGGTGCTGAATGGGTCACTGGAGGAGTGCAAGGGGAGTGACAGGGTGTTTGCTGGAAGTGTATGGATACTGACTGGGGAATTGAAGGTGTGAAAGACAAGTATGTAGTTGGTTAGAAGACTGCATGCATAGTGGATAGGCGTTTGAAGCAGTCCATGTGCTAAGGCCTGGCTCACTGCATGAGTACTTGGGTACTGACTGAATGATTAGACTACTGCAAGGAGAGTGCCTAGGTGAATTTACAAGTGGTTGGGTTTTGGCGAACTAAATGGATTAGTACATGCTGCTGAATGGGTCACTAGAGGAGTGCAAGGGGAGTGACAGGGTGTTTGCTGGAAGTGTATGGATACTGACTGGGGATTTGAACGTGTGAAAGACAAGTGTGTAGGTGGTTAGAGGACTGCATACATAGTGGATAGGGGTTTGAAGCAGTCCATTTGCTAAGGCCTTAGTCACTGGAGGAGTACTTGGGTACTGATTGAATGATTAGAGCACTGCAAGCAGAGTGCCTGGGTGAATTTATAAGTGTTTGGGTTTTGGCACAGTGAATGGATTAGTACATGGTGCTGAATGGGTCAATAGAGGAGCGCAAGGGGAGGGACAGGTTGTTTGCTGGAAGTGGATGGATACTGACTGGGGAATTGAAGGTGTGAAAGACAAGTGTGTAGGTGGTTAGAAGACTGCATACATAGTGGATAGGCGTTTGAAGCAATCTATGTGCTAAGGCCTGGCTCACTGCATGAGTACTTGGGTACTGACTGAATGATTAGAGTACTGCAAGGAGAGTGCCTGGGTGAGTTTATAAATGGTTGGGTTTTGGCACACTAAATGGATTAGTACATGGTGCTGAATGGGTCACTAGAGGAGTGCAAGGGGAGTAACAGGGTGTTTGCTGGAAGTGTATGGATAATGACTGGGGAATTGAAGGTGTGAAAGACAAGTATGTAGGTGGTTAGAAGACTGCATGCATAGTGGATAGGAGTTTGAAGCAGTCCATGTGCTAAGGCCTGGCTCACTGCATGAGTACTTGGGTGCTGACTGAATGATTAGAGTACTGCAAGGAGAGTGCCTGGGTGAATTTTTAAGTGGTTGGCTTTTGGCGCAGTGAATGGATTAGTACATGGTGCTGAATGGGTCACTAGAGGAGTGCAAGGGGAGGGACAGGTTGTTTGCTGGAAGTGTATGGATAATGACTGGGGAATTGAAGGTGTGAAAGACAAGTATGTAGGTGGTTAGAAGACTGCATGCATAGTGGATAGGAGTTTGAAGCAGTCCATGTGCTAAGGCCTGGCTCATTGCATGAGTACTTGGGTACTGACTGAATGATTAGAGTACTGCAAGGAGAGTGCCTGGGTGAGTTTATAAGTGGTTGGGTTTTGGCACACTAAATGGATTAGTATATGGTGCTTGGGTAGGTGGTTAGAAGACTGCATGCATAGTGGATAGGGGTTTGAAGCAGTCCATGTGACAAGGCCTGGTTCACTGGATGAGTACATGGGTACTGACTGAATCATTAGAGTACAGCAAGGAGAGTGCCTGGGTGAATTTATAAGTGGTTGGGTTTTGGCGCAGTGAATGGATTAGTACAGGATGCTGAATTGGTCACTAGGGGAGTGGAAGGGGGGTGAGAGGGTGTTTGCTAGAAATGTATGAGTACTGACTGGGGAATTGAAGGTGATGAAGACAAGTGTGTAGGTGGTTAGAGGACTGCATAGGCGTTTGAAGCAGTCCATGTGCGAAGGCCTGGCTCACTGCATGAGTACTTGGGTACTGACTGAATGATTAGAGTACTGCAAGGAAAGTGCCTGGGTGAATTTAAAAGTGGTTGGGTTTTGGCGGACTAAATGGATTAGTACATGGTGCTGAATGGGTCACTAGAGGAGTGCAAGGGGAGTGACAGGGTGTTAGCTGGAAGTGTTTGGATACTGACTGGGGAATTGAAGGTGTGAAAGACAAGTGTGTAGGTGGTTAGAGGACTGGATACATAGTGGGTAGGGGTTTGAAGCAGTCCATTTGCTAAGGCCTGGGTCACTGGATGAGTACTTGGGTACTGACTGAATGATTAGAGTACTGCATGGAGAGTGCCTGGGTGAACTTATAAGTGGTTGGGTTTTGGCGCAGTGAATGGATTAGTACATGGTGCTGAATGGGTCACTACAGTAGTGCAAGGGGAGTAACAGGGTGTTTGCTAGAAGTGTATGGATACTGACTGGATAATTGAAGGTGTGAAAGACAAGTGTGTAGGTGGTTAGATGACTTCATGCATAGTGGATAGGGGTTTGAAGCAGTCTATGTGCTAAGGCCTGGTTCACTGGATGAGTACTTGGGTACTGACTGAATCATTAGAGTACAGCAAGGAGAGTGCCTGCGTGAATTTATAAGTGGTTGGGTTTTGGCGCAGTGAATGGATTAGTACAGGATGCTGAACGGGTCAATAGAGGAGCGCAAGGGGAGGGACAGGTTGTTTGCTGGAAGTGTATGGATGCTGACTGGGGAATTGAAGGTGTGAAAGACAAGTATGTAGGTGGTTAGAAGACTGCATGCATAGTGGATAGGTGTTTGAAGCAATCCATGTGCTAAGGCCTGGCTCACTGCATGAGTACTTGGGTACTGACTGAATGATTAGAGTACTGCAAGGAGAGTGCATGGGTGAATTTCTAAGTGGTTGGGTTTTGGCGCACTAAATGGATTAGTACATGGTGCTGAATAGGTCGCTAGAGGAGTGCAAGGTGAGTGACAGGGTGTTTGTTGGAAGTGTATGGATAATGACTGGGGAATTGAAGGTGTGATAGACAAGTATGTAGGTGGTTAGAAGACTGCATGCATAGTGGATAGGGGTTTGAAGCAGTCCATGTGCTAAGGCCTGGTTCACTGGATGAGTACATGGGTACTGACTGGATCATTAGAGTACAGCAAGGAGAGTGCCTGGGTGAATTTATAAGTGGTTGGGTTTTGGCGCAGTGAATGGATTAGTACAGGATGCTGAATGGGTCCCTAGGGGAGTGCAAGGGGGGTGGCAGGGTGTTTGCTGGAAATGTATGAATACTGACTGGGGAATTGAAGGTGAGAAAGACAAGTATGTAGGTGGTTGAAGGACTGCATGCATAGTGGATAGGCGTTTGAAGCAGTCCATGTGCTAAGGCCTGGCTCACTGCATGAGTACTGGTGTACTGACTGAATGATTAGAGTACTGCAAGGAGAGTGCCTGGGTGAATTTATAAGTGGTTGGCTTTTGGCGCAGTGAATGGATTAGTACATGGTGCTGAATGGGTCACTGGAGGAGTGCAAGGGGAGTGACAGGGTGTTTGCTGGAAGTCTATGGATACTGACTGGGGAATTGAAGGTGTGAAAGACAAGTATGTAGGTGGTTAGAAGACTGCATGCATAGTGGATAGGCGTTTGAAGCAGTCCATGTGCTAAGGCCTGGCTCACTGCATGAGTACTGGGGTACTGACTGAATGATTAGAGTACTGCAAGGAGAGTGCCTGGGTGAATTTATAAGTGGTTGGGTTTTGGCGCACTAAATGGATTAGTACATGGTGCTGAATGGGTCACTAGAGGAGTGCAAGGGGAGTGACAGGGTGTTTGCTGGAAGTGTATGGATACAGGCTGGGGAATTGAAGGTGTGAAAGACAAGTGTGTAGGTGGTTAGAGGACTGCATGCATAGTGGATAGGCGTTTGAAGCAGTCCATGTGCGAAGGCCTGGCTCAGCGCATGAGTACTTGGGTACTGACTGAATGATTAGAGTACTGCAAGGAGAGTGCCTGGGTGAACTTATAAGTGGTTGGGTTTTGCACAGTAAATGGATTAGTACATGGTGCTGAATGGGTCACTACAGTAGTGCAAGGGGAGTAACAGGGTGTTTGCTAGAAGTGTATGGATACTGACTGGAGAATTGAAGGTGTGAAAGACAAGTGTGTAGGTGGTTAGAAGACTGCATGCATAGTGGATAGGGGTTTGAAGCAGTCCATGTGCGAAGGCCTGGCTCACTGCATGAGTACTTGGGTACTGACTGAATGATTAGAGTACTGCAAGGAAAGTGCCTGGGTGAATTTAAAAGTGGTTGGGTTTTGGCGGACTAAATGGATTAGTACATGGTGCTGAATGGGTCACTAGAGGAGTGCAAGGGGAGTTAAAGGGTGTTTGCTGGAAGTGTATGGATACTGACTGGGGAATTGAAGGTGTGAAAGACAAGTGTGTAGGTGGTTAGAGGACTGGATACATAGTGGGTAGGGGTTTGAAGCAGTCCATTTGCTAAGGCCTGGGTCACTGGATGAGTACTTGGGTACTGACTGAATGATTAGAGTACTGCATGGAGAGTGCCTGGGTGAACTTATAAGTGGTTGGGTTTTGGCGCAGTGAATGGATTAGTACATGGTGCTGAATGGGTCACTAAAGTAGTGCAAGGGGAGTAACAGGGTGTTTGCTAGAAGTGTATGGATACTGACTGGATAATTGAAGGTGTGAAAGACAAGTGTGTAGGTGGTTAGAAGACTGCATGCATAGTGGATAGGGGTTTGAAGCAGTCCATGTGCTAAGACCTGGTTCACTGGATGAGTACATGGGTACTGACTGAATCATTAGAGTACAGCAAGGAGAGTGCCTGGGTGAATTTAAAAGTGGTTGGGTTTTGGCGGACTAAATGGATTAGTACATGGTGCTGAATGGGTCACTAGAGGAGTGCAAGGGGAGTTAAAGGGTGTTTGCTGGAAGTGTATTGATACTGACTGGGGAATTGAAGGTGTGAAAGACAAGTGTGTAGGTGGTTAGAGGACTGGATACATAGTGGGTAGGGGTTTGAAGCAGTCCATTTGCTAAGGCCTGGGTCACTGGATGAGTACTTGGGTACTGACTGAATGATTAGAGTACTGCATGGAGAGTGCCTGGGTGAACATATAAGTGGTTGGGTTTTGGCGCAGTGAATGGATTAGTACATGGTGCTGAATGGGTCACTACAGTAGTGCAAGGGGAGTAACAGGGTGTTTGCTAGAAGTGTATGGATACTGACTGGATAATTGAAGGTGTGAAAGACAAGTGTGTAGGTGGTTAGAAGACTGCATGCATAGTGGATAGGGGTTTGAAGCAGTCCATGTGCTAAGACCTGGTTCACTGGATGAGTACATGGGTACAGACTGAATGATTAGAGTACTGCAAGGAGAGTGCCTGGGTGAATTTATAAGTGGTTGGGTTTTGGTGCAGTGAATGGATTAGTACAGGATGCTGAACGGGTCAATAGAGGAGCGCAAGGGGAGGGACAGGTTGTTTGCTGGAAGTGTATGGATACTGACTGGGGAATTGAAGGTGTGAAAGACAAGTATGTAGGTGGTTAGAAGACTGCATGCATAGTGGATAGGTGTTTGAAGCAATCCATGTGCTAAGGCCTGACTCACTGCATGAGTACTTGGGTACAGACTGAATGATTAGAGTACTGCAAGGAGAGTGCCTGGGTGAATTTATAAGTGGTTGGGTTTTGGCGCACTAAATGGATTAGTACATGGTGCTGAATGGGTCACTAGAGGAGTGCAAGGGGAGTGACAGGGTGTTTGCTGGAGGTATATGGATAATGACTGGGGAATTGAAGGTGTGATAGACAAGTATGTAGGTGGTTAGAAGACTGCATGCATAGTGGATAGGGGTTTGAAGCAGTCCATGTGCTAAGGCCTGGTTCACTGGATGAGTACATGGGTACTGACTGAATCATTAGAGTACAGCAAGGAGAGTGCCTGGGTGAATTTATAAGTGGTTGGGTTTTGGCGCAGTGAATGGATTAGTACAGGATGCTGAATGGGTCCCTAGGGGAGTGCAAGGGCGGTGGCAGGGTGTTTGCTGGAAATGTATGAATACTGACTGGGGAATTGAAGGTGAGAAAGACAAGTATGTAGGTGGTTAGAGGACTGCATGCATAGTGGATAGGCGTTTGAAGCAGTCCATGTGCTAAGGCCTGGCTCACTGCATGAGTACTGGGGTACTGACTGAATGATTAGAGTACTGCAAGGAGAGTGCCTGGGTGAATTTATAAGTGGTTGGGTTTTGGCGCACTAAATGGATTAATACATGGTGCTGAATGGGTCACTAGAGGAGTGCAAGGGGAGTGGCAGGGTGTTTGCTGGAAGTGTATGGATACAGGCTGGGGAATTGAAGGTGTGAAAGACAAGTGTGTAGGTGGTTAGAGGACTGCAGGCATAGTGGATAGGCGTTTGAAGCAGTCCATGTGCTAAGGCCTGGCTCAGCGCATGAGTACTTGGGTACTGACTGAATGATTAGAGTACTGCAAGGAGAGTGCCTGGGTGAACTTATAAGTGGTTGGGTTTTGGCACAATGAATGGATTAGTACATGGTGCTGAATGGGTCACTACAGTAGTGCAAGGGGAGTAACAGGGTGTTTGCTAGAAGTGTATGGATACTGACTGGATAATTGAAGGTGTGAAAGACAAGTGTGTAGGTGGTTAGAAGACTGCATGCATAGTGGATAGGGGTTTGAAGCAGTCTATGTGCTAAGGCCTGGTTCACTGGATGAGTACATGGGTACTAACTGAATCATTAGAGTACTGCAAGGAGAGTGCCTGGGTGAATTTATAAGTGGTTGGCTTTTGGCGCAGTGAATGGATTAGTACATGGTGCTGAATGGGTCACTGGAGGAGTGCAAGGGGAGTGACAGGGTGTTTGCTGGAAGTCTATGGATACTGACTGGGGAATTGAAGGTGTGAAATACAAGTATGTAGGTGGTTAGAAGACTGCATGCATAGTGGATAGGCGTTTGAAGCAGTCCATGTGCTAAGGCCTGGCTCACTGCATGAGTACTTGGGTACTGACTGAATGATTAGAGTACTGCAAGGAAAGTGCCTGGGAGAATTTATAAGTGGTTGGGTTTTGGCGCACTAAATGGATTAGTACATGGTGCTGAATGGGTCACTAGAGGAGTGCAAGGGGAGTGACAGGGTGTTTGCTGGGAGTGTATGGATAATGACTGGGGAATTGAAGGTGTGAAAGACAAGTGTGTAGGTGGTTAGAGGACTGCATACATAGGGGATAGGGGTTTGAAGCAGTCCATTTGCTAAGGCCTGGGTCACTGGATGAGTACTTGGGTACTGACTGAATGATTAGAGTACTGCAAGGAGAGTGCCTGGGTGAATTTATAAGTGTTTGAGTTTTGGCACAGTGAATGGATTAGTACATGGTGCTGAATGGGTCAATAGAGGATTGCAAGGGGAGTGACAGGGTGTTTGCTGGTGTGTAAAGATACTAACTGGGGAATTGAATGTGTGAAAGACAAGTGTGTAGGTGGTTAGAGGACTGCATGCATAGTGGATAGGGGTTTGAAGCAGTCCATGTGCTAAGGCCTAGGTCACTGGATGAGTACTTGGATTCTGACTGAATGATTAGAGTACTGCAAGGAGAGTACCTGGGTGATTTTATAAGTGTTTGGGTTTTGGCGCAGTGAATGGATTAGTACATTGTGCTGAATGGGACACTAGAGGAGTGAAAGGGGAGTGACAGGGTGTTTGCTGGAAGTGTATGGATACGGACTGGGGAATTGATGGTGAGAAAGACAAGTGTGTAGGTGGTTAGAGGACTGCATGCATAGTGGATAGGCGTTTGAAGCAGTCCATGTGCTAAGGCCTGGCTCACTGCATGAGTACTGGGGTACTGACTGAATGATTAGAGTACTGCAAGGAGAGTGCCTGGATGAACTTATAAGTGGTTGGCTTTTGGCGCAGTGAATGGATTAGTACATGGTGCTGAATGGGTCACTAGAGGAGCGCAAGGGGAGGGACAGGTTGTTTGCTGGAAGTGTATGGATACTGACTGGGGAATTGAAGGTGTGAAAGACAAGTATGTAGGTGTTTAGAAGACTGCATGCATAGTGGATAGGTGTTTGAAGCAGTCCATGTGCTAAGGCCTGGCTCACTGCATGAGTACTTGGGTACTGACTGAATGATTAGAGTACTGCAAGGAGAGTGCCTGGGTGAATTTATAAGTGGTTGGGTTTTGGTGCACTAAATGGATTAGTACATGGTGCTGAATGGGTCACTAGAGGAGTGCAAGGGGAGTGACAGGGTGTTTGCTGGAAGTGTATGGATAATGACTGGGGAATTGAACGTGTGAAAGACAAGTGTGTAGGTGGTTAGAGGACTGCATACATAGGGGATAGGGGTTTGAAGCAGTCCATTTGCTAAGGCCTGGGTCACTGGATGAGTACTTGGGTACTGACTGAATGATTAGAGTACTGCAAGGAGAGTGCCTGGGTGAATTTATAAGTGTTTGGGTTTTGGCACAGTGAATGGATTAGTACATGGTGCTGAATGGGTCAATAGAGGATTGCAAGGGGAGTGACAGGGTGTTTGCTGGAGTGTAAAGATACTGACTGGGGAATTGAATGTGTGAAAGACAAGTGTGTAGGTGGTTAGAGGACTGCATGCATAGTGGATAGGGGTTTGAAGCAGTCCATGTGCTAAGGCCTGGCTCACTGCATGAGTACTTGGGTACTGACTGAATGATTAGACTACTAGAAGGAGAGTGCCTGGGTGAATTTACAAGTGGTTGAGGTTTGGCAAACTAAATGGATTAGTACAGTGTGCTGAATGGGTCACTAGAGGAGTGCAAGGGGAGTGACAGGGTGTTTGCTGGAAGTGTATGGATACTGACTGGGGAATTGAACGTGTGAAAGACAAGTGTGTAGGTGGTTAGAGGACTGCATACATAGTGGATAGGTGTTTGAAGCAGTCCATTTGCTAAGGCCTGGGTCACTGGATGAGTACTTGGGTACTGACTGAATGATTAGAGCACTGCAAGCAGAGTGCCTGGGTGAATTTATAAGTGTTTGGGTTTTGGCACAGTGAATGGATTAGTACATGGTGCTGAATGGGTCAATAGAGGAGCGCAAGGGGAGGGACAGGTTGTTTGCTGGAAGTGTATGGATACTGACTGGGGAACTGAAGGTGTGAAAGACAAGTGTGTAGGTGGTTAGAAGACTGCATACATAGTGGATAGGCGTTTGAAGCAATCCATGTGCTAAGGCCTGGCTCACTGCATGAGTACTTGGGTACTGACTGAATGATTAGAGTACTGCAAGGAGAGTGCCTGGGTGAATTTATAAGTGGTTGGGTTTTGGTGCACTAAATGGATTAGTACATGGTGCTGAATGGGTCACTAGAGGAGTGCAAGGGGAGTGACAGGGTGTTTGCTGGAAGTGTATGGATAATGACTGGGGAATTGAAGGTGTGATAGACAAGTATGTAGGTGGTTAGAAGACTGCATGCATAGTGGATAGGGGTTTGAAGCAGTCCATGTGCTAAGGCCTGGTTCACTGGATGAGTACATGGGTACTGACTGAATCATTAGAGTACAGCAAGGAGAGTGCCTGGGTGAATTTATAAGCGGTTGGCTTTTGGCGCAGTGAATGGATTAGTACATGGTGCTGAATGGGTCACTGGAGGAGTGCAAGGGGAGTGACAGGGTGTTTGCTGGAAGTGTATGGATACTGACTGGGGAATTGAAGTTGAGAAAGACAAGTATGTAGGTGGTGAGAGGACTGCATGCATAGTGGATAGGCGTTTGAAGCAGTCCATGTGCTAAGGCCTGGCTCACTGCATGAGTACTGGGGTACTGACTGAATGATTAGAGTACTGCAAGGAGAGTGCCTGGGTGAATTTATAAGTGGTTGGGTTTTGGCGCACTAAATGGATTAGTACATGGTGCTGAATGGGTCACTAGAGGAGTGCAAGGGGAGTGACAGGTTGTTTGCTGGAAGTGTATGGATACAGGCTGGGGAATTAAAGGTGTGAAAGACAAGTGTGTAGGTGGTTAGAGGACTGCATGCATAGTGGATAGGCGTTTGAAGCAGTCCATGTGCTAAGGCCTGGCTCAGTGCATGAGTACTTGGGTACTGACTGAATGATTAGAGTACTGCAAGGAGAGTGCCTGGGTGAACTTATAAGTGGTTGGGTTTTGGCGCAGTGAATGGATTAGTACAGGATGCTGAATGGGTCACTAGGGGAGTGCAAGGGGGGTGAGAGGGTGTTTGCTAGAAATGTATGAGTACTGACTGGGGAATTGAAGGTGATGAAGACAAGTGTGTAGGGGGGAACAACCTTTACAACGCAACTTTTACAACGCACTACCATTACAACGCATTTTTTACAACGCATAATCCATTACAACGCATGATATTACAACGCATGACACTACAACGCATTTTTAAAAACTACCTTTACAACGCATTCCATTACAACGCATACTACCATTACAACGCATACCATTACAACGCATAATATTACACTATACTATCCAACACTTACCCTACTGATGCACCCCCTGGAGTTAGAATAGTAATTTTTACCCCTATACTATCCAACACTTACCCTACTGATGCACCCCCTGGAGTTAGAATAGTAATTTTTACCCCTACACTATCCAACACTTACCCTACTGATGCACCCCCTGGAGTTAGAATAGTAATTTTTACCCCTATACTATCCAACACTTACCCTACTGATGCACCCCCTGGAGTTAGAATAGTAATTTTTACCCCTATACTATCCAACACTTACCCTACTGATGCACCCCCTGGAGTTAGAATAGTAATTTTTACCCCTATACTATCCAACACTTACCCTACTGTTGCACCCCCTGGAGTTAGAATAGTAATTTTTACCCCTATACTATCCAACACTTTCCCTACTGTTGCACCCCCTGGAGTTAGAATAGTAATTTTTACCCCTACACTATCCAACACTTACCCTACTGTTGCACCCCCTGGAGTTAGAATAGTAATTTTTACCCCTACACTATCCAACACTTACCCTACTGTTGCACCCCCTGGAGTTAGAATAGTAATTTTTACCCCTACACTATCCAACACTTACCCTACTGTTGCACCCCCTGGAGTTAGAATAGTAATTTTTACCCTTATACTATCTAATACTTACCTTAAATGTAATTTAATATTATGCGTTGTAATGGTATGCGTTGTAAAGGTAGTATGCGTTGTAATGGTAGTGCGTTGTAAAGGTATTTTTTAAAAATGCGTTGTAGTGTCATGCGTTGTAATGTCATGCGTTGTAATGTATTATGCGTTGTAAAAAATGCGTTGTAAGTGCATGCGTTGTAATAGTGTGCGTTGTAACGTCATACATCCGTGTGTAGGTGGTTAGAGGACTGCATGCATAGTGGATAGGCGTTTGAAGCAGTCCATGTGCGAAGGCCTGGCTCACTGCATGAGTACTTGGGTACTGACTGAATGATTAGACTACTAGAAGGAGAGTGCCTGGGTGAATTTACAAGTGGTTGAGGTTTGGCAAACTAAATGGATTAGTACAGTGTGCTGAATGGGTCACTAGAGGAGTGCAAGGGGAGTGACAGGGTGTTTGCTGGAAGTGTATGGATACTGACTGGGGAATTGAACGTGTGAAAGACAAGTGTGTAGGTGGTTAGAGGACTGCATACATAGTGGATAGGTGTTTGAAGCAGTCCATTTGCTAAGGCCTGGGTCACTGGATGAGTACTTGGGTACTGACTGAATGATTAGAGCACTGCAAGCAGAGTGCCTGGGTGAATTTATAAGTGTTTGGGTTTTGGCACAGTGAATGGATTAGTACATGGTGCTGAATGGGTCAATAGAGGAGCGCAAGGGGAGGGACAGGTTGTTTGCTGGAAGTGTATGGATACTGACTGGGGAACTGAAGGTGTGAAAGACAAGTGTGTAGGTGGTTAGAAGACTGCATACATAGTGGATAGGCGTTTGAAGCAATCCATGTGCTAAGGCCTGGCTCACTGCATGAGTACTTGGGTACTGACTGAATGATTAGAGTACTGCAAGGAGAGTGCCTGGGTGAATTTATAAGTGGTTGGGTTTTGGCGCACTAAATGGATTGGTACATGGTGCTGAATGGGTCACTAGAGGAGTGCCAGGGGAGTGACAGGGTGTTTTCTGGAAGTGTATGGATAATGACTGGGGAATTGAAGGTGTGATAGACAAGTATGTAGGTGGTTAGAAGACTGCATGCATAGTGGATAGGAGTTTGAAGCAGTCCATGTGCTAAGGCCTGGCTCACTGCATGAGTACTTGGGTACTGACTGAATGATTAGAGTACTGCAAGGAGAGTGCCTGGGTGAGTTTATAAGTGGTTGGGTTTTGGCGCAGTGAATGTGTTAGTACATGGTGCTGAATGGGTCACTACAGTAGTGCAAGGGGAGTAACAGTGTGTTTGCTAGAAGTGTATGGATACTGACTGGAGAATTGAAGGTGTGAAAGACAAGTGTGTAGGTGGTTAGAAGACTGCACACATAGTGGATAGGCGTTTGAAGCAATCCATGTGCCAAGGCCTGGCTCACTGCATGAGTACTTGGGTACTGACTGAATGATTAGAGTACTGCAAGGAGAGTGCCTGGGTGAATTTATAAGTGGTTGGGTTTTGGCGCACTAAATGGATTGGTACATGGTGCTGAATGGGTCACTGGAGGAGTGCCAGGGGAGTGACAGGGTGTTTTCTGGAAGTGTATGGATAATGACTGGGGAATTGAAGGTGTGATAGACAAGTATGTAGGTGGTTAGAAGACTGCATGCATAGTGGATAGGCGTTTGAAGCAATCCATGTGCCAAGGCCTGGTTCACTGGATGAGTACATGGGTACTGACTGAATCATTAGAGTACAGCAAGGAGAGTGCCTGGGTGAATTTATAAGTGGTTGGGTTTTGGCGCAGTGAATGGATTAGTACAGGATGCTGAATGGGTCACTAGGGGAGTGCAAGGGGGGTGAGAGGGTGTTTGCTAGAAATGTATGAGTACTGACTGGGGAATTGAAGGTGATGAAGACAAGTGTGTAGGTGGTTAGAGGACTGCATGCATAGTGGATAGGCGTTTGAAGCAGTCCATGTGCGAAGGCCTGGCTCACTGCATGAGTACTTGGGTACTGACTGAATGATTAGAGTACTGCAAGGAAAGTGCCTGGGTGAATTTAAAAGTGGTTGGGTTTTGGCGGACTAAATGGATTTGTTCATGGTGCTGAATGGGTCACTAGAGGAGTGCAAGGGGAGTGACAGGGTGTTTGCTGGAAGTGTATGGATACTGACTGGGGAATTGAAGGTGTGAAAGACAAGTGTGTAGGTGGTTAGAGGACTGGATACATAGTGGGTAGGGGTTTGAAGCAGTCCATTTGCTAAGGCCTGGGTCACTGGATGAGTACTTGGGTACTAACTGAATGATTAGAGTACTGCATGGAGAGTGCCTGGGTGAACTTATAAGTGGTTGGGTTTTGGCGCAGTGAATGGATTAGTACATGGTGCTGAATGGGTCACTACAGTAGTGCAAGGGGAGTAACAGGGTGTTTGCTAGAAGTGTATGGATACTGACTGGATAATTGAAGGTGTGAAAGACAAGTGTGTAGATGGTTAGAAGACTGCATGCATAGTGGATAGGGGTTTGAAGCAGTCCATGTGCTAAGGCCTGGTTCACTGGATGAGTACATGGGTACTGACTGAATCATTAGAGTACAGCAAGGAGAGTCCCTGGGTGAATTTATAAGTGGTTGGGTTTTGGCGCAGTGAATGGATAAATACAGGATGCTGAACGGGTCAATAGAAGAGCGCAAGGGGAGGGACAGGTTGTTTGCTGGAAGTGTATGGATACTGACTGGGGAATTGAAGGTGTGAAAGACAAGTATGTAGGTGGTTAGAAGACTGCATGCATAGTGGATAGGCGTTTGAAGCAATCCATGTGCTAAGGCCTGGCTCACTGCATGAGTACTTGGGTACTGACTGAATGATTAGAGTACTGCAAGGAGAGTCCCTGGGTGAGTTTATAAGTGGTTGGGTTTTGGCACACTAAATGGATTAGTATATAGTGCTGAATGGGTCACTAGAGGAGTGCAAGGGGAGTGACAGGGTGTTTGCTGGAAGTGTATGGATACTGACTGGGGAATTGAAGGTGTGAAAGTCAAGTGTGTAGGTGGTTAGAAGACTGCATGCATAGTGGAAAGGAGTTTGAAGCAGTCCATGTGCTAAGGCCTGGCTCACTGCATGAGTACTTGGGTACTGACTGAATGATTAGAGTACTGCAAGGAGAGTGCCTTGGTGAGTTTATAAGTGGTTGGGTTTTGGCGCAGTGAATGTGTTAGTACATGGTGCTGAATGGGTCACTACAATAGTGCAAGGGGAGTAACAGGGTGTTTGCTAGAAGTGTATGGATACTGACTGGAGAATTGAAGGTGTGAAAGACAAGTGTGCATGTGGTTAGAAGACTGCATGCATAGTGGATAGGGGTTTGAAGCAGTCCATGTGCTAAGGCCTGGTTCACTGGATGAGTACATGGGTACTGACTGAATGATTAGAGTACTGCAAGGAGAGTGCCTGGGTGAATTTTTAAGTGGTTGGCTTTTGGCGCAGTGAATGGATTAGTACATGGTGCTGAATGGGTCACTGGAGGAGTGCAAGGGGAGTGACAGGGTGTTTGCTGGAAGTGTATGGATTCTGACTGGGGAATTGAAGGTGTGAAAGACAAGTATGTAGGTGGTTAGAAGACTGCATGCATAGTGGATAGGCGTTTGAAGCAGTCTATGTGCTAAGGCCTGGCTCACTGCATGAGTACTTGGGTACTGACTGAATGATTAGACTACTAGAAGGAGAGTGCCTGGGTGAATTTACAAGTGGTTGGGTTTTGGCGAACTAAATGGATTAGTACATGGTGCTGAATGGGTCACTACAGTAGTGCAAGGGGAGTAACAGGGTGTTTGCTAGAAGTGTATGGATACTGACTGGAGAATTGAAGGTGATGAAGACAAGTGTGTAGGTGGTTAGAGGACTGCATGCATAGTGGATAGGCGTTTGAAGCAGTCCATGTGCGAATGCCTGGCTCACTGCGTGAGTACTTGGGTACTGACTGAATGATTAGAGTACTGCAAGGAAAGTGCCTGGGTGAATTTAAAAGTGGTTGGGTTTTGGCGGACTAAATGGATTTGTACATGGTGCTGAATGGGTCACTACAGTAGTGCAAGGGGAGTAACAGGGTGTTTGCTAGAAGTGTATGGATACTGACTGGATAATTGAAGGTGTGAAAGACAAGTGTGTAGATGGTTAGAAGACTGCATGCATAGTGGATAGGGGTTTGAAGCAGTCCATGTGCTAAGGCCTGGTTCACTGGATGAGTACATGGGTACTGACTGAATCATTAGAGTACAGCAAGGAGAGTGCCTGGGTGAATTTATAAGTGGTTGGGTTTTGGCACAGTGAATGGATTAGTACAGGATGCTGAACGGGTCAATAGAGGAGCGCAAGGGGAGGGACAGGTTGTTTGCTGGAAGTGTATGGATACTGACTGGGGAATTGAAGGTGTGAAAGACAAGTATGTAGGTGGTTAGAAGACTGCATGCATAGTGGATAGGCGTTTGAAGCAATCCATGTGCTAAGGCCTGGCTCACTGCATGAGTACTTGGGTACTGACTGAATGATTAGAGTACTGCAAGGAGAGTCCCTGGGTGAGTTTATAAGTGGTTGGGTTTTGGCACACTAAATGGATTAGTATATGGTGCTGAATGGGTCACTAGTGGAGTGCAAGGGGAGTGACAGGGTGTTTGCGGGAAGTGTATGGATACTGACTGGGGAATTGAAGGTGTGAAAGTCAAGTGTGTAGGTGGTTAGAAGACTGCATGCATAGTGGATAGGCGTTTGAAGCAGTCCATGTGCTAAGGCCTGGCTCAGTGCATGAGTACTTGGGTACTGACTGAATGATTAGAGTACTGCAAGGAGAGTGCCTGGGTGAACTTATAAGTGGTTGGGTTTTGGCACAGTGAATGGATTAGTACATGGTGCTGAATGGGTCACTACAGTAGTGCAAGGGGAGTAACAGGGTGTTTACAAGAAGTGTATGGATACTGACTGGAGAATTGAAGGTGTGAAAGACAAGTGTGCATGTGGTTAGAAGACTGCATGCATAGTGGATAGGGGTTTGAAGCAGTCCATGTGCTAAGGCCTGGTTCACTGGATGAGTACATGGGTACTGACTGAATGATTAGAGTACTGCAAGGAGAGTGCCTGGGTGAATTGAATTTTTAAGTGGTTGGCTTTTGGCGCAGTGAATGGATTAGTACATGGTGCTGAATGGGTCACTGGAGGAGTGCAAGGGGAGTGACAGGGTGTTTGCTGGAAGTGTATGGATTCTGACTGGGGAATTGAAGGTGATGAAGACAAGTGTGTAGGTGGTTAGAGGACTGCATGCATAGTGGATAGGCGTTTGAAGCAGTCCATGTGCGAAGGCCTGGCTCACTGCATGAGTACTTGGGTACTGACTGAATGATTAGAGTACTGCAAGGAAAGTGCCTGGGTGAATTTAAAAGTGGTTGGGTTTTGGCGGACTAAATGGATTTGTACATGGTGCTGAATGGGTCACTAGAGGAGTGCAAGGGGAGTGACAGGGTGTTTGCTGGAAGTGTATGGATACTGACTGGGGAATTGAAGGTGTGAAAGACAAGTGTGTAGGTGGTTAGAGGACTGGATACATAGTGGATAGGCGTTTGAAGCAGTCCATGTGCGAATGCCTGGCTCACTGCATGAGTACTTGGGTACTGACTGAATGATTAGAGTACTGCAAGGAAAGTGCCTGGGTGAATTTAAAAGTGGTTGGGTTTTGGCGGACTAAATGGATTTGTACATGGTGCTGAATGGGTCACTACAGTAGTGCAAGAGGAGTAACAGGGTGTTTGCTAGAAGTGTATGGATACTGACTGGATAATTGAAGGTGTGAAAGACAAGTGTGTAGATGGTTAGAAGACTGCATGCATAGTGGATAGGGGTTTGAAGCAGTCCATGTGCTAAGGCCTGGTTCACTGGATGAGTACATGGGTACTGACTGAATCATTAGAGTACAGCAAGGAGAGTGCCTGGGTGAATTTATAAGTGGTTGGGTTTTGGCACAGTGAATGGATTAGTACAGGATGCTGAACGGGTCAATAGAGGAGCGCAAGGGGAGGGACAGGTTGTTTGCTGGAAGTGTATGGATACTGACTGGGGAATTGAAGGTGTGAAAGACAAGTATGTAGGTGGTTAGAAGACTGCATGCATAGTGGATAGGCGTTTGAAGCAATCCATGTGCTAAGGCCTGGCTCACTGCATGAGTACTTAGGTACTGACTGAATGATTAGAGTACTGCAAGGAGAGTCCCTGGGTGAGTTTATAAGTGGTTGGGTTTTGGCACACTAAATGGATTAGTATATGGTGCTGAATGGGTCACTAGTGGAGTGCAAGGGGAGTGACAGGGTGTTTGCGGGAAGTGTATGGATACTGACTGGGGAATTGAAGGTGTGAAAGTCAAGTGTGTAGGTGGTTAGAAGACTGCATGCATAGTGGATAGGCGCTTGAAGCAGTCCATGTGCTAAGGCCTGGCTCAGTGCATGAGTACTTGGGTACTGACTGAATGATTAGAGTACTGCAAGGAGAGTGCCTGGGTGAACTTATAAGTGGTTGGGTTTTGGCACAGTGAATGGATTAGTACATGGTGCTGAATGGGTCACTACAGTAGTGCAAGGGGAGTAACAGGGTGTTTACAAGAAGTGTATGGATACTGACTGGAGAATTGAAGGTGTGAAAGACAAGTGTGCATGTGGTTAGAAGACTGCATGCATAGTGGATAGGGGTTTGAAGCAGTCCATGTGCTAAGGCCTGGTTCACTGGATGAGTACATGGGTACTGACTGAATGATTAGAGTACTGCAAGGAGAGTGCCTGGGTGAATTTAATTTTTAAGTGGTTGGCTTTTGGCGCAGTGAATGGATTAGTACATGGTGCTGAATGGGTCACTGGAGGAGTGCAAGGGGAGTGACAGGGTGTTTGCTGGAAGTGTATGGATTCTGACTGGGGAATTGAAGGTGATGAAGACAAGTGTGTAGGTGGTTAGAGGACTGCATGCATAGTGGATAGGCGTTTGAAGCAGTCCATGTGCGAAGGCCTGGCTCACTGCATGAGTACTTGGGTACTGACTGAATGATTAGAGTACTGCAAGGAAAGTGCCTGGGTGAATTTAAAAGTGGTTGGGTTTTGGCGGACTAAATGGATTTGTACATGGTGCTGAATGGGTCACTAGAGGAGTGCAAGGGGAGTGACAGGGTGTTTGCTGGAAGTGAATGGATACTGACTGGGGAATTGAAGGTGTGAAAGACAAGTGTGTAGGTGGTTAGAGGACTGGATACATAGTGGGTAGGGGTTTGAAGCAGTCCATTTGCTAAGGCCTGGGTCACTGGATGAGTACTTGGGTACTAACTGAATGATTAGAGTACTGCATGGAGAGTGCCTGGGTGAACTTATAAGTGGTTGGGTTTTGGCGCAGTGAATGGATTAGTACATGGTGCTGAATGGGTCACTACAGTAGTGCAAGGGGAGTAACAGGGTGTTTGCTAGAAGTGTATGGATACTGACTGGATAATTGAAGGTGTGAAAGACAAGTGTGTAGATGGTTAGAAGACTGCATGCATAGTGGATAGGGGTTTGAAGCAGTCCATGTGCTAAGGCCTGGTTCACTGGATGAGTACATGGGTACTGACTGAATCATTAGAGTACAGCAAGGAGAGTGCCTGGGTGAATTTATAAGTGGTTGGGTTTTGGCGCAGTGAATGGATAAATACAGGATGCTGAACGGGTCAATAGAAGAGCGCAAGGGGAGGGACAGGTTGTTTGCTGGAAGTGTATGGATACTGACTGGGGAATTGAAGGTGTGAAAGACAAGTATGTAGGTGGTTAGAAGACTGCATGCATAGTGGATAGGCGTTTGAAGCAATCCATGTGCTAAGGCCTGGCTCACTGCATGAGTACTTGGGTACTGACTGAATGATTAGAGTACTGCAAGGAGAGTCCCTGGGTGAGTTTATAAGTGGTTGGGTTTTGGCACACTAAATGGATTAGTATATGGTGCTGAATGGGTCACTAGAGGAGTGCAAGGGGAGTGACAGGGTGTTTGCTGGAAGTGTATGGATACAGACTGGGGAATTGAAGGTGTGAAAGTCAAGTGTGTAGGTGGTTAGAAGACTGCATGCATAGTGGAAAGGAGTTTGAAGCAGTCCATGTGCTAAGGCCTGGCTCACTGCATGAGTACTTGGGTACTGACTGAATGATTAGAGTACTGCAAGGAGAGTGCCTTGGTGAGTTTATAAGTGGTTGGGTTTTGGCGCAGTGAATGTGTTAGTACATGGTGCTGAATGGGTCACTACAGTAGTGCAAGGGGAGTAACAGGGTGTTTGCTAGAAGTGTATGGATACTGACTGGAGAATTGAAGGTGTGAAAGACAAGTGTGCATGTGGTTAGAAGACTGCATGCATAGTGGATAGGGGTTTGAAGCAGTCCATGTGCTAAGGCCTGGTTCACTGGATGAGTACATGGGTACTGACTGAATGATTAGAGTACTGCAAGGAGAGTGCCTGGGTGAATTTTTACGTGATTGGCTTTTGGCGCAGTGAATGGATTAGTACATGGTGCTGAATGGGTCACTGGAGGAGTGCAAGGGGAGTGACAGGGTGTTTGCTGGAAGTGTATGGATACTGACTGGGGAATTGAAGGTGTGAAAGACAAGTATGTAGGTGGTTAGAAGACTGCATGCATAGTGGATAGGCGTTTGAAGCAGTCCATGTGCTAAGGCCTGGCTCACTGCATGAGTACTTGGGTACTGACTGAATGATTATACTACTAGAAGGAGAGTGCCTGGAAGAATTTACAAGTGGTTGGGTTTTGGCGAACTAAATGGATTAGTACATGGTGCTGAATGGGTCACTACAGTAGTGCAAGGGGAGTAACAGGGTGTTTGCTAGAAGTGTATGGATACTGACTGGAGAATTGAAGGTGATGAAGACAAGTGTGTAGGTGGTTAGAGGACTGCATGCATAGTGGATAGGCGTTTGAAGCAGTCCATGTGCGAATGCCGGGCTCACTGCATGAGTACTTGGGTACTGACTGAATGATTAGAGTACTGCAAGGAAAGTGCCTGGGTGAATTTAAAAGTGGTTGGGTTTTGGCGGACTAAATGGATTTGTACATGGTGCTGAATGGGTCACTACAGTAGTGCAAGGGGAGTAACAGGGTGTTTGCTAGAAGTGTATGGATACTGACTGGATAATTGAAGGTGTGAAAGACAAGTGTGTAGATGGTTAGAAGACTGCATGCATAGTGGATAGGGGTTTGAAGCAGTCCATGTGCTAAGGCCTGGTTCACTGGATGAGTACATGGGTACTGACTGAATCATTAGAGTACAGCAAGGAGAGTGCCTGGGTGAATTTATAAGTGGTTGGGTTTTGGCACAGTGAATGGATTAGTACAGGATGCTGAACGGGTCAATAGAGGAGCGCAAGGGGAGGGACAGGTTGTTTGCTGGAAGTGTATGGATACTGACTGGGGAATTGAAGGTGTGAAAGACAAGTATGTAGGTGGTTAGAAGACTGCATGCATAGTGGATAGGTGTTTAAAGCAATCCATGTGCTAAGGCCTGGCTCACTGCATGAGTACTTGGGTACTGACTGAATGATTAGAGTACTGCAAGGAGAGTCCCTGGGTGAGTTTATAAGTGGTTGGGTTTTGGCACACTAAATGGATTAGTATATGGTGCTGAATGGGTCACTAGTGGAGTGCAAGGGGAGTGACAGGGTGTTTGCGGGAAGTGTATGGATACTGACTGGGGAATTGAAGGTGTGAAAGTCAAGTGTGTAGGTGGTTAGAAGACTGCATGCATAGTGGATAGGCGTTTGAAGCAGTCCATGTGCTAAGGCCTGGCTCAGTGCATGAGTACTTGGGTACTGACTGAATGATTAGAGTACTGCAAGGAGAGTGCCTGGGTGAACTTATAAGTGGTTGGGTTTTGGCACAGTGAATGGATTAGTACATGGTGCTGAATGGGTCACTACAGTAGTGCAAGGGGAGTAACAGGGTGTTTACAAGAAGTGTATGGATACTGACTGGAGAATTGAAGGTGTGAAAGACAAGTGTGCATGTGGTTAGAAGACTGCATGCATAGTGGATAGGGGTTTGAAGCAGTCCATGTGCTAAGGCCTGGTTCACTGGATGAGTACATGGGTACTGACTGAATGATTAGAGTACTGCAAGGAGAGTGCCTGGGTGAATTTTTAAGTGGTTGGCTTTTGGCGCAGTGAATGGATTAGTACATGGTGCTGAATGGGTCACTGGAGGAGTGCAAGGGGAGTGACAGGGTGTTTGCTGGAGTGTATAGATTCTGACTGGGGAATTGAAGGTGTGAAAGACAAGTGTGTAGGTGTTTAGAGGACTGCATGCATAGTGGATAGGGGTTTGAAGCAGTCCATGTGCTAACGCCTGGGTCACTGGATGAGTACTTGGATACTGACTGAATGATTAGAGTACTGCAAGGAGAGTGCCTGGGTGAATTTACAAGTGGTTGGGTTTTGGCGAACTAAATGGATTAGTACATGGTGCTGAATGGGTCACTAGAGGAGTGCAAGGGGAGTGACAGGGTGTTTGCTGGAAGTGTATGGATACTGACTGGAGAATTGAAGGTGTAAAAGACAAGTGTGTAGGTGGTTAGAGGACTGCATACATAGTGGATAGGGGTTTGAAGCAGTCCATTTGCTAAGGCCTGGGTCACTGGATGAGTACTTGGGTACTGACTGAATGATTAGAGTACTGCAAGGAGAGTGCCTGGGTGAATTTATAAGTGTTTGGGTTTTGGCACAGTGAATGGATTAGTACATGATGCTGAATGGGTCAATAGAGGAGTGCAAGGGGAGTGACAGGTTGTTTGCTGGAGTGTATAGATTCTGACTGGGGAATTGAAGGTGTGAAAGACAAGTGTGTAGGTGTTTAGAGGACTGCATGCATAGTGGATAGGGGTTTGAAGCAGTCCATGTGCTAACGCCTGGCTCACTGCATGAGTACTTGGGTACTGACTGAATGATTAGAGTACTGCAAGGAGAGTGCCTTGGTGAGTTTATAAGTGGTTGGGTTTTGGCGCAGTGAATGTGTTAGTACATGGTGCTGAATGGGTCACTACAGTAGTGCAAGGGGAGTAACAGGGTGTTTGCTAGAAGTGTATGGATACTGACTGGAGAATTGAAGGTGTGAAAGACAAGTGTGCATGTGGTTAGAAGACTGCATGCATAGTGGATAGGGGTTTGAAGCAGTCCATGTGCTAAGGCCTGGTTCACTGGATGAGTACATGGGTACTGACTGAATGATTAGAGTACTGCAAGGAGAGTGCCTGGGTGAATTTTTACGTGGTTGGCTTTTGGCGCAGTGAATGGATTAGTACATGGTGCTGAATGGGTCACTGGAGGAGTGCAAGGGGAGTGACAGGGTGTTTGCTGGAAGTGTATGGATACTGACTGGGGAATTGAAGGTGTGAAAGACAAGTATGTAGGTGGTTAGAAGACTGCATGCATAGTGGATAGGCGTTTGAAGCAGTCCATGTGCTAAGGCCTGGCTCACTGCATGAGTACTTGGGTACTGACTGAATGATTATACTACTAGAAGGAGAGTGCCTGGGTGAATTTACAAGTGGTTGGGTTTTGGCGAACTAAATGGATTAGTACATGGTGCTGAATGGGTCACTACAGTAGTGCAAGGGGAGTAACAGGGTGTTTGCTAGAAGTGTATGGATACTGACTGGAGAATTGAAGGTGATGAAGACAAGTGTGTAGGTGGTTAGAGGACTGCATGCATAGTGGATAGGCGTTTGAAGCAGTCCATGTGCGAATGCCGGGCTCACTGCATGAGTACTTGGGTACTGACTGAATGATTAGAGTACTGCAAGGAAAGTGCCTGGGTGAATTTAAAAGTGGTTGGGTTTTGGCGGACTAAATGGATTTGTACATGGTGCTGAATGGGTCACTACAGTAGTGCAAGGGGAGTAACAGGGTGTTTGCTAGAAGTGTATGGATACTGACTGGATAATTGAAGGTGTGAAAGACAAGTGTGTAGATGGTTAGAAGACTGCATGCATAGTGGATAGGGGTTTGAAGCAGTCCATGTGCTAAGGCCTGGTTCACTGGATGAGTACATGGGTACTGACTGAATCATTAGAGTACAGCAAGGAGAGTGCCTGGGTGAATTTATAAGTGGTTGGGTTTTGGCACAGTGAATGGATTAGTACAGGATGCTGAACGGGTCAATAGAGGAGCGCAAGGGGAGGGACAGGTTGTTTGCTGGAAGTGTATGGATACTGACTGGGGAATTGAAGGTGTGAAAGACAAGTATGTAGGTGGTTAGAAGACTGCATGCATAGTGGATAGGTGTTTAAAGCAATCCATGTGCTAAGGCCTGGCTCACTGCATGAGTACTTGGGTACTGACTGAATGATTAGAGTACTGCAAGGAGAGTCCCTGGGTGAGTTTATAAGTGGTTGGGTTTTGGCACACTAAATGGATTAGTATATGGTGCTGAATGGGTCACTAGTGGAGTGCAAGGGGAGTGACAGGGTGTTTGCGGGAAGTGTATGGATACTGACTGGGGAATTGAAGGTGTGAAAGTCAAGTGTGTAGGTGGTTAGAAGACTGCATGCATAGTGGATAGGCGTTTGAAGCAGTCCATGTGCTAAGGCCTGGCTCAGTGCATGAGTACTTGGGTACTGACTGAATGATTAGAGTACTGCAAGGAGAGTGCCTGGGTGAACTTATAAGTGGTTGGGTTTTGGCACAGTGAATAGATTAGTACATGGTGCTGAATGGGTCACTACAGTAGTGCAAGGGGAGTAACAGGGTGTTTACAAGAAGTGTATGGATACTGACTGGAGAATTGAAGGTGTGAAAGACAAGTGTGCATGTGGTTAGAAGACTGCATGCATAGTGGATAGGGGTTTGAAGCAGTCCATGTGCTAAGGCCTGGTTCACTGGATGAGTACATGGGTACTGACTGAATGAATAGAGTACTGCAAGGAGAGTGCCTGGGTGAATTTTTAAGTGGTTGGCTTTTGGCGCAGTGAATGGATTAGTACATGGTGCTGAATGGGTCACTGGAGGAGTACAAGGGGAGTGACAGGGTGTTTGCTGGAGTGTATAGATTCTGACTGGGGAATTGAAGGTGTGAAAGACAAGTGCGTAGGTGTTTAGAGGACTGCATGCATAGTGGATAGGGGTTTGAAGCAGTCCATGTGCTAACGCCTGGGTCACTGGATGAGTACTTGGATACTGACTGAATGATTAGAGTACTGCAAGGAGAGTGCCTGGGTGAATTTACAAGTGGTTGGGTTTTGGCGAACTAAATGGATTAGTACATGGTGCTGAATGGGTCACTAGAGGAGTGCAAGGGGAGTGACAGGGTGTTTGCTGGAAGTGTATGGATACTGACTGGAGAATTGAAGGTGTAAAAGACAAGTGTGTAGGTGGTTAGAGGACTGCATACATAGTGGATAGGGGTTTGAAGCAGTCCATTTGCTAAGGCCTGGGTCACTGGATGAGTACTTGGGTACTGACTGAATGATTAGAGTACTGCAAGGAGAGTGCCTGGGTGAATTTATAAGTGTTTGGGTTTTGGCACAGTGAATGGATTAGTACATGATGCTGAATGGGTCAATAGAGGAGTGCAAGGGGAGTGACAGGTTGTTTGCTGGAGTGTATAGATTCTGACTGGGGAATTGAAGGTGTGAAAGACAAGTGTGTAGGTGTTTAGAGGACTGCATGCATAGTGGATAGGGGTTTGAAGCAGTCCATGTGCTAACGCCTGGGTCACTGGATGAGTACTTGGATACTGACTGAATGATTAGAGTACTGCAAGGAGAGTGCCTGGGTGAATTTATAAGCGGTTGGCTTTTGGCGCAGTGAATGGATTAGTACATGGTGCTGAATGGGTCACTGGAGGAGTGCAAGGGGAGTGACAGGGTGTTTGCTGGAAATGTATGAATACTGACTGGGGAATTGAAGGTGTGAAAGACAAGTATGTAGGTGTTTAGAAGACTGCATGCATAGTGGATAGGTGTTTGAAGCAGTCCATGTGCTAAGGCCTGGCTCACTGCATGAGTACTTGGGTACTGACTGAATGATTAGAGTACTGCAAGGAGAGTGCCTGGGTGAATTTATAAGTGGTTGGGTTTTGGCGCACTAAATGGATTAGTACATGGTGCTGAATGGGTCACTAGAGGAGTGCAAGGGGAGTGACAGGGTGTTTGCTGGAAGTGTATGGATAATGACTGGGGAATTGAAGGTGTGATAGACAAGTATGTAGGTGGTTAGAAGACTGCATGCATAGTGGATAGGGGTTTGAAGCAGTCCATGTGCTAAGGCCTGGTTCACTGGATGAGTACATGGGTACTGACTGAATCATTAGAGTACAGCAAGGAGAGTGCCTGGGTGAATTTATAAGCGGTTGGCTTTTGGCGCAGTGAATGGATTAGTACATGGTGCTGAATGGGTCACTGGAGGAGTGCAAGGGGAGTGACAGGGTGTTTGCTGGAAATGTATGAATACTGACTGGGGAATTGAAGTTGAGAAAGACAAGTATGTAGGTGGTGAGAGGACTGCATGCATAGTGGATAGGCGTTTGAAGCAGTCCATGTGCTAAGGCCTGGCTCACTGCATGAGTACTGGGGTACTGACTGAATGATTAGAGTACTGCAAGGAGAGTGCCTGGGTGAATTTATAAGTGGTTGGGTTTTGGAGCACTAAATGTATTAGTACATGGTGCTGAATGGGTCACTAACGGGGTGCAAGGGGAGTGACAGGGTGTTTGCTGGAAGTGTATGGATACAGGCTGGGGAATTAACGGTGTGAAAGACAAGTGTGTAGGTGGTTAGAGGACTGCATGCATAGTGGATAGGCGTTTGAAGCAGTCCATGTGCTAAGGCCTGGCTCAGTGCATGAGTACTTGGGTACTGACTGAATGATTAGAGTACTGCAAGGAGAGTGCCTGGGTGAACTTATAAGTGGTTGGGTTTTGGCACAGTGAATGGATTAGTATATGGTGCTGAATGGGTCACTACAGTAGTGCAAGGGGAGTAACAGGGTGTTTGCTAGAAGTGTATGGATACTGACTGGATAATTGAAGGTGTGAAAGACAAGTGTGTAGGTGGTTAGAGGACTGCATGCATAGTGGATAGGGGTTTGAAGCAGTCTATGTGCTAAGGCCTGGTTCACTGGATTACTACATGGGAACTGACTGAATGATTAGAGTACTGCCAGGAAAGTGCCTGGGGGAATTTATAAGTGGTTGGGTTTTGGCGCACTAAATGGATTAGTACATGGTGCTGAATGGGTCACTAGAGGAGTGCAAGGGGAGTGACAGGGTGTTTGCTGGAAGTGTATGGATAATGACTGGGGAATTGAAGGTGTGAAAGACAAGTGTGTAGGTGGTTAGAGGACTGCATACATAGGGGATAGGGGTTTGAAGCAGTCCATTTGCTAAGGCCTGGGTCACTGGATGAGTACTTGGGTACTGACTGAATGATTAGAGTACTGCAAGGAGAGTGCCTGGGTGAATTTATAAGTGTTTGGGTTTTGGCACAGTGAATGGATTAGTACATGGTGCTGAATGGGTCAATAGAGGATTGCAAGGGGAGTGACAGGGTGTTTGCTGGAGTGTAAAGATACTGACTGGGGAATTGAATGTGTGAAAGACAAGTGTGTAGGTGGTTAGAGGACTGCATGCATAGTGGATAGGGGTTTGAAGCAGTCCATGTGCTAAGGCCTGGCTCACTGCATGAGTACTTGGGTACTGACTGAATGATTAGACTACTAGAAGGAGAGTGCCTGGGTGAATTTACAAGTGGTTGAGGTTTGGCAAACTAAATGGATTAGTACATTGTGCTGAATGGTTCACTAGAGGAGTGCAAGGGGAGTGACAGGGTGTTTGCTGGAAGTGTATGGATACTGACTGGGGAATTGAACGTGTGAAAGACAAGTGTGTAGGTGGTTAGAGGACTGCATACATAGTGGATAGGTGTTTGAAGCAGTCCATTTGCTAAGGCCTGGGTCACTGGATGAGTACTTGGGTACTGACTGAATGATTAGAGCACTGCAAGCAGAGTGCCTGGGTGAATTTATAAGTGTTTGGGTTTTGGCACAGTGAATGGATTAGTACATGGTGCTGAATGGGTCAATAGAGGAGCGCAAGGGGAGGGACAGGTTGTTTGCTGGAAGTGTATGGATACTGACTGGGGAACTGAAGGTGTGAAAGACAAGTGTGTAGGTGGTTAGAAGACTGCATACATAGTGGATAGGCGTTTGAAGCAATCCATGTGCTAAGGCCTGGCTCACTGCATGAGTACTTGGGTACTGACTGAATGATTAGAGTACTGCAAGGAGAGTGCCTGGGTGAATTTATAAGTGGTTGGGTTTTGGCGCACTAAATGGATTGGTACATGGTGCTGAATGGGTCACTAGAGGAGTGCCAGGGGAGTGACAGGGTGTTTTCTGGAAGTGTGTGGATAATGACTGGGGAATTGAAGGTGTGATAGACAAGTATGTAGGTGGTTAGAAGACTGCATGCATAGTGGATAGGAGTTTGAAGCAGTCCATGTGCTAAGGCCTGGCTCACTGCATGAGTACTTGGGTACTGACTGAATGATTAGAATACTGCAAGGAGAGTGCCTGGGTGAGTTTATAAGTGGTTGGGTTTTGGCGCAGTGAATGTGTTAGTACATGGTGCTGAATGGGTCACTACAGTAGTGCAAGGGGAGTAACAGGGTGTTTGCTAGAAGTGTATGGATACTGACTGGAGAATTGAAGGTGTGAAAGACAAGTGTGTAGGTGGTTAGAAGACTGCATACATAGTGGATAGGCGTTTGAAGCAATCCATGTGCTAAGGCCTGGCTCACTGCATGAGTACTTGGGTACTGACTGAATGATTAGAGTACTGCAAGGAGAGTGCCTGGGTGAATTTATAAGTGGTTGGGTTTTGGCGCACTAAATGGATTGGTACATGGTGCTGAATGGGTCACTAGAGGAGTGCCAGGGGAGTGACAGGGTGTTTTCTGGAAGTGTATGGATAATGACTGGGGAATTGAAGGTGTGATAGACAAGTATGTAGGTGGTTAGAAGACTGCATGCATAGTGGATAGGCGTTTGAAGCAATCCATGTGCCAAGGCCTGGTTCACTGGATGAGTACATGGGTACTGACTGAATCATTAGAGTACAGCAAGGAGAGTGCCTGGGTGAATTTATAAGTGGTTGGGTTTTGCTGCAGTGAATGGATTAGTACAGGATGCTGAATGGGTCACTAGGGGAGTGCAAGGGGGTTGAGAGGGTGTTTGCTAGAAATGTATGAGTACTGACTGGGGAATTGAAGGTGATGAAGACAAGTGTGTAGGTGGATAGAGGACTGCATGCATAGTGGATAGGCGTTTGAAGCAGTCCATGTGCGAAGGCCTGGCTCACTGCATGAGTACTTGGGTACTGACTGAATGATTAGAGTACTGCAAGGAAAGTGCCTGGGTGAATTTAAAAGTGGTTGGGTTTTGGCGGACTAAATGGATTTGTACATGGTGCTGAATGGGTCACTAGAGGAGTGCAAGGGGAGTGACAGGGTGTTTGCTGGAAGTGTATGGATACTGACTGGGGAATTGAAGGTGTGAAAGACAAGTGTGTAGGTGGTTAGAGGACTGGATACATAGTGGGTAGGGGTTTGAAGCAGTCCATTTGCTAAGGCCTGGGTCACTGGATGAGTACTTGGGTACTAACTGAATGATTAGAGTACTGCATGGAGAGTGCCTGGGTGAACTTATAAGTGGTTGGGTTTTGGCGCAGTGAATGGATTAGTACATGGTGCTGAATGGGTCACTACAGTAGTGCAAGGGGAGTAACAGGGTATTTGCTAGAAGTGTATGGATACTGACTGGATAATTGAAGGTGTGAAAGACAAGTGTGTAGATGGTTAGAAGACTGCATGCATAGTGGATAGGGGTTTGAAGCAGTCCATGTGCTAAGGCCTGGTTCACTGGATGAGTACATGGGTACTGACTAAATCATTAGAGTACAGCAAGGAGAGTGCCTGGGTGAATTTATAAGTGGTTGGGTTTTGGCGCAGTGAATGGATTAGTACAGGATGCTGAACGGGTCAATAGAGGAGCGCAAGGGGAGGGACAGGTTGTTTGCTGGAAGTGTATGGATACTGACTGGGGAATTGAAGGTGTGAAAGACAAGTATGTAGGTGGTTAGAAGACTGCATGCATAGTGGATAGGCGTTTGAAGCAATCCATGTGCTAAGGCCTGGCTCACTGCATGAGTACTTGGGTACTGACTGAATGATTAGAGTACTGCAAGGAGAGTCCCTGGGTGAGTTTATAAGTGGTTGGGTTTTGGCACACTAAATGGATTAGTATATGGTGCTGAATGGGTCACTAGAGGGGTGCAAGGGGAGTGACAGGGTGTTTGCTGGAAGTGTATGGATACTGACTGGGGAATTGAAGGTGTGAAAGTCAAGTGTGTAGGTGGTTAGAAGACTGCATGCATAGTGGAAAGGCGTTTGAAGCAGTCCATGTGCTAAGGCCTGGCTCAGTGCATGAGTACTTGGGTACTGACTGAATGATTAGAGTACTGCAAGGAGAGTGCCTGGGTGAACTTATAAGTGGTTGGGTTTTGGCGCAGTGAATGGATTAGTACATGGTGCTGAATGGGTCACTACAGTAGTGCAAGGGGAGTAACAGGGTGTTTGCAAGAAGTGTATGGATACTGACTGGAGAATTGAAGGTGTGAAAGACAAGTGTGCATGTGGTTAGAAGACTGCATGCATAGTGGATAGGGGTTTGAAGCAGTCCATGTGCTAAGGCCTGGTTCACTGGATGAGTACATGGGTACTGACTGAATGATTAGAGTACTGCAAGGAGAGTGCCTGGGTGAATTTTTAAGTGGTTGGCTTTTGGCGCAGTGAATGGATTAGTACATGGTGCTGAATGGGTCACTGGAGGAGTGCAAGGGGAGTGACAGGGTGTTTGCTGGAAGTGTATGGATACTGACTGGGGAATTGAAGTTGTGAAAGACAAGTATGTAGGTGGTTAGAAGACTGCATGCATAGTGGATAGGCGTTTGAAGCAGTCCATGTGCTAAAGCCTGGCTCACTGCATGAGTACTTGGGTACTGACTGAATGATTAGACTACTAGAAGGAGAGTGCCTGGGTGAATTTACAAGTGGTTGGGTTTTGGCGAACTAAATGGATTAGTACATGGTGCTGAATGGGTCACTACAGTAGTGCAAGGGGAGTAACAGGGTGTTTGCTAGAAGTGTATGGATACTGACTGGAGAATTGAAGGTGATGAAGACAAGTGTGTAGGTGGTTAGAGGACTGCATGCATAGTGGATAGGCGTTTGAAGCAGTCCATGTGCGAATGCTTGGCTCACTGCATGAGTACTTGGGTACTGACTGAATTATTAGAGTACTGCAAGGAAAGTGCCTGGGTGAATTTAAAAGTGGTTGGGTTTTGGCGGACTAAATGGATTTGTACATGGTGCTGAATGGGTCACTAGAGGAGTGCAAGGGGAGTGACAGGGTGTTTGCTGGAAGTGTATGGATACTGACTGGGGAATTGAAGGTGTGAAAGACAAGTGTGTAGGTGGTTAGAGGACTGGATACATAGTGGGTAGGGGTTTGAAGCAGTCCATTTGCTAAGGCCTGGGTCACTGGATGAGTACTTGGGTACTGACTGAATGATTAGAGTACTGCATGGAGAGTGCCTGGGTGAACTTATAAGTGGTTGGGTTTTGGCGCAGTGAATGGATTAGTACATGGTGCTGAATGGGTCACTACAGTAGTGCAAGGGGAGTAACAGGGTGTTTGCTAGAAGTGTATGGATACTGACTGGATAATTGAAGGTGTGAAAGACAAGTGTGTAGATGGTTAGAAGACTGCATGCATAGTGGATAGGGGTTTGAAGCAGTCCATGTGCTAAGGCCTGGTTCACTGGATGAGTACATGGGTACTGACTGAATCATTAGAGTACAGCAAGGAGAGTGCCTGGGTGAATTTATAAGTGGTTGGGTTTTGGCGCAGTGAATGGATTAGTACATGGTGCTGAATGGGTCACTAGAGGAGTGCAAGGGGAGTGACAGGGTGTTTGCTGGAAGTGTATGGATACTGACTGGGGAATTGAAGGTGAGAAAGACAAGTGTGTAGGTGGTTAGAGGACTGCATGCATAGTGGAACAGTCCATGTGCTAAGGCCTGGCTCACTGCATGAGTACTGGGGTACTGACTGAATGATTAGAGTACTGCAAGGAGAGTGCCTGGGTGAATTTATAAGTGGTTGGGTTTTGGCGCAGTGAATGGATTAGTACAGGATGCTGAACGGGTCAATAGAGGAGCGCAAGGGGAGGGACAGGTTGTTTGCTGGAAGTGTATGGATACTGACTGGGGAATTGAAGGTGTGAAAGACAAGTATGTAGGTGGTTAGAAGACAGCATGCATAGTGGATAGGCGTTTGAAGCAATCCATGTGCTAAGGCCTGGCTCACTGCATGAGTACTTGGGTACTGACTGAATGATTAGAGTACTGCAAGGAGAGTCCCTGGGTGAGTTTATAAGTGGTTGGGTTTTGGCACACTAAATGGATTAGTATATGGTGCTGAATGGGTCACTAGAGGAGTGCAAGGGGAGTGACAGGGTGTTTGCTGGAAGTGTATGGATACTGACTGGGGAATTGAAGGTGTGAAAGTCAAGTGTGTAGGTGGTTAGAAGACTGCATGCATAGTGGATAGGCGTTTGAAGCAGTCCATGTGCTAAGGCCTGGCTCAGTGCATGAGTACTTGGGTACTGACTGAATGATTAGAGTACTGCAAGGAGAGTGCCTGGGTGAATTTCTAAGTGTTTGGGTTTTGGCGCAGTGAATGGATTAGTACATTGTGCTGAATGGGACACTAGAGGAGTGAAAGGGGAGTGACAGGGTGTTTGCTGGAAGTTTATGGATACGGACTGGGGAATTGAAGGTGTGAAAGACAAGTGTGTAGTTGGTTATAGGACTGCATGCATAGTGGATAGGCGTTTGAAGCAGTCCATGTGCTAAGGCCTGGCTCAGTGCATGAGTACTTGGGTACTGACTGAATGATTAGAGTACTGCAAGTAGAGTGCCTGGGTGAACTTATAAGTGGTTGGGTTTTGGCACAGTGAATGAATTAGTACATGGTCCTGAATGGGTCACTACAGTAGTGCAAGGGGAGTAACAGTGTGTTTGCTAGAAGTGTATGGATACTGACTGGAGAATTGAAGGTGTGAAAGACAAGTGTGTAGGTGGTTAGAAGACTGCATGCATAGTGGATAGGGGTTTGAAGCAGTCCATGTGCTAAGGCCTGGTTCACTGGATGAGTATATGGGTACTGACTGAATGATTAGAGTACTGCAAGTAGAGTGCCTGGGTGAATTTATAAGTGGTTGGCTTTTGGCGCAGTGAATGGATTAGTACATGGTGTTGAATGGGTCACTGGAGGAGTGCAAGGGGAGTGACAGGGTGCTTGCTGGAAGTGTATGGATACTGACAGGGGAATTGAAGGTGTGAAAGACAAGTATGTAGGTGGTAAGAGGACTGCATGCATAGTGGATAGGTGTTTGAAGCAGTCCATGTGCTAAGGCCTGGCTCAGTGCATGAGTACTTGGGTACTGACTGAATGATTAGAGTACTGCAAGGAGAGTGCCTGGGTGAACTTATAAGTGGTTGGGTTTTGGCACAGTGAATGGATTAGTATATGGTGCTGAATGGGTCACTACAGTAGTGCAAGGGGAGTAACAGGGTGTTTGCTAGAAGTGTATGGATACTGACTGGATAATTGAAGGTGTGAAAGACAAGTGTGTAGGTGGTTAGAGGACTGCATGCATAGTGGATAGGGGTTTGAAGCAGTCTATGTGCTAAGGCCTGGTTCACTGGATTACTACATGGGAACTGACTGAATGATTAGAGTACTGCCAGGAAAGTGCCTGGGGGAATTTATAAGTGGTTGGGTTTTGGCGCACTAAATGGATTAGTACATGGTGCTGAATGGGTCACTAGAGGAGTGCAAGGGGAGTGACAGGGTGTTTGCTGGAAGTGTATGGATAATGACTGGGGAATTGAAGGTGTGAAAGACAAGTGTGTAGGTGGTTAGAGGACTGCATACATAGGGGATAGGGGTTTGAAGCAGTCCATTTGCTAAGGCCTGGGTCACTGGATGAGTACTTGGGTACTGACTGAATGATTAGAGTACTGCAAGGAGAGTGCCTGGGTGAATTTATAAGTGTTTGGGTTTTGGCACAGTGAATGGATTAGTACATGGTGCTGAATGGGTCAATAGAGGATTGCAAGGGGAGTGACAGGGTGTTTGCTGGAGTGTAAAGATACTGACTGGGGAATTGAATGTGTGAAAGACAAGTGTGTAGGTGGTTAGAGGACTGCATGCATAGTGGATAGGGGTTTGAAGCAGTCCATGTGCTAAGGCCTGGCTCACTGCATGAGTACTTGGGTACTGACTGAATGATTAGACTACTAGAAGGAGAGTGCCTGGGTGAATTTACAAGTGGTTGAGGTTTGGCAAACTAAATGGATTAGTACATTGTGCTGAATGGGTCACTAGAGGAGTGCAAGGGGAGTGACAGGGTGTTTGCTGGAAGTGTATGGATACTGACTGGGGAATTGAACGTGTGAAAGACAAGTGTGTAGGTGGTTAGAGGACTGCATACATAGTGGATAGGTGTTTGAAGCAGTCCATTTGCTAAGGCCTGGGTCACTGGATGAGTACTTGGGTACTGACTGAATGATTAGAGCACTGCAAGCAGAGTGCCTGGGTGAATTTATAAGTGTTTGGGTTTTGGCACAGTGAATGGATTAGTACATGGTGCTGAATGGGTCAATAGAGGAGCGCAAGGGGAGGGACAGGTTGTTTGCTGGAAGTGTATGGATACTGACTGGGGAACTGAAGGTGTGAAAGACAAGTGTGTAGGTGGTTAGAAGACTGCATACATAGTGGATAGGCGTTTGAAGCAATCCATGTGCTAAGGCCTGGCTCACTGCATGAGTACTTGGGTACTGACTGAATGATTAGAGTACTGCAAAGAAAGTGCCTGGGTGAATTTATAAGTGGTTGGGTTTTGGCGCACTAAATGGATTGGTACATGGTGCTGAATGGGTCACTAGAGGAGTGCCAGGGGAGTGACAGGGTGTTTTCTGGAAGTGTATGGATAATGACTGGGGAATTGAAGGTGTGATAGACAAGTATGTAGGTGGTTAGAAGACTGCATGCATAGTGGATAGGAGTTTGAAGCAGTCCATGTGCTAAGGCCTGGCTCACTGCATGAGTACTTGGGTACTGACTGAATGATTAAAGTACTGCAAGGAGAGTGCCTGGGTGAGTTTATAAGTGGTTGGGTTTTGGCGCAGTGAATGTGTTAGTACATGGTGCTGAATGGGTCACTACAGTAGTGCAAGGGGAGTAACAGGGTGTTTGCTAGAAGTGTATGGATACTGACTGGAGAATTGAAGGTGTGAAAGACAAGTGTGTAGGTGGTTAGAAGACTGCATACATAGTGGATAGGCGTTTGAAGCAATCCATGTGCTAAGGCCTGGCTCACTGCATGAGTACTTGGGTACTGACTGAAGGATTAGAGTACTGCAAGGAGAGTGCCTGGGTGAATTTATAAGTGGTTGGGTTTTGGCGCACTAAATGGATTGGTACATGGTGCTGAATGGGTCACTAGAGGAGTGCCAGGGGAGTGACAGGGTGTTTTCTGGAAGTGTATGGATAATGACTGGGGAATTGAAGGTGTGATAGACAAGTATGTAGGTGGTTAGAAGACTGCATGCATAGTGGATAGGCGTTTGAAGCAATCCATGTGCCAAGGCCTGGTTCACTGGATGAGTACATGGGTACTGACTGAATCATTAGAGTACAGCAAGGAGAGTGCCTGGGTGAATTTATAAGTGGTTGGGTTTTGGCGCAGTGAATGGATTAGTTCAGGATGCTGAATGGGTCACTAGGGGAGTGCAAGGGGGGTGAGAGGGTGTTTGCTAGAAATGTATGAGTACTGACTGGGGAATTGAAGGTGATGAAGACAAGTGTGTAGGTGGTTATAGGACTGCATGCATAGTGGATAGGCGTTTGAAGCAGTCCATGTGCGAAGGCCTGGCTCACTGCATGAGTACTTGGGTACTGACTGAATGATTAGAGTACTGCAAGGAAAGTGCCTGGGTGAATTTAAAAGTGGTTGGGTTTTGGCGGACTAAATGGATTTGTACATGGTGCTGAATGGGTCACTACAGTAGTGCAAGGGGAGTAACAGGGTGTTTGCTAGAAGTGTATGGATACTGACTGGATAATTGAAGGTGTGAAAGACAAGTGTGTAGATGGTTAGAAGACTGCATGCATAGTGGATAGGGGTTTGAAGCAATCCATGTGCTAAGGCCTGGTTCACTGGATGAGTACATGGGTACTGACTGAATCATTAGAGTACAGCAAGGAGAGTGCCTGGGTGAATTTATAAGTGGTTGGGTTTTGGCGCAGTGAATGGATTAGTACAGGATGCTGAACGGGTCAATAGAAGAACGCAAGGGGAGGGACGGGTTGTTTGCTGGAAGTGTATGGATACTGACTGGGGAATTGAAGGTGTGAAAGACAAGTATGTAGGTGGTTAGAAGACTGCATGCATAGTGGATAGGCGTTTGAAGCAATCCATGTGCTAAGGCCTGGCTCACTGCATGAGTACTTGGGTACTGACTGAATGATTAGAGTACTGCAAGGAGAGTCCCTGGGTGAGTTTATAAGTGGTTGGGTTTTGGCACACTAAATGGATTAGTATATGGTGCTGAATGGGTCACTAGAGGAGTGCAAGGGGAGTGACAGGGTGTTTGCTGGAAGTGTATGGATACTGACTGGGGAATTGAAGGTGTGAAAGTCAAGTGTGTAGGTGGTTAGAAGACTGCATGCATAGTGGAAAGGAGTTTGAAGCAGTCCATGTGCTAAGGCCTGGCTCACTGCATGAGTACTTGGGTACTGACTGAATGATTAGAGTACTGCAAGGAGAGTGCCTGGGTGAGTTTATAAGTGGTTGGGTTTTGGCGCAGTGAATGTGTTAGTACATGGTGCTGAATGGGTCACTACAGTAGTGCAAGGGGAGTAACAGGGTGTTTGCTAGAAGTGTATGGATACTGACTGGAGAATTGAAGGTGTGAAAGACAAGTGTGCATGTGGTTAGAAGACTGCATGCATAGTGGATAGGGGTTTGAAGCAGTCCATGTGCTAAGGCCTGGTTCACTGGATGAGTACATGGGTACTGACTGAATGATTAGAGTACTGCAAGGAGAGTGCCTGGGTGAATTTTTAAGTGGTTGGCTTTTGGCGCAGTGAATGGATTAGTACATGGTGCTGAATGGGTCACTGGAGGAGTGCAAGGGGAGTGACAGGGTGTTTGCTGGAAGTGTATGGATACTGACTGGGGAATTGAATGTGTGAAAGACAAGTATGTAGGTGGTTAGAAGACTGCATGCATAGTGGATAGGCGTTTGAAGCAGTCCATGTGCTAAGGCCTGGCTCACTGCATGAGTACTTGGGTACTGACTGAATGATTATACTACTAGAAGGAGAGTGCCTGGGTGAATTTACAAGTGGTTGGGTTTTGGCGAACTAAATGGATTAGTACATGGTGCTGAATGGGTCACTACAGTAGTGCAAGGGGAGTAACAGGGTGTTTGCTAGAAGTGTATGGATACTGACTGGAGAATTGAAGGTGATGAAGACAAGTGTGTAGGTGGTTAGAGGACTGCAAGCATAGTGGATAGGCGTTTGAAGCAGTCCATGTGCGAATGCCTGGCTCACTGAATGAGTACTTGGGTACTGACTGAATGATTAGAGTACTGCAAGGAAAGTGCCTGGGTGAATTTAAAAGTGGTTGGGTTTTGGCGGACTAAATGGATTTGTACATGGTGCTGAATGGGTCACTAGAGGAGTGCAAGGGGAGTGACAGGGTGTTTGCTGGAAGTGTATGGATACTGACTGGGGAATTGAAGGTGTGAAAGACAAGTGTGTAGGTGGTTAGAGGACTGGATACATAGTGGGTAGGGGTTTGAAGCAGTCCATTTGCTAAGGCCTGGGTCACTGGATGAGTACTTGGGTACTGACTGAATGATTAGAGTACTGCATGGAGAGTGCCTGGGTGAACTTATAAGTGGTTGGGTTTTGGCGCAGTGAATGGATTAGTACATGGTGCTGAATGGGTCACTACAGTAGTGCAAGGGGAGTAACAGGGTGTTTGCTAGAAGTGTATGGATACTGACTGGATAATTGAAGGTGTGAAAGACAAGTGTGTAGATGGTTAGAAGACTGCATGCATAGTGGATAGGGGTTTGAAGCAGTCCATGTGCTAAGGCCTGGTTCACTGGATGAGTACATGGGTACTGACTGAATCATTAGAGTACAGCAAGGAGAGTGCCTGGGTGAATTTATAAGTGGTTGGGTTTTGGCACAGTGAATGGATTAGTACAGGATGCTGAACGGGTCAATAGAGGAGCGCAAGGGGAGGGACAGGTTGTTTGCTGGAAGTGTATGGATACTGACTGGCGAATTGAAGGTGTGACAGACAAGTATGTAGGTGGTTAGAAGACTGCATGCATAGTGGATAGGCGTTTGAAGCAATCCATGTGCTAAGGCCTGGCTCACTGCATGAGTACTTGGGTACTGACTGAATGATTAGAGTACTGCAAGGAGAGTCCCTGGGTGAGTTTATAGTGGTTGGGTTTTGGCACACTAAATGGATTAGTATATGGTGCTGAATGGGTCACTAGAGGAGTGCAAGGGGAGTGACAGGGTGTTTGCTGGAAGTGTATGGATACTGACTGGGGAATTGAAGGTGTGAAAGTCAAGTGTGTAGGTGGTTAGAAGACTGCATGCATAGTGGATAGGCGTTTGAAGCAGTCCATGTGCTAAGGCCTGGCTCAGTGCATGAGTACTTGGGTACTGACTGAATGATTAGAGTACTGCAAGGAGAGTGCCTGGGTGAACTTATAAGTGGTTGGTTTTTGGCACAGTGAATGGATTAGTACATGGTGCTGAATGGGTCACTACAGTAGTGCAAGGGGAGTAACAGGGTGTTTGCAAGAAGTGTATGGATACTGACTGGAGAATTGAAGGTGTGAAAGACAAGTGTGCATGTGGTTAGAAGACTGCATGCATAGTGGATAGGGGTTTGAAGCAGTCCATGTGCTAAGGCCTGGTTCACTGGATGAGTACATGGGTACTGACTGAATGATTAGAGTACTGCAAGGAGAGTGCCTGGGTGAATTTTTAAGTGGTTGGCTTTTGGCGCAGTGAATGGATTAGTACATGGTGCTGAATGGGTCACTGGAGGAGTGCAAGGGGAGTGACAGGGTGTTTGCTGGAAGTGTATGGATTCTGACTGGGGAATTGAAGGTGTGAAAGACAAGTATGTAGGTGGTTAGAAGACTGCATGCATAGTGGATAGGCGTTTGAAGCAGTCTATGTGCTAAGGCCTGGCTCACTGCATGAGTACTTGGGTACTGACTGAATGATTAGACTACTAGAAGGAAAGTGCCTGGGTGAATTTACAAGTGGTTGGGTTTTGGCGAACTAAATGGATTAGTACATGGTGCTGAATGGGTCACTAGAGGAGTGCAAGGGGAGTGACAGGGTGTTTGCTGGAAGTGTATGGATACTGACTGGAGAATTGAAGGTGTAAAAGACAAGTGTGTAGGTGGTTAGAGGACTGCATACATAGTGGATAGGGGTTTGAAGCAGTCCATTTGCTAAGGCCTGGGTCACTGGATGAGTACTTGGGTACTGACTGAATGATTAGAGTACTGCAAGGAGAGTGCCTGGGTGAATTTATAAGTGTTTGGGTTTTGGCACAGTGAATGGATTAGTACATGATGCTGAATGTGTCAATAGAGGAGTGCAAGGGGAGTGACAGGTTGTTTGCTGGAGTGTATAGATTCTGACTGGGGAATTGAAGGTGTGAAAGACAAGTGTGTAGGTGTTTAGAGGACTGCATGCATAGTGGATAGGGGTTTGAAGCAGTCCATGTGCTAACGCCTGGGTCACTGGATGAGTACTTGGATACTGACTGAATGATTAGAGTACTGCAAGGAGAGTGCCTGGGTGAATTTCTAAGTGTTTGGGTTTTGGCGCAGTGAATTGATTAGTAAATTGTGCTGAATGGGACACTAGAGGAGTGAAAGGGGAGAGACAGGGTGTTTGCTGGAGGTTTATGGATACGGACTGGGGAATTGAAGGTGTGAAAGACAAGTGTGTAGTTGGTTATAGGACTGCATGCATAGTGGATAGGCGTTTGAAGCAGTCCATCTGCTAAGGCCTGGCTCAGTGCATGAGTACTTGGGTACTAACTAAATGATTAGAGTACTGCAAGGAGAGTGCCTGGGTGAACTTATAAGTGGTTGGGTTTTGGCACAGTGAATGAATTAGTACATGGTCCTGAATGGGTCACTACAGTAGTGCAAGGGGAGTAACAGTGTGTTTGCTAGAAGTGTATGGATACTGACTGGAGAATTGAAGGTGTGAAAGACAAGTGTGTAGGTGGTTTGAAAACTGCATGCATAGTGGATAGGGGTTTGAAGCAGTCCATGTGCTAAGGCCTGGTTCACTGGATGAGTACATGGGTACTGACTGAATGATTAGAGTACTGCAAGGAGAGTGCCTGGGTGAATGTATAAGTGGTTGGCTTTTGGCGCAGTGAATGGATTAGTACATGGTGTTGAATGGGTCACTGGAGGAGTGCAAGGGAAGTGACAGGGTGTTTGCTGGAAGTGTATGGATACTGACTGGGGAATTGAAGGTGTGAAAGACAAGTATGTAGGTGGTTAGAAGACTGCATGCATAGTGGATAGGCGTTTGAAGCAATCCATGTGCTAAGGCCTGGCTCACTACATGAGTACTTGGGTACTGACTGAATGATTAGAGTACTGCAAGGAGAGTGCCTGGGTGAATTTATAAGTGGTTGGGTTTTGGCGAACTAAATGGATTAGTACATGGTGCTGAATGGGTCACTGGAGGAGTGCAAGGGGAGTGACAGGGTGTTTGCTGGAAGTGTATGGATACTGACTGGGGAATTGAAGGTGTAAAATACAAGTGTGTAGGTGGTTAGAGGACTGCATACATAGTGGATAGGGGTTTGAAGCTGTCCATTTGCTAAGGCCTGGGTCACTGGATGAGTACTTGGATTCTGACTGAATGATTAGAGTACTGCAAGGAGAGTGCCTGGGTGAATTTCTAAGTGTTTGGGTTTTGGCGCAGTGAATGGATTAGTACATTGTGCTGAATGGGACACTAGAGGAGTGAAAGGGGAGTGACAGGGTGTTTGCTGGAAGTTTATGGATACGGACTGGGGAATTGAAGGTGTGAAAGACAAGTGTGTAGTTGGTTATAGGACTGCATGCATAGTGGATAGGCGTTTGAAGCAGTCCATGTGCTAAGGCCTGGCTCAGTGCATGAGTACTTGGGTACTGACTGAATGATTAGAGTACTGCAAGTAGAGTGCCTGGGTGAACTTATAAGTGGTTGGGTTTTGGCACAGTGAATGAATTAGTACATGGTCCTGAATGGGTCACTACAGTAGTGCAAGGGGAGTAACAGTGTGTTTGCTAGAAGTGTATGGATACTGACTGGAGAATTGAAGGTGTGAAAGACAAGTGTGTAGGTGGTTAGAAGACTGCATGCATAGTGCATAGGGGTTTGAAGCAGTCCATGTGCTAAGGCCTGGTTCACTGGATGAGTACATGGGTACTGACTGAATGATTAGAGTACTGCAAGGAGAGTGCCTGGGTGAATTTATAAGTGGTTGGCTTTTGGCGCAGTGAATGGATTAGTACATGGTGTTGAATGGGTCACTGGAGGAGTGCAAGGGGAGTGACAGGGTGTTTGCTGGAAGTGTATGGATACTGACTGGGGAATTGAAGGTGTGAAAGACAAGTATGTAGGTGGTTAGAAGACTGCATGCATAGTGGATAGGCGTTTGAAGCAGTCCATGTGCTAAGGCCTGGCTCACTGCATGAGTACTTGGGTACTGACTGAATGATTAGAGTACTGCAAGGAAAGTGCCTGGGTGAATTTATAAGTGTTTGGGTTTTGGCACAGTGAATGGATTAGTACATGGTGCTGAATGGGTCAATAGAGGAGCGCAAGGGGAGGGACAGGTTGTTTGCTGGAAGTGTATGGATACTGACTGGGGAACTGAAGGTGTGAAAGACAAGTGTGTAGGTGGTTAGAAGACTGCATACATAGTGGATAGGCGTTTGAAGCAATCCATGTGCTAAGGCCTGGCTCACTGCATGAGTACTTGGGTACTGACTGAATGATTAGAGTACTGCAAGGAGAGTGCCTGGGTGAGTTTATAAGTGGTTGGGTTTTGGCGCAGTGAATGTGTTAGTACATGGTGCTGAATGGGTCACTACAGTAGTGCAAGGGGAGTAACAGGGTGTTTGCTAGAAGTGTATGGATACTGACTGGAGATTTGAAGGTGTGAAAGACAAGTGTGTAGGTGGTTAGAAGACTGCATACATAGTGGATAGGCGTTTGAAGCAATCCATGTGCTAAGGCCTGGCTCACTGCATGAGTACTTGGGTACTGACTGAATGATTAGAGTACTGCAAGGAGAGTGCCTGGGTGAATTTATAAGTGTTTGGGTTTTGGCACAGTGAATGGATTAGTACATGATGCTGAATGGGTCAATAGAGGAGTGCAAGGGGAGTGACAGGTTGTTTGCTGGAGTGTATAGATTCTGACTGGGGAATTGAAGGTGTGAAAGACAAGTGTGTAGGTGTTTAGAGGACTGCATGCATAGTGGATAGGGGTTTGAAGCAGTCCATGTGCTAACGCCTGGGTCACTGGATGAGTACTTGGATACTGACTGAATGATTAGAGTACTGCAAGGAGAGTGCCTGGGTGAATTTCTAAGTGTTTGGGTTTTGGCGCAGTGAATTGATTAGTAAATTGTGCTGAATGGGACACTAGAGGAGTGAAAGGGGAGAGACAGGGTGTTTGCTGGAGGTTTATGGATACGGACTGAGGAATTGAAGGTGTGAAAGACAAGTGTGTAGTTGGTTATAGGACTGCATGCATAGTGGATAGGCGTTTGAAGCAGTCCATCTGCTAAGGCCTGGCTCAGTGCATGAGTACTTGGGTACTAACTAAATGATTAGAGTACTGCAAGGAGAGTGCCTGGGTGAACTTATAAGTGGTTGGGTTTTGGCACAGTGAATGAATTAGTACATGGTCCTGAATGGGTCACTACAGTAGTGCAAGGGGAGTAACAGTGTGTTTGCTAGAAGTGTATGGATACTGACTGGAGAATTGAAGGTGTGAAAGACAAGTGTGTAGGTGGTTAGAAGACTGCATGCATAGTGCATAGGGGTTTGAAGCAGTCCATGTGCTAAGGCCTGGTTCACTGGATGAGTACATGGGTACTGACTGAATGATTAGAGTACTGCAAGGAGAGTGCCTGGGTGAATTTATAAGTGGTTGGCTTTTGGCGCAGTGAATGGATTAGTACATGGTGTTGAATGGGTCACTGGAGGAGTGCAAGGGGAGTGACAGGGTGTTTGCTGGAAGTGTATGGATACTGACTGGGGAATTGAAGGTGTGAAAGACAAGTATGTAGGTGGTTAGAAGACTGCATGCATAGTGGATAGGCGTTTGAAGCAGTCCATGTGCTAAGGCCTGGCTCACTGCATGAGTACTTGGGTACTGACTGAATGATTAGAGTACTGCAAGGAAAGTGCCTGGGTGAATTTATAAGTGTTTGGGTTTTGGCACAGTGAATGGATTAGTACATGGTGCTGAATGGGTCAATAGAGGAGCGCAAGGGGAGGGACAGGTTGTTTGCTGGAAGTGTATGGATACTAACTGGGGAACTGAAGGTGTGAAAGACAAGTGTGTAGGTGGTTAGAAGACTGCATACATAGTGGATAGGCGTTTGAAGCAATCCATGTGCTAAGGCCTGGCTCACTGCATGAGTACTTGGGTACTGACTGAATGATTAGAGTACTGCAAGGAGAGTGCCTGGGTGAGTTTATAAGTGGTTGGGTTTTGGCGCAGTGAATGTGTTAGTACATGGTGCTGAATGGGTCACTACAGTAGTGCAAGGGGAGTAACAGGGTGTTTGCTAGAAGTGTATGGATACTGACTGGAGATTTGAAGGTGTGAAAGACAAGTGTGTAGGTGGTTAGAAGACTGCATACATAGTGGATAGGCGTTTGAAGCAATCCATGTGCTAAGGCCTGGCTCACTGCATGAGTACTTGGGTACTGACTGAATGATTAGAGTACTGCAAGGAGAGTGCCTGGGTGAATTTATAAGTGGTTGGGTTTTGGCGCACTAAATGGATTGGTACATGGTGCTGAATGGGTCACTAGAGGAGTGCCAGGGGAGTGACAGGGTGTTTTCTGGAAGTGTATGGATAATGACTGGGGAATTGAAGGTGTGATAGACAAGTATGTAGGTGGTTAGAAGACTGCATGCAGAGTGGATAGGCGTTTGAAGCAATCCATGTGCCAAGGCCTGGTTCACTGGATGAGTACATGGGTACTGACTGAATCATTAGAGTACAGCAAGGAGAGTGCCTGGGTGAATTTATAAGTGGTTGGGTTTTGGCGCAGTGAATGGATTAGTACAGGATGCTGAATGGGTCAATAGAGGAGTGCAAGGGGAGTGACAGGGTGTTTGCTGGAGTGTATAGATTCTGACTGGGGAATTGAAGGTGTGAAAGACAAGTGTGTAGGTGTTTAGAGGACTGCATGCATAGTGGATAGGGGTTTGAAGCAGTCCATGTGCTAACGCCTGGGTCACTGGATGAGTACTTGGATACTGACTGAATGATTAGAGTACTGCAAGGAGAGTGCCTGGGTGAATTTACAAGTGGTTGGGTTTTGGCGAACTAAATGGATTAGTACATGGTGCTGAATGGGTCACTAGAGGAGTGCAAGGGGAGTGACAGGGTGTTTGCTGGAAGTGTATGGATACTGACTGGAGAATTGAAGGTGTAAAAGACAAGTGTGTAGGTGGTTAGAGGACTGCATACATAGTGGATAGGGGTTTGAAGCAGTCCATTTGCTAAGGCCTGGGTCACTGGATGAGTACTTGGGTACTGACTGAATGATTAGAGTACTGCAAGGAGAGTGCCTGGGTGAATTTATAAGTGTTTGGGTTTTGGCACAGTGAATGGATTAGTACATGATGCTGAATGGGTCAATAGAGGAGTGCAAGGGGAGTGACAGGTTGTTTGCTGGAGTGTATAGATTCTGACTGGGGAATTGAAGGTGTGAAAGACAAGTGTGTAGGTGTTTAGAGGACTGCATGCATAGTGGATAGGGGTTTGAAGCAGTCCTTGTGCTAACGCCTGGCTCACTGCATGAGTACTTGGGTACTGACTGAATGATTAGAGTACTGCAAGGAGAGTGCCTTGGTGAGTTTATAAGTGGTTGGGTTTTGGCGCAGTGAATGTGTTAGTACATGGTGCTGAATGGGTCACTACAGTAGTGCAAGGGGAGTAACAGGGTGTTTGCTAGAAGTGTATGGATACTGACTGGAGAATTGAAGGTGTGAAAGACAAGTGTGCATGTGGTTAGAAGACTGCATGCATAGTGGATAGGGGTTTGAAGCAGTCCATGTGCTAAGGCCTGGTTCACTGGATGAGTACATGGGTACTGACTGAATGATTAGAGTACTGCAAGGAGAGTGCCTGGGTGAATTTTTACGTGGTTGGCTTTTGGCGCAGTGAATGGATTAGTACATGGTGCTGAATGGGTCACTGGAGGAGTGCAAGGGGAGTGACAGGGTGTTTGCTGGAAGTGTATGGATACTGACTGGGGAATTGAAGGTGTGAAAGACAAGTATGTAGGTGGTTAGAAGACTGCATGCATAGTGGATAGGCGTTTGAAGCAGTCCATGTGCTAAGGCCTGGCTCACTGCATGAGTACTTGGGTACTGACTGAATGATTATACTACTAGAAGGAGAGTGCCTGGGTGAATTTACAAGTGGTTGGGTTTTGGCGAACTAAATGGATTAGTACATGGTGCTGAATGGGTCACTACAGTAGTGCAAGGGGAGTAACAGGGTGTTTGCTAGAAGTGTATGGATACTGACTGGAGAATTGAAGGTGATGAAGACAAGTGTGTAGGTGGTTAGAGGACTGCATGCATAGTGGATAGGCGTTTGAAGCAGTCCATGTGCGAATGCCGGGCTCACTGCATGAGTACTTGGGTACTGACTGAATGATTAGAGTACTGCAAGGAAAGTGCCTGGGTGAATTTAAAAGTGGTTGGGTTTTGGCGGACTAAATGGATTTGTACATGGTGCTGAATGGGTCACTACAGTAGTGCAAGGGGAGTAACAGGGTGTTTGCTAGAAGTGTATGGATACTGACTGGATAATTGAAGGTGTGAAAGACAAGTGTGTAGATGGTTAGAAGACTGCATGCATAGTGGATAGGGGTTTGAAGCAGTCCATGTGCTAAGGCCTGGTTCACTGGATGAGTACATGGGTACTGACTGAATCATTAGAGTACAGCAAGGAGAGTGCCTGGGTGAATTTATAAGTGGTTGGGTTTTGGCACAGTGAATGGATTAGTACAGGATGCTGAACGGGTCAATAGAGGAGCGCAAGGGGAGGGACAGGTTGTTTGCTGGAAGTGTATGGATACTGACTGGGGAATTGAAGGTGTGAAAGACAAGTATGTAGGTGGTTAGAAGACTGCATGCATAGTGGATAGGTGTTTAAAGCAATCCATGTGCTAAGGCCTGGCTCACTGCATGAGTACTTGGGTACTGACTGAATGATTAGAGTACTGCAAGGAGAGTCCCTGGGTGAGTTTATAAGTGGTTGGGTTTTGGCACACTAAATGGATTAGTATATGGTGCTGAATGGGTCACTAGTGGAGTGCAAGGGGAGTGACAGGGTGTTTGCGGGAAGTGTATGGATACTGACTGGGGAATTGAAGGTGTGAAAGTCAAGTGTGTAGGTGGTTAGAAGACTGCATGCATAGTGGATAGGCGTTTGAAGCAGTCCATGTGCTAAGGCCTGGCTCAGTGCATGAGTACTTGGGTACTGACTGAATGATTAGAGTACTGCAAGGAGAGTGCCTGGGTGAACTTATAAGTGGTTGGGTTTTGGCACAGTGAATGGATTAGTACATGGTGCTGAATGGGTCACTACAGTAGTGCAAGGGGAGTAACAGGGTGTTTACAAGAAGTGTATGGATACTGACTGGAGAATTGAAGGTGTGAAAGACAAGTGTGCATGTGGTTAGAAGACTGCATGCATAGTGGATAGGGGTTTGAAGCAGTCCATGTGCTAAGGCCTGGTTCACTGGATGAGTACATGGGTACTGACTGAATGATTAGAGTACTGCAAGGAGAGTGCCTGGGTGAATTTTTAAGTGGTTGGCTTTTGGCGCAGTGAATGGATTAGTACATGGTGCTGAATGGGTCACTGGAGGAGTGCAAGGGGAGTGACAGGGTGTTTGCTGGAGTGTATAGATTCTGACTGGGGAATTGAAGGTGTGAAAGACAAGTGTGTAGGTGGTTAGAAGACTGCATGCATAGTGGATAGGCGTTTGAAGCAGTCCATGTGCTAAGGCCTGGCTCACTGCATGAGTACTTGGGTACTGACTGAATGATTATACTACTAGAAGGAGAGTGCCTGGGTGAATTTACAAGTGGTTGGGTTTTGGCGAACTAAATGGATTAGTACATGGTGCTGAATGGGTCACTACAGTAGTGCAAGGGGAGTAACAGGGTGTTTGCTAGAAGTGTATGGATACTGACTGGAGAATTGAAGGTGATGAAGACAAGTGTGTAGGTGGTTAGAGGACTGCAAGCATAGTGGATAGGCGTTTGAAGCAGTCCATGTGCGAATGCCTGGCTCACTGCATGAGTACTTGGGTACTGACTGAATGATTAGAGTACTGCAAGGAAAGTGCCTGGGTGAATTTAAAAGTGGTTGGGTTTTGGCGGACTAAATGGATTTGTACATGGTGCTGAATGGGTCACTAGAGGAGTGCAAGGGGAGTGACAGGGTGTTTGCTGGAAGTGTATGGATACTGACTGGGGAATTGAAGGTGTGAAAGACAAGTGTGTAGGTGGTTAGAGGACTGGATACATAGTGGGTAGGGGTTTGAAGCAGTCCATTTGCTAAGGCCTGGGTCACTGGATGAGTACTTGGGTACTGACTGAATGATTAGAGTACTGCATGGAGAGTGCCTGGGTGAACTTATAAGTGGTTGGGGTTTGGCGCAGTGAATGGATTAGTACATGGTGCTGAATGGGTCACTACAGTAGTGCAAGGGGAGTAACAGGGTGTTTGCTAGAAGTGTATGGATACTGACTGGATAATTGAAGGTGTGAAAGACAAGTGTGTAGATGGTTAGAAGACTGCATGCATAGTGGATAGGGGTTTGAAGCAGTCCATGTGCTAAGGCCTGGTTCACTGGATGAGTACATGGGTACTGACTGAATCATTAGAGTACAGCAAGGAGAGTGCCTGGGTGAATTTATAAGTGGTTGGGTTTTGGCACAGTGAATGGATTAGTACAGGATGCTGAACGGGTCAATAGAGGAGCGCAAGGGGAGGGACAGGTTGTTTGCTGGAAGTGTATGGATACTGACTGGGGAATTGAAGGTGTGAAAGACAAGTATGTAGGTGGTTAGAAGACTGCATGCATAGTGGATAGGCGTTTGAAGCAATCCATGTGCTAAGGCCTGGCTCACTGCATGAGTACTTGGGTACTGACTGAATGATTCGAGTACTGCAAGGAGAGTCCCTGGGTGAGTTTATAAGTGGTTGGGTTTTGGCACACTAAATGGATTAGTATATGGTGCTGAATGGGTCACTAGAGGAGTGCAAGGGGAGTGACAGGGTGTTTGCTGGAAGTGTATGGATACTGACTGGGGAATTGAAGGTGTGAAAGTCGAGTGTGTAGGTGGTTAGAAGACTGCATGCATAGTGGATAGGCGTTTGAAGCAGTCCATGTGCTAAGGCCTGGCTCAGTGCATGAGTACTTGGGTACTGACTGAATGATTAGAGTACTGCAAGGAGAGTGCCTGGGTGAACTTATAAGTGGTTGGGTTTTGGCACAGTGAATGGATTAGTACATGGTGCTGAATGGGTCACTACAGTAGTGCAAGGGGAGTAACAGGGTGTTTGCAAGAAGTGTATGGATACTGACTGGAGAATTGAAGGTGTGAAAGACAAGTGTGCATGTGGTTAGAAGACTGCATGCATAGTGGATAGGGGTTTGAAGCAGTCCATGTGCTAAGGCCTGGTTCACTGGATGAGTACATGGGTACTGACTGAATGATTAGAGTACTGCAAGGAGAGTGCCTGGGTGAATTTTTAAGTGGTTGGCTTTTGGCGCAGTGAATGGATTAGTACATGGTGCTGAATGGGTCACTGGAGGAGTGCAAGGGGAGTGACAGGGTGTTTGCTGGAAGTTTATGGATTCTGACTGGGGAATTGAAGGTGTGAAAGACAAGTATGTAGGTGGTTAGAAGACTGCATGCATAGTGGATAGGCGTTTGAAGCAGTCTATGTGCTAAGGCCTGGCTCACTGCATGAGTACTTGGGTACTGACTGAATGATTAGACTACTAGAAGGAGAGTGCCTGGGTGAATTTACAAGTGGTTGGGTTTTGGCGAACTAAATGGATTAGTACATGGTGCTGAATGGGTCACTAGAGGAGTGCAAGGGGAGTGACAGGGTGTTTGCTGGAAGTGTATGGATACTGACTGGAGAATTGAAGGTGTAAAAGACAAGTGTGTAGGTGGTTAGAGGACTGCATACATAGTGGATAGGGGTTTGAAGCAGTCCATTTGCTAAGGCCTGGGTCACTGGATGAGTACTTGGGTACTGACTGAATGATTAGAGTACTGCAAGGAGAGTGCCTGGGTGAATTTATAAGTGTTTGGGTTTTGGCACAGTGAATGGATTAGTACATGATGCTGAATGGGTCAATAGAGGAGTGCAAGGGGAGTGACAGGTTGTTTGCTGGAGTGTATAGATTCTGACTGGGGAATTGAAGGTGTGAAAGACAAGTGTGTAGGTGTTTAGAGGACTGCATGCATAGTGGATAGGGGTTTGAAGCAGTCCATGTGCTAACGCCTGGGTCACTGGATGAGTACTTGGATACTGACTGAATGATTAGAGTACTGCAAGGAGAGTGCCTGGGTGAATTTCTAAGTGTTTGGGTTTTGGCGCAGTGAATTGATTAGTAAATTGTGCTGAATGGGACACTAGAGGAGTGAAAGGGGAGAGACAGGGTGTTTGCTGGAGGTTTATGGATACGGACTGAGGAATTGAAGGTGTGAAAGACAAGTGTGTAGTTGGTTATAGGACTGCATGCATAGTGGATAAGCGTTTGAAGCAGTCCATCTGCTAAGGCCTGGCTCAGTGCATGAGTACTTGGGTACTAACTAAATGATTAGAGTACTGCAAGGAGAGTGCCTGGGTGAACTTATAAGTGGTTGGGTTTTGGCACAGTGAATGAATTAGTACATGGTCCTGAATGGGTCACTACAGTAGTGCAAGGGGAGTAACAGTGTGTTTGCTAGAAGTGTATGGATACTGACTGGAGAATTGAAGGTGTGAAAGACAAGTGTGTAGGTGGTTAGAAGACTGCATGCATAGTGCATAGGGGTTTGAAGCAGTCCATGTGCTAAGGCCTGGTTCACTGGATGAGTACATGGGTACTGACTGAATGATTAGAGTACTGCAAGGAGAGTGCCTGGGTGAATTTATAAGTGGTTGGCTTTTGGCGCAGTGAATGGATTAGTACATGGTGTTGAATGGGTCACTGGAGGAGTGCAAGGGGAGTGACAGGGTGTTTGCTGGAAGTGTATGGATACTGACTGGGGAATTGAAGGTGTGAAAGACAAGTATGTAGGTGGTTAGAAGACTGCATGCATAGTGGATAGGCGTTTGAAGCAGTCCATGTGCTAAGGCCTGGCTCACTGCATGAGTACTTGGGTACTGACTGAATGATTAGAGTACTGCAAGGAAAGTGCCTGGGTGAATTTATAAGTGTTTGGGTTTTGGCACAGTGAATGGATTAGTACATGGTGCTGAATGGGTCAATAGAGGAGCGCAAGGGGAGGGACAGGTTGTTTGCTGGAAGTGTATGGATACTAACTGGGGAACTGAAGGTGTGAAAGACAAGTGTGTAGGTGGTTAGAAGACTGCATACATAGTGGATAGGCGTTTGAAGCAATCCATGTGCTAAGGCCTGGCTCACTGCATGAGTACTTGGGTACTGACTGAATGATTAGAGTACTGCAAGGAGAGTGCCTGGGTGAGTTTATAAGTGGTTGGGTTTTGGCGCAGTGAATGTGTTAGTACATGGTGCTGAATGGGTCACTACAGTAGTGCAAGGGGAGTAACAGGGTGTTTGCTAGAAGTGTATGGATACTGACTGGAGATTTGAAGGTGTGAAAGACAAGTGTGTAGGTGGTTAGAAGACTGCATACATAGTGGATAGGCGTTTGAAGCAATCCATGTGCTAAGGCCTGGCTCACTGCATGAGTACTTGGGTACTGACTGAATGATTAGAGTACTGCAAGGAGAGTGCCTGGGTGAATTTATAAGTGGTTGGGTTTTGGCGCACTAAATGGATTGGTACATGGTGCTGAATGGGTCACTAGAGGAGTGCCAGGGGAGTGACAGGGTGTTTTCTGGAAGTGTATGGATAATGACTGGGGAATTGAAGGTGTGATAGACAAGTATGTAGGTGGTTAGAAGACTGCATGCATAGTGGATAGGCGTTTGAAGCAATCCATGTGCCAAGGCCTGGTTCACTGGATGAGTACATGGGTACTGACTGAATCATTAGAGTACAGCAAGGAGAGTGCCTGGGTGAATTTATAAGTGGTTGGGTTTTGGCGCAGTGAATGGATTAGTACAGGATGCTGAATGGGTCAATAGAGGAGTGCAAGGGGAGTGACAGGGTGTTTGCTGGAGTGTATAGATTCTGACTGGGGAATTGAAGGTGTGAAAGACAAGTGTGTAGGTGTTTAGAGGACTGCATGCATAGTGGATAGGGGTTTGAAGCAGTCCATGTGCTAACGCCTGGGTCACTGGATAAGTACTTGGATACTGACTGAATGATTAGAGTACTGCAAGGAGAGTGCCTGGGTGAATTTACAAGTGGTTGGGTTTTGGCGAACTAAATGGATTAGTACATGGTGCTGAATGGGTCACTAGAGGAGTGCAAGGGGAGTGACAGGGTGTTTGCTGGAAGTGTATGGATACTGACTGGAGAATTGAAGGTGTAAAAGACAAGTGTGTAGGTGGTTAGAGGACTGCATACATAGTGGATAGGGGTTTGAAGCAGTCCATTTGCTAAGGCCTGGGTCACTGGATGAGTACTTGGGTACTGACTGAATGATTAGAGTACTGCAAGGAGAGTGCCTGGGTGAATTTATAAGTGTTTGGGTTTTGGCACAGTGAATGGATTAGTACATGATGCTGAATGGGTCAATAGAGGAGTGCAAGGGGAGTGACAGGTTGTTTGCTGGAGTGTATAGATTCTGACTGGGGAATTGAAGGTGTGAAAGACAAGTGTGTAGGTGTTTAGAGGACTGCATGCATAGTGGATAGGGGTTTGAAGCAGTCCTTGTGCTAACGCCTGGCTCACTGCATGAGTACTTGGGTACTGACTGAATGATTAGAGTACTGCAAGGAGAGTGCCTTGGTGAGTTTATAAGTGGTTGGGTTTTGGCGCAGTGAATGTGTTAGTACATGGTGCTGAATGGGTCACTACAGTAGTGCAAGGGGAGTAACAGGGTGTTTGCTAGAAGTGTATGGATACTGACTGGAGAATTGAAGGTGTGAAAGACAAGTGTGCATGTGGTTAGAAGACTGCATGCATAGTGGATAGGGGTTTGAAGCAGTCCATGTGCTAAGGCCTGGTTCACTGGATGAGTACATGGGTACTGACTGAATGATTAGAGTACTGCAAGGAGAGTGCCTGGGTGAATTTTTACGTGGTTGGCTTTTGGCGCAGTGAATGGATTAGTACATGGTGCTGAATGGGTCACTGGAGGAGTGCAAGGGGAGTGACAGGGTGTTTGCTGGAAGTGTATGGATACTGACTGGGGAATTGAAGGTGTGAAAGACAAGTATGTAGGTGGTTAGAAGACTGCATGCATAGTGGATAGGCGTTTGAAGCAGTCCATGTGCTAAGGCCTGGCTCACTGCATGAGTACTTGGGTACTGACTGAATGATTATACTACTAGAAGGAGAGTGCCTGGGTGAATTTACAAGTGGTTGGGTTTTGGCGAACTAAATGGATTAGTACATGGTGCTGAATGGGTCACTACAGTAGTGCAAGGGGAGTAACAGGGTGTTTGCTAGAAGTGTATGGATACTGACTGGAGAATTGAAGGTGATGAAGACAAGTGTGTAGGTGGTTAGAGGACTGCATGCATAGTGGATAGGCGTTTGAAGCAGTCCATGTGCGAATGCCGGGCTCACTGCATGAGTACTTGGGTACTGACTGAATGATTAGAGTACTGCAAGGAAAGTGCCTGGGTGAATTTAAAAGTGGTTGGGTTTTGGCGGACTAAATGGATTTGTACATGGTGCTGAATGGGTCACTACAGTAGTGCAAGGGGAGTAACAGGGTGTTTGCTAGAAGTGTATGGATACTGACTGGATAATTGAAGGTGTGAAAGACAAGTGTGTAGATGGTTAGAAGACTGCATGCATAGTGGATAGGGGTTTGAAGCAGTCCATGTGCTAAGGCCTGGTTCACTGGATGAGTACATGGGTACTGACTGAATCATTAGAGTACAGCAAGGAGAGTGCCTGGGTGAATTTATAAGTGGTTGGGTTTTGGCACAGTGAATGGATTAGTACAGGATGCTGAACGGGTCAATAGAGGAGCGCAAGGGGAGGGACAGGTTGTTTGCTGGAAGTGTATGGATACTGACTGGGGAATTGAAGGTGTGAAAGACAAGTATGTAGGTGGTTAGAAGACTGCATGCATAGTGGATAGGTGTTTAAAGCAATCCATGTGCTAAGGCCTGGCTCACTGCATGAGTACTTGGGTACTGACTGAATGATTAGAGTACTGCAAGGAGAGTCCCTGGGTGAGTTTATAAGTGGTTGGGTTTTGGCACACTAAATGGATTAGTATATGGTGCTGAATGGGTCACTAGTGGAGTGCAAGGGGAGTGACAGGGTGTTTGCGGGAAGTGTATGGATACTGACTGGGGAATTGAAGGTGTGAAAGTCAAGTGTGTAGGTGGTTAGAAGACTGCATGCATAGTGGATAGGCGTTTGAAGCAGTCCATGTGCTAAGGCCTGGCTCAGTGCATGAGTACTTGGGTACTGACTGAATGATTAGAGTACTGCAAGGAGAGTGCCTGGGTGAACTTATAAGTGGTTGGGTTTTGGCACAGTGAATGGATTAGTACATGGTGCTGAATGGGTCACTACAGTAGTGCAAGGGGAGTAACAGGGTGTTTACAAGAAGTGTATGGATACTGACTGGAGAATTGAAGGTGTGAAAGACAAGTGTGCATGTGGTTAGAAGACTGCATGCATAGTGGATAGGGGTTTGAAGCAGTCCATGTGCTAAGGCCTGGTTCACTGGATGAGTACATGGGTACTGACTGAATGATTAGAGTACTGCAAGGAGAGTGCCTGGGTGAATTTTTAAGTGGTTGGCTTTTGGCGCAGTGAATGGATTAGTACATGGTGCTGAATGGGTCACTGGAGGAGTGCAAGGGGAGTGACAGGGTGTTTGCTGGAGTGTATAGATTCTGACTGGGGAATTGAAGGTGTGAAAGACAAGTGTGTAGGTGTTTAGAGGACTGCATGCATAGTGGATAGGGGTTTGAAGCAGTCCATGTGCTAACGCCTGGGTCACTGGATGAGTACTTGGATACTGACTGAATGATTAGAGTACTGCAAGGAGAGTGCCTGGGTGAATTTACAAGTGGTTGGGTTTTGGCGAACTAAATGGATTAGTACATGGTGCTGAATGGGTCACTAGAGGAGTGCAAGGGGAGTGACAGGGTGTTTGCTGGAAGTGTATGGATACTGACTGGAGAATTGAAGGTGTAAAAGACAAGTGTGTAGGTGGTTAGAGGACTGCATACATAGTGGATAGGGGTTTGAAGCAGTCCATTTGCTAAGGCCTGGGTCACTGGATGAGTACTTGGGTACTGACTGAATGATTAGAGTACTGCAAGGAGAGTGCCTGGGTGAATTTATAAGTGTTTGGGTTTTGGCACAGTGAATGGATTAGTACATGATGCTGAATGGGTCAATAGAGGAGTGCAAGGGGAGTGACAGGTTGTTTGCTGGAGTGTATAGATTCTGACTGGGGAATTGAAGGTGTGAAAGACAAGTGTGTAGGTGTTTAGAGGACTGCATGCATAGTGGATAGGGGTTTGAAGCAGTCCATGTGCTAACGCCTGGGTCACTGGATGAGTACTTGGATACTGACTGAATGATTAGAGTACTGCAAGGAGAGTGCCTGGGTGAATTTATAAGCGGTTGGCTTTTGGCGCAGTGAATGGATTAGTACATGGTGCTGAATGGGTCACTGGAGGAGTGCAAGGGGAGTGACAGGGTGTTTGCTGGAAATGTATGAATACTGACTGGGGAATTGAAGGTGTGAAAGACAAGTATGTAGGTGTTTAGAAGACTGCATGCATAGTGGATAGGTGTTTGAAGCAGTCCATGTGCTAAGGCCTGGCTCACTGCATGAGTACTTGGGTACTGACTGAATGATTAGAGTACTGCAAGGAGAGTGCCTGGGTGAATTTATAAGTGGTTGGGTTTTGGCACACTAAATGGATTAGTACATGGTGCTGAATGGGTCACTAGAGGAGTGCAAGGGGAGTGACAGGGTGTTTGCTGGAAGTGTATGGATAATGACTGGGGAATTGAAGGTGTGATAGACAAGTATGTAGGTGGTTAGAAGACTGCATGCATAGTGGATAGGGGTTTGAAGCAGTCCATGTGCTAAGGCCTGGTTCACTGGATGAGTACATGGGTACTGACTGAATCATTAGAGTACAGCAAGGAGAGTGCCTGGGTGAATTTATAAGCGGTTGGCTTTTGGCGCAGTGAATGGATTAGTACATGGTGCTGAATGGGTCACTGGAGGAGTGCAAGGGGAGTGACAGGGTGTTTGCTGGAAATGTATGAATACTGACTGGGAAATTGAAGTTGAGAAAGACAAGTATGTAGGTGGTGAGAGGACTGCATGCATAGTGGATAGGCGTTTGAAGCAGTCCATGTGCTAAGGCCTGGCTCACTGCATGAGTACTGGGGTACTGACTGAATGATTAGAGTACTGCAAGGAGAGTGCCTGGGTGAATTTATAAGTGGTTGGGTTTTGGAGCACTAAATGGATTAGTACATGGTGCTGAATGGGTCACTAGAGGGGTGCAAGGGGAGTGACAGGGTGTTTGCTGGAAGTGTATGGATACAGGCTGGGGAATTAACGGTGTGAAAGACAAGTGTGTAGGTGGTTAGAGGACTGCATGCATAGTGGATAGGCGTTTGAAGCAGTCCATGTGCTAAGGCCTGGCTCAGTGCATGAGTACTTGGGTACTGACTGAATGATTAGAGTACTGCAAGGAGAGTGCCTGGGTGAACTTATAAGTGGTTGGGTTTTGGCACAGTGAATGGATTAGTATATGGTGCTGAATGGGTCACTACAGTAGTGCAAGGGGAGTAACAGGGTGTTTGCTAGAAGTGTATGGATACTGACTGGATAATTGAAGGTGTGAAAGACAAGTGTGTAGGTGGTTAGAGGACTGCATGCATAGTGGATAGGGGTTTGAAGCAGTCTATGTGCTAAGGCCTGGTTCACTGGATTACTACATGGGAACTGACTGAATGATTAGAGTACTGCCAGGAAAGTGCCTGGGGGAATTTATAAGTGGTTGGGTTTTGGCGCACTAAATGGATTAGTACATGGTGCTGAATGGGTCACTAGAGGAGTGCAAGGGGAGTGACAGGGTGTTTGCTGGAAGTGTATGGATAATGACTGGGGAATTGAAGGTGTGAAAGACAAGTGTGTAGGTGGTTAGAGGACTGCATACATAGGGGATAGGGGTTTGAAGCAGTCCATTTGCTAAGGCCTGGGTCACTGGATGAGTACTTGGGTACTGACTGAATGATTAGAGTACTGCAAGGAGAGTGCCTGGGTGAATTTATAAGTGTTTGGGTTTTGGCACAGTGAATGGATTAGTACATGGTGCTGAATGGGTCAATAGAGGATTGCAAGGGGAGTGACAGGGTGTTTGCTGGAGTGTAAAGATACTGACTGGGGAATTGAATGTGTGAAAGACAAGTGTGTAGGTGGTTAGAGGACTGCATGCATAGTGGATAGGGGTTTGAAGCAGTCCATGTGCTAAGGCCTGGCTCACTGCATGAGTACTTGGGTACTGACTGAATGATTAGACTACTAGAAGGAGAGTGCCTGGGTGAATTTACAAGTGGTTGAGGTTTGGCAAACTAAATGGATTAGTACATTGTGCTGAATGGTTCACTAGAGGAGTGCAAGGGGAGTGACAGGGTGTTTGCTGGAAGTGTATGGATACTGACTGGGGAATTGAACGTGTGAAAGACAAGTGTGTAGGTGGTTAGAGGACTGCATACATAGTGGATAGGTGTTTGAAGCAGTCCATTTGCTAAGGCCTGGGTCACTGGATGAGTACTTGGGTACTGACTGAATGATTAGAGCACTGCAAGCAGAGTGCCTGGGTGAATTTATAAGTGTTTGGGTTTTGGCACAGTGAATGGATTAGTACATGGTGCTGAATGGGTCAATAGAGGAGCGCAAGGGGAGGGACAGGTTGTTTGCTGGAAGTGTATGGATACTGACTGGGGAACTGAAGGTGTGAAAGACAAGTGTGTAGGTGGTTAGAAGACTGCATACATAGTGGATAGGCGTTTGAAGCAATCCATGTGCTAAGGCCTGGCTCACTGCATGAGTACTTGGGTACTGACTGAATGATTAGAGTACTGCAAGGAGAGTGCCTGGGTGAATTTATAAGTGGTTGGGTTTTGGTGCACTAAATGGATTGGTACATGGTGCTGAATGGGTCACTAGAGGAGTGCCAGGGGAGTGACAGGGTGTTTTCTGGAAGTGTGTGGATAATGACTGGGGAATTGAAGGTGTGATAGACAAGTATGTAGGTGGTTAGAAGACTGCATGCATAGTGGATAGGAGTTTGAAGCAGTCCATGTGCTAAGGCCTGGCTCACTGCATGAGTACTTGGGTACTGACTGAATGATTAGAATACTGCAAGGAGAGTGCCTGGGTGAGTTTATAAGTGGTTGGGTTTTGGCGCAGTGAATGTGTTAGTACATGGTGCTGAATGGGTCGCTACAGTAGTGCAAGGGGAGTAACAGGGTGTTTGCTAGAAGTGTATGGATACTGACTGGAGAATTGAAGGTGTGAAAGACAAGTGTGTAGGTGGTTAGAAGACTGCATACATAGTGGATAGGCGTTTGAAGCAATCCATGTGCTAAGGCCTGGCTCACTGCATGAGTACTTGGGTACTGACTGAATGATTAGAGTACTGCAAGGAGAGTGCCTGGGTGAATTTATAAGTGGTTGGGTTTTGGCGCACTAAATGGATTGGTACATGGTGCTGAATGGGTCACTAGAGGAGTGCCAGGGGAGTGACAGGGTGTTTTCTGGAAGTGTATGGATAATGACTGGGGAATTGAAGGTGTGATAGACAAGTATGTAGGTGGTTAGAAGACTGCATGCATAGTGGATAGGCGTTTGAAGCAATCCATGTGCCAAGGCCTGGTTCACTGGATGAGTACATGGGTACTGACTGAATCATTAGAGTACAGCAAGGAGAGTGCCTGGGTGAATTTATAAGTGGTTGGGTTTTGCCGCAGTGAATGGATTAGTACAGGATGCTGAATGGGTCACTAGGGGAGTGCAAGGGGGTTGAGAGGGTGTTTGCTAGAAATGTATGAGTACTGACTGGGGAATTGAAGGTGATGAAGACAAGTGTGTAGGTGGTTAGAGGACTGCATGCATAGTGGATAGGCGTTTGAAGCAGTCCATGTGCGAAGGCCTGGCTCACTGCATGAGTACTTGGGTACTGACTGAATGATTAGAGTACTGCAAGGAAAGTGCCTGGGTGAATTTAAAAGTGGTTGGGTTTTGGCGGACTAAATGGATTTGTACATGGTGCTGAATGGGTCACTAGAGGAGTGCAAGGGGAGTGACAGGGTGTTTGCTGGAAGTGTATGGATACTGACTGGGGAATTGAAGGTGTGAAAGACAAGTGTGTAGGTGGTTAGAGGACTGGATACATAGTGGGTAGGGGTTTGAAGCAGTCCATTTGCTAAGGCCTGGGTCACTGGATGAGTACTTGGGTACTAACTGAATGATTAGAGTACTGCATGGAGAGTGCCTGGGTGAACTTATAAGTGGTTGGGTTTTGGCGCAGTGAATGGATTAGTACATGGTGCTGAATGGGTCACTACAGTAGTGCAAGGGGAGTAACAGGGTATTTGCTAGAAGTGTATGGATACTGACTGGATAATTGAAGGTGTGAAAGACAAGTGTGTAGATGGTTAGAAGACTGCATGCATAGTGGATAGGGGTTTGAAGCAGTCCATGTGCTAAGGCCTGGTTCACTGGATGAGTACATGGGTACTGACTAAATCATTAGAGTACAGCAAGGAGAGTGCCTGGGTGAATTTATAAGTGGTTGGGTTTTGGCGCAGTGAATGGATTAGTACAGGATGCTGAACGGGTCAATAGAGGAGCGCAAGGGGAGGGACAGGTTGTTTGCTGGAAGTGTATGGATACTGACTGGGGAATTGAAGGTGTGAAAGACAAGTATGTAGGTGGTTAGAAGACTGCATGCATAGTGGATAGGCGTTTGAAGCAATCCATGTGCTAAGGCCTGGCTCACTGCATGAGTACTTGGGTACTGACTGAATGATTAGAGTACTGGAAGGAGAGTCCCTGGGTGAGTTTATAAGTGGTTGGGTTTTGGCACACTAAATTGATTAGTATATGGTGCTGAATGGGTCACTAGAGGGGTGCAAGGGGAGTGACAGGGTGTTTGCTGGAAGTGTATGGATACTGACTGGGGAATTGAAGGTGTGAAAGTCAAGTGTGTAGGTGGTTAGAAGACTGCATGCATAGTGGAAAGGCGTTTGAAGCAGTCCATGTGCTAAGGCCTGGCTCAGTGCATGAGTACTTGGGTACTGACTGAATGATTAGAGTACTGCAACGAGAGTGCCTGGGTGAACTTATAAGTGGTTGGGTGTCGGCGCAGTGAATGGATTAGTACATGGTGCTGAATGGGTCACTACAGTAGTGCAAGGGGAGTAACAGGGTGTTTGCAAGAAGTGTATGGATACTGACTGGAGAATTGAAGGTGTGAAAGACAAGTGTGCATGTGGTTAGAAGACTGCATGCATAGTGGATAGGGGTTTGAAGCAGTCCATGTGCTAAGGCCTGGTTCACTGGATGAGTACATGGGTACTGACTGAATGATTAGAGTACTGCAAGGAGAGTGCCTGGGTGAATTTTTAAGTGGTTGGCTTTTGGCGCAGTGAATGGATTAGTACATGGTGCTGAATGGGTCACTGGAGGAGTGCAAGGGGAGTGACAGGGTGTTTGCTGGAAGTGTATGGATACTGACTGGGGAATTGAAGTTGTGAAAGACAAGTATGTAGGTGGTTAGAAGACTGCATGCATAGTGGATAGGCGTTTGAAGCAGTCCATGTGCTAAAGCCTGGCTCACTGCATGAGTACTTGGGTACTGACTGAATGATTAGACTACTAGAAGGAGAGTGCCTGGGTGAATTTACAAGTGGTTGGGTTTTGGCGAACTAAATGGATTAGTACATGGTGCTGAATGGGTCACTACAGTAGTGCAAGGGGAGTAACAGGGTGTTTGCTAGAAGTGTATGGATACTGACTGGAGAATTGAAGGTGATGAAGACAAGTGTGTAGGTGGTTAGAGGACTGCATGCATAGTGGATAGGCGTTTGAAGCAGTCCATGTGCGAATGCTTGGCTCACTGCATGAGTACTTGGGTACTGACTGAATTATTAGAGTACTGCAAGGAAAGTGCCTGGGTGAATTTAAAAGTGGTTGGGTTTTGGCGGACTAAATGGATTTGTACATGGTGCTGAATGGGTCACTAGAGGAGTGCAAGGGGAGTGACAGGGTGTTTGCTGGAAGTGTATGGATACTGACTGGGGAATTGAAGGTGTGAAAGACAAGTGTGTAGGTGGTTAGAGGACTGGATACATAGTGGGTAGGGGTTTGAAGCAGTCCATTTGCTAAGGCCTGGGTCACTGGATGAGTACTTGGGTACTGACTGAATGATTAGAGTACTGCATGGAGAGTGCCTGGGTGAACTTATAAGTGGTTGGGTTTTGGCGCAGTGAATGGATTAGTACATGGTGCTGAATGGGTCACTACAGTAGTGCAAGGGGAGTAACAGGGTGTTTGCTAGAAGTGTATGGATACTGACTGGATAATTGAAGGTGTGAAAGACAAGTGTGTAGATGGTTAGAAGACTGCATGCATAGTGGATAGGGGTTTGAAGCAGTCCATGTGCTAAGGCCTGGTTCACTGGATGAGTACATGGGTACTGACTGAATCATTAGAGTACAGCAAGGAGAGTGCCTGGGTGAATTTATAAGTGGTTGGGTTTTGGCGCAGTGAATGGATTAGTACATGGTGCTGAATGGGTCACTAGAGGAGTGCAAGGGGAGTGACAGGGTGTTTGCTGGAAGTGTATGGATACTGACTGGGGAATTGAAGGTGAGAAAGACAAGTGTGTAGGTGGTTAGAGGACTGCATGCATAGTGGAACAGTCCATGTGCTAAGGCCTGGCTCACTGCATGAGTACTGGGGTACTGACTGAATGATTAGAGTACTGCAAGGAGAGTGCCTGGGTGAATTTATAAGTGGTTGGGTTTTGGCGCAGTGAATGGATTAGTACAGGATGCTGAACGGGTCAATAGAGGAGCGCAAGGGGAGGGACAGGTTGTTTGCTGGAAGTGTATGGATACTGACTGGGGAATTGAAGGTGTGAAAGACAAGTATGTAGGTGGTTAGAAGACAGCATGCATAGTGGATAGGCGTTTGAAGCAATCCATGTGCTAAGGCCTGGCTCACTGCATGAGTACTTGGGTACTGACTGAATGATTAGAGTACTGCAAGGAGAGTCCCTGGGTGAGTTTATAAGTGGTTGGGTTTTGGCACACTAAATGGATTAGTATATGGTGCTGAATGGGTCACTAGAGGAGTGCAAGGGGAGTGACAGGGTGTTTGCTGGAAGTGTATGGATACTGACTGGGGAATTGAAGGTGTGAAAGTCAAGTGTGTAGGTGGTTAGAAGACTGCATGCATATTGGATAGGCGTTTGAAGCAGTCCATGTGCTAAGGCCTGGCTCAGTGCATGAGTACTTGGGTACTGACTGAATGATTAGAGTACTGCAAGGAGAGTGCCTGGGTGAATTTCTAAGTGTTTGGGTTTTGGCGCAGTGAATGGATTAGTACATTGTGCTGAATGGGACACTAGAGGAGTGAAAGGGGAGTGACAGGGTGTTTGCTGGAAGTTTATGGATACGGACTGTGGAATTGAAGGTGTGAAAGACAAGTGTGTAGTTGGTTATAGGACTGCATGCATAGTGGATAGGCGTTTGAAGCAGTCCATGTGCTAAGGCCTGGCTCAGTGCATGAGTACTTGGGTACTGACTGAATGATTAGAGTACTGCAAGTAGAGTGCCTGGGTGAACTTATAAGTGGTTGGGTTTTGGCACAGTGAATGAATTAGTACATGGTCCTGAATGGGTCACTACAGTAGTGCAAGGGGAGTAACAGTGTGTTTGCTAGAAGTGTATGGATACTGACTGGAGAATTGAAGGTGTGAAAGACAAGTGTGTAGGTGGTTAGAAGACTGCATGCATAGTGGATAGGGGTTTGAAGCAGTCCATGTGCTAAGGCCTGGTTCACTGGATGAGTATATGGGTACTGACTGAATGATTAGAGTACTGCAAGTAGAGTGCCTGGGTGAATTTATAAGTGGTTGGCTTTTGGCGCAGTGAATGGATTAGTACATGGTGTTGAATGGGTCACTGGAGGAGTGCAAGGGGAGTGACAGGGTGCTTGCTGGAAGTGTATGGATACTGACAGGGGAATTGAAGGTGTGAAAGACAAGTATGTAGGTGGTAAGAGGACTGCATGCATAGTGGATAGGTGTTTGAAGCAGTCCATGTGCTAAGGCCTGGCTCAGTGCATGAGTACTTGGGTACTGACTGAATGATTAGAGTACTGCAAGGAGAGTGCCTGGGTGAACTTATAAGTGGTTGGGTTTTGGCACAGTGAATGGATTAGTATATGGTGCTGAATGGGTCACTACAGTAGTGCAAGGGGAGTAACAGGGTGTTTGCTAGAAGTGTATGGATACTGACTGGATAATTGAAGGTGTGAAAGACAAGTGTGTAGGTGGTTAGAGGACTGCATGCATAGTGGATAGGGGTTTGAAGCAGTCTATGTTCTAAGGCCTGGTTCACTGGATTACTACATGGGAACTGACTGAATGATTAGAGTACTGCCAGGAAAGTGCCTGGGGGAATTTATAAGTGGTTGGGTTTTGGCGCACTAAATGGATTAGTACATGGTGCTGAATGGGTCACTAGAGGAGTGCAAGGGGAGTGACAGGGTGTTTGCTGGAAGTGTATGGATAATGACTGGGGAATTGAAGGTGTGAAAGACAAGTGTGTAGGTGGTTAGAGGACTGCATACATAGGGGATAGGGGTTTGAAGCAGTCCATTTGCTAAGGCCTGGGTCACTGGATGAGTACTTGGGTACTGACTGAATGATTAGAGTACTGCAAGGAGAGTGCCTGGGTGAATTTATAAGTGTTTGGGTTTTGGCACAGTGAATGGATTAGTACATGGTGCTGAATGGGTCAATAGAGGATTGCAAGGGGAGTGACAGGGTGTTTGCTGGAGTGTAAAGATACTGACTGGGGAATTGAATGTGTGAAAGACAAGTGTGTAGGTGGTTAGAGGACTGCATGCATAGTGGATAGGGGTTTGAAGCAGTCCATGTGCTAAGGCCTGGCTCACTGCATGAGTACTTGGGTACTGACTGAATGATTAGACTACTAGAAGGAGAGTGCCTGGGTGAATTTACAAGTGGTTGAGGTTTGGCAAACTAAATGGATTAGTACATTGTGCTGAATGGGTCACTAGAGGAGCGCAAGGGGAGGGACAGGTTGTTTGCTGGAAGTGTATGGATACTGACTGGGGAACTGAAGGTGTGAAAGACAAGTGTGTAGGTGGTTAGAAGACTGCATACATAGTGGATAGGCGTTTGAAGCAATCCATGTGCTAAGGCCTGGCTCACTGCATGAGTACTTGGGTACTGACTGAATGATTAGAGTACTGCAAAGAAAGTGCCTTAGTGAATTTATAAGTGGTTGGGTTTTGGCGCACTAAATGGATTGGTACATGGTGCTGAATGGGTCACTAGAGGAGTGCCAGGGGAGTGACAGGGTGTTTTCTGGAAGTGTATGGATAATGACTGGGGAATTGAAGGTGTGATAGACAAGTATGTAGGTGGTTAGAAGACTGCATGCATAGTGGATAGGAGTTTGAAGCAGTCCATGTGCTAAGGCCTGGCTCACTGCATGAGTACTTGGGTACTGACTGAATGATTAGAGTACTGCAAGGAGAGTGCCTGGGTGAGTTTATAAGTGGTTGGGTTTTGGCGCAGTGAATGTGTTAGTACATGGTGCTGAATGGGTCACTACAGTAGTGCAAGGGGAGTAACAGGGTGTTTGCTAGAAGTGTATGGATACTGACTGGAGAATTGAAGGTGTGAAAGACAAGTGTGTAGGTGGTTAGAAGACTGCATACATAGTGGATAGGCGTTTGAAGCAATCCATGTGCTAAGGCCTGGCTCACTGCATGAGTACTTGGGTACTGACTGAAGGATTAGAGTACTGCAAGGAGAGTGCCTGGGTGAATTTATAAGTGGTTGGGTTTTGGCGCACTAAATGGATTGGTACATGGTGCTGAATGGGTCACTAGAGGAGTGCCAGGGGAGTGACAGGGTGTTTTCTGGAAGTGTATGGATAATGACTGGGGAATTGAAGGTGTGATAGACAAGTATGTAGGTGGTTAGAAGACTGCATGCATAGTGGATAGGCGTTTGAAGCAATCCATGTGCCAAGGCCTGGTTCACTGGATGAGTACATGGGTACTGACTGAATCATTAGAGTACAGCAAGGAGAGTGCCTGGGTGAATTTATAAATGGTTGGGTTTTGGCGCAGTGAATGGATTAGTTCAGGATGCTGAATGGGTCACTAGGGGAGTGCAAGGGGGGTGAGAGGGTGTTTGCTAGAAATGTATGAGTACTGACTGGGGAATTGAAGGTGATGAAGACAAGTGTGTAGGTGGTTATAGGACTGCATGCATAGTGGATAGGCGTTTGAAGCAGTCCATGTGCGAAGGCCTGGCTCACTGCATGAGTACTTGGGTACTGACTGAATGATTAGAGTACTGCAAGGAAAGTGCCTGGGTGAATTTAAAAGTGGTTGGGTTTTGGCGGACTAAATGGATTTGTACATGGTGCTGAATGGGTCACTACAGTAGTGCAAGGGGAGTAACAGGGTGTTTGCTAGAAGTGTATGGATACTGACTGGATAATTGAAGGTGTGAAAGACAAGTGTGTAGATGGTTAGAAGACTGCATGCATAGTGGATAGGGGTTTGAAGCAGTCCATGTGCTAAGGCCTGGTTCACTGGATGAGTACATGGGTACTGACTGAATCATTAGAGTACAGCAAGGAGAGTGCCTGGGTGAATTTATAAGTGGTTGGGTTTTGGCGCAGTGAATGGATTAGTACAGGATGCTGAACGGGTCAATAGAAGAACGCAAGGGGAGGGACGGGTTGTTTGCTGGAAGTGTATGGATACTGACTGGGGAATTGAAGGTGTGAAAGACAAGTATGTAGGTGGTTAGAAGACTGCATGCATAGTGGATAGGCGTTTGAAGCAATCCATGTGCTAAGGCCTGGCTCACTGCATGAGTACTTGGGTACTGACTGAATGATTAGAGTACTGCAAGGAGAGTCCCTGGGTGAGTTTATAAGTGGTTGGGTTTTGGCACACTAAATGGATTAGTATATGGTGCTGAATGGGTCACTAGAGGAGTGCAAGGGGAGTGACAGGGTGTTTGCTGGAAGTGTATGGATACTGACTGGGGAATTGAAGGTGTGAAAGTCAAGTGTGTAGGTGGTTAGAAGACTGCATGCATAGTGGAAAGGAGTTTGAAGCAGTCCATGTGCTAAGGCCTGGCTCACTGCATGAGTACTTGGGTACTGACTGAATGATTAGAGTACTGCAAGGAGAGTGCCTGGGTGAGTTTATAAGTGGTTGGGTTTTGGCGCAGTGAATGTGTTAGTACATGGTGCTGAATGGGTCACTACAGTAGTGCAAGGGGAGTAACAGGGTGTTTGCTAGAAGTGTATGGATACTGACTGGAGAATTGAAGGTGTGAAAGACAAGTGTGCATGTGGTTAGAAGACTGCATGCATAGTGGATAGGGGTTTGAAGCAGTCCATGTGCTAAGGCCTGGTTCACTGGATGAGTACATGAGTACTGACTGAATGATTAGAGTACTGCAAGGAGAGTGCCTGGGTGAATTTTTAAGTGGTTGGCTTTTGGCGCAGTGAATGGATTAGTACATGGTGCTGAATGGGTCACTGGAGGAGTGCAAGGGGAGTGACAGGGTGTTTGCTGGAAGTGTATGGATACTGACTGGGGAATTGAAGGTGTGAAAGACAAGTATGTAGGTGGTTAGAAGACTGCATGCATAGTGGATAGGCGTTTGAAGCAGTCCATGTGCTAAGGCCTGGCTCACTGCATGAGTACTTGGGTACTGACTGAATGATTATACTACTAGAAGGAGAGTGCCTGGGTGAATTTACAAGTGGTTGGGTTTTGGCGAACTAAATGGATTAGTACATGGTGCTGAATGGGTCACTACAGTAGTGCAAGGGGAGTAACAGGGTGTTTGCTAGAAGTGTATGGATACTGACTGGAGAATTGAAGGTGATGAAGACAAGTGTGTAGGTGGTTAGAGGACTGCAAGCATAGTGGATAGGCGTTTGAAGCAGTCCATGTGCGAATGCCTGGCTCACTGAATGAGTACTTGGGTACTGACTGAATGATTAGAGTACTGCAAGGAAAGTGCCTGGGTGAATTTAAAAGTGGTTGGGTTTTGGCGGACTAAATGGATTTGTACATGGTGCTGAATGGGTCACTAGAGGAGTGCAAGGGGAGTGACAGGGTGTTTGCTGGAAGTGTATGGATACTGACTGGGGAATTGAAGGTGTGAAAGACAAGTGTGTAGGTGGTTAGAGGACTGGATACATAGTGGGTAGGGGTTTGAAGCAGTCCATTTGCTAAGGCCTGGGTCACTGGATGAGTACTTGGGTACTGACTGAATGATTAGAGTACTGCATGGAGAGTGCCTGGGTGAACTTATAAGTGGTTGGGTTTTGGCGCAGTGAATGGATTAGTACATGGTGCTGAATGGGTCACTACAGTAGTGCAAGGGGAGTAACAGGGTGTTTGCTAGAAGTGTATGGATACTGACTGGATAATTGAAGGTGTGAAAGACAAGTGTGTAGATGGTTAGAAGACTGCATGCATAGTGGATAGGGGTTTGAAGCAGTCCATGTGCTAAGGCCTGGTTCACTGGATGAGTACATGGGTACTGACTGAATCATTAGAGTACAGCAAGGAGAGTGCCTGGGTGAATTTATAAGTGGTTGGGTTTTGGCACAGTGAATGGATTAGTACAGGATGCTGAACGGGTCAATAGAGGAGCGCAAGGGGAGGGACAGGTTGTTTGCTGGAAGTGTATGGATACTGACTGGCGAATTGAAGGTGTGACAGACAAGTATGTAGGTGGTTAGAAGACTGCATGCATAGTGGATAGGCGTTTGAAGCAATCCATGTGCTAAGGCCTGGCTCACTGCATGAGTACTTGGGTACTGACTGAATGATTAGAGTACTGCAAGGAGAGTCCCTGGGTGAGTTTATAAGTGGTTGGGTTTTGGCACACTAAATGGATTAGTATATGGTGCTGAATGGGTCACTAGAGGAGTGCAAGGGGAGTGACAGGGTGTTTGCTGGAAGTGTATGGATACTGACTGGGGAATTGAAGGTGTGAAAGTCAAGTGTGTAGGTGGTTAGAAGACTGCATGCATAGTGGATAGGCGTTTGAAGCAGTCCATGTGCTAAGGCCTGGCTCAGTGCATGAGTACTTGGGTACTGACTGAATGATTAGAGTACTGCAAGGAGAGTGCCTGGGTGAACTTATAAGTGGTTGGTTTTTGGCACAGTGAATGGATTAGTACATGGTGCTGAATGGGTCACTACAGTAGTGCAAGGGGAGTAACAGGGTGTTTGCAAGAAGTGTATGGATACTGACTGGAGAATTGAAGGTGTGAAAGACAAGTGTGCATGTGGTTAGAAGACTGCATGCATAGTGGATAGGGGTTTGAAGCAGTCCATGTGCTAAGGCCTGGTTCACTGGATGAGTACATGGGTACTGACTGAATGATTAGAGTACTGCAAGGAGAGTGCCTGGGTGAATTTTTAAGTGGTTGGCTTTTGGCGCAGTGAATGGATTAGTACATGGTGCTGAATGGGTCACTGGAGGAGTGCAAGGGGAGTGACAGGGTGTTTGCTGGAAGTGTATGGATTCTGACTGGGGAATTGAAGGTGTGAAAGACAAGTATGTAGGTGGTTAGAAGACTGCATGCATAGTGGATAGGCGTTTGAAGCAGTCTATGTGCTAAGGCCTGGCTCACTGCATGAGTACTTGGGTACTGACTGAATGATTAGACTACTAGAAGGAAAGTGCCTGGGTGAATTTACAAGTGGTTGGGTTTTGGCGAACTAAATGGATTAGTACATGGTGCTGAATGGGTCACTAGAGGAGTGCAAGGGGAGTGACAGGGTGTTTGCTGGAAGTGTATGGATACTGACTGGAGAATTGAAGGTGTAAAAGACAAGTGTGTAGGTGGTTAGAGGACTGCATACATAGTGGATAGGGGTTTGAAGCAGTCCATTTGCTAAGGCCTGGGTCACTGGATGAGTACTTGGGTACTGACTGAATGATTAGAGTACTGCAAGGAGAGTGCCTGGGTGAATGTATAAGTGTTTGGGTTTTGGCACAGTGAATGGATTAGTACATGATGCTGAATGTGTCAATAGAGGAGTGCAAGGGGAGTGACAGGTTGTTTGCTGGAGTGTATAGATTCTGACTGGGGAATTGAAGGTGTGAAAGACAAGTGTGTAGGTGTTTAGAGGACTGCATGCATAGTGGATAGGGGTTTGAAGCAGTCCATGTGCTAACGCCTGGGTCACTGGATGAGTACTTGGATACTGACTGAATGATTAGAGTACTGCAAGGAGAGTGCCTGGGTGAATTTCTAAGTGTTTGGGTTTTGGCGCAGTGAATTGATTAGTAAATTGTGCTGAATGGGACACTAGAGGAGTGAAAGGGGAGAGACAGGGTGTTTGCTGGAGGTTTATGGATACGGACTGGGGAATTGAAGGTGTGAAAGACAAGTGTGTAGTTGGTTATAGGACTGCATGCATAGTGGATAGGCGTTTGAAGCAGTCCATCTGCTAAGGCCTGGTTCACTGGATGAGTACATGGGTACTGACTGAATGATTAGAGTACTGCAAGGAGAGTGCCTGGGTGAATGTATAAGTGGTTGGCTTTTGGCGCAGTGAATGGATTAGTACATGGTGTTGAATGGGTCACTGGAGGAGTGCAAGGGAAGTGACAGGGTGTTTGCTGGAAGTGTATGGATACTGACTGGGGAATTGAAGGTGTGAAAGACAAGTATGTAGGTGGTTAGAAGACTGCATGCATAGTGGATAGGCGTTTGAAGCAATCCATGTGCTAAGGCCTGGCTCACTACATGAGTACTTGGGTACTGACTGAATGATTAGAGTACTGCAAGGAGAGTGCCTGGGTGAATTTATAAGTGGTTGGGTTTTGGCGCACTTAATGGATTAGTACATGGTGCTGAATGGGTCACTAGAGGAGTGCAAGGGGAGTGACAGGGTGTTTGCTGGAAGTGTATGGATACTGACTGGGGAATTGAAGGTGTGAAAGACAAGTGTGTAGGTGGTTAGGGGACTGGATACATAGTGGGTAGGGGTTTGAAGCAGTCCATTTGCTAAGGCCAGGCTCACTGCATGAGTACTTGGGTACTGACTGAATGATTAGAGTACTGCAAGGAGAGTGCCTGGGTGAATTTACAAGTGGTTGGGTTTTGGCGAACTAAATGGATTAGTACATTGTGCTGAATGGGTCACTGGAGGAGTGCAAGGGGAGTGACAGGGTGTTTGCTGGAAGTGTATGGATACTGACTGGGGAATTGAAGGTGTAAAATACAAGTGTGTAGGTGGTTAGAGGACTGCATACATAGTGGATAGGGGTTTGAAGCTGTCCATTTGCTAAGGCCTGGGTCACTGGATGAGTACTTGGATTCTGACTGAATGATTAGAGTACTGCAAGGAGAGTGCCTGGGTGAATTTCTAAGTGTTTGGGTTTTGGCGCAGTGAATGGATTAGTACATTGTGCTGAATGGGACACTAGAGGAGTGAAAGGGGAGTGACAGGGTGTTTGCTGGAAGTTTATGGATACGGACTGGGGAATTGAAGGTGTGAAAGACAAGTGTGTAGTTGGTTATAGGACTGCATGCATAGTGGATAGGCGTTTGAAGCAGTCCATGTGCTAAGGCCTGGCTCAGTGCATGAGTACTTGGGTACTGACTGAATGATTAGAGTACTGCAAGTAGAGTGCCTGGGTGAACTTATAAGTGGTTGGGTTTTGGCACAGTGAATGAATTAGTACATGGTCCTGAATGGGTCACTACAGTAGTGCAAGGGGAGTAACAGTGTGTTTGCTAGAAGTGTATGGATACTGACTGGAGAATTGAAGGTGTGAAAGACAAGTGTGTAGGTGGTTAGAAGACTGCATGCATAGTGCATAGGGGTTTGAAGCAGTCCATGTGCTAAGGCCTGGTTCACTGGATGAGTACATGGGTACTGACTGAATGATTAGAGTACTGCAAGGAGAGTGCCTGGGTGAATTTATAAGTGGTTGGCTTTTGGCGCAGTGAATGGATTAGTACATGGTGTTGAATGGGTCACTGGAGGAGTGCAAGGGGAGTGACAGGGTGTTTGCTGGAAGTGTTTGGATACTGACTGGGGAATTGAAGGTGTGAAAGACAAGTATGTAGGTGGTTAGAAGACTGCATGCATAGTGGATAGGCGTTTGAAGCAGTCCATGTGCTAAGGCCTGGCTCACTGCATGAGTACTTGGGTACTGACTGAATGATTAGAGTACTGCAAGGAAAGTGCCTGGGTGAATTTATAAGTGTTTGGGTTTTGGCACAGTGAATGGATTAGTACATGGTGCTGAATGGGTCAATAGAGGAGCGCAAGGGGAGGGACAGGTTGTTTGCTGGAAGTGTATGGATACTGACTGGGGAACTGAAGGTGTGAAAGACAAGTGTGTAGGTGGTTAGAAGACTGCATACATAGTGGATAGGCGTTTGAAGCAATCCATGTGCTAAGGCCTGGCTCACTGCATGAGTACTTGGGTACTGACTGAATGATTAGAGTACTGCAAGGAGAGTGCCTGGGTGAGTTTATAAGTGGTTGGGTTTTGGCGCAGTGAATGTGTTAGTACATGGTGCTGAATGGGTCACTACAGTAGTGCAAGGGGAGTAACAGGGTGTTTGCTAGAAGTGTATGGATACTGACTGGAGATTTGAAGGTGTGAAAGACAAGTGTGTAGGTGGTTAGAAGACTGCATACATAGTGGATAGGCGTTTGAAGCAATCCATGTGCTAAGGCCTGGCTCACTGCATGAGTACTTGGGTACTGACTGAATGATTAGAGTACTGCAAGGAGAGTGCCTGGGTGAATTTATAAGTGGTTGGGTTTTGGCGCACTAAATGGATTGGTACATGGTGCTGAATGGGTCACTAGAGGAGTGCCAGGGGAGTGACAGGGTGTTTTCTGGAAGTGTATGGATAATGACTGGGGAATTGAAGGTGTGATAGACAAGTATGTAGGTGGTTAGAAGACTTCATGCATAGTGGATAGGCGTTTGAAGCAATCCATGTGCCAAGGCCTGGTTCACTGGATGAGTACATGGGTACTGACTGAATCATTAGAGTACAGCAAGGAGAGTGCCTGGGTGAATTTATAAGTGGTTGGGTTTTGGCGCAGTGAATGGATTAGTACAGGATGCTGAATGGGTCACTAGGGGAGTGCAAGGGGGTGAGAGGGTGTTTGCTAGAAATGTATGAGTACTGACTGGGGAATTGAAGGTGATGAAGACAAGTGTGTAGGTGGTTAGAGGACTGCATGCATAGTGGATAGGCGTTTGAAGCAGTCCATGTGCGAAGGCCTGGCTCACTGCATGAGTACTTGGGTACTGACTGAATGATTAGAGTACTGCAAGGAAAGTGCCTGGGTGAATTTAAAAGTGGTTGGGTTTTGGCGGACTAAATGGATTTGTACATGGTGCTGAATGGGTCACTAGAGGAGTGCAAGGGGAGTGACAGGGTGTTTGCTGGAAGTGTATGGATACTGACTGGGGAATTGAAGGTGTGAAAGACAAGTGTGTAGGTGGTTAGAGGACTGGATACATAGTGGGTAGGGGTTTGAAGCAGTCCATTTGCTAAGGCCTGGGTCACTGGATGAGTACTTGGGTACTAACTGAATGATTAGAGTACTGCATGGAGAGTGCCTGGGTGAACTTATAAGTGGTTGGGTTTTGGCGCAGTGAATGGATTAGTACATGGTGCTGAATGGGTCACTACAGTAGTGCAAGGGGAGTAACAGGGTGTTTGCTAGAAGTGTATGGATACTGACTGGATAATTGAAGGTGTGAAAGACAAGTGTGTAGATGGTTAGAAGACTGCATGCATAGTGGATAGGGGTTTGAAGCAGTCCATGTGCTAAGGCCTGGTTCACTGGATGAGTACATGAGTACTGACTGAATCATTAGAGTACAGCAAGGAGAGTGCCTGGGTGAATTTATAAGTGGTTGGGTTTTGGCGCAGTGAATGGATTAGTACAGGATGCTGAACGGGTCAATAGAGGAGCGCAAGGGGAGGGACAGGTTGTTTGCTGGAAGTGTATGGATACTGACTGGGGAATTGAAGGTGTGAAAGACAAGTATGTAGGTGGTTAGAAGACTGCATGCATAGTGGATAGGCGTTTGAAGCAATCCATGTGCTAAGGCCTGGCTCACTGCATGAGTACTTGGGTACTGACTGAATGATTAGAGTACTGCAAGGAGAGTCCCTGGGTGAGTTTATAAGTGGTTGGGTTTTGGCACACTAAATGGATTAGTATATGGTGCTGAATGGGTCACTAGAGGGGTGCAAGGGGAGTGACAGGGTGTTTGCTTGAAGTGTATGGATACTGACTGGGGAATTGAAGGTGTGAAAGTCAAGTGTGTAGGTGGTTAGAAGACTGCATGCATAGTGGAAAGGCGTTTGAAGCAGTCCATGTGCTAAGGCCTGGCTCAGTGCATGAGTACTTGGGTACTGACTGAATGATTAGAGTACTGCAAGGAGAGTCCCTGGGTGAGTTTATAAGTGGTTGGGTTTTGGCGCACTTAATGGATTAGTACATGGTGCTGAATGGGTCACTAGAGGAGTGCAAGGGGAGTGACAGGGTGTTTGCTGGAAGTGTATGGATAATGACTGGGGAATTGAAGGTGTGATAGACAAGTATGTAGGTGGTTAGAAGACTGCATGCATAGTGGATAGGAGTTTGAAGCAGTCCATGTGCTAAGGCCTGGCTCACTGCATGAGTACTTGGGTACTGACTGAATGATTAGAGTACTGCAAGGAGAGTGCCTGGGTGAGTTTATAAGTGGTTGGGTTTTGGCGCAGTGAATGTGTTAGTACATGGTGCTGAATGGGTCACTACAGTAGTGCAAGGGGAGTAACAGGGTGTTTGCTAGAAGGGTATGGATACTGACTGGAGAATTGAAGGTGTGAAAGACAAGTGTGTAGGTGGTTAGAAGACTGCATACATAGTGGATAGGCGTTTGAAGCAATCCATGTGCTAAGGCCTGGCTCACTGCATGAGTACTTGGGTACTGACTGAAGGATTAGAGTACTGCAAGGAGAGTGCCTGGGTGAATTTATAAGTGGTTGGGTTTTGGCGCACTAAATGGATTGGTACATGGTGCTGAATGGGTCACTAGAGGAGTGCAAGGGGAGTGACAGGGTGTTTTCTGGAAGTGTATGGATAATGACTGGGGAATTGAAGGTGTGATAGACAAGTATGTAGGTGGTTAGAAGACTGCATGCATAGTGGATAGGCGTTTGAAGCAATCCATGTGCCAAGGCCTGGTTCACTGGATGAGTACATGGGTACTAACTGAATCATTAGAGTACAGCAAGGAGAGTGCCTGGGTGAATTTATAAGTGGTTGGGTTTTGGCGCAGTGAATGGATTAGTTCAGGATGCTGAATGGGTCACTAGGGGAGTGCAAGGGGGGTGAGAGGGTGTTTGCTAGAAATGTATGAGTACTGACTGGGGAATTGAAGGTGATGAAGACAAGTGTGTAGGTGGTTATAGGACTGCATGCATAGTGGATAGGCGTTTGAAGCAGTCCATGTGCGAAGGCCTGGCTCACTGCATGAGTACTTGGGTACTGACTGAATGATTAGAGTACTGCAAGGAAAGTGCCTGGGTGAATTTAAAAGTGGTTGGGTTTTGGCGGACTAAATGGATTTGTACATGGTGCTGAATGGGTCACTACAGTAGTGCAAGGGGAGTAACAGGGTGTTTGCTAGAAGTGTATGGATACTGACTGGATAATTGAAGGTGTGAAAGACAAGTGTGTAGATGGTTAGAAGACTGCATGCATAGTGGATAGGGGTTTGAAGCAGTCCATGTGCTAAGGCCTGGTTCACTGGATGAGTACATGGGTACTGACTGAATCATTAGAGTACAGCAAGGAGAGTGCCTGGGTGAATTTATAAGTGGTTGGGTTTTGGCGCAGTGAATGGATTAGTACAGGATGCTGAACGGGTCAATAGAAGAACGCAAGGGGAGGGACGGGTTGTTTGCTGGAAGTGTATGGATACTGACTGGGGAATTGAAGGTGTGAAAGACAAGTATGTAGGTGGTTAGAAGACTTCATGCATAGTGGATAGGCGTTTGAAGCAATCCATGTGCTAAGGCCTGGCTCACTGCATGAGTACTTGGGTACTGACTGAATGATTAGAGTACTGCAAGGAGAGTCCCTGGGTGAGTTTATAAGTGGTTGGGTTTTGGCACACTAAATGGATTAGTATATGGTGCTGAATGGGTCACTAGAGGAGTGCAAGGGGAGTGACAGGGTGTTTGCTGGAAGTGTATGGATACTGACTGGGGAATTGAAGGTGTGAAAGTCAAGTGTGTAGGTGGTTAGAAGACTGCATGCATAGTGGAAAGGAGTTTGAAGCAGTCCATGTGCTAAGGCCTGGCTCACTGCATGAGTACTTGGGTACTGACTGAATGATTAGAGTACTGCAAGGAGAGTGCCTGGGTGAGTTTATAAGTGGTTGGGTTTTGGCGCAGTGAATGTGTTAGTACATGGTGCTGAATGGGTCACTACAGTAGTGCAAGGGGAGTAACAGGGTGTTTGCTAGAAGTGTATGGATACTGACTGGAGAATTGAAGGTGTGAAAGACAAGTGTGCATGTGGTTAGAAGACTGCATGCATAGTGGATAGGGGTTTGAAGCAGTCCATGTGCTAAGGCCTGGTTCACTGGATGAGTACATGGGTACTGACTGAATGATTAGAGTACTGCAAGGAGAGTGCCTGGGTGAATTTTTAAGTGGTTGGCTTTTGGCGCAGTGAATGGATTAGTACATGGTGCTGAATGGGTCACTGGAGGAGTGCAAGGGGAGTGACAGGGTGTTTGCTGGAAGTGTATGGATACTGACTGGGGAATTGAAGGTGTGAAAGACAAGTATGTAGGTGGTTAGAAGACTGCATGCATAGTGGATAGGCGTTTGAAGCAGTCCATGTGCTAAGGCCTGGCTCAGTGCATGAGTACTTGGGTACTGACTGAATGATTAGAGTACTGCAAGGAGAGTGCCTGGGTGAACTTATAAGTGGTTGGGTTTTGGCACAGTGAATGGATTAGTACATGGTGCTGAATGGGTCACTACAGTAGTGCAAGGGGAGTAACAGGGTGTTTGCAAGAAGTGTATGGATACTGACTGGAGAATTGAAGGTGTGAAAGACAAGTGTGCATGTGGTTAGAAGACTGCATGCATAGTGGATAGGGGTTTGAAGCAGTCCATGTGCTAAGGCCTGGTTCACTGGATGAGTACATGGGTACTGACTGAATGATTAGAGTACTGCAAGGAGAGTGCCTGGGTGAATTTTTAAGTGGTTGGCTTTTGGCGCAGTGAATGGATTAGTACATGGTGCTGAATGGGTCACTGGAGGTGTGCAAGGGGAGTGACAGGGTGTTTGCTGGAAGTGTATGGATTCTGACTGGGGAATTGAAGGTGTGAAAGACAAGTATGTAGGTGGTTAGAAGACTGCATGCATAGTGGATAGGCGTTTGAAGCAGTCTATGTGCTAAGGCCTGGCTCACTGCATGAGTACTTGGGTACTGACTGAATGATTAGACTACTAGAAGGAGAGTGCCTGGGTGAATTTACAAGTGGTTGGGTTTTGGCGAACTAAATGGATTAGTACATGGTGCTGAATGGGTCACTAGAGGAGTGCAAGGGGAGTGACAGGGTGTTTGCTGGAAGTGTATGGATACTGACTGGAGAATTGAAGGTGTAAAAGACAAGTGTGTAGGTGGTTAGAGGACTGCATACATAGTGGATAGGGGTTTGAAGCAGTCCATTTGCTAAGGCCTGGGTCACTGGATGAGTACTTGGGTACTGACTGAATGATTAGAGTACTGCAAGGAGAGTGCCTGGGTGAATTTATAAGTGTTTGGGTTTTGGCACAGTGAATGGATTAGTACATGATGCTGAATGGGTCAATAGAGGAGTGCAAGGGGAGTGACAGGTTGTTTGCTGGAGTGTATAGATTCTGACTGGGGAATTGAAGGTGTGAAAGACAAGTGTGTAGGTGTTTAGAGGACTGCATGCATAGTGGATAGGGGTTTGAAGCAGTCCATGTGCTAACGCCTGGGTCACTGGATGAGTACTTGGATACTGACTGAATGATTAGAGTACTGCAAGGAGAGTGCCTGGGTGAATTTCTAAGTGTTTGGGTTTTGGCGCAGTGAATTGATTAGTAAATTGTGCTGAATGGGACACTAGAGGAGTGAAAGGGGAGAGACAGGGTGTTTGCTGGAGGTTTATGGATACGGACTGAGGAATTGAAGGTGTGAAAGACAAGTGTGTAGTTGGTTATAGGACTGCATGCATAGTGGATAGGCGTTTGAAGCAGTCCATCTGCTAAGGCCTGGCTCAGTGCATGAGTACTTGGGTACTAACTAAATGATTAGAGTACTGCAAGGAGAGTGCCTGGGTGAACTTATAAGTGGTTGGGTTTTGGCACAGTGAATGAATTAGTACATGGTCCTGAATGGGTCACTACAGTAGTGCAAGGGGAGTAACAGTGTGTTTGCTAGAAGTGTATGGATACTGACTGGAGAATTGAAGGTGTGAAAGACAAGTGTGTAGGTGGTTAGAAGACTGCATGCATAGTGCATAGGGGTTTGAAGCAGTCCATGTGCTAAGGCCTGGTTCACTGGATGAGTACATGGGTACTGACTGAATGATTAGAGTACTGCAAGGAGAGTGCCTGGGTGAATTTATAAGTGGTTGGCTTTTGGCGCAGTGAATGGATTAGTACATGGTGTTGAATGGGTCACTGGAGGAGTGCAAGGGGAGTGACAGGGTGTTTGCTGGAAGTGTATGGATACTGACTGGGGAATTGAAGGTGTGAAAGACAAGTATGTAGGTGGTTAGAAGACTGCATGCATAGTGGATAGGCGTTTGAAGCAGTCCATGTGCTAAGGCCTGGCTCACTGCATGAGTACTTGGGTACTGACTGAATGATTAGAGTACTGCAAGGAAAGTGCCTGGGTGAATTTATAAGTGTTTGGGTTTTGGCACAGTGAATGGATTAGTACATGGTGCTGAATGGGTCAATAGAGGAGCGCAAGGGGAGGGACAGGTTGTTTGCTGGAAGTGTATGGATACTAACTGGGGAACTGAAGGTGTGAAAGACAAGTGTGTAGGTGGTTAGAAGACTGCATACATAGTGGATAGGCGTTTGAAGCAATCCATGTGCTAAGGCCTGGCTCACTGCATGAGTACTTGGGTACTGACTGAATGATTAGAGTACTGCAAGGAGAGTGCCTGGGTGAGTTTATAAGTGGTTTGGTTTTGGCGCAGTGAATGTGTTAGTACATGGTGCTGAATGGGTCACTACAGTAGTGCAAGGGGAGTAACAGGGTGTTTGCTAGAAGTGTATGGATACTGACTGGAGATTTGAAGGTGTGAAAGACAAGTGTGTAGGTGGTTAGAAGACTGCATACATAGTGGATAGGCGTTTGAAGCAATCCATGTGCTAAGGCCTGGCTCACTGCATGAGTACTTGGGTACTGACTGAATGATTAGAGTACTGCAAGGAGAGTGCCTGGGTGAATTTATAAGTGGTTGGGTTTTGGCGCACTAAATGGATTGGTACATGGTGCTGAATGGGTCACTAGAGGAGTGCCAGGGGAGTGACAGGGTGTTTTCTGGAAGTGTATGGATAATGACTGGGGAATTGAAGGTGTGATAGACAAGTATGTAGGTGGTTAGAAGACTGCATGCATAGTGGATAGGCGTTTGAAGCAATCCATGTGCCAAGGCCTGGTTCACTGGATGAGTACATGGGTACTGACTGAATCATTAGAGTACAGCAAGGAGAGTGCCTGGGTGAATTTATAAGTGGTTGGGTTTTGGCGCAGTGAATGGATTAGTACAGGATGCTGAATGGGTCACTAGGGGAGTGCAAGGGGGGTGAGAGGGTGTTTGCTAGAAATGTATGAGTACTGACTGGGGAATTGAAGGTGATGAAGACAAGTGTGTAGGTGGTTAGAGGACTGCATGCATAGTGGATAGGCGTTTGAAGCAGTCCATGTGCGAAGGCCTGGCTCACTGCATGAGTACTTGGGTACTGACTGAATGATTAGAGTACTGCAAGGAAAGTGCCTGGGTGAATTTAAAAGTGGTTGGGTTTTGGCGGACTAAATGGATTTGTACATGGTGCTGAATGGGTCACTAGAGGAGTGCAAGGGGAGTGACAGGGTGTTTGCTGGAAGTGTATGGATACTGACTGGGGAATTGAAGGTGTGAAAGACAAGTGTGTAGGTGGTTAGAGGACTGGATACATAGTGGGTAGGGGTTTGAAGCAGTCCATTTGCTAAGGCCTGGGTCACTGGATGAGTACTTGGGTACTAACTGAATGATTAGAGTACTGCATGTCGAGTGCCTGGGTGAACTTATAAGTGGTTGGGTTTTGGCGCAGTGAATGGATTAGTACATGGTGCTGAATGGGTCACTACAGTAGTGCAAGGGGAGTAACAGGGTGTTTGCTAGAAGTGTATGGATACTGACTGGATAATTGAAGGTGTGAAAGACAAGTGTGTAGATGGTTAGAAGACTGCATGCATAGTGGATAGGGGTTTGAAGCAGTCCATGTGCTAAGGCCTGGTTCACTGGATGAGTACATGGGTACTGACTGAATCATTAGAGTACAGCAAGGAGAGTGCCTGGGTGAATTTATAAGTGGTTGGGTTTTGGCGCAGTGAATGGATTAGTACAGGATGCTGAACGGGTCAATAGAGGAGCGCAAGGGGAGGGACAGGTTGTTTGCTGGAAGTGTATGGATACTGACTGGGGAATTGAAGGTGTGAAAGACAAGTATGTAGGTGGTTAGAAGACTGCATGCATAGTGGATAGGCGTTTGAAGCAATCCATGTGCTAAGGCCTGGCTCACTGCATGAGTACTTGGGTACTGACTGAATGATTAGAGTACTGCAAGGAGAGTCCCTGGGTGAGTTTATAAGTGGTTGGGTTTTGGCACACTAAATGGATTAGTATATGGTGCTGAATGGGTCACTAGAGGGGTGCAAGGGGAGTGACAGGGTGTTTGCTGGAAGTGTATGGATACTGACTGGGGAATTGAAGGTGTGAAAGTCAAGTGTGTAGGTGGTTAGAAGACTGCATGCATAGTGGAAAGGCGTTTGAAGCAGTCCATGTGCTAAGGCCTGGCTCAGTGCATGAGTACTTGGGTACTGACTGAATGATTAGAGTACTGCAAGGAGAGTCCCTGGGTGAGTTTATAAGTGGTTGGGTTTTGGCGCACTTAATGGATTAGTACATGGTGCTGAATGGGTCACTAGAGGAGTGCAAGGGGAGTGACAGGGTGTTTGCTGGAAGTGTATGGATAATGACTGGGGAATTGAAGGTGTGATAGACAAGTATGTAGGTGGTTAGAAGACTGCATGCATAGTGGATAGGAGTTTGAAGCAGTCCATGTGCTAAGGCCTGGCTCACTGCATGAGTACTTGGGTACTGACTGAATGATTAGAGTACTGCAAGGAGAGTGCCTGGGTGAGTTTATAAGTGGTTGGGTTTTGGCGCAGTGAATGTGTTAGTACATGGTGCTGAATGGGTCACTACAGTAGTGCAAGGGGAGTAACAGGGTGTTTGCTAGAAGTGTATGGATACTGACTGGAGAATTGAAGGTGTGAAAGACAAGTGTGTAGGTGGTTAGAAGACTGCATACATAGTGGATAGGCGTTTGAAGCAATCCATGTGCTAAGGCCTGGCTCACTGCATGAGTACTTGGGTACTGACTGAAGGATTAGAGTACTGCAAGGAGAGTGCCTGGGTGAATTTATAAGTGGTTAGGTTTTGGCGCACTAAATGGATTGGTACATGGTGCTGAATGGGTCACTAGAGGAGTGCCAGGGGAGTGACAGGGTGTTTTCTGGAAGTGTATGGATAATGACTGGGGAATTGAAGGTGTGATAGACAAGTATGTAGGTGGTTAGAAGACTGCATGCATAGTGGATAGGCGTTTGAAGCAATCCATGTGCCAAGGCCTGGTTCACTGGATGAGTACATGGGTACTGACTGAATCATTAGAGTACAGCAAGGAGAGTGCCTGGGTGAATTTATAAGTGGTTGGGTTTTGGCGCAGTGAATGGATTAGTTCAGGATGCTGAATGGGTCACTAGGGGAGTGCAAGGGGGGTGAGAGGGTGTTTGCTAGAAATGTATGAGTACTGACTGGGGAATTGAAGGTGATGAAGACAAGTGTGTAGGTGGTTATAGGACTGCATGCATAGTGGATAGGCGTTTGAAGCAGTCCATGTGCGAAGGCCTGGCTCACTGCATGAGTACTTGGGTACTGACTGAATGATTAGAGTACTGCAAGGAAAGTGCCTGGGTGAATTTAAAAGTGGTTGGGTTTTGGCGGACTAAATGGATTTGTACATGGTGCTGAATGGGTCACTACAGTAGTGCAAGGGGAGTAACAGGGTGTTTGCTAGAAGTGTATGGATACTGACTGGATAATTGAAGGTGTGAAAGACAAGTGTGTAGATGGTTAGAAGACTGCATGCATAGTGGATAGGGGTTTGAAGCAGTCCATGTGCTAAGGCCTGGTTCACTGGATGAGTACATGGGTACTGACTGAATCATTAGAGTACAGCAAGGAGAGTGCCTGGGTGAATTTATAAGTGGTTGGGTTTTGGCGCAGTGAATGGATTAGTACAGGATGCTGAACGGGTCAATAGAAGAACGCAAGGGGAGGGACGGGTTGTTTGCTGGAAGTGTATGGATACTGACTGGGGAATTGAAGGTGTGAAAGACAAGTATGTAGGTGGTTAGAAGACTGCATGCATAGTGGATAGGCGTTTGAAGCAATCCATGTGCTAAGGCCTGGCTCACTGCATGAGTACTTGGGTACTGACTGAATGATTAGAGTACTGCAAGGAGAGTCCCTGGGTGAGTTTATAAGTGGTTGGGTTTTGGCACACTAAATGGATTAGTATATGGTGCTGAATGGGTCACTAGAGGAGTGCAAGGGGAGTGACAGGGTGTTTGCTGGAAGTGTATGGATACTGACTGGGGAATTGAAGGTGTGAAAGTCAAGTGTGTAGGTGGTTAGAAGACTGCATGCATAGTGGAAAGGAGTTTGAAGCAGTCCATGTGCTAAGGCCTGGCTCACTGCATGAGTACTTGGGTACTGACTGAATGATTAGAGTACTGCAAGGAGAGTGCCTGGGTGAGTTTATAAGTGGTTGGGTTTTGGCGCAGTGAATGTGTTAGTACATGGTGCTGAATGGGTCACTACAGTAGTGCAAGGGGAGTAACAGGGTGTTTGCTAGAAGTGTATGGATACTGACTGGAGAATTGAAGGTGTGAAAGACAAGTGTGCATGTGGTTAGAAGACTGCATGCATAGTGGATAGGGGTTTGAAGCAGTCCATGTGCTAAGGCCTGGTTCACTGGATGAGTACATGGGTACTGACTGAATGATTAGAGTACTGCAAGGAGAGTGCCTGGGTGAATTTTTAAGTGGTTGGCTTTTGGCGCAGTGAATGGATTAATACATGGTGCTGAATGGGTCACTGGAGGAGTGCAAGGGGAGTGACAGGGTGTTTGCTGGAAGTGTAAGGATACTGACTGGGGAATTGAAGGTGTGAAAGACAGGTATGTAGGTGGTTAGAAGGCTGCATGCATAGTGGATAGGCGTTTGAAGCAGTCCATGTGCTAAGGCCTGGCTCACTGCATGAGTACTTGGGTACTGACTGAATGATTATACTACTAGAAGGAGAGTGCCTGGGTGAATTTACAAGTGGTTGGGTTTTCGCGAACTAAATGGATTAGTACATGGTGCTGAATGGGTCACTACAGTAGTGCAAGGGGAGTAACAGGGTGTTTGCTAGAAGTGTATGGATACTGACTGGAGAATTGAAGGTGATGAAGACAAGTGTGTAGGTGGTTAGAGGACTGCAAGCATAGTGGATAGGCGTTTGAAGCAGTCCATGTGCGAATGCCTGGCTCACTGCATGAGTACTTGGGTACTGACTGAATGATTAGAGTACTGCAAGGAAAGTGCCTGGGTGAATTTAAAAGTGGTTGGGTTTTGGCGGACTAAATGGATTTGTACATGGTGCTGAATGGGTCACTAGAGGAGTGCAAGGGGAGTGTCAGGGTGTTTGCTGGAAGTGTATGGATACTGACTGGGGAATTGAAGGTGTGAAAGACAAGTGTGTAGGTGGTTAGAGGACTGGATACATAGTGGGTAGGGGTTTGAAGCAGTCCATTTGCTAAGGCCTGGGTCACTGGATGAGTACTTGGGTACTGACTGAATGATTAGAGTACTGCATGGAGAGTGCCTGGGTGAACTTATAAGTGGTTGGGTTTTGGCGCAGTGAATGGATTAGTACATGGTGCTGAATGGGTCACTACAGTAGTGCAAGGGGAGTAACAGGGTGTTTGCTAGAAGTGTATGGATACTGACTGGATAATTGAAGGTGTGAAAGACAAGTGTGTAGATGGTTAGAAGACTGCATGCATAGTGGATAGGGGTTTGAAGCAGTCCATGTGCTAAGGCCTGGTTCACTGGATGAGTACATGGGTACTGACTGAATCATTAGAGTACAGCAAGGAGAGTGCCTGGGTGAATTTATAAGTGGTTGGCTTTTGGCGCAGTGAATGGATTAGTACATGGTGCTGAATGGGTCACTGGAGGAGTGCAAGGGGAGTGACAGGGTGTTTGCTGGAAGTGTATGGATTCTGACTGGGGAATTGAAGGTGTGAAAGACAAGTATGTAGGTGGTTAGAAGACTGCATGCATAGTGGATAGGCGTTTGAAGCAGTCTATGTGCTAAGGCCTGGCTCACTGCATGAGTACTTGGGTACTGACTGAATGATTAGACTACTAGAAGGAGAGTGCCTGGGTGAATTTACAAGTGGTTGGGTTTTGGCGAACTAAATGGATTAGTACATGGTGCTGAATGGGTCACTAGAGGAGTGCAAGGGGAGTGACAGGGTGTTTGCTGGAAGTGTATGGATACTGACTGGAGAATTGAAGGTGTAAAAGACAAGTGTGTAGGTGGTTAGAGGACTGCATACATAGTGGATAGGGGTTTGAAGCAGTCCATTTGCTAAGGCCTGGGTCACTGGATGAGTACTTGGGTACTGACTGAATGATTAGAGTACTGCAAGGAGAGTGCCTGGGTGAATTTATAAGTGTTTGGGTTTTGGCACAGTGAATGGATTAGTACATGATGCTGAATGGGTCAATAGAGGAGTGCAAGGGGAGTGACAGGTTGTTTGCTGGAGTGTATAGATTCTGACTGGGGAATTGAAGGTGTGAAAGACAAGTGTGTAGGTGTTTAGAGGACTGCATGCATAGTGGATAGGGGTTTGAAGCAGTCCATGTGCTAACGCCTGGGTCACTGGATGAGTACTTGGATACTGACTGAATGATTAGAGTACTGCAAGGAGAGTGCCTGGGTGAATTTCTAAGTGTTTGGGTTTTGGCGCAGTGAATTGATTAGTAAATTGTGCTGAATGGGACACTAGAGGAGTGAAAGGGGAGAGACAGGGTGTTTGCTGGAGGTTTATGGATACGGACTGGGGAATTGAAGGTGTGAAAGACAAGTGTGTAGTTGGTTATAGGACTGCATGCATAGTGGATAGGCGTTTGAAGCAGTCCATCTGCTAAGGCCTGGCTCAGTGCATGAGTACTTGGGTACTAACTAAATGATTAGAGTACTGCAAGGAGAGTGCCTGGGTGAACTTATAAGTGGTTGGGTTTTGGCACAGTGAATGAATTAGTACATGGTCCTGAATGGGTCACTACAGTAGTGCAAGGGGAGTAACAGTGTGTTTGCTAGAAGTGTATGGATACTGACTGGAGAATTGAAGGTGTGAAAGACAAGTGTGTAGGTGGTTAGAAGACTGCATGCATAGTGCATAGGGGTTTGAAGCAGTCCATGTGCTAAGGCCTGGTTCACTGGATGAGTACATGGGTACTGACTGAATGATTAGAGTACTGCAAGGAGAGTGCCTGGGTGAATTTATAAGTGGTTGGCTTTTGGCGCAGTGAATGGATTAGTACATGGTGTTGAATGGGTCACTGGAGGAGTGCAAGGGGAGTGACAGGGTGTTTGCTGGAAGTGTATGGATACTGACTGGGGAATTGAAGGTGTGAAAGACAAGTATGTAGGTGGTTAGAAGACTGCATGCATAGTGGATAGGCGTTTGAAGCAGTCCATGTGCTAAGGCCTGGCTCACTGCATGAGTACTTGGGTACTGACTGAATGATTAGAGTACTGCAAGGAAAGTGCCTGGGTGAATTTATAAGTGTTTGGGTTTTGGCACAGTGAATGGATTAGTACATGGTGCTGAATGGGTCAATAGAGGAGCGCAAGGGGAGGGACAGGTTGTTTGCTGGAAGTGTATGGATACTAACTGGGGAACTGAAGGTGTGAAAGACAAGTGTGTAGGTGGTTAGAAGACTGCATACATAGTGGATAGGCGTTTGAAGCAATCCATGTGCTAAGGCCTGGCTCACTGCATGAGTACTTGGGTACTGACTGAATGATTAGAGTACTGCAAGGAGAGTGCCTGGGTGAGTTTATAAGTGGTTGGGTTTTGGCGCAGTGAATGTGTTAGTACATGGTGCTGAATGGGTCACTACAGTAGTGCAAGGGGAGTAACAGGGTGTTTGCTAGAAGTGTATGGATACTGACTGGAGATTTGAAGGTGTGAAAGACAAGTGTGTAGGTGGTTAGAAGACTGCATACATAGTGGATAGGCGTTTGAAGCAATCCATGTGCTAAGGCCTGGCTCACTGCATGAGTACTTGGGTACTGACTGAATGATTAGAGTACTGCAAGGAGAGTGCCTGGGTGAATTTATAAGTGGTTGGGTTTTGGCGCACTAAATGGATTGGTACATGGTGCTGAATGGGTCACTAGAGGAGTGCCAGGGGAGTGACAGGGTGTTTTCTGGAAGTGTATGGATAATGACTGGGGAATTGAAGGTGTGATAGACAAGTATGTAGGTGGTTAGAAGACTGCATGCATAGTGGATAGGCGTTTGAAGCAATCCATGTGCCAAGGCCTGGTTCACTGGATGAGTACATGGGTACTGACTGAATCATTAGAGTACAGCAAGGAGAGTGCCTGGGTGAATTTATAAGTGGTTGGGTTTTGGCGCAGTGAATGGATTAGTACAGGATGCTGAATGGGTCACTAGGGGAGTGCAAGGGGGGTGAGAGGGTGTTTGCTAGAAATGTATGAGTACTGACTGGTGAATTGAAGGTGATGAAGACAAGTGTGTAGGTGGTTACAGGACTGCATGCATAGTGGATAGGCGTTTGAAGCAGTCCATGTGCGAAGGCCTGGCTCACTGCATGAGTACTTGGGTACTGACTGAATGATTAGAGTACTGCAAGGAAAGTGCCTGGGTGAATTTAAAAGTGGTTGGGTTTTGGCGGACTAAATGGATTTGTACATGGTGCTGAATGGGTCACTAGAGGAGTGCAAGGGGAGTGACAGGGTGTTTGCTGGAAGTGTATGGATACTGACTGGGGAATTGAAGGTGTGAAAGACAAGTGTGTAGGTGGTTAGAGGACTGGATACATAGTGGGTAGGGGTTTGAAGCAGTCCATTTGCTAAGGCCTGGGTCACTGGATGAGTACTTGGGTACTAACTGAATGATTAGAGTACTGCATGTCGAGTGCCTGGGTGAACTTATAAGTGGTTGGGTTTTGGCGCAGTGAATGGATTAGTACATGGTGCTGAATGGGTCACTACAGTAGTGCAAGGGGAGTAACAGGGTGTTTGCTAGAAGTGTATGGATACTGACTGGATAATTGAAGGTGTGAAAGACAAGTGTGTAGATGGTTAGAAGACTGCATGCATAGTGGATAGGGGTTTGAAGCAGTCCATGTGCTAAGGCCTGGTTCACTGGATGAGTACATGGGTACTGACTGAATCATTAGAGTACAGCAAGGAGAGTGCCTGGGTGAATTTATAAGTGGTTGGGTTTTGGCGCAGTGAATGGATTAGTACAGGATGCTGAACGGGTCAATAGAGGAGCGCAAGGGGAGGGACAGGTTGTTTGCTGGAAGTGTATGGATACTGACTGGGGAATTGAAGGTGTGAAAGACAAGTATGTAGGTGGTTAGAAGACTGCATGCATAGTGGATAGGCGTTTGAAGCAATCCATGTGCTAAGGCCTGGCTCACTGCATGAGTACTTGGGTACTGACTGAATGATTAGAGTACTGCAAGGAGAGTCCCTGGGTGAGTTTATAAGTGGTTGGGTTTTGGCACACTAAATGGATTAGTATATGGTGCTGAATGGGTCACTAGAGGGGTGCAAGGGGAGTGACAGGGTGTTTGCTGGAAGTGTATGGATACTGACTGGGGAATTGAAGGTGTGAAAGTCAAGTGTGTAGGTGGTTAGAAGACTGCATGCATAGTGGAAAGGCGTTTGAAGCAGTCCATGTGCTAAGGCCTGGCTCAGTGCATGAGTACTTGGGTACTGACTGAATGATTAGAGTACTGCAAGGAGAGTCCCTGGGTGAGTTTATAAGTGGTTGGGTTTTGGCGCACTTAATGGATTAGTACATGGTGCTGAATGGGTCACTAGAGGAGTGCAAGGGGAGTGACAGGGTGTTTGCTGGAAGTGTATGGATAATGACTGGGGAATTGAAGGTGTGATAGACAAGTATGTAGGTGGTTAGAAGACTGCATGCATAGTGGATAGGAGTTTGAAGCAGTCCATGTGCTAAGGCCTGGCTCACTGCATGAGTACTTGGGTACTGACTGAATGATTAGAGTACTGCAAGGAGAGTGCCTGGGTGAGTTTATAAGTGGTTGGGTTTTGGCGCAGTGAATGTGTTAGTACATGGTGCTGAATGGGTCACTACAGTAGTGCAAGGGGAGTAACAGGGTGTTTGCTAGAAGTGTATGGATACTGACTGGAGAATTGAAGGTGTGAAAGACAAGTGTGTAGGTGGTTAGAAGACTGCATACATAGTGGATAGGCGTTTGAAGCAATCCATGTGCTAAGGCCTGGCTCACTGCATGAGTACTTGGGTACTGACTGAAGGATTAGAGTACTGCAAGGAGAGTGCCTGGGTGAATTTATAAGTGGTTAGGTTTTGGCGCACTAAATGGATTGGTACATGGTGCTGAATGGGTCACTAGAGGAGTGCCAGGGGAGTGACAGGGTGTTTTCTGGAAGTGTATGGATAATGACTGGGGAATTGAAGGTGTGATAGACAAGTATGTAGGTGGTTAGAAGACTGCATGCATAGTGGATAGGCGTTTGAAGCAATCCATGTGCTAAGGCCTGGCTCACTGCATGAGTACTTGGGTACTGACTGAATGATTAGAGTACTGCAAGGAGAGTGCCTGGGTGAATTTATAAGTGGTTGGGTTTTGGCGCACTAAATGGATTGGTACATGGTGCTGAATGGGTCACTAGAGGAGTGCCAGGGGAGTGACAGGGTGTTTTCTGGAAGTGTATGGATAATGACTGGGGAATTGAAGGTGTGATAGACAAGTATGTAGGTGGTTAGAAGACTGCATGCATAGTGGATAGGCGTTTGAAGCAATCCATGTGCCAAGGCCTGGTTCACTGGATGAGTACATGGGTACTGACTGAATCATTAGAGTACAGCAAGGAGAGTGCCTGGGTGAATTTATAAGTGGTTGGGTTTTGGCGCAGTGAATGGATTAGTACAGGATGCTGAATGGGTCACTAGGGGAGTGCAAGGGGGGTGAGAGGGTGTTTGCTAGAAATGTATGAGTACTGACTGGTGAATTGAAGGTGATGAAGACAAGTGTGTAGGTGGTTAGAGGACTGCATGCATAGTGGATAGGCGTTTGAAGCAGTCCATGTGCGAAGGCCTGGCTCACTGCATGAGTACTTGGGTACTGACTGAATGATTAGAGTACTGCAAGGAAAGTGCCTGGGTGAATTTAAAAGTGGTTGGGTTTTGGCGGACTAAATGGATTTGTACATGGTGCTGAATGGGTCACTAGAGGAGTGCAAGGGGAGTGACAGGGTGTTTGCTGGAAGTGTATGGATACTGACTGGGGAATTGAAGGTGTGAAAGACAAGTGTGTAGGTGGTTAGAGGACTGGATACATAGTGGGTAGGGGTTTGAAGCAGTCCATTTGCTAAGGCCTGGGTCACTGGATGAGTACTTGGGTACTAACTGAATGATTAGAGTACTGCATGTCGAGTGCCTGGGTGAACTTATAAGTGGTTGGGTTTTGGCGCAGTGAATGGATTAGTACATGGTGCTGAATGGGTCACTACAGTAGTGCAAGGGGAGTAACAGGGTGTTTGCTAGAAGTGTATGGATACTGACTGGATAATTGAAGGTGTGAAAGACAAGTGTGTAGATGGTTAGAAGACTGCATGCATAGTGGATAGGGGTTTGAAGCAGTCCATGTGCTAAGGCCTGGTTCACTGGATGAGTACATGGGTACTGACTGAATCATTAGAGTACAGCAAGGAGAGTGCCTGGGTGAATTTATAAGTGGTTGGGTTTTGGCGCAGTGAATGGATTAGTACAGGATGCTGAACGGGTCAATAGAGGAGTGCAAGGGGAGGGACAGGTTGTTTGCTGGAAGTGTATGGATACTGACTGGGGAATTGAAGGTGTGAAAGACAAGTATGTAGGTGGTTAGAAGACTGCATGCATAGTGGATAGGCGTTTGAAGCAATCCATGTGCTAAGGCCTGGCTCACTGCATGAGTACTTGGGTACTGACTGAATGATTAGAGTACTGCAAGGAGAGTCCCTGGGTGAGTTTATAAGTGGTTGGGTTTTGGCACACTAAATGGATTAGTATATGGTGCTGAATGGGTCACTAGAGGGGTGCAAGGGGAGTGACAGGGTGTTTGCTGGAAGTGTATGGATACTGACTGGGGAATTGAAGGTGTGAAAGTCAAGTGTGTAGGTGGTTAGAAGACTGCATGCACAGTGGAAAGGCGTTTGAAGCAGTCCATGTGCTAAGGCCTGGCTCAGTGCATGAGTACTTGGGTACTGACTGAATGATTAGAGTACTGCAAGGAGAGTCCCTGGGTGAGTTTATAAGTGGTTGGGTTTTGGCGCACTTAATGGATTAGTACATGGTGCTGAATGGGTCACTAGAGGAGTGCAAGGGGAGTGACAGGGTGTTTGCTGGAAGTGTATGGATAATGACTGGGGAATTGAAGGTGTGATAGACAAGTATGTAGGTGGTTAGAAGACTGCATGCATAGTGGATAGGAGTTTGAAGCAGTCCATGTGCTAAGGCCTGGCTCACTGCATGAGTACTTGGGTACTGACTGAATGATTAGAGTACTGCAAGGAGAGTGCCTGGGTGAGTTTATAAGTGGTTGGGTTTTGGCGCAGTGAATGTGTTAGTACATGGTGCTGAATGGGTCACTACAGTAGTGCAAGGGGAGTAACAGGGTGTTTGCTAGAAGTGTATGGATACTGACTGGAGAATTGAAGGTGTGAAAGACAAGTGTGTAGGTGGTTAGAAGACTGCATACATAGTGGATAGGCGTTTGAAGCAATCCATGTGCTAAGGCCTGGCTCACTGCATGAGTACTTGGGTACTGACTGAAGGATTAGAGTACTGCAAGGAGAGTGCCTGGGTGAATTTATAAGTGGTTAGGTTTTGGCGCACTAAATGGATTGGTACATGGTGCTGAATGGGTCACTAGAGGAGTGCCAGGGGAGTGACAGGGTGTTTTCTGGAAGTGTATGGATAATGACTGGGGAATTGAAGGTGTGATAGACAAGTATGTAGGTGGTTAGAAGACTGCATGCATAGTGGATAGGCGTTTGAAGCAATCCATGTGCCAAGGCCTGGTTCACTGGATGAGTACATGGGTACTGACTGAATCATTAGAGTACAGCAAGGAGAGTGCCTGGGTGAATTTATAAGTGGTTGGGTTTTGGCGCAGTGAATGGATTAGTTCAGGATGCTGAATGGGTCACTAGGGGAGTGCAAGGGGGGTGAGAGGGTGTTTGCTAGAAATGTATGAGTACTGACTGGGGAATTGAAGGTGATGAAGACAAGTGTGTAGGTGGTTATAGGACTGCATGCATAGTGGATAGGCGTTTGAAGCAGTCCATGTGCGAAGGCCTGGCTCACTGCATGAGTACTTGGGTACTGACTGAATGATTAGAGTACTGCAAGGAAAGTGCCTGGGTGAATTTAAAAGTGGTTGGGTTTTGGCGGACTAAATGGATTTGTACATGGTGCTGAATGGGTCACTACAGTAGTGCAAGGGGAGTAACAGGGTGTTTGCTAGAAGTGTATGGATACTGACTGGATAATTGAAGGTGTGAAAGACAAGTGTGTAGATGGTTAGAAGACTGCATGCATAGTGGATAGGGGTTTGAAGCAGTCCATGTGCTAAGGCCTGGTTCACTGGATGAGTACATGGGTACTGACTGAATCATTAGAGTACAGCAAGGAGAGTGCCTGGGTGAATTTATAAGTGGTTGGGTTTTGGCGCAGTGAATGGATTAGTACAGGATGCTGAACGGGTCAATAGAAGAACGCAAGGGGAGGGACGGGTTGTTTGCTGGAAGTGTATGGATACTGACTGGGGAATTGAAGGTGTGAAAGACAAGTATGTAGGTGGTTAGAAGACTGCATGCATAGTGGATAGGCGTTTGAAGCAATCCATGTGCTAAGGCCTGGCTCACTGCATGAGTACTTGGGTACTGACTGAATGATTAGAGTACTGCAAGGAGAGTCCCTGGGTGAGTTTATAAGTGGTTGGGTTTTGGCACACTAAATGGATTAGTATATGGTGCTGAATGGGTCACTAGAGGAGTGCAAGGGGAGTGACAGGGTGTTTGCTGGAAGTGTATGGATACTGACTGGGGAATTGAAGGTGTGAAAGTCAAGTGTGTAGGTGGTTAGAAGACTGCATGCATAGTGGAAAGGAGTTTGAAGCAGTCCATGTGCTAAGGCCTGGCTCACTGCATGAGTACTTGGGTACTGACTGAATGATTAGAGTACTGCAAGGAGAGTGCCTGGGTGAGTTTATAAGTGGTTGGGTTTTGGCGCAGTGAATGTGTTAGTACATGGTGCTGAATGGGTCACTACAGTAGTGCAAGGGGAGTAACAGGGTGTTTGCTAGAAGTGTATGGATACTGACTGGAGAATTGAAGGTGTGAAAGACAAGTGTGCATGTGGTTAGAAGACTGCATGCATAGTTGATAGGGGTTTGAAGCAGTCCATGTGCTAAGGCCTGGTTCACTGGATGAGTACATGGGTACTGACTGAATGATTAGAGTACTGCAAGGAGAGTGCCTGGGTGAATTTTTAAGTGGTTGGCTTTTGGCGCAGTGAATGGATTAGTACATGGTGCTGAATGGGTCACTGGAGGAGTGCAAGGGGAGTGACAGGGTGTTTGCTGGAAGTGTATGGATACTGACTGGGGAATTGAAGGTGTGAAAGACAGGTATGTAGGTGGTTAGAAGGCTGCATGCATAGTGGATAGGCGTTTGAAGCAGTCCATGTGCTAAGGCCTGGCTCACTGCATGAGTACTTGGGTACTGACTGAATGATTATACTACTAGAAGGAGAGTGCCTGGGTGAATTTACAAGTGGTTGGGTTTTCGCGAACTAAATGGATTAGTACATGGTGCTGAATGGGTCACTACAGTAGTGCAAGGGGAGTAACAGGGTGTTTGCTAGAAGTGTATGGATACTGACTGGAAAATTGAAGGTGATGAAGACAAGTGTGTAGGTGGTTAGAGGACTGCAAGCATAGTGGATAGGCGTTTGAAGCAGTCCATGTGCGAATGCCTGGCTCACTGCATGAGTACTTGGGTACTGACTGAATGATTAGAGTACTGCAAGGAAAGTGCCTGGGTGAATTTAAAAGTGGTTGGGTTTTGGCGGACTAAATGGATTTGTACATGGTGCTGAATGGGTCACTAGAGGAGTGCAAGGGGAGTGTCAGGGTGTTTGCTGGAAGTGTATGGATACTGACTGGGGAATTGAAGGTGTGAAAGACAAGTGTGTAGGTGGTTAGAGGACTGGATACATAGTGGGTAGGGGTTTGAAGCAGTCCATTTGCTAAGGCCTGGGTCACTGGATGAGTACTTGGGTACTGACTGAATGATTAGAGTACTGCATGGAGAGTGCCTGGGTGAACTTATAAGTGGTTGGGTTTTGGCGCAGTGAATGGATTAGTACATGGTGCTGAATGGGTCACTACAGTAGTGCAAGGGGAGTAACAGGGTGTTTGCTAGAAGTGTATGGATACTGACTGGATAATTGAAGGTGTGAAAGACAAGTGTGTAGATGGTTAGAAGACTGCATGCATAGTGGATAGGGGTTTGAAGCAGTCCATGTGCTAAGGCCTGGTTCACTGGATGAGTACATGGGTACTGACTGAATCATTAGAGTACAGCAAGGAGAGTGCCTGGGTGAATTTATAAGTGGTTGGCTTTTGGCGCAGTGAATGGATTAGTACATGGTGCTGAATGGGTCACTGGAGGAGTGCAAGGGGAGTGACAGGGTGTTTGCTGGAAGTGTATGGATTCTGACTGGGGAATTGAAGGTGTGAAAGACAAGTATGTAGGTGGTTAGAAGACTGCATGCATAGTGGATAGGCGTTTGAAGCAGTCTATGTGCTAAGGCCTGGCTCACTGCATGAGTACTTGGGTACTGACTGAATGATTAGACTACTAGAAGGAGAGTGCCTGGGTGAATTTACAAGTGGTTGGGTTTTGGCGAACTAAATGGATTAGTACATGGTGCTGAATGGGTCACTAGAGGAGTGCAAGGGGAGTGACAGGGTGTTTGCTGGAAGTGTATGGATACTGACTGGAGAATTGAAGGTGTAAAAGACAAGTGTGTAGGTGGTTAGAGGACTGCATACATAGTGGATAGGGGTTTGAAGCAGTCCATTTGCTAAGGCCTGGGTCACTGGATGAGTACTTGGGTACTGACTGAATGATTAGAGTACTGCAAGGAGAGTGCCTGGGTGAATTTATAAGTGTTTGGGTTTTGGCACAGTGAATGGATTAGTACATGATGCTGAATGGGTCAATAGAGGAGTGCAAGGGGAGTGACAGGTTGTTTGCTGGAGTGTATAGATTCTGACTGGGGAATTGAAGGTGTGAAAGACAAGTGTGTAGGTGTTTAGAGGACTGCATGCATAGTGGATAGGGGTTTGAAGCAGTCCATGTGCTAACGCCTGGGTCACTGGATGAGTACTTGGATACTGACTGAATGATTAGAGTACTGCAAGGAGAGTGCCTGGGTGAATTTCTAAGTGTTTGGGTTTTGGCGCAGTGAATTGATTAGTAAATTGTGCTGAATGGGACACTAGAGGAGTGAAAGGGGAGAGACAGGGTGTTTGCTGGAGGTTTATGGATACGGACTGGGGAATTGAAGGTGTGAAAGACAAGTGTGTAGTTGGTTATAGGACTGCATGCATAGTGGATAGGCGTTTGAAGCAGTCCATCTGCTAAGGCCTGGCTCAGTGCATGAGTACTTGGGTACTAACTAAATGATTAGAGTACTGCAAGGAGAGTGCCTGGGTGAACTTATAAGTGGTTGGGTTTTGGCACAGTGAATGAATTAGTACATGGTCCTGAATGGGTCACTACAGTAGTGCAAGGGGAGTAACAGTGTGTTTGCTAGAAGTGTATGGATACTGACTGGAGAATTGAAGGTGTGAAAGACAAGTGTGTAGGTGGTTTGAAAACTGCATGCATAGTGGATAGGGGTTTGAAGCAGTCCATGTGCTAAGGCCTGGTTCACTGGATGAGTACATGGGTACTGACTGAATGATTAGAGTACTGCAAGGAGAGTGCCTGGGTGAATTTATAAGTGGTTGGCTTTTGGCGCATTGAATGGATCAGTACATGGTGTTGAATGGGTCACTGGAGGAGTGCAAGGGAAGTGACAGGGTGTTTGCTGGAAGTGTATGGATACTGACTGGGGAATTGAAGGTGTGAAAGACAAGTATGTAGGTGGTTAGAAGACTGCATGCATAGTGGATAGGCGTTTGAAGCAATCCATGTGCTAAGGCCTGGCTCACTACATGAGTACTTGGGTACTGACTGAATGATTAGAGTACTGCAAGGAGAGTGCCTGGGTGAATTTATAAGTGGTTGGGTTTTGGCGCACTTAATGGATTAGTACATGGTGCTGAATGGGTCACTAGAGGAGTGCAAGGGGAGTGACAGGGTGTTTGCTGGAAGTGTATGGATACTGACTGGGGAATTGAAGGTGTGAAAGACAAGTGTGTAGGTGGTTAGGGGACTGGATACATAGTGGGTAGGGGTTTGAAGCAGTCCATTTGCTAAGGCCAGGGTCACTGGATGAGTACTTGGGTACTGACTGAATGATTAGAGTACTGCATGGAGAGTGCCTGGGTGAACTTATAAGTGGTTGGGTTTTGGCGCAGTGTATGGATTAGTACATGGTGCTGAATGGGTCACTACAGTAGTGCAAGGGGAGTAACAGGGTGTTTGCTTGAAGTGTATGGATACTGACTGGATAATTGAAGGTCTGAAAGACAAGTGTGTAGGTGGTTAGAAGACTGCATACATAGTGGGTAGGCGTTTGAAGCAGTCCATGTGCTAAGGCCTGGCTCACTGCATGAGTACTTGGGTACTGACTGAATGATTAGAGTACTGCAAGGAGAGTGCCTGGGTGAATTTACAAGTGGTTGGGTTTTGGCGAACTAAATTGATTAGTACATTGTGCTGAATGGGTCACTGGAGGAGTGCAAGGGGAGTGACAGTGTGTTTGCTGGAAGTGTATGGATACTGACTGGGGAATTGAAGGTGTAAAATACAAGTGTGTAGGTGGTTAGAGGACTGCATACATAGTGGATAGGGGTTTGAAGCTGTCCATTTGCTAAGGCCTGGGTCACTGGATGAGTACTTGGATACTGACTGAATGATTAGAGTACTGCAAGGAGAGTGCCTGGGTGAATTTCTAAGTGTTTGGGTTTTGGCGCAGTGAATGGATTAGTACATTGTGCTGAATGGGACACTAGAGGAGTGAAAGGGGAGTGACAGGGTGTTTGCTGGAAGTTTATGGATACGGACTGGGGAATTGAAGGTGTGAAAGACAAGTGTGTAGTTGGTTATAGGACTGCATGCATAGTGGATAGGCGTTTGAAGCAGTCCATGTGCTAAGGCCTGGCTCAGTGCATGAGTACTTGGGTACTGACTGAATGATTAGAGTACTGCAAGTAGAGTGCCTGGGTGAACTTATAAGTGGTTGGGTTTTGGCACAGTGAATGAATTAGTACATGGTCCTGAATGGGTCACTACAGTAGTGCAAGGGGAGTAACAGTGTGTTTGCTAGAAGTGTATGGATACTGACTGGAGAATTGAAGGTGTGAAAGACAAGTGTGTAGGTGGTTAGAAGACTGCATGCATAGTGCATAGGGGTTTGAAGCAGTCCATGTGCTAAGGCCTGGTTCACTGGATGAGTACATGGGTACTGACTGAATGATTAGAGTACTGCAAGGAGAGTGCCTGGGTGAATTTATAAGTGGTTGGCTTTTGGCGCAGTGAATGGATTAGTACATGGTGTTGAATGGGTCACTGGAGGAGTGCAAGGGGAGTGACAGGGTGTTTGCTGGAAGTGTATGGATACTGACTGGGGAATTGAAGGTGTGAAAGACAAGTATGTAGGTGGTTAGAAGACTGCATGCATAGTGGATAGGCGTTTGAGGCAGTCCATGTGCTAAGGCCTGGCTCACTGCATGAGTACTTGGGTACTGACTGAATGATTAGAGTACTGCAAGGAAAGTGCCTGGGTGAATTTATAAGTGTTTGGGTTTTGGCACAGTGAATGGATTAGTACATGGTGCTGAATGGGTCAATAGAGGAGCGCAAGGGGAGGGACAGGTTGTTTGCTGGAAGTGTATGGATACTGACTGGGGAACTGAAGGTGTGAAAGACAAGTGTGTAGGTGGTTAGAAGACTGCATACATAGTGGATAGGCGTTTGAAGCAATCCATGTGCTAAGGCCTGGCTCACTGCATGAGTACTTGGGTACTGACTGAATGATTAGAGTACTGCAAGGAGAGTGCCTGAGTGAGTTTATAAGTGGTTGGGTTTTGGCGCAGTGAATGTGTTAGTACATGGTGCTGAATGGGTCACTACAGTAGTGCAAGGGGAGTAACAGGGTGTTTGCTAGAAGTGTATGGATACTGACTGGAGATTTGAAGGTGTGAAAGACAAGTGTGTAGGTGGTTAGAAGACTGCATACATAGTGGATAGGCGTTTGAAGCAATCCATGTGCTAAGGCCTGGCTCACTGCATGAGTACTTGGGTACTGACTGAATGATTAGAGTACTGCAAGGAGAGTGCCTGGGTGAATTTATAAGTGGTTGGGTTTTGGCGCACTAAATGGATTGGTACATGGTGCTGAATGGGTCACTAGAGGAGTGCCAGGGGAGTGACAGGGTGTTTTCTGGAAGTGTATGGATAATGACTGGGGAATTGAAGGTGTGATAGAAAAGTATGTAGGTGGTTAGAAGACTGCATGCATAGTGGATAGGCGTTTGAAGCAATCCATGTGCCAAGGCCTGGTTCACTGGATGAGTACATGGGTACTGACTGAATCATTAGAGTACAGCAAGGAGAGTGCCTGGGTGAATTTATAAGTGGTTGGGTTTTGGCGCAGTGAATGGATTAGTACAGGATGCTGAATGGGTCACTAGGGGAGTGCAAGGGGGGTGAGAGGGTGTTTGCTAGAAATGTATGAGTACTGACTGGGGAATTGAAGGTGATGAAGACAAGTGTGTAGGTGGTTAGAGGACTGCATGCATAGTGGATAGGCGTTTGAAGCAGTCCATGTGCGAAGGCCTGGCTCACTGCATGAGTACTTGGGTACTGACTGAATGATTAGAGTACTGCAAGGAAAGTGCCTGGGTGAATTTAAAAGTGGTTGGGTTTTGGCGGACTAAATGGATTTGTACATGGTGCTGAATGGGTCACTAGAGGAGTGCAAGGGGAGTGACAGGGTGTTTGCTGGAAGTGTATGGATACTGACTGGGGAATTGAAGGTGTGAAAGACAAGTGTGTAGGTGGTTAGAGGACTGGATACATAGTGGGTAGGGGTTTGAAGCAGTCCATTTGCTAAGGCCTGGGTCACTGGATGAGTACTTGGGTACTAACTGAATGATTAGAGTACTGCATGGAGAGTGCCTGGGTGAACTTATAAGTGGTTGGGTTTTGGCGCAGTGAATGGATTAGTACATGGTGCTGAATGGGTCACTACAGTAGTGCAAGGGGAGTAACAGGGTGTTTGCTAGAAGTGTATGGATACTGACTGGATAATTGAAGGTGTGAAAGACAAGTGTGTAGATGGTTAGAAGACTGCATGCATAGTGGATAGGGGTTTGAAGCAGTCCATGTGCTAAGGCCTGGTTCACTGGATGAGTACATGGGTACTGACTGAATCATTAGAGTACAGCAAGGAGAGTGCCTGGGTGAATTTATAAGTGGTTGGGTTTTGGCGCAGTGAATGGATTAGTACAGGATGCTGAACGGGTCAATAGAGGAGCGCAAGGGGAGGGACAGGTTGTTTGCTGGAAGTGTATGGATACTGACTGGGGAATTGAAGGTGTGAAAGACAAGTATGTAGGTGGTTAGAAGACTGCATGCATAGTGGATAGGCGTTTGAAGCAATCCATGTGCTAAGGCCTGGCTCACTGCATGAGTACTTGGGTACTGACTGAATGATTAGAGTACTGCAAGGAGAGTCCCTGGGTGAGTTTATAAGTGGTTGGGTTTTGGCACACTAAATGGATTAGTATATGGTGCTGAATGGGTCACTAGAGGGGTGCAAGGGGAGTGACAGGGTGTTTGCTGGAAGTGTATGGATACTGACTGGGGAATTGAAGGTGTGAAAGTCAAGTGTGTAGGTGGTTAGAAGACTGCATGCATAGTGGAAAGGCGTTTGAAGCAGTCCATGTGCTAAGGCCTGGCTCAGTGCATGAGTACTTGGGTACTGACTGAATGATTAGAATACTGCAAGGAGAGTGCCTGGGTGAACTTATAAGTGGTTGGGTTTTGGCGCAGTGAATGGATTAGTACATGGTGCTGAATGGGTCACTACAGTAGTGCAAGGGGAGTAACAGGGTGTTTGCAAGAAGTGTATGGATACTGACTGGAGAATTGAAGGTGTGAAAGACAAGTGTGCATGTGGTTAGAAGACTGCATGCATAGTGGATAGGGGTTTGAAGCAGTCCATGTGCTAAGGCCTGGTTCACTGGATGAGTACATGGGTACTGACTGAATGATTAGAGTACTGCAAGGAGAGTGCCTGGGTGAATTTTTAAGTGGTTGGCTTTTGGCGCAGTGAATGGATTAGTACATGGTGCTGAATGGGTCACTGGAGGAGTGCAAGGGGAGTGACAGGGTGTTTGCTGGAAGTGTATGGATACTGACTGGGGAATTGAAGTTGTGAAAGACAAGTATGTAGGTGGTTAGAAGACTGCATGCATAGTGGATAGGCGTTTGAAGCAGTCCATGTGCTAAAGCCTGGCTCACTGCATGAGTACTTGGGTACTGACTGAATGATTAGACTACTAGAAGGAGAGTGCCTGGGTGAATTTACAAGTGGTTGGGTTTTGGCGAACTAAATGGATTAGTACATGGTGCTGAATGGGTCACTACAGTAGTGCAAGGGGAGTAACAGGGTGTTTGCTAGAAGTGTATGGATACTGACTGGAGAATTGAAGGTGATGAAGACAAGTGTGTAGGTGGTTAGAGGACTGCATGCATAGTGGATAGGCGTTTGAAGCAGTCCATGTGCGAATGCTTGGCTCACTGCATGAGTACTTGGGTACTGACTGAATTATTAGAGTACTGCAAGGAAAGTGCCTGGGTGAATTTAAAAGTGGTTGAGTTTTGGCGGACTAAATGGATTTGTACATGGTGCTGAATGGGTCACTAGAGGAGTGCAAGGGGAGTGACAGGGTGTTTGCTGGAAGTGTATGGATACTGACTGGGGAATTGAAGGTGTGAAAGACAAGTGTGTAGGTGGTTAGAGGACTGGATACATAGTGGGTAGGGGTTTGAAGCAGTCCATTTGCTAAGGCCTGGGTCACTGGATGAGTACTTGGGTACTGACTGAATGATTAGAGTACTGCATGGAGAGTGCCTGGGTGAACTTATAAGTGGTTGGGTTTTGGCGCAGTGAATGGATTAGTACATGGTGCTGAATGGGTCACTACAGTAGTGCAAGGGGAGTAACAGGGTGTTTGCTAGAAGTGTATGGATACTGACTGGATAATTGAAGGTGTGAAAGACAAGTGTGTAGATGGTTAGAAGACTGCATGCATAGTGGATAGGGGTTTGAAGCAGTCCATGTGCTAAGGCCTGGTTCACTGGATGAGTACATGGGTACTGACTTAATCATTAGAGTACAGCAAGGAGAGTGCCTGGGTGAATTTATAAGTGGTTGGGTTTTGGCGCAGTGAATGGATTAGTACATGGTGCTGAATGGGTCACTAGAGGAGTGCAAGAGGAGTGACAGGGTGTTTGCTGGAAGTGTATGGATACTGACTGGGGAATTGAAGGTGAGAAAGACAAGTGTGTAGGTGGTTAGAGGACTGCATGCATAGTGGAACAGTCCATGTGCTAAGGCCTGGCTCACTGCATGAGTACTGGGGTACTGACTGAATGATTAGAGTACTGCAAGGAGAGTGCCTGGGTGAATTTATAAGTGGTTGGGTTTTGGCGCAGTGAATGGATTAGTACAGGATGCTGAACGGGTCAATAGAGGAGCGCAAGGGGAGGGACAGGTTGTTTGCTGGAAGTGTATGGATACTGACTGGGGAATTGAAGGTGTGAAAGACAAGTATGTAGGTGGTTAGAAGACTGCATGCATAGTGGATAGGCGTTTGAAGCAATCCATGTGCTAAGGCCTGGCTCACTGCATGAGTACTTGGGTACTGACTGAATGATTAGAGTACTGCAAGGAGAGTCCCTGGGTGAGTTTATAAGTGGTTGGGTTTTGGCACACTAAATGGATTAGTATATGGTGCTGAATGGGTCACTAGAGGAGTGCAAGGGGAGTGACAGGGTGTTTGCTGGAAGTGTATGGATACTGACTGGGGAATTGAAGGTGTGAAAGTCAAGTGTGTAGGTGGTTAGAAGACTGCATGCATAGTGGATAGGCGTTTGAAGCAGTCCATGTGCTAAGGCCTGGCTCAGTGCATGACTACTTGGGTACTGACTGAATGATTAGAGTACTGCAAGGAGAGTGCTTGGGTGAACTTATAAGTGGTTGGGTTTTGGCGCAGTGAATGGATTAGTACATGGTGCTGAATGGGTCACTACAGTAGTGCAAGGGGAGTAACAGGGTGTTTGCAAGAAGTGTATGGATACTGACTGGAGAATTGAAGGTGTGAAAGACAAGTGTGCATATGGTTAGAAGACTGCATGCATAGTGGATAGGGGTTTGAAGCAGTCCATGTGCTAAGGCCTGGTTCACTGGATGAGTACATGGGTACTGACTGAATGATTAGAGTACTGCAAGGAGAGTGCCTGGGTGAATTTTTAAGTGGTTGGCTTTTGGCGCAGTGAATGGATTAGTACATGGTGCTGAATGGGTCACTGGAGGAGTGCAAGGGGAGTGACAGGGTGTTTGCTGGAAGTGTATGGATACTGACTGGGGAATTGAAGGTGTGAAAGACAAGTATGTAGGTGGTTAGAAGACTGCATGCATAGTGGATAGGCGTTTGAAGCAGTCTATGTGCTAAGGCCTGGCTCACTGCATGAGTACTTGGGTACTGACTGAATGATTAGACTACTAGAAGGAGAGTGCCTGGGTGAATTTACAAGTGGTTGGGTTTTTTTTGGCGAACTAAATGTTTTAGTACATGGTGCTGAATGGGTCACTAGAGGAGTGCAAGGGGAGTGACAGGGTGTTTGCTGGAAGTGTATGGATACTGACTGGGGAATTGAAGGTGTAAAAGACAAGTGTGTAGGTGGTTAGAGGACTGCATACATAGTGGATAGGGGTTTGAAGCAGTCCATTTGCTAAGGCCTGGGTCACTGGATGAGTACTTGGGTACTGACTGAATGATTAGAGTACTGCAAGGAGAGTGCCTGGGTGAATTTATAAGTGTTTGGGTTTTGGCACAGTGAATGGATTAGTACATGATGCTGAATGGGTCAATAGAGGAGTGCAAGGGGAGTGACAGGTTGTTTGCTGGAGTGTATAGATTCTGACTGGGGAATTGAAGGTGTGAAAGACAAGTGTGTAGGTGTTTGGAGGACTGCATGCATAGTGGATAGGGGTTTGAGGCAGTCCATGTGCTAAGGCATGGGTCACTGGATGAGTACTTGGATACTGACTGAATGATTAGAGTACTGCAAGGAGAGTGCCTGGGTGAATTTCTAAGTGTTTGGGTTTTGGCGCAGTGAATGGATTAGTGCATTGTGCTGAATGGGACACTAGAGGAGTGAAAGGGGAGAGACAGGGTGTTTGCTGGAGGTTTATGGGTACGGACTGGGGAATTGAAGGTGTGAAAGACAAGTGTGTAGTTGGTTATAGGACTGCATGCATAGTGGATAGGCGTTTGAAGCAGTCCATCTGCTAAGGCCTGGCTCAGTGCATGAGTACTTGGGTAATAACTGAATAATTAGAGTACTGCAAGGAGAGTGCCTGGGTGAATTTATAAGTGGTTGGCTTTTGGCGCAGTGAATGGATTAGTACATGGTGTTGAATGGGTCACTGGAGGAGTGCAAGGGAAGAGACAGGGTGTTTGCTGGAAGTGTATGGATACTGACTGGGGAATTGAAGATGTGAAAGACAAGTATGTAGGTGGTTAGAAGACTGCATGCATAGTGGATAGGCGTTTGAAGCAATCCATGTGCTAAGGCCTGGCTCACTGCATGAGTACTTGGGTACTGACTGAATGATTAGAGTACTGCAAGGAGAGTGCCTGGGTGAATTTATAAGTGGTTGGGTTTTGGCGCACTTAATGGATTAGTACATGGTGCTGAATGGGTCACTACAGGAGTGCAAGGGGAGTGACAGGGTGTTTGCTGGAAGTGTATGGATACTGACTGGGGAATTGAAGGTGTGAAAGACAAGTGTGTAGGTGGTTAGAGGACTGGATACATAGTGGGTAGGGGTTTGAAGCAGTCCATTTGCTAAGGCCAGGGTCACTGGTTGAGTACTTGGGTACTGACTGAATGATTAGAGTACTGCATGGAGAGTGCCTGGGTGAACTTATAAGTGGTTGGGTTTTGGCGCAGTGAATGGATTAGTACATGGTGCTGAATGGGTCACTACAGTAGTGCAAGGGGAGTAACAGGGTGTTTGCTTGAAGTGTATGGATACTGACTGGATAATTGATGGTCTGAAAGACAAGTGTGTAGGTGGTTAGAAGACTGCATACATAGTGGGTAGGCGTTTGAAGCAGTCCATGTGCTAAGGCCTGGCTCACTGCATGAGTACCGGGGTACTGACTGAATGATTATAGTACTGCAAGGAGAGTGCCTGGGTTAATTTATAAGTGGTTGGCTTTTGACGCAGTGAATGGATTAGTACATGGTGCTGAATAGGTCACTGGAGGAGTGCAAGGGGAGTGACAGGGTGTTTGCTGGAAGTGTATGGATACTGACTGGGGAATTGAAGGTGTGAAAGACAAGTATGTAGTTGGTTAGAGGACTGCATGCATAGTGGATAGGTGTTTGAAGCAGTCCATGTGCTAAGGCCTGGCTCAGTGCATGAGTACTTGGGTACTGACTGAATGATTAGAGTACTGCAAGGAGAGTGCCTGGGTGAACTTATAAGTGGTTGGGTTTTGGCACAGTGAATGAATTCGTACATGGTCCTGAATGGGTCACTATAGTAGTGCAAGGGGAGTAACAGTGTGTTTGCTAGAAGTGTATGGATACTGACTGGATAATTGAAGGTGTGAAAGACAAGTGTGTAGATGGTTAGAAGACTGCATGCATAGTGGATAGGGGTTTGAAGCAGTCCATGTGCTAAGGCCTGGTTCACTGGATGAGTACATGGGTACTGACTGAATCATTAGAGTACAGCAAGGAGAGTGCCTGGGTGAATTTATAAGTGGTTGGGTTTTGGCGCAGTGAATGGATTAGTACATGGTGCTGAATGGGTCACTAGAGGAGTGCAAGGGGAGTGACAGGGTGTTTGCTGGAAGTGTATGGATACTGACTGGGGAATTGAAGGTGAGAAAGACAAGTGTGTAGGTGGTTAGAGGACTGCATGCATAGTGGAACAGTCCATGTGCTAAGGCCTGGCTCACTGCATGAGTACTGGGGTACTGACTGAATGATTAGAGTACTGCAAGGAGAGTGCCTGGGTGAATTTATAAGTGGTTGGGTTTTGGCGCAGTGAATGGATTAGTACAGGATGCTGAACGGGTCAATAGAGGAGCGCAAGGGGAGGGACAGGTTGTTTGCTGGAATTGTATGGATACTGACTGGGGAATTGAAGGTGTGAAAGACAAGTATGTAGGTGGTTAGAAGACTGCATGCATAGTGGATAGGCGTTTGAAGCAATCCATGTGCTAAGGCCTGGCTCACTGCATGAGTACTTGGGTACTGACTGAATGATTAGAGTACTGCAAGGAGAGTCCCTGGGTGAGTTTATAAGTGGTTGGGTTTTGGCACACTAAATGGATTAGTATATGGTGCTGAATGGGTCACTAGAGGAGTGCAAGGGGAGTGACAGGGTGTTTGCTGGAAGTGTATGGATACTGACTGGGGAATTGAAGGTGTGAAAGTCAAGTGTGTAGGTGGTTAGAAGACTGCATGCATAGTGGATGGGCGTTTGAAGCAGTCCATGTGCTAAGGCCTGGCTCAGTGCATGAGTACTTGGGTACTGACTGAATGATTAGAGTACTGCAAGGAGAGTGCCTGGGTGAACTTATAGGTGGTTGGGTTTTGGCGCAGTGAATGGATTAGTACATGGTGCTGAATGGGTCACTACAGTAGTGCAAGGGGAGTAACAGGATGTTTGCAAGAAGTGTACGGATACTGACTGGAGAATTGAAGGTGTGAAAGACAAGTGTGCATGTGGTTAGAAGACTGCATGCATAGTGGATAGGGGTTTGAAGCAGTCCATGTGCTAAGGCTTGGTTCACTGGATGAGTACATGGGTACTGACTGAATGATTAGAGTACTGCAAGGAGAGTGCCTGGGTGAATTTTTAAGTGGTTGGCTTTTGGCGCAGTGAATGGATTAGTACATGGTGCTGAATGGGTCACTGGAGGAGTGCAAGGGGAGTGACAGGGTGTTTGCTGGAAGTGTATGGATACTGACTGGGGAATTGAAGGTGTGAAAGACAAGTATGTAGGTGGTTAGAAGACTGCATGCATAGTGGATAGGCATTTGAAGCAGTCTATGTGCTAAGGCCTGGCTCACTGCATGAGTACTTGGGTACTGACTGAATGATTAGACTACTAGAAGGAGAGTGCCTGGGTGAATTTACAAGTGGTTGGGTTTTGGCGAACTAAATGGATTAGTACATGGTGCTGAATGGGTCACTAGAGGAGTGCAAGGGGAGTGACAGGGTGTTTGCTGGAAGTGTATGGATACTGACTTGGGAATTGAAGGTGTAAAAGACAAGTGTGTAGGTGGTTAGAGGACTGCATACATAGTGGATAGGGGTTTGAAGCAGTCCATTTGCTAAGGCCTGGGTCACTGGATGAGTACTTGGGTACTGACTGAATGATTAGAGTACTGCAAGGAGAGTGCCTGGGTGAATTTATAAGTGTTTGGGTTTTGGCACAGTGAATGGATTAGTACATGATGCTGAATGGGTCAATAGAGGAGTGCAAGGGGAGTGACAGGTTGTTTGCTGGAGTGTATAGATTCTGACTGGGGAATTGAAGGTGTGAAAGACAAGTGTGTAGGTGTTTAGAGGACTGCATGCATAGTGGATAGGGGTTTGAAGCAGTCCATGTGCTAAGGCCTGGGTTACTGGATGAGTACTTGGAGACTGACTGAATGATTAGAGTACTGCAAGGAGAGTGCCTGGGTGAATTTCTAAGTGTTTGGGTTTTGGCGCAGTGAATGGATTAGTACATTGTGCTGAATGGGACACTAGAGGAGTGAAAGGGGAGAGACAGGGTGTTTGCTGGAGGTTTATGGGTACGGACTGGGGAATTGAAGGTGTGAAAGACAAGTGTGTAGTTGGTTATAGGACTGCATGCATAGTGGATAGGCGTTTGAAGCAGTCCATCTGCTAAGGCCTGGCTCAGTGCATGAGTACTTGGGTACTAACTGAATGATTAGAGTACTGCAAGGAGAGTGCCTGGGTGAACTTATAAGTGGTTGGGTTTTGGCACAGTGAATGAATTAGTACATGGTCCTGAATGGGTCACTACAGTAGTGCAAGGGGAGTAACAGTGTGTTTGCTAGAAGTGTATGGATACTGACTGGAGAATTGAAGGTGTGAAAGACAAGTGTGTAGGTGGTTTGAAAACTGCATACATAGTGGATAGGGGTTTGAAGCAGTCCATGTGCTAAGTCCTGGTTCACTGGATGAGTACATGGGTACTGACTGAATGATTAGAGTACTGCAAGGAGAGTGCCTGGGTGAATATATAAGTGGTTGGCTTTTGGCGGAGGGAATGGATTAGTACATGGTGTTGAATGGGTCACTGGAGGAGTGCAAGGGAAGTGACAGGGTGTTTGCTGGAAGTGTATGGATACTGACTGGGGAATTGAAGGTGTGAAAGACAAGTATGTAGGTGGTTAGAAGACTGCATGCATAGTGGATAGGCGTTTGAAGCAATCCATGTGCTAAGGCCTGGCTCTCTGCATGAGTACTTGGGTACTGACTGAATGATTAGAGTACTGCAAGGAGAGTGCCTGGGTGAATTTATAAGTGGTTGGGTTTTGGCGCACTTAATGGATTAGTACATGGTGCTGAATGGGTCACTAGAGGAGTGCAAGGGGAGTGACAGGGTGTTTGCTGGAAGTGTATGGATACTGACTGGGGAATTGAAGGTGTGAAAGACAAGTGTGTAGGTGGTTAGAGGACTGGATACATAGTGGGTAGGGGTTTGAAGCAGTCCATTTGCTAAGGCCAGGGTCACTGGATGAGTACTTGGGTACTGACTGAATGATTAGAGTACTGCATGGAGAGTGCCTGGGTGAACTTATAAGTGGTTGGGTTTTGGCGCAGTGAATGGATTAGTACACGGTGCTGAATGGGTCACTACAGTAGTGCAAGGGGAGTAACAGGGTGTTTGCTTGAAGTGTATGGATACTGACTGGATAATTGAAGGTCTGAAAGACAAGTGTGTAGGTGGTTAGAAGACTGCATACATAGTGGGTAGGCGTTTGAAGCAGTCCATGTGCTAAGGCCTGGCTCACTGCATGAGTACCGGGGTACTGACTGAATGATTATAGTACTGCAAGGAGAGTGCCTGGGTTAATTTATAAGTGGTTGGCTTTTGACGCAGTGAATGGATTAGTACATGGTGCTGAATAGGTCACTGGAGGAGTGCAAGGGGAGTGACAGGGTGTTTGCTGGAAGTGTATGGATACTGACTGGGGAATTGAAGGTGTGAAAGACAAGTATGTAGTTGGTTAGAGGACTGCATGCATAGTGGATAGGTGTTTGAAGCAGTCCATGTGCTAAGGCCTGGCTCAGTGCATGAGTACTTGGGTACTGACTGAATGATTAGAGTACTGCAAGGAGAGTGCCTGGGTGAACTTATAAGTGGTTGGGTTTTGGCACAGTGAATGAATTAGTACATGGTCCTGAATGGGTCACTATAGTAGTGCAAGGGGAGTAACAGTGTGTTTGCTAGAAGTGTATGGATACTGACTGGAGAATTGAAGGTGTGAAAGACAAGTGTGTAGGTGGTTTGAAAACTGCATGCATAGTGGATAGGGGTTTGAAGCAGTCCATGTGCTAAGGCCTGGTTCACTGAATGAGCACATGGGTACTGACTGAATGATTAGAGTACTGCAAGGAGAGTGCCTGGGTGAATTTATAAGTGGTTGGCTTTTGGCGCAGTAAATGGATTAGTACATTGTGTTGAATGGGTCACTGGAGGAGTGCAAGGGGAGTGACAGGGTGTTTGCTGGAAGTGTATGGATACTGACTGGGGAATTGAAGGTGTGAAAGACAAGTATGTAGGTGGTTAGAAGACTGCATGCATAGTGGATAGGCGTTTGAAGCATTCCATGTGCTAAGGCCTGGCTCACTGCATGAGTACTTGGGTACTGACTGAATGATTAGAGTACTGCAAGGAAAGTGCCTGGGTGAATTTGTAAGTGGTTGGGTTTTGGCGCACTAAATGGATTAGTACATGGTGCTGAATGGGTCACTAGAGGAGTGCAAGGGGAGTGACAGGGTGTTTGCTGGAAGTGTATGGATACTGACTGGGGAATTGAAGGTGTGAAAGACAAGTATGTAGGTAGTTAGAAGACTGCATGCATAGTGGATAGCCGTTTGAAGCAATCCATGTGCTAAGGCCTGGCTCACTGCATGAGTACTTGGGTACTGACTGAATGAGTAGAGTACTGCAAGGAGAGTGCCTGGGTGAATTTATAAGTGGTTGGGTTTTGGCGCACTAAATGGATTAGTACATGGTGCTGAATGGGTCACTAGAGGAGTGCAAGGGGAGTGACAGGGTGTTTGCTGGAAGTGTATGGATACTGACTGGGGAATTGAAGGTGTGAAAGACAAGTATGTAGGTGGTTAGAAGACTGCATGCATAGTGGATAGGCGTTTGAAGCAATCCATGTGCTAAGGCCTGGCTCACTGCATGAGTACTTGGGTACTGACTGAATGATTAGACTACTGCAAGGAGAGTGCCTGGGTGAATTTACAAGTGGTTGGGTTTTGGCGAACTAAATGGATTAGTACATTGTGCTGAATGGGTCACTAGAGGAGTGCAAGGGGAGTGACAGGGTGTTTGCTGGAAGTGTATGGATACTGACTGGGGAATTGAAGGTGTAAAATACTAGTGTGTAGGTGGTTAGAGGACTGCATACATAGTGGATAGGGGTTTGAAGCTGTCCATTTGCTAAGGCCTGGGTCACTGGATGAGTACTTGGGTACTGACTGAATGATTAGAGTACTGCAAGGAGAGTGCCTGGGTGAATTTCTAAGTGTTTGGGTTTTGGCGCAGTGAATGGATTAGTACATTGTGCTGAATGGGACACTAGAGGAGTGAAAGGGGAGTGACAGGGTGTTTGCTGGAAGTTTCTGGATACGGACTGGGGAATTGAAGGTGTGAAAGATAAGTGTGTAGTTGGTTATAGGACTGCATGCATAGTGGATAGGCGTTTGAAGCAGTCCATGTGCTAAGGCCTGGCTCAGTGCATGAGTACTTGGGTACTGACTGAATGATTAGAGTACTGCAAGTAGAGTGCCTGGGTGAACTTATAAGTGGTTGGGTTTTGGCACAGTGAATGAATTAGTACATGGTCCTGAATGGGTCACTACAGTAGTGCAAGGGGAGTAACAGTGTGTTTGCTAAAAGTGTATGGATACTGACTGGAGAATTGAAGGTGTTAAAGACAAGTGTGTAGGTGGTTAGAAGACTGCATGCATAGTGGATAGGGGTTTGAAGCAGTCCATGTGCTAAGGCTTGGTTCACTGGATGAGTACATGGGTACTGACTGAATGATTAGAGTACTGCAAGGAGAGTGCCTGGGTGAATTTATAAGTGGTTGGCTTTTGGCGCAGTGAATGGATTAGTACATGGTGTTGAATGGGTCACTGGAGGAGTGCAAGGGGAGTGACAGGGTGTTTGCTGGAAGTGTATGGATACTGACTGGGGAATTGAAGGTGTGAAAGACAAGTATGTGGGTGGTTAGAAGACTGCATGCATAGTGGATAGGCGTTTGAAGCAGTCCATGTGCTAAGGCCTGGCTCACTGCATGAGTACTTGGGTACTGACTGAATGATTAGAGTACTGCAAGGAAAGTGCCTGGGTGAATTTATAAGTGGTTGGGTTTTGGCGCACTAAATGGATTAGTACATGGTGCTGAATGGGTCACTAGAGGAGTGCAAGGGGAGTGACAGGGTGTTTGCTGGAAGTGTATGGATACTGACTGGGGAATTGAAGGTGTGAAAGACAAGTATGTAGGTGGTTAGAAGACTGCATGCATAGTGGATAGGCGTTTGAAGCAATCCATGTGCTAAGGCCTGGCTCACTGCATGAGTACTTGGGTACTGACTGAATGATTAGAGTACTGCAAGGAGAGTGCCTGGGTGAATTTATAAGTGGTTGGGTTTTGGCGCACTAAATGGATTAGTACATGGTGCTGAATGGGTCACTAGAGGAGTGCAAGGGGAGTGACAGGGTGTTTGCTGGAAGTGTATAGATACTGACTGGGGAATTGAAGGTGTGAAAGACAAGTATGTAGGTGGTTAGAGGACTGGATACATAGTGGGTAGGGGTTTGAAGCAGTCCATTTGCTAAGGCCAGGGTCACTGGATGAGTACTTGGGTACTGACTGAATGATTAGAGTACTGCATGGAGAGTGCCTGGGTGAACTTATAAGTGGTTGGGTTTTGGCGCAGTGAATGGATTAGTACATGGTGCTGAATGGGTCACTACAGTAGTGCAAGGGGAGTAACAGGGTGTTTGCTAGAAGTGTATGGATACTGACTGGATAATTGAAGGTCTGAAAGACAAGTGTGTAGGTGGTTAGAAGACTGCATGCATAGTGGATAGGGGTTTGAAGCAGTCCATGTGCTAAGGCTTGGTTCACTGGATGAGTACATGGGTACTGACTGAATCATTGGAGTACAGCAAGAAGAGTGCCTGGGTGAATTTATAAGTGGTTGGGTTTTGGCGCAGTGAATGGATTAGTACAGGATGCTGAATGGGTCACTAGGGGAGTGCAAGGGGGGTGACAGGGTGTTTTCTGGAAATGTATGAATACTGACTGGGGAATTGAAGGTGAGAAAGACAAGTGTGTAGGTGGTTAGAGGACTGCATGCATAGTGGATAGGCGTTTGAAGCAGTCCATGTGCTAAGGCCTGGCTCACTGCATGAGTACTTGGGTACTGACTGAATGATGAGAGTACTGCAAGGAAAGTGCCTGGGTGAATTTATAAGTAGTTGTGTTTTAGCGCACTAAATGGATTAGTACATGGTGCTGAATGGGTCACTAGAGGAGTGCAAGGGGAGTGACAGGGTGTTTGCTGGAAGTGTATGGATACTGACTGGGGAATTGAAGGTGTGAAAGAAAAGTGTGTAGGTGGTTAGAGGACTGCATACATAGTGGGTAGGCATTTGAAGCAGTCCATGTGCTAAGGCCTGGCTCACTGCATGAGTACTTGGGTACTGACTGAATGATTAGAGTACTGCAAGGAGAGTGCCTGGGTGAATTTATAAGTGGTTGGCTTTTGGCGCAGTGAATGGATTAGTACATGGTGTTGAATGGGTCACTAAAGTAGTGCAAGGGGAGTAACAGTGTGTTTGCTAGAAGTGTATGGATACTGACTGGAGAATTGAAGGTGTGAAAGACAAGTGTGTAGGTGGTTTGAAAACTGCATGCATAGTGGATAGGGGTTTGAAGCAGTCCATGTGCTAAGGCCTGGTTCACTGGATGAGTACATGGGTACTGACTGAATGATTAGAGTACTGCAAGGAGAGTGCCTGGGTGAATTTATAAGTGGTTGGCTTTTGGCGCAGTGAATGGATTAGTACATGGTGTTGAATGGGTCACTGGAGGAGTGCAAGGGAAGTGACAGGGTGTTTGCTGGAAGTGTATGGATACTGACTGGGGAATTGAAGGTGTGAAAGACAGGTGTGTAGGTGGTTAGAGGACTGGATACATAGTGGGTAGGGGTTTGAAGCAGTCCATTTGCTAAGGCCAGGGTCACTGGATGAGTACTTGGGTACTGACTGAATGATTAGAGTACTGCATGGAGAGTGCCTGGGTGAACTTATAAGTGGTTGGGTTTTGGCGCAGTGAATGGATTAGTACATGGTGCTGAATGGGTCACTACAGTAGTGCAAGGGGAGTAACAGGGTGTTTACTTGAAGTGTATGGATACTGACTGGATAATTGAAGGTCTGAAAGACAAGTGTGTAGGTGGTTAGAAGACTGCATACATAGTGGGTAGGCGTTTGAAGCAGTCCATGTGCTAAGGCCTGGCTCACTGCATGAGTACCGGGGTACTGACTGAATGATTATAGTACTGCAAGGAGAGTGCCTGGGTTAATTTATAAGTGGTTGGCTTTTGACGCAGTGAATGGATTAGTACATGGTGCTGAATAGGTCACTGGAGGAGTGCAAGGGGAGTGACAGGCTGTTTGCTGGAAGTGTATGGATACTGACTGGGGAATTGAAGGTGTGAAATGCAAGTATGTAGTTGGTTAGAGGACTGCATGCATAGTGGATAGGTGTTTGAAGCAGTCCATGTGCTAAGGCCTGGCTCAGTGCATGAGTACTTGGGTACTGACTGAATGATTAGAGTACTGCAAGGAGAGTGCCTGGGTGAACTTATAAGTGGTTGGGTTTTGGCACAGTGAATGAATTAGTACATGGTCCTGAATGGGTCACTACAGTAGTGCAAGGGGAGTAACAGTGTGTTTGCTAGAAGTGTATGGATACTGACTGGAGAATTGAAGGTGTGAAAGACAAGTGTGTAGGTGGTTTGAAAACTGCATGCATAGTGGATAGGGGTTTGAAGCAGTCCATGTGCTAAGGCCTGGTTCACTGGATGAGTACATGGGTACTGACTGAATGATTAGAGTACTGCAAGGAGAGTGCCTGGATGAATTTATAAGTGGTTGGCTTTTGGCGCAGTGAATGGATTAGTACATGGTGTTGAATGGGTCACTGGAGGAGTGCAAGGGGAGTGACAGGGTGTTTGCTGGAAGTGTATGGATACTGACTGGGGAATTGAAGGTGTGAAAGACAAGTATGTAGGTGGTTAGAAGACTGCCTGCATAGTGGATAGGCGTTTGAAGCATTCCATGTGCTAAGGCCTGGCTCACTGCATGAGTACTTGGGTACTGACTGAATGATTAGAGTACTGCAAGCAAAGTGCCTGGGTGAATTTATAAGTGGTTGGGTTTTGGCGCACTAAATGGATTAGTACATGGTGCTGAATGGGTCACTAGAGGAGTGCAAGGGGAGTGACAGGGTGTTTGCTGGAAGTGTATGGATACTGACTGGGGAATTGAAGGTGTGAAAGACAAGTATGTAGGTGGTTAGAAGACTGCATGCATAGTGGATAGCCGTTTGAAGCAATCCATGTGCTAAGGCCTGGCTCACTGCATGAGTACTTGGGTACTGACTGAATGATTAGAGTACTGCAAGGAGAGTGCCTGGGTGAATTTATAAGTGGTTGGGTTTTGGCGCACTAAATGGATTAGTACATGGTGCTGAATGGGTCACTAGAGGAGTGCAAGGGGAGTGACAGGGTGTTTGCTGGAAGTGTATGGATACTGACTGGGGAATTGAAGGTGTGAAAGACAAGTATGTAGGTGGTTAGAAGACTGCATGCATAGTGGATAGGCGTTTGAAGCAGTCCATGTGCTAAGGCCTGGCTCACATCATGAGTACTTGGGTACTGACTGAATGATTAGACTACTGCAAGGAGAGTGCCTGGGTGAATTTACAAGTGGTTGGGTTTTGGCGAACTAAATGGATTAGTACATTGTGCTGAATGGGTCACTAGAGGAGTGCAAGGGGAGTGACAGGGTGTTTGCTGGAAGTGTATGGATACTGACTGGGGAATTGAAGGTGTAAAATACAAGTGTGTAGGTGGTTAAAGGACTGCATACATAGTGGATAGGGGTTTGAAGCTGTCCATTTGCTAAGGCCTGGGTCACTGGATGAGTACTTGGGTACTGACTGAATGATTAGAGTACTGCAAGGAGAGTGCCTGGGTGAATTTCTAAGTGTTTGGGTTTTGGCGCAGTGAATGGATTAGTACATTGTGCTGAATGGGACACTAGAGGAGTGAAAGGGGAGTGACAGGGTGTTTGCTGGAAGTTTATGGATACGGACTGGGGAATTGAAGGGGTGAAAGACAAGTGTGTAGTTGGTTATAGGACTGCATGCATAGTGGATAGGCGTTTGAAGCAGTCCATGTGCTAAGGCCTGGCTCAGTGCATGAGTACTTGGGTACTGACTGAATAATTAGAGTACTGCAAGTAGAGTGCCTGGGTGAACTTATAAGTGGTTGGGTTTTGGCACAGTGAATGAATTAGTACATGGTCCTGAATGGGTCACTACAGTAGTGCAAGGGGAGTAACAGTGTGTTTGCTAGAAGTGTATGGATACTGACTGGAGAATTGAAGGTGTGAAAGACAAGTGTGTAGGTGGTTAGAAGACTGCATGCATAGTGGATAGGGGTTTGAAGCAGTCCATGGGCTAAGGCCTGGTTCACTGGATGAGTACATGGGTACTGACTGAATGATTAGAGTACTGCAAGGAGAGTGCCTGGGTGAATTTATTAGTGGTTGGCTTTTGGCGCAGTGAATGGATTAGTACATGGTGTTGAATGGGTCACTGGAGGAGTGCAAGGGGAGTGACAGGGTGTTTGCTGGAAGTGTATGGATACTGACTGGGGAATTGAAGGTGTGAAAGACAAGTATGTAGGTGGTTAGAAGACTGCATGCATAGTGGATAGGCGTTTGAAGCAGTCCATGTGCTAAGGCCTGGCTCACTGCATGAGTACTTGGGTACTGACTGAATGATTAGAGTACTGCAAGGAAAGTGCCTGGGTGAATTTATAAGTGGTTGGGTTTTGGCGCACTAAATGGATTAGTACATGGTGCTGAATGGGTCACTAGAGGAGTGCAAGGGGAGTGACAGGGTGTTTGCTGGAAGTGTATGGATACTGACTGGGGAATTGAAGGTGTGAAAGACAAGTATGTAGGTGGTTAGAAGACTGCATGCATAGTGGATAGGCGTTTGAAGCAATCCATGTGCTAAGGCCTGGCTCACTGCATGAGTACTTGGGTACTGACTGAATGATTAGAGTACTGCAAGGAGAGTGCCTGGGTGAATTTATAAGTGGTTGGGTTTTGGCGCACTAAATGGATTAGTACATGGTGCTGAATGGGTCACTAGAGGAGTGCAAGGGGAGTGACAGGGTGTTTGCTGGAAGTGTATGGATACTGACTGGGGAATTGAAGGTGTGAAAGACAAGTATGTAGGTGGTTAGAAGACTGCATGCATAGTGGATAGGGGTTTGAAGCAGTCCATGTGCTAAGGCCTGGTTCACTGGATGAGTACATGGGTACTGACTGAATGATTAGAGTACTGCAAGGAGAGTGCCTGGGTGAATTTATAAGTGGTTGGCTTTTGGCGCAGTGAATGGATTAGTACATGGTGTTGAATGGGTCACTGGAGGAGTGCAAGGGGAGTGACAGGGTGTTTGCTGGAAGTGTATGGATACTGACTGGGGAATTGAAGGTGTGAAAGACAAGTATGTAGGTGGTTAGAAGACTGCATGCATAGTGGATAGGCGTTTGAAGCATTCCATGTGCTAAGGCCTGGCTCACTGCATGAGTACTTGGGTACTGACTGAATGATTAGAGTACTGCAAGCAAAGTGCCTGGGTGAATTTATAAGTGGTTGGGTTTTGGCGCACTAAATGGATTAGTACATGGTGCTGAATGGGTCACTAGAGGAGTGCAAGGGGAGTGACAGGGTGTTTGCTGGAAGTGTATGGATACTGACTGGGGAATTGAAGGTGTGAAAGACAAGTATGTAGGTGGTTAGAAGACTGCATGCATAGTGGATAGCCGTTTGAAGCAATCCATGTGCTAAGGCCTGGCTCACTGCATGAGTACTTGGGTACTGACTGAATGATTAGAGTACTGCAAGGAGAGTGCCTGGGTGAATTTATAAGTGGTTGGGTTTTGGCGCACTAAATGGATTAGTACATGGTGCTGAATGGGTCACTAGAGGAGTGCAAGGGGAGTGACAGGGTGTTTGCTGGAAGTGTATGGTTACTGACTGGGGAATTGAAGGTGTGAAAGACAAGTATGTAGGTGGTTAGAAGACTGCATGCATAGTGGATAGGCGTTTGAAGCAGTCCATGTGCTAAGGCCTGGCTCACATCATCAGTACTTGGGTACTGACTGAATGATTAGACTACTGCAAGGAGAGTGCCTGGGTGAATTTACAAGTGGTTGGGTTTTGGCGAACTAAATGGATTAGTACATTGTGCTGAATGGGTCACTAGAGAAGTGCAAGGGGAGTGACAGGGTGTTTGCTGGAAGTGTATGGATACTGACTGGGGAATTGAAGGTGTAAAATACAAGTGTGTAGGTGGTTAGAGGACTGCATACATAGTGGATAGGGGTTTGAAGCTGTCCATTTGCTAAGGCCTGGGTCACTGGATGAGTACTTGGGTACTGACTGAATGATTAGAGTACTGCAAGGAGAGTGCCTGGGTGAATTTCTAAGTGTTTGGGTTTTGGCGCAGTGAATGGATTAGTACATTGTGCTGAATGGGACACTAGAGGAGTGAAAGGGGAGTGACAGGGTGTTTGCTGGAAGTTTATGGATACGGACTGGGGAATTGAAGGGGTGAAAGACAAGTGTGTAGTTGGTTATAGGACTGCATGCATAGTGGATAGGCGTTTGAAGCAGTCCATGTGCTAAGGCCTGGCTCAGTGCATGAGTACTTGGGTACTGGCTGAATGATTAGAGTACTGCAAGTAGAGTGCCTGGGTGAACTTATCAGTGGTTGGGTTTTGGCACAGTGAATGAATTAGTACATGGTCCTGAATGGGTCACTACAGTAGTGCAAGGGGAGTAACAGTGTGTTTGCTAGAAGTGTATGGATACTGACTGGAGAATTGAAGGTGTGAAAGACAAGTGTGTAGGTGGTTAGAAGACTGCATGCATAGTGGATAGGGGTTTGAAGCAGTCCATGTGCTAAGGCCTTGTTCACTGGATGAGTACATGGGTACTGACTGAATGATTAGAGTACTGCAAGGAGAGTGCCTGGGTGAATTTATTAGTGGTTGGCTTTTGGCGCAGTGAATGGATTAGTACATGGTGTTGAATGGGTCACTGGAGGAGTGCAAGGGGAGTGACAGGGTGTTTGCTGGAAGTGTATGGATACTGACTGGGGAATTGAAGGTGTGAAAGACAAGTATGTAGGTGGTTAGAAGACTGCATGCATAGTGGATAGGCGTTTGAAGCAGTCCATGTGCTAAGGCCTGGCTCACTGCATGAATACTTGGGTACTGACTGAATGATTAGAGTACTGCAAGGAAAGTGCCTGGGTGAATTTATAAGTGGTTGGGTTTTGGCGCACTAAATGGATTAGTAAATGGTGCTGAATAAGTCACTAGAGGAGTGCAAGGGGAGTAAGAGGGTGTTTGCTAGAAGTGTATGGATACTGACTGGATAATTGAAGGTCTGAAAGACAAGTGTGTAGGTGGTTAGAAGACTGCATGCATAGTGGATAGGGGTTTGAAGCAGTCCATGTGCTAAGGCTTGGTTCACTGGATGAGTACATGGGTACTGACTGAATCATTGGAGTACAGCAAGGAGAGTGCCTGGGTGAATTTATAAGTGGTTGGGTTTTGGCGCAGTGAATGGATTAGTACAGGATGCTGAATGGGTCACTAGGGGAGTGCAAGGGGGGTGACAGGGTGTTTTCTGGAAATGTATGAATACTGACTGGGGAATTGAAGGTGAGAAAGACAAGTGTGTAGGTGGTTAGAGGACTGCATGCATAGTGGATAGGCGTTTGAAGCAGTCCATGTGCTAAGGCCTGGCTCACTGCATGAGTACTTGGGTACTGACTGAATGATGAGAGTACTGCAAGGAAAGTGCCTGGGTGAATTTATAAGTGGTTGTGTTTTAGCGCACTAAATGGATTAGTACATGGTGCTGAATGGGTCACTAGAGGAGTGCAAGGGAGTGACAGGGTGTTTGCTGGAAGTGTATGGATACTGACTGGGGAATTGAAGGTGTGAAAGAAAAGTGTGTAGGTGGTTAGAGGACTGCATACATAGTGGGTAGGCATTTGAAGCAGTCCATGTGCTAAGGCCTGGCTCACTGCATGAGTACTGGGGTACTGACTGAATGATTAGAGTACTGCAAGGAGAGTGCCTGGGTTGTTTATAAGTGGTTGGCTTTTGGCGCAGTGAATGGATTAGTACATGGTGCTGAATAGGTCACTGGAGGAGTGCCAGGGGAGTGACAGGGTGTTTGCTGGAAGTGTATGGATACTGACTGGGGAATTGAAGGTGTGAAAGACAAGTATGTAGGTGGTTAGAAGACTGCATGCATAGTGGATAGGCGTTTGAAGCAGTCCATGTGCTAAGGCCTGGCTCACTGCAAGAGTACTTGGGTACTGACTGAATGATTAGACTACTGCAAGGAGAGTGCCTGGGTGAATTTACAAGTGGTTGGGTTTTGGCGAACTAAATGGATTAGTACATGGGGCTGAATGGGTCACTTGAGGAGTGCAAGGGGAGTGACAGGGTGTTTGCTGGAAGTGTATGGATACTGACTGGGGAATTGAACGTGTGAAAGACAAGTGTGTAGTTGGTTATAGGACTGTATGCATAGTGGATAGGGGTTTGAAGCAGTCCATGTGCTAAGGCCTGGTTCACTGGATGAGTACATGGGTACTGACTGAATGATTAGAGTACTGCAAGGAGAGTGCCTGGGTGAACTTATAAGTGGTTGGGTTTTGGCACAGTGAATGAATTAGTACATGGTGTTGAATGGGTCACTACAGTAGTGCAAGGGGAGTAACAGTGTGTTTGCTAGAAGTGTATGGATACTGACTGGAGAATTGAAGGTGTGAAAGACAAGTGTGTAGGTGGTTAGAAGACTGCATGCATAGTGGATAGGCGTTTGAAGCAATCCATGTGCTAAGGCCTGGCTCACTGCATGAGTACTTGGGTACTGACTGAATGATTAGAGTACTACAAGGAGAGTGCCTGGGTGAATTTATAAGTGGTTGGGTTTTGGCGCACTAAATGGATTAGTACATGGTGCTGAATGGGTCACTAGAGGAGTGCAAGGGGAGTGACAGGGTGTTTGCTGGAAGTGTATGGATACTGACTGGGGAATTGAAGGTGTGAAAGACAAGTGTGTAGGTGGTTAGAAGACTGCATGCATAGTGGATAGGCGTTTGAAGCAGTCCATGTGCTAAGGCATGGCTCAGTGCATGAGTACTTGGGTACTGACTGAATGATTAGAGTACTGCAAGGAGAGTGCCTGGGTGAACTTATAAGTGGTTGGGTTTTGGCGCAGTGAATGGATTAGTACATGGTGCTGAATGGGTCACTACAGTAGTGCAAGGGGAGTAACAGAGTGTTTGCTAGAAGTTTTTGGATACTGACTGGAGAATTGAAGGTGTGAAATACAAGTGTGTATGTGGTTAGAAGACTGGATGCATAGTGGATAGGGGTTTGAAGCAGTCCATGTGCTAAGGCCTGGTTCACTGGATGAGTACATGGGTACTGACTGAATGATTAGAGTACTGCAAGGAGAGTGCCTGGGTGAATTTATAATTGGTTGGCTTTTGGCGCAGTGAATGGATTAGTACATGGTGCTGAATGGGTCACTGGAGGAGTGCAAGGGGAGTGACAGGGTGTTTGCTGGAAGTGTATGGATACTGACTGGGGAATTGAAGGTGTGAAAGACAAGTATGTAGGTGGTTAGAAGACTGCATGCATAGTGGATAGGCGTTTGAAGCAGTCCATGTGCTAAGGCCTGGCTCACTGCATGAGTACTTGGGTACTGACTGAATGATTAGAGTACTGCAAGGAGAGTGCCTGGGTGAATTTACAAGTGGTTGGGTTTTGGCGAACTAAATGGATTAGTACATGGTGCTGAATGGGTCACTAGAGGAGTGCAAGGGGTGTGACAGGGTGTTTGCTGGAAGTGTATGGATACTTACTGGGGAATTGAACGTGTGAAAGACAAGTGTGTAGGTGGTTAGAGGACTGCATACATAGTGAATAGGGGTTTGAAGCAGTCCATTTGCTAAGGCCTGGGTCACTGGATGAGTACTTGGGTACTGACTGAATGATTAGAGCACTGCAAGCAGAGTGCCTGGGTGAATTTATGAGTGTTTGGGTTTTGGCACAGTGAATGGATTAGTACATGGTGCTGAATGGGTCACTAGAGGAGTGCAAGGGGAGTGACAGGGTGTTTGCTGGAAGTGTATGGATAATGACTGGGGAATTGAAGGTGTGATAGACAAGTATGTAGGTGGTTAGAAGACTGCATGCATAGTGGATAGGAGTTTGAAGCAGTCCATGTGCTAAGGCTTGGCTCACTGCATGAGTAGTTGGGTACTGACTGAATGATTAGAGTACTGCAAGGAGAGTGCCTGGGTGAGTTTATAAGTGGTTGGGTTTTGGCACACTAAATGGATTAGTACATGGTGCTGAATGGGTCACTAGAGGAGTGCAAGGGGAGTGACAGGGTGTTTGCTGGAAGTGTATGGATACTGACTGGGGAATTGAAGGTGTGAAAGACAAGTGTGTAGGTGGTTAGAAGACTGCATGCATAGTGGATAGGCGTTTGAAGCAGTCCATGTGCTAAGGCCTGGCTCAGTGCATGAGTACTTGGGTACTGACTGAATTATTAGAGTACTGCAAGGAGAGTGCCTGGGTGAACTTATAAGTGGTTGGGTTTCGGCGCAGTGAATGGATTAGTACATGGTGCTGAATGAGTCACTACAGTAGTGCAAGGGGAGTAACAGGGTGTTTGCTAGAAGTGTATGGATACTGACTGGAGAATTGAAGGTGTGAAAGACAAGTGTGTAGGTGGTTAGAAGACGCATGCATAGTGGATAGGGGTTTGAAGCAGTCCATGTGCTAAGGCCTGGTTCACTGGATGAGTACATGGGTACTGACTGAATCATTAGAGTACAGCAAGGAGAGTGTCTGGGTGAATTTATAAGTGGTTGGGTTTTGGCGCAGTGAATGGATTAGTACAGGATGCTGAATGGGTCACTAGGGGAGTGCAAGTGGGGTGAGAGGGTGTTTGCTCGAAATGTATGAGTACTGACTGGGGAATTGAAGGTGAGAAAGACAAGTGTGTAGGTGGTTAGAGGACTGCATGTATAGTGGATAGGCGTTTGAAGCAGTCCATGTGTGAAGGCCTGGCTCACTGCATGAGTACTTGGGTACTGACTGAATGATTAGAGTACTGCAAGGAAAGTGCCTGGGTGAATTTATAAGTGGTTGAGTTTTGGCGCACTAAATGGATTAGTACATGGTGCTAAATAGGTCACTAGAGGAGTGCAAGGGGAGTGACAGTGTGTTTGCTGGAAGTGTATGGATACTGACTGGGGAATTGAAGGTGTGAAAGACAAGTGTGTAGGTGGTTAGAGGACTGGATACATACTGGGTAGGGGTTTGAAGCAGTCCATTTGCTAAGGCCTGGGTCACTGGATGAGTACTTGGGTACTGACTGAATGATGAGAGCACTGCAAGCAGAGTGCCTGGGTGAATTTATAAGTGTTTGGGTTTTGGCACAGTGAATGGATTAGTACATGGTGCTGAATGGGTCAATAGAGGAGTGCAAGGGGAGGGACAGGTTGTTTGCTGGAAGTGTATGGATACTGACTGGGGAATTGAAGGTGTGAAAGACAAGTGTGTAGGTGGTTAGAAGACTGCATGCATAGTGGATAGGCGTTTGAAGCAATCCATGTGCTAAGGCCTGGCTCACTGCATGAGTACTTGGGTACTGACTGAATGATTAGAGTACTGCAAGGAGAGTGCCTGGGTGAATTTATAAGTGGTTGGGTTTTGGCGCACTAAATGGATTAGTACATGGTGCTGAATGGGTCACTAGAGGAGTGCAAGGGGAGTGACAGGGTGTTTGCTGGAAGTGTATGGATAATGACTGGGGAATTGAAGGTGTGAAAGACAAGTGTGTAGGTGGTTAGAGGACTGGATACATAGTGGGTAGGGGTTTGAAGCAGTCCATTTGCTAAGGCCAGGGTCACTGGATGAGTACTTGGGTACTGACTGAATGATTAGAGTACTGCATGGAGAGTGCCTGGGTGAACTTATAAGTGGTTGGGTTTTGGCGCAGTGAATGGATTAGTACATGGTGCTGAATGGGTCACTACAGTAGTGCAAGGGGAGTAACAGGGTGTTTGCTAGAAGTGTATGGATACTGACTGGAGAATTGAAGGTGTGAAAGACAAGTGTGTAGGTGGTTAGAAGACGCATGCATAGTGGATAGGGGTTTGAAGCAGTCCATGTGCTAAGGCCTGGTTCACTGGATGAGTACATGGGTACTGACTGAATCATTAGAGTACAGCAAGGAGAGTGTCTGGGTGAATTTATAAGTGGTTGGGTTTTGGCGCAGTGAATGGATTAGTACAGGATGCTGAATGGGTCACTAGGGGAGTGCAAGTGGGGTGAGAGGGTGTTTGCTCGAAATGTATGAGTACTGACTGGGGAATTGAAGGTGAGAAAGACAAGTGTGTAGGTGGTTAGAGGACTGCATGTATAGTGGATAGGCGTTTGAAGCAGTCCATGTGTGAAGGCCTGGCTCACTGCATGAGTACTTGGGTACTGACTGAATGATTAGAGTACTGCAAGGAAAGTGCCTGGGTGAATTTATAAGTGGTTGGGTTTTGGCGCACTAAATGGATTAGTACATGGTGCTAAATAGGTCACTAGAGGAGTGCAAGGGGAGTGACAGTGTGTTTGCTGGAAGTGTATGGATACTGACTGGGGAATTGAAGGTGTGAAAGACAAGTGTGTAGGTGGTTAGAGGACTGGATACATACTGGGTAGGGGTTTGAAGCAGTCCATTTGCTAAGGCCTGGGTCACTGGATGAGTACTTGGGTACTGACTGAATGATGAGAGCACTGCAAGCAGAGTGCCTGGGTGAATTTATAAGTGTTTGGGTTTTGGCACAGTGAATGGATTAGTACATGGTGCTGAATGGGTCAATAGAGGAGTGCAAGGGGAGGGACAGGTTGTTTGCTGGAAGTGTATGGATACTGACTGGGGAATTGAAGGTGTGAAAGACAAGTGTGTAGGTGGTTAGAAGACTGCATGCATAGTGGATAGGCGTTTGAAGCAATCCATGTGCTAAGGCCTGGCTCACTGCATGAGTACTTGGGTACTGACTGAATGATTAGAGTACTGCAAGGAGAGTGCCTGGGTGAATTTATAAGTGGTTGGGTTTTGGCGCACTAAATGGATTAGTACATGGTGCTGAATGGGTCACTAGAGGAGTGCAAGGGGAGTGACAGGGTGTTTGCTGGAAGTGTATGGATAATGACTGGGGAATTGAAGGTGTGAAAGACAAGTGTGTAGGTGGTTAGAGGACTGGATACATAGTGGGTAGGGGTTTGAAGCAGTCCATTTGCTAAGGCCAGGGTCACTGGATGAGTACTTGGGTACTGACTGAATGATTAGAGTACTGCATGGAGAGTGCCTGGGTGAACTTATAAGTGGTTGGGTTTTGGCGCAGTGAATGGATTAGTACATGGTGCTGAATGGGTCACTACAGTAGTGCAAGGGGAGTAACAGGATGTTTGCTAGAAGTGTATGGATACTGACTGGATAATTGAAGGTCTGAAAGACAAGTGTGTAGGTGGTTAGAAGACTGCATACATAGTGGGTAGGCGTTTGAAGCAGTCCATGTGCTAAGGCTTGGCTCACTGCATGAGTACTTGGGTACTGACTGAATGATTAGAGTACTGCAAGGAGAGTGCCTGGGTGAATTTATAAGTGGTTGGGTTTTGGCGCACTAAATGGATTAGTACATGGTGCTGAATGGGTCACTAGAGGAGTGCAAGGGGAGTGACAGGGTGCTTGCTGGAAGTGTATGGATAATGACTGGGGAAATGAAGGTGTGATAGACAAGTATGTAGGTGGTTAGAAGTCTGCATGCATAGTGGATAGGAGTTTGAAGCAGTCCATGTGCTAAGGCCTGGCTCACTGCATGAGTACTTGGGTACTGACTGAATGATTAGAGTACTGCAAGGAGAGTGCCTGGGTGAGTTTATAAGTGGTTGGGTTTTGGCACACTAAATGGATTAGTACATGGTGCTGAATGGGTCACTAGAGGAGTGCAAGGGGAGTGACAGGGTGTTTGCTGGAAGTGTATGGATACTGACTGGGGAATTGAAGGTGTGAAAGACAAGTGTGTAGGTGGTTAGAAGACTGCATGCATAGTGGATAGGCGTTTAAAGCAGTCCATGTGCTAAGGCCTGGCTCAGTGCATGAGTACTTGTGTACTGACTGAATGATTAGAGTACTGCAAGGAGAGTGCCTGGGTGAACTTATAAGTGGTTGGGTTTTGGCGCAGTGAATGGGTTAGTACATGGTGCTGAATGGGTCACTACAGTAGTGCAAGGGGAGTAACAGGGTGTTTGCTAGAAGTGTATGGATACTGACTGGAGAATTGAAGGTGTGAAAGACAAGTGTGTAGGTGGTTAGAAGACTGCATGCATAGTGGATAGGGTTTTGAAGCAGTCCATGTGCTAAGGCCTGGTTCACTGTATGAGTACATGGGTACTGACTGAATCATTAGAGTACAGCAAGGAGAGTGCCTGGGTGAACTTATAAGTGGTTGGGTTTTGGTGCAGTGAATGGATTAGTACAGGATGCTGAATGGGTCACTAGGGGAGTGGAAGGGGGTTGACAGGGTGTTTGCTGCAAATGTATGAATACTGACTAGGGAATTGAAGGTGAGAAAGACAAGTGTGTAGGTGGTTAGAGGACTGCATGCATAGTGGATAGGCGTTTGAAGCAGTCCATGTGCTAAGGCCTGGCTCACTGCATGAGTACTTGGGTACTGACTGAATGATTAGAGTACTGCAAGGAAAGTGCCTGGGTGAATTTATAAGTGGTTGTGTTTTATCGCACTAAATGGATTAGTACATGGTGCTGAATGGGTCACTAGAGGAGTGCAAGGGGAGTGACAGGGTGTTTGCTGGAAGTGTATGGATACTGACTGGGGAATTGAAGGTGTAAAAGACAAGTGTGCAGGTGGTTAGAGGACTGCATACATAGTGGATAGGGTTTTGAAGCAGTCCATTTGCTAAGGCCTGGGTCACTGGATGAGTACTTGGGTACTGACTGAATGATTAGAGTACTGCAAGGAGAGTGCCTGGGTGAATTTCTAAGTGTTTGGGTTTTGGCGCAGTGAATGGATTAGTACATGGTGCTGAATGGGTCAATAGAGGAGTGCAAGGGGAGTGACAGGTTGTTTGCTGGAGTGTATAGATACTGACTGGGGAATTGAAGGTGTGAAAGACAAGTGTGTAGGTGTTTAGAGAACTGCATGCATAGTGGATAGGGGTTTGAAGCAGTCCATGTTCTAAGGCCTGGGTCACTGGATGAGTACTTGGATACTGACTGAATGATTAGAGTACTGCAAGGAGAGTGCCTGGGTGAATTTCTAAGTGTTTGGGTTTTGGCACAGTGAATGGATTAGTACATTGTGCTGAATGGGACACTAGAGGAGTGAAAGGGGAGTGACAGGGTGTTTGCTGGAAGTGTATGGATAATGACTGGGGAATTGAAGGTGTGAAAGACAAGTATGTAGGTGGTTAGAAGACTGCATGCATAGTGGATAGGAGTTTGAAGCTGTCCATGTGCTAAGGCTTGGCTCACTGCATGAGTACTTGGGTACTGACTGAATGATTAGAGTACTGCAAGGAGAGTGCCTGGTTGAGTTTATAAGTGGTTGGGTTTTGGCACACTAAATGGATTAGTACATGGTGCTGAATGGGTCACTAGAGGAGTGCAAGGGGAGTGACAGGGTGTTTGCTGGAAGTGTATGGATACTGACTGGGGAATTGAAGGTGTGAAAGACACGTGTGTAGGTGGTTAGAAGACTGCATGCATAGTGGATAGGCGTTTGAAGCAGTCCATGTGCTAAGGCCTGGCTCAGTGCATGAGTACTTGGGTACTGACTGAATGATTAGAGTACTGCAAGGAGAGTACCTGGGTGAACTTATAAGTGGTTGGGTTTTGGCGCAGTGAATGGATTAGTACATGGTGCTGAATGGGTCACTACAGTAGTGCAAGGGGAGTAACAGGGTGTTTGATAGAAGTGTATGGATACTGACTGGAGAATTGAAGGTGTGAAAGACAAGTGTGTAGGTGGTTAGAAGACTGCATGCATAGTGGATAGGCGTTTGAAGCAGTCCATGTGCTAAGGCATGGCTCAGTGCATGAGTACTTGGGTACTGACTGAATGATTAGAGTACTGCAAGGAGAGTGCCTGGGTGAACTTATAAGTGGTTGGGTTTTGGCGCAGTGAATGGATTAGTACATGGTGCTGAATGGGTCACTACAGTAGTGCAAGGGGAGTAACAGGGTGTTTCCTAGAAGTGTATGGATACTGACTGGAGAATTGAGGGTGTGAAAGACAAGTGTGTAGGTGGTTAGAAGACTGCATGCATAGTGGATAGGCGTTTGAAGCAGTCCATGTGCTAAGGCATGGCTCAGTGCATGAGTACTTGGGTACTGACTGAATGATTAGAGTACTGCAAGGAGAGTGCCTGGGTGAACTTATAAGTGGTTGGGTTTTGGCGCAGTGAATGGATTAGTACATTGTGCTGAATGGGACACTAGAGGAGTGAAAGGGGAGTGACAGGGTGTTTGCTGGAATTGTATGGATAATGACTGGGGAATTGAAGGTGTGATAGACAAGTATGTAGGTGGTTAGAAGACTGCATGCATAGTGGATAGGGGTTTGAAGCAGTCCATGTGCTAAGGCCTGGTTCACTGGATGAGTACATGGGTACTGACTGAATCATTAGAGTACAGCAAGGAGAGTGCCTGGGTGAATTTATAAGCGGTTGGGTTTTGGCGCAGTGAATGGATTAGTACAGGATGCTGAATGGGTCCCTAGGGGAGTGCAAGGGGGGTGGCAGGGTGTTTGCTGGAAATGTATGAATACTGACTGGGGAATTGAAGTTGAGAAAGACAAGTATGTAGGTAGTTAGAGGACTGCATGCATAGTGGATAGGCGTTTGAAGCAGTCCATGTGCTAAGGCTTGGCTCACTGCATGAGTACTGGGGTACTGACTGAATGATTAGAGTACTGCAAGGAGAGTGCCTGGGTGAATTTATAAGTGGTTGGCTTTTGGCGCAGTGAATGGATTAGTACATGGTGCTGAATGGGTCACTGGAGGAGTGCAAGGGGAGTGACAGGGTGTTTGCTGGAAGTCTATGGATACTGACTGGGGAATTGAAGGTGTGAAAGACAAGTATGTAGGTGGTTAGAAGACTGCATGCATAGTGGATAGGCGTTTGAAGCAGTCCATGTGCTAAGGCCTGGCTCACTGCATGAGTACTGGGGTACTGACTGAATGATTAGAGTACTGCAAGGAGAGTGCCTGGGTGAATTTATAAGTGGTTGGGTTTTGGTGCACTAAATGGATTAGTACATGGTGCTGAATGGGTCACTAGAGGAGTGCAAGGGGAGTGACAGGGTGTTTGCTGGAAGTTTATGGATACAGGCTGGGGAATTGAAGGTGTGAAAGACAAGTGTGTAGGTGGTTAGAGGACTGCATGCATAGTGGATAGGCGTTTGAAGCAGTCCATGTGCTAAGGCCTGGCTCAGTGCATGAGTACTTGGGTACTGACTGAATGATTAGAGTACTGCAAGGAGAGTGCCTGGGTGAACTTATAAGTGGTTGGGTTTTGGCACAGTGAATGGATTAGTACATGGTGCTGAATGGGTCGCAACAGTAGTGCAAGGGGAGTAACAGGGTGTTTGCTAGAAGTGTATGGATACTGACTGGATAATTGAAGGTGTGAAAGACAAGTGTGTAGGTGGTTAGAAGACTGCATGCATAGTGGATAGGGGTTTGAAGCAGTCTATGTGCTAAGGCCTGGTTCACTGGATGAGTACATGGGTACTGACTGAATCATTAGAGTACTGCAAGGAGAGTGCCTGGGTGAATTTATAAGTGTTTGGCTTTTGGCGCAGTGAATGGATTAGTACATGGTGCTGAATGGGTCACTGGAGGAGTGCAAGGGAGTGACAGGGTGTTTGCTGGAAATTTATGAATACTGACTGGGGAATTGAAGATGAGAAAGACAAGTGTGTAGGTGGTTAGAGGACTGCATGCATAGTGGATAGGCGTTTGAAGCAGTCCATGTGCTAAGGCCTGGCTCACTGCATGAGTACTGGGGTACTGACTAAATGATTAGAGTACTGCAAGGAGAGTGCCTGGGTGAATTTATAAGTGGTTGGCTTTTGGCGCAGTGAATGGATTAGTACATGGTGCTGAATGGGTCACTGGAGGAGTGCAAGGGGAGTGACAGGGTGTTTGCTGGAAGTCTATGGATACTGACTGGGGAATTGAAGGTGTGAAAGACAAGTATGTAGGTGGTTAGAAGACTGCATGCATAGTGGATAGGCGTTTGAAGCAGTCCATGTGCTAAGGCCTGGCTCACTGCATGAGTACTTGGGTACTGACTGAATGATTAGAGTACTGCAAGGAAAGTGCCTGGGGGAATTTATAAGTGGTTGGGTTTTGGCGCACTAAATGGATTAGTACATGGTGCTGAATGGGTCACTAGAGGAGTGCAAGGGGAGTGACAGGGTGTTTGCTGGAAGTGTATGGATAATGACTGGGGAATTGAAGGTGTGAAAGACAAGTGTGTAGGTGGTTAGAGGACTGCATACATAGGGGATAGGGGTTTGAAGCAGTCCATTTGCTAAGGCCTGGGTCACTGGATGAGTACTTGGGTACTGACTGAATGATTAGAGTACTGCAAGGAGAGTGCCTGGGTGAATTTATAAGTGTTTGGGTTTTGGCACAGTGAATGGATTAGTACATGGTGCTGAATGGGTCAATAGAGGATTGCAAGGGGAGTGACAGGGTGTTTGCTGGACTGTAAAGATACTGACTTGGGAATTGAATGTGTGAAAGACAAGTGTGTAGGTGGTTAGAGGACTGCATGCATAGTGGATAGGGGTTTGAAGCAGTCCATGTGCTAAGGCCTGGCTCACTGCATGAGTACTTGGGTACTGACTGAATGATTAGACTACTAGAAGGAGAGTGCCTGGGTGAATTTACAAGTGGTTGAGGTTTGGCAAACTAAATGGATTAGTACATTGTGCTGAATGGGTCACTAGAGGAGTGCAAGGGGAGTGACAGGGTGTTTACTGGAAGTGTATGGATACTGACTGGGGAATTGAACGTGTGAAAGACAAGTGTGTAGGTGGTTAGAGGACTGCATACATAGTGGATAGGTGTTTGAAGCAGTCCATTTGCTAAGGCCTGGGTCACTGGATGAGTACTTGGGTACTGACTGAATGATTAGAGCACTGCAAGCAGAGTGCCTGGGTGAATTTATAAGTGTTTGGGTTTTGGCACAGTGAATGGATTAGTACATGGTGCTGAATGGGTCAATAGAGGAGCACAAGGGGAGGGACAGGGTGTTTTCTGGAAGTGTATGGATAATGGCTGGGGAATTGAAGGTGTGATAGACAAGTATGTAGGTGGTTAGAAGACTGCATGCATAGTGGATAGGAGTTGGAAGCAGTGCATGTGCTAAGGCCTGGCTCACTGCATGAGTACTTGGGTACTGACTGAATGATTAGAGTACTGCAAGGAGAGTGCCTGGGTGAGTTTATAAGTGGTTGGGTTTTGGCGCAGTGAATGTGTTAGTACATGGTGCTTAATGGGTCACTACAGTAGTGCAAGGGGAGTAACAGGGTGTTTGCTAGAAGTGTATGGATACTGACTGGAGAATTGAAGGTGTGAAAGACAAGTGTTTAGGTGGTTAGAAGACTGCATGCATAGTGGATAGGCGTTTGAAGCAATCCATGTGCCAAGGCCTGGTTCACTGGATGAGTACATGGGTACTGACTGAATCATTAGAGTACAGCAAGGAGAGTGCCTGGGTGAATTTATAAGTGGTTGGGTTTTGGCGCAGTGAATGGATTAGTACAGGATGCTGAATTGGTCACTAGGGGAGTGCAAGGGGGGTGAGAGGGTGTTTGCTAGAAATGTATGAGTACTGACTGGGGAATTGAAGGTGATGAAGACAAGTGTGTAGGTGGTTAGAGGACTGCATGCATAGTAGATAGGCGTTTGAAGCAGTCCATGTGCGAAGGCCTGGCTCACTGCATGAGTACTTGGGTACTGACTGAATGATTAGAGTACTGCAAGGAAAGTGCCTGGGTGAATTTAAAAGTGGTTGGGTTTTGGCGGACTAAATGGATTAGTACATGGTGCTGAATGGGTCACTAGAGGAGTGCAAGGGGAGTGACAGGGTGTTTGCTGGAAGTGTATGGATACTGACTGGGGAATTGAAGGTGTGAAAGACAAGTGTGTAGGTGGTTAGAGGACTGGATACATAGTGGGTAGGGGTTTGAAGCAGTCCATTTGCTAAGGCCTGGGTCACTGGATGAGTACTTGGGTACTGACTGAATGATTAGAGTACTGCATGGAGAGTGCCTGGGTGAACTTATAAGTGGTTGGGTTTTAGCACAGTGAATGGATTAGTACATGGTGCTGAATGGGTCACTACAATAGTGCAAGGGGAGTAACAGGGTGTTTGCTAGAAGTGTATGGATACTGACTGGATAATTGAAGGTGTGAAAGACAAGTGTGTAGATGGTTAGAAGACTGCATGCATAGTGGATAGGGGTTTGAAGCAGTCCATGTGCTAAGGCCTGGTTCACTGGATGAGTACTTGGGTACTGACTGAATGATTAGAGTACTGCATGGAGAGTGCCTGGGTGAACTTATAAGTGGTTGGGTTTTGGCACAGTGAATGGATTAGTACATGGTGCTGAATGGGTCAATAGAGGAGTGCAAGGGGAGTGACAGGGTGTATGCTGGAGTGTATAGATACTGACTGGGGAATTGAAGGTGTAAAAGACAAATGTGTAGGTGGTTAGAGGACTGCATGCATAGTGGATAGGCGTTTGAAGCAGTCCATGTGTTAAGGCCTGGCTCAGTGCATGAGTACTTGGGTACTGACTGAATGATTAGAGTACTGCAAGGAGAGTGCCTGGGTGAACTTATAAGTGGTTGGGTTTTGGCACAGTGAATGAATTAGTACATGGTCCTGAATGGGTCACTACAGTAGTGCAACGGGAGTAACAGTGTGTTTGCTAGAAGTGTATGGATACTGACTGGAGAATTGAAGGTGTGAAAGACAAGTGTGTAGGTGGTTTGAAAACTGCATGCATAGTGGATAGGGGTTTGAAGCAGTCCATGTGCTAAGGCCTGGTTCACTGGATGAGTACATGGGTACTGACTGAATGATTAGAGTACTGCAAGGAGAGTGCCTGGGTGAATTTATAAGTGGTTGGCTTTTGGCGCAGTGAATGGATTAGTACATGGTGTTGAATGGGTCACTGGAGGAGTGCAAGGGGAGTGACAGGGTGTTTGCTGGAAGTGTATGGATACTGACTGGGGAATTGAAGGTGTGAAAGACAAGTATGTAGGTGGTTAGAAGACTGCATGCATAGTGGATAGGCGTTTGAAGCAATCCATGTGCTAAGGCCTGGCTCACTGCATGAGTACTTGGGTACTGACTGAATGATTAGAGTACTGCAAGGAGAGTGCCTGGGTGAATTTATAAGTGGTTAGGTTTTGCGCACTTAATGGATTAGTACATGGTGCTGAATGGGTCACTAGAGGAGTGCAAGGGGAGTGACAGGGTGTTTGTTGGAAGAGTATGGATACTGACTGGGGAATTGAAGGTGTGAAAGACAAGTGTGTAGGTGGTTAGAGGACTGGATACATAGTGGGTAGGGGTTTGAAGCTGTCCATTTGCTAAGGCCAGGGTCACTGGATGAGTACTTGGGTACTGACTGAATGATTAGAGTACTGCATGGAGAGTGCCTGGGTGAACTTATAAGTGGTTGGGTTTTGGCGCAGTGAATGGATTAGTACATGGTGCTGAATGGGTCACTACAGTAGTGCAAGGGGAGTAACAGGGTGTTTGCTAGAAGTGTATGGATACTGACTGGATAATTGAAGGTCTGAAAGACAAGTGTGTAGGTGGTTAGAAGACTGCATACATAGTGGGTAGGCGTTTGAAGCAGTCCATGTGCTAAGGCCTGGCTCACTGCATGAGTACTGGGGTACTGACTGAATGATTAGAGTACTGCAAGGAGAGTGCCTGGGTTAATTTATAAGTGGTTGGCTTTTGACGCAGTGAATGGATTAGTACATGGTGCTGAATAGGTCACTGGAGGAGTGCAAGGGGAGTGACAGGGTGTTTGCTGGAAGTGTATGGATACTGACTAGGGAATTGAAGGTGTGAAAGACAAGTATGTAGTTGGTTAGAGGACTGCATGCATAGTGGATAGGTGTTTGAAGCAGTCCATGTGCTAAGGCCTGGCTCAGTGCATGAGTACTTGGGTACTGACTGAATGATTAGAGTACTGCAAGGAGAGTACCTGGGTGAACTTATAAGTGGTTGGGTTTTGGCACAGTGAATGAATTAGTACATGGTCCTGAATGGGTCACTACAGTAGTGCAAGGGGAGTAACAGTGTGTTTGCTAGAAGTGTATGGATACTGACTGGAGAATTGAAGGTGTGAAAGAAAAGTGTGTAGGTGGTTTGAAAACTGCATGCATAGTGGATAGGGGTTTGAAGCAGTCCATGTGCTAAGCCCTGGTTCACTGGATGAGTACATGGGTATCGACTGAATGATTAGAGTACTGCAAGGAGAGTGCCTGGGTGAACTTATAAGTGGTTGGGTTTTGGCACAGTGAATTAATTAGTACATGGTCCTGAATGGGTCACTACAGTAGTGCAAGGGGAGTGACAGGGTGTTTGCTGGAAGTGTATGGATACTGACTGGGGAATTGAAGGTGTGAAAGACAAGTGTGTAGGTGGTTAGAGGACTGGATACATAGTGGGTAGGGGTTTGAAGCAGTCCATTTGCTAAGGCCTGGGTCACTGGATGAGTACTTGGGTACTGACTGAATGATTAGAGTACTGCATGGAGAGTGCCTGGGTGAACTTATAAGTGGTTGGGTTTTAGCGCAGTGAATGGATTAGTACATGGTGCTGAATGGGTCACTACAGTAGTGCAAGGGGAGTAACAGGGTGTTTGCTAGAAGTGTATGGATACTGACTGGATAATTGAAGGTGTGAAAAACAAGTGTGTAGATGGTTAGAAGACTGCATGCATAGTGGATAGGGGTTTGAAGCAGTCCATGTGTTAAGGCCTGGTTCACTGGATGAGTACATGGGTACTGACTGAATCATTAGAGTACAGCAAGGAGAGTGCCTGGGTGAATTTATAAGTGGTTGGGTTTTGGCGCAGTGAATGGATTAGTACAGGATGCTGAACGGGTCAATAGAGGAGCGCAAGGGGAGGGACAGGTTGTTTGCTGGAAGTGTATGGATACTGACTGGGGAATTGAAGGTGTGAAAGACAAGTATGTAGGTGGTTAGAAGACTGCATGCATAGTGGATAGGCGTTTGAAGCAATCCATGTGCTAAGGCCTGGCTCACTGCATGAGTACTTGGGTACTGACTGAATGATTAGAGTACTGCAAGGAGAGTCCCTGGGTGAGTTTATAAGTGGTTGGGTTTTGGCACACTAAATGGATTGGTATATGGTGCTGAATTGGTCACTAGAGGAGTGCAAGGGGAGTGACAGGGTGTTTGCTGGAAGTGTATGGATACTGACTGGGGAATTGAAGGTGTGAAAGACAAGTGTGTAGGTGGTTAGAAGACTGCATGCATAGTGGATAGGCGTTTGAAGCAGTCCATGTGCTAAGGCCTGGCTCAGTGCATGAGTACTTGGGTACTGACTGAATGATTAGAGTACTGCAAGGAGAGTGCCTGGGTGAACTTATAAGTGGTTGGGGTTTGGCGCAGTGAATGGATTAGTACATGGTGCTGAATGGGTCACTACAGTAGTGCAAGGGGAGTAACAGGGTGTTTGCAAGAAGTGTATGGATACTGACTGGAGAATTGAAGGTGTGAAAGACAAGTGTGTATGTGGTTAGAAGACTGCATGCATAGTGGATAGGGGTTTGAAGCAGTCCATGTGCTAAGGCCTGGTTCACTGGATGAGTACATGGGTACTGACTGAATGATTAGAGTACTGCAAGGAGAGTGCCTGGGTGAATTTTTAAGTGGTTGGCTTTTGGCGCAGTGAATGGATTAGTACATGGTGCTGAATGGGTCACTGGAGGAGTGCAAGGGGAGTGACAGGGTGTTTGCTGGAAGTGTATGGATACTGACTGGGGAATTGAAGGTGTGAAAGACAAGTATGTAGGTGGTTAGAAGACTGCATGCATAGTGGATAGGCATTTGAAGCAGTCCATGTGCTAAGGCCTGGCTCACTGCATGAGTACTTGGGTACTGACTGAATGATTAGACTACTAGAAGGAGAATGCCTGGGTGAATTTACAAGTGGTTGGGTTTTGGTGAACTAAATGGATTAGTACATGGTGCTGAATGGGTCACTAGAGGAGTGCAAGGGGAGTGACAGGGTGTTTGCTGGAAGTGTATGGATACTGACTGGGGAATTGAAGGTGTAAAAGACAAGTGTGTAGGTGGTTAGAGGACTGCATACATAGTGGATAGGGGTTTGAAGCAGTCCATTTGCTAAGGCCTGGGTCACTGGATGAGTGCTTGGGTACTGACTGAATGATTAGAGTACTGCAAGGAGAGTGCCTGGGTAAATTTATAAGTGTTTGGGTTTTGGCACAGTGAATGGATTAGTACATGGTGCTGAATGGGTCAATAGAGGAGTGCAAGGGGAGTGACAGGTTGTTTGCTGGAGTGTATAGATACTGACTGGGGAATTGAAGGTGTGAAAGACAAGTGTTTAGGTGTTTAGAGGACTGCATGCATAGTGGATAGGGGTTTGAAGCAGTCCATGTGCTAAGGCCTGGGTCACTGGATGAGTACTTGGATACTGACTGAATGATTAGAGTACTGCAAGGAGAGTGCCTGGGTGAACTTATAAGTGGTTGGGTTTTGGCGCAGTGAATGGATTAGTACATTGTGCTGAATGGGACACTAGAGGAGTGAAAGGGGGGAGACAGGGTGTTTGCTGGAGGTTTATGGATACGGACTGGGGAATTGAAGGTGTGAATGACAAGTGTGTAGTTGGTTATAGGACTGCATGCATAGTGGATAGGCGTTTGAAGCAGTCCATGTGCTAAGGCCTGGCTCAGTGCATGAGTACTTGGGTACTGACTGAATGATTAGAGTACTGCAAGGAGAGTGCCTAGGTGAACTTATAAGTGGTTGGGTTTTGGCACAGTGAATGAATTAGTACATGGTCCTGAATGGGTCACTACAGTAGTGCAAGGGGAGTAACAGTGTGTTTGCTAGAAGTGTATGGATACTGACTGGAGAATTGAAGGTGTGAAAGACAAGTGTGTAGGTGGTTTGAAAACTGCATGCATAGTGGATAGGGGTTTGAAGCAGTCCATGTGCTAAGGCCTGGTTCACTGGATGAGTACATGGGTACTGACTGAATGATTAGAGTACTGCAAGAAGAGTTCCTGGGTGAATTTATAAGTGGTTGGCTTTTGGCACAGTGAATGGATTAGTACATGGTGTTGAATGGGTCACTGGAGGAGTGCAAGGGGAGTGACAGGGTGTTTGCTGGAAGTGTATGGATACTGACTGGGGAATTGAAGGTGTGAAAGACAAGTATGTAGGTGGTTAGAAGACTGCATGCATAGTGGATAGGCGTTTGAAGCAATCCATGTGCTAAGGCCTGGCTCACTGCATGAGTACTTGGGTACTGACTGAATGATTAGAGTACTGCAAGGAGAGTGCCTGGGTGAATTTATAAGTGGTTGGGTTTTGGCGCACTTAATGGATTAGTACATGGTGCTGAATGGGTCACTAGAGGAGTGCAAGGGGAGTGACAGTGTGTTTGCTGGAAGTGTATGGATACTGACTGGGGAATTGAAGGTGTGAAAGACAAGTGTGTAGGTGGTTAGAGGACTGGATACATAGTGGGTAGGGGTTTGAAGCAGTCCATTTGCTAAGGCCAGGGTCACTGGATGAGTACTTGGGTACTGACTGAATGATTAGAGTACTGCATGGAGAGTGCCTGGGTGAACTTATAAGTGGTTGGGTTTTGGCGCAGTGAATGGATTAGTACATGGTGCTGAATGGGTCACTACAGTAGTGCAAGGGGAGTAACAGGGTGTTTGCTAGAAGTGTATGGATACTGACTGGATAATTGAAGGTCTGAAAGACAAGTGTGTAGTTGGTTAGAGGACTGCATGCATAGTGGATAGGTGTTTGAAGCAGTCCATGTGCTAAGGCCTGGCTCAGTGCATGAGTACTTGGGTACTGACTGAATGATTAGAGTACTGCAAGGAGAGTACCTGGGTGAACTTATAAGTGGTTGGGTTTTGGCACAGTGAATGAATTAGTACATGGTCCTGAATGGGTCACTACAGTAGTGCAAGGGGAGTAACAGTGTGTTTGCTAGAAGTGTATGGATACTGACTGGAGAATTGAAGGTGTGAAAGACAAGTGTGTAGGTGGTTTGAAAACTGCATGCATAGTGGATAGGGGTTTGAAGCAGTCCATGTGCTAAGCCCTGGTTCACTGGATGAGTACATGGGTACTGACTGAATGATTAGAGTACTGCAAGGAGAGTGCCTGGGTGAACTTATAAGTGGTTGGGTTTTGGCACAGTGAATGAATTAGTACATGGTCCTGAATGGGTCACTACAGTAGTGCAAGGGGAGTGACAGGGTGTTTGCTGGAAGTGTATGGATACTGACTGGGGAATTGAAGGTGTGAAAGACAAGTGTGTAGGTGGTTAGAGGACTGGATACATAGTGGGTAGGGGTTTGAAGCAGTCCATTTGCTAAGGCCTGGGTCACTGGATGAGTACTTGGGTACTGACTGAATGATTAGAGTACTGCATGGAGAGTGCCTGGGTGAACTTATAAGTGGTTGGGTTTTAGCGCAGTGAATGGATTAGTACATGGTGCTGAATGGGTCACTACAGTAGTGCAAGGGGAGTAACAGGGTGTTTGCTAGAAGTGTATGGATACTGACTGGATAATTGAAGGTGTGAAAGACAAGTGTGTAGATGGTTAGAAGACTGCATGCATAGTGGATAGGGGTTTGAAGCAGTCCATGTGCTAAGGCCTGGTTCACTGGATGAGTACATGGGTACTGACTGAATCATTAGAGTACAGCAAGGAGAGTGCCTGGGTGAATTTATAAGTGGTTGGGTTTTGGCGCAGTGAATGGATTAGTACAGGATGCTGAACGGGTCAATAGAGGAGCGCAAGGGGAGGGACAGGTTGTTTGCTGGAAGTGTATGGATACTGACTGGGGAATTGAAGGTGTGAAAGACAAGTATGTAGGTGGTTAGAAGACTGCATGCATAGTGGATAGGCGTTTGAAGCAATCCATGTGCTAAGGCCTGGCTCACTGCATGAGTACTTGGGTACTGACTGAATGATTAGAGTACTGCAAGGAGAGTCCCTGGGTGAGTTTATAAGTGGTTGGGTTTTGGCACACTAAATGGATTGGTATATGGTGCTGAATGGGTCACTAGAGGAGTGCAAGGGGAGTGACAGGGTGTTTGCTGGAAGTGTATGGATACTGACTGGGGAATTGAAGGTGTGAAAGACAAGTGTGTAGGTGGTTAGAAGACTGCATGCATAGTGGATAGGCGTTTGAAGCAGTCCATGTGCTAAGGCCTGGTTCACTGGATGAGTACATGGGTACTGACTGAATGATTAGAGTACTGCAAGGAGAGTGCCTGGGTGAATTTTTAAGTGGTTGGCTTTTGGCGCAGTGAATGGATTAGTACATGGTGCTGAATGGGTCACTGGAGGAGTGCAAGGGGAGTGACAGGGTGTTTGCTGGAAGTGTATGGATACTGACTGGGGAATTGAAGGTGTGAAAGACAAGTATGTAGGTGGTTAGAAGACTGCATGCATAGTGGATAGGCATTTGAAGCAGTCCATGTGCTAAGGCCTGGCTCACTGCATGAGTACTTGGGTACTGACTGAATGATTAGACTACTAGAAGGAGAGTGCCTGGGTGAATTTACAAGTGGTTGGGTTTTGGCGAACTAAATGGATTAGTACATGGTGCTGAATGGGTCACTAGAGGAGTGCAAGGGGAGTGACAGGGTGTTTGCTGGAAGTGTATGGATACTGACTGGGGAATTGAAGGTGTGAAAGACAAGTATGTAGGTGGTTAGAAGACTGCATGCATAGTGGATAGGCATTTGAAGCAGTCCATGTGCTAAGGCCTGGCTCACTGCATGAGTACTTGGGTACTGACTGAATGATTAGACTACTAGAAGGAGAATGCCTGGGTGAATTTACAAGTGGTTGGGTTTTGGCGAACTAAATGGATTAGTACATGGTGCTGAATGGGTCACTAGAGGAGTGCAAGGGGAGTGACAGGGTGTTTGCTGGAAGTGTATGGATACTGACTGGGGAATTGAAGGTGTAAAAGACAAGTGTGTAGGTGGTTAGAGGACTGCATACATAGTGGATAGGGGTTTGAAGCAGTCCATTTGCTAAGGCCTGGGTCACTGGATGAGTGCTTGGGTACTGACTGAATGATTAGAGTACTGCAAGGAGAGTGCCTGGGTAAATTTATAAGTGTTTGGGTTTTGGCACAGTGAATGGATTAGTACATGGTGCTGAATGGGTCAATAGAGGAGTGCAAGGGGAGTGACAGGGTGTTTGCTGGAGGTTTATGGATACGGACTGGGGAATTGAAGGTGTGAAAGACAAGTGTGTAGTTGGTTATAGGACTGCATGCATAGTGGATAGGCGTTTGAAGCAGTCCATGTGCTAAGGCCTGGCTCAGTGCATGAGTACTTGGGTACTGACTGAATGATTAGAGTACTGCAAGGAGAGTGCCTGGGTGAACTTATAAGTGGTTGGGTTTTGGCACAGTGAATGAATTAGTACATGGTCCTGAATGGGTCACTACAGTAGTGCAAGGGGAGTAACAGTGTGTTTGCTAGAAGTGTATGGATACTGACTGGAGAATTGAAGGTGTGAAAGACAAGTGTGTAGGTGGTTTGAAAACTGCATGCATAGTGGATAGGGGTTTGAAGCAGTCCATGTGCTAAGGCCTGGTTCACTGGATGAGTACATGGGTACTGACTGAATGATTAGAGTACTGCAAGAAGAGTGCCTGGGTGAATTTATAAGTGGTTGGCTTTTGGCACAGTGAATGGATTAGTACATGGTGTTGAATGGGTCACTGGAGGAGTGCAAGGGGAGTGACAGGGTGTTTGCTGGAAGTGTATGGATACTGACTGGGGAATTGAAGGTGTGAAAGACAAGTATGTAGGTGGTTAGAAGACTGCATGCATAGTGGATAGGCGTTTGAAGCAATCCATGTGCTAAGGCCTGGCTCACTGCATGAGTACTTGGGTACTGACTGAATGATTAGAGTACTGCAAGGAGAGTGCCTGGGTGAATTTATAAGTGGTTGGGTTTTGGCGCACTTAATGGATTAGTACATGGTGCTGAATGGGTCACTAGAGGAGTGCAAGGGGAGTGACAGGGTGTTTGCTGGAAGTGTATGGATACTGACTGGGGAATTGAAGGTGTGAAAGACAAGTGTGTAGGTGGTTAGAGGACTGGATACATAGTGGGTAGGGGTTTGAAGCAGTGCATTTGCTAAGGCCAGGGTCACTGGATGAGTACTTGGGTACTGACTGAATGATTAGAGTACTGCATGGAGAGTGCCTGGGTGAACTTATAAGTGGTTGGGTTTTGGCGCAGTGAATGGATTAGTACATGGTGCTGAATGGGTCACTACAGTAGTGCAAGGGGAGTAACAGGGTGTTTGCTAGAAGTGTATGGATACTGACTGGATAATTGAAGGTCTGAAAGACAAGTGTGTAGTTGGTTAGAGGACTGCATGCATAGTGGATAGGTGTTTGAAGCAGTCCATGTGCTAAGGCCTGGCTCAGTGCATGAGTACTTGGGTACTGACTGAATGATTAGAGTACTGCAAGGAGAGTACCTGGGTGAACTTATAAGTGGTTGGGTTTTGGCACAGTGAATGAATTAGTACATGGTCCTGAATGGGTCACTACAGTAGTGCAAGGGGAGTAACTGTGTGTTTGCTAGAAGTGTATGGATACTGACTGGAGAATTGAAGGTGTGAAAGACAAGTGTGTAGGTGGTTTGAAAACTGCATGCATAGTGGATAGGGGTTTGAAGCAGTCCATGTGCTAAGCCCTGGTTCACTGGATGAGTACATGGGTACTGACTGAATGATTAGAGTACTGCAAGGAGAGTGCCTGGGTGAACTTATAAGTGGTTGGGTTTTGGCACAGTGAATGAATTAGTACATGGTCCTGAATGGGTCACTACAGTAGTGCAAGGGGAGTGACAGGGTGTTTGCTGGAAGTGTATGGATACTGACTGGGGAATTGAAGGTGTGAAAGACAAGTGTGTAGGTGGTTAGAGGACTGGATACATAGTGGGTAGGGGTTTGAAGCAGTCCATTTGCTAAGGCCTGGGTCACTGGATGAGTACTTGGGTACTGACTGAATGATTAGAGTACTGCATGGAGAGTGCCTGGGTGAACTTATAAGTGGTTGGGTTTTAGCGCAGTGAATGGATTAGTACATGGTGCTGAATGGGTCACTACAGTAGTGCAAGGGGAGTAACAGGGTGTTTGCTAGAAGTGTATGGATACTGACTGGATAATTGAAGGTGTGAAAGACAAGTGTGTAGATGGTTAGAAGACTGCATGCATAGTGGATAGGGGTTTGAAGCAGTCCATGTGCTAAGGCCTGGCTCACTGGATGAGTACATGGGTACTGACTGAATCATTAGAGTACAGCAAGGAGAGTGCCTGGGTGAATTTATAAGTGGTTGGGTTTTGGCGCAGTGAATGGATTAGTACAGGATGCTGAACGGGTCAATAGAGGAGCGCAAGGGGAGGGACAGGTTGTTTGCTGGAAGTGTATGGATACTGACTGGGGAATTGAAGGTGTGAAAGACAAGTATGTAGGTGGTTAGAAGACTGCATGCATAGTGGATAGGCGTTTGAAGCAATCCATGTGCTAAGGCCTGGCTCACTGCATGAGTACTTGGGTACTGACTGAATGATTAGAGTACTGCAAGGAGAGTCCCTGGGTGAGTTTATAAGTGGTTGGGTTTTGGCACACTAAATGGATTGGTATATGGTGCTGAATGGGTCACTAGAGGAGTGCAAGGGGAGTGACAGGGTGTTTGCTGGAAGTGTATGGATACTGACTGGGGAATTGAAGGTGTGAAAGACAAGTGTGTAGGTGGTTAGAAGACTGCATGCATAGTGGATAGGCGTTTGAAGCAGTCCATGTGCTAAGGCCTGGTTCACTGGATGAGTACATGGGTACTGACTGAATGATTAGAGTACTGCAAGGAGAGTGCCTGGGTGAATTTTTAAGTGGTTGGCTTTTGGCGCAGTGAATGGATTAGTACATGGTGCTGAATGGGTCACTAGAGGAGTGCAAGGGGAGTGACAGGGTGTTTGCTGGAAGTGTATGGATACTGACTGGGGAATTGAAGGTGTGAAAGACAAGTATGTAGGTGGTTAGAAGACTGCATGCATAGTGGATAGGCATTTGAAGCAGTCCATGTGCTAAGGCCTGGCTCACTGCATGAGTACTTGGGTACTGACTGAATGATTAGACTACTAGAAGGAGAGTGCCTGGGTGAATTTACAAGTGGTTGGGTTTTGGCGAACTAAATGGATTAGTACATGGTGCTGAATGGGTCACTAGAGGAGTGCAAGGGGAGTGACAGGGTGTTTGCTGGAAGTGTATGGATACTGACTGGGGAATTGAAGGTGTAAAAGACAAGTGTGTCGGTGGTTAGAGGACTGCATACATAGTGGATAGGGGTTTGAAGCAGTCCATTTGCTAAGGCCTGGGTCACTGGATGAGTGCTTGGGTACTGACTGAATGATTAGAGTACTGCAAGGAGAGTGCCTGGGTGAATTTATAAGTGTTTGGGTTTTGGCACAGTGAATGGATTAGTACATGGTGCTGAATGGGTCAATAGAGGAGTGCAAGGGGAGTGACAGGTTGTTTGCTGGAGTGTATAGATACTGACTGGGGAATTGAAGGTGTGAAAGACAAGTGTTTAGGTGTTTAGAGGACTGCATGCATAGTGGATAGGGGTTTGAAGCAGTCCATGTGCTAAGGCCTGGGTCACTGGATGAGTACTTGGATACTGACTGAATGATTAGAGTACAGCAAGGAGAGTGCCTGGGTGAATTTCTAAGTGTTTGGGTTTTGGCGCAGTGAATGGATTAGTACATTGTGCTGAATGGGACACTAGAGGAGTGAAAGGGGGGAGACAGGGTGTTTGCTGGAGGTTTATGGATACGGACTGGGGAATTGAAGGTGTGAAAGACAAGTGTGTAGTTGGTTATAGGACTGCATGCATAGTGGATAGGCGTTTGAAGCAGTCCATGTGCTAAGGCCTGGCTCAGTGCATGAGTACTTGGGTACTGACTGAATGATTAGAGTACTGCAAGGAGAGTGCCTGGGTGAACTTATAAGTGGTTGGGTTTTGGCACAGTGAATGAATTAGTACATGGTCCTGAATGGGTCACTACAGTAGTGCAAGGGGAGTAACAGTGTGTTTGCTAGAAGTGTATGGATACTGACTGGAGAATTGAAGGTGTGAAAGACAAGTGTGTAGGTGGTTTGAAAACTGCATGCATAGTGGATAGGGGTTTGAAGCAGTCCATGTGCTAAGGCCTGGTTCACTGGATGAGTACATGGGTACTGACTGAATGATTAGAGTACTGCAAGAAGAGTGCCTGGGTGAATTTATAAGTGGTTGGCTTTTGGCACAGTGAATGGATTAGTACATGGTGTTGAATGGGTCACTTGAGGAGTGCAAGGGGAGTGACAGGGTGTTTGCTGGAAGTGTATGGATACTGACTGGGGAATTGAAGGTGTGAAAGACAAGTATGTAGGTGGTTAGAAGACTGCATGCATAGTGGATAGGCGTTTGAAGCAATCCATGTGCTAAGGCCTGGCTCACTGCATGAGTACTTGGGTACTGACTGAATGATTAGAGTACTGCAAGGAGAGTGCCTGGGTGAATTTATAAGTGGTTGGGTTTTGGCGCACTTAATGGATTAGTACATGGTGCTGAATGGGTCACTAGAGGAGTGCAAGGGGAGTGACAGGGTGTTTGCTGGAAGTGTATGGATACTGACTGGGGAATTGAAGGTGTGAAAGACAAGTGTGTAGGTGGTTAGAGGACTGGATACATAGTGGGTAGGGGTTTGAAGCAGTCCATTTGCTAAGGCCAGGGTCACTGGATGAGTACTTGGGTACTGACTGAATGATTAGAGTACTGCATGGAGAGTGCCTGGGTGAACTTATAAGTGGTTGGGTTTTGGCGCAGTGAATGGATTAGTACATGGTGCTGAATGGGTCACTACAGTAGTGCAAGGGGAGTAACAGGGTGTTTGCTAGAAGTGTATGGATACTGACTGGATAATTGAAGGTCTGAAAGACAAGTGTGTAGGTGGTTAGAAGACTGCATACATAGTGGGTAGGCGTTTGAAGCAGTCCATGTGCTAAGGCCTGGCTCACTGCATGAGTACTGGGGTACTGACTGAATGATTAGAGTACTGCAAGGAGAGTGCCTGGGTTAATTTATAAGTGGTTGGCTTTTGACGCAGTGAATGGATTAGTACATGGTGCTGAATAGGTCACTGGAGGAGTGCAAGGGGAGTGACAGGGTGTTTGCTGGAAGTGAATGGATACTGACTGGGGAATTGAAGGTGTGAAAGACAAGTATGTAGGTGGTTAGAAGACTGCATGCATAGTGGATAGGCATTTGAAGCAGTCCATGTGCTAAGGCCTGGCTCACTGCATGAGTACTTGGGTACTGACTGAATGATTAGACTACTAGAAGGAGAGTGCCTGGGTGAATTTACAAGTGGTTGGGTTTTGGCGAACTAAATGGATTAGTACATGGTGCTGAATGGGTCACTAGAGGAGTGCAAGGGGAGTGACAGGGTGTTGGCTGGAAGTGTATGGATACTGACTGGGGAATTGAAGGTGTGAAAGACAAGTGTGTAGGTGGTTAGAGGACTGGATACATAGTGGGTAGGGGTTTGAAGCAGTCCATTTGCTAAGGCCAGGGTCACTGGATGAGTACTTGGGTACTGACTGAATGATTAGAGTACTGCATGGAGAGTGCCTGGGTGAACTTATAAGTGGTTGGGTTTTGGCGCAGTGAATGGATTAGTACATGGTGCTGAATGGGTCACTACAGTAGTGCAAGGGGAGTAACAGGGTGTTTGCTAGAAGTGTATGGATACTGACTGGATAATTGAAGGTCTGAAAGACAAGTGTGTAGGTGGTTAGAAGACTGCATACATAGTGGGTAGGCGTTTGAAGCAGTCCATGTGCTAAGGCCTGGCTCACTGCATGAGTACTTGGGTACTGACTGAATGATTAGACTACTAGAAGGAGAGTGCCTGGGTGAATTTACAAGTGGTTGGGTTTTGGCGAACTAAATGGATTAGTACATGGTGCTGAATGGGTCACTAGAGGAGTGCAAGGGGAGTGACAGGGTGTTTGCTGGAAGTGTATGGATACTGACTGGGGAATTGAAGGTGTAAAAGACAAGTGTGTAGGTGGTTAGAGGACTGCATACATAGTGGATAGGGGTTTGAAGCAGTCCATTTGCTAAGGCCTGGGTCACTGGATGAGTGCTTGGGTACTGACTGAATGATTAGAGTACTGCAAGGAGAGTGCCTGGGTGAATTTATAAGTGTTTGGGTTTTGGCACAGTGAATGGATTAGTACATGGTGCTGAATGGGTCAATAGAGGAGTGCAAGGGGAGTGACAGGTTGTTTGCTGGAGTGTATAGATACTGACTGGGGAATTGAAGGTGTGAAAGACAAGTGTTTAGGTGTTTAGAGGACTGCATGCATAGTGGATAGGGGTTTGAAGCAGTCCATGTGCTAAGGCCTGGGTCACTGGATGAGTACTTGGATACTGACTGAATGATTAGAGTACAGCAAGGAGAGTGCCTGGGTGAATTTCTAAGTGTTTGGGTTTTGGCACAGTGAATGGATTAGTACATTGTGCTGAATGGGACACTAGAGGAGTGAAAGGGGGAGACAGGGTGTTTGCTGGAGGTTTATGGATACAGACTGGGGAATTGAAGGTGTGAAAGACAAGTGTGTAGTTGGTTATAGGACTGCATGCATAGTGGATAGGCGTTTGAAGCAGTCCATGTGCTAAGGCCTGGCTCAGTGCATGAGTACTTGGGTACTGACTGAATGATTAGAGTACTGCAAGGAGAGTGCCTGGGTGAACTTATAAGTGGTTGGGTTTTGGCACAGTGAATGAATTAGTACATGGTCCTGAATGGGTCACTACAGTAGTGCAAGGGGAGTAACAGTGTGTTTGCTAGAAGTGTATGGATACTGACTGGAGAATTGAAGGTGTGAAAGACAAGTGTGTAGGTGGTTTGAAAACTGCATGCATAGTGGATAGGGGTTTGAAGCAGTCCATGTGCTAAGGCCTGGTTCACTGGATGAGTACATGGGTACTGACTGAATGATTAGAGTACTGCAAGAAGAGTGCCTGGGTGAATTTATAAGTGGTTGGCTTTTGGCACAGTGAATGGATTAGTACATGGTGTTGAATGGGTCACTGGAGGAGTGCAAGGGGAGTGACAGGGTGTTTGCTGGAAGTGTATGGATACTGACTGGGGAATTGAAGGTGTGAAAGACAAGTATGTAGGTGGTTAGAAGACTGCATGCATAGTGGACAGGCGTTTGAAGCAATCCATGTGCTAAGGCCTGGCTCACTGCATGAGTACTTGGGTACTGACTGAATGATTAGAGTACTGCAAGGAGAGTGCCTGGGTGAATTTATAAGTGGTTGGGTTTTGGCGCACTTAATGGATTAGTACATGGTGCTGAATGGGTCACTAGAGGAGTGCAAGGGGAGTGACAGGGTGTTTGCTGGAAGTGTATGGATACTGACTGGGGAATTGAAGGTGTGAAAGACAAGTGTGTAGGTGGTTAGAGGACTGGATACATAGTGGGTAGGGGTTTGAAGCAGTCCATTTGCTAAGGCCAGGGTCACTGGATGAGTACTTGGGTACTGACTGAATGATTAGAGTACTGCATGGAGAGTGCCTGGGTGAACTTATAAGTGGTTGGGTTTTGGCGCAGTGAATGGATTAGTACATGGTGCTGAATGGGTCACTACAGTAGTGCAAGGGGAGTAACAGGGTGTTTGCTAGAAGTGTATGGATACTGACTGGATAATTGAAGGTCTGAAAGACAAGTGTGTAGGTGGTTAGAAGACTGCATACATAGTGGGTAGGCGTTTGAAGCAGTCCATGTGCTAAGGCCTGGCTCACTGCATGAGTACTGGGGTACTGACTGAATGATTAGAGTACTGCAAGGAGAGTGCCTGGGTTAATTTATAAGTGGTTGGCTTTTGACGCAGTGAATGGATTAGTACATGGTGCTGAATAGGTCACTGGAGGAGTGCAAGGGGAGTGACAGGGTGTTTGCTGGAAGTGAATGGATACTGACTGGGGAATTGAAGGTGTGAAATACAAGTAAGTAGTTGGTTAGAGGACTGCATGCATAGTGGATAGGTGTTTGAAGCAGTCCATGTGCTAAGGCCTGGCTCAGTGCATGAGTACTTGGGTACTGACTGAATGATTAGAGTACTGCAAGGAGAGTGCCTGGGTGAACTTATAAGTGGTTGGGTTTTGGCACAGTGAATGAATTAGTACATGGTCCTGAATGGGTCACTACAGTAGTGCAAGGGGAGTAACAGTGTGTTTGCTAGAAGTGTATGGATACTGACTGGAGAATTGAAGGTGTGAAAAACAACTGTGTAGGTGGTTTGAAAACTGCATGCATAGTGGATAGGCATTTGAAGCATTCCATGTGCTAAGGCCTGGCTCACTGCATGAGTACTGGGGTACTGACTGAATGATTAGAGTACTGCAAGGAGAGTGCCTGGGTGAATTTATAAGTGGTTGGGTTTTGGCGCACTAAATGGATTAGTACATGGTGCTGAATGGGTCACTAGAGGAGTGCAAGGGGAGTGACAGGGTGTTTGCTGGAAGTGTATGGATACTGACTGGGGAATTGAAGGTGTGAAAGACAAGTATGTAGGTGGTTAGAAGACTGCATGCATAGTGGATAGGCGTTTGAAGCAGTCCATGTGCTAAGGCCTGGCTCACTGCATGAGTATTTGGGTACTGACTGAATGATTAGACTACTGCAAGGAGAGTGCCTGGGTGAATTTACAAGTGGTTGGGTTTTGCCGAACTAAATGGATTAGTACATTGTGCTGAATGGGTCACTAGAGGAGTGCAAGGGGAGTGACAGGGTGTTTGCTGGAAGTGTATGGATACTGACTGGGGAATTGAAGGTGTAAAATACAAGTGTGTAGGTGGTTAGAGGACTGCATACATAGTGGATAGGGGTTTGAAGCTGTCCATTTGCTAAGGCCTACGTCACTGGGTGAGTACTTGGGTACTGACTGAATGATTAGAGTACTGCAAGGAGAGTGCCTGGGTGAATTTCTAAGTGTTTGGGTTTTGGCGCAGTGAATGGATTAGTACATTGTGCTGAATGGGACACTAGAGGAGTGAAAGGGGAGTGACAGGGTGTTTGCTGGAAGTTTATCGATACGGACTGGGGAATTGAAGGTGTGAAAGACAAGTGTGTAGTTGGTTATAGGACTGCATGCATAGTGGATAGGCATTTGAAGCAGTCCATGTGCTAAGGCCTGACTCAGTGCATGAGTACTTGGGTACTGACTGAATGATTAGAGTACTGCAAGTAGAGTGCCTGGGTGAACTTATAAGTGGTTGGGTTTTGGCACAGTGAATGAATTAGTACATGGTCCTGAATGGGTCACTACAGTAGTGCAAGGGGAGTAACAGTGTGTTTGTTAGAAGTGTATGGATACTGACTGGAGAATTGAAGGTGTGAAAGACAAGTGTGTAGGTGGTTAGAAGACTGCATGCATAGTGGATAGGGGTTTGAAGCAGTCCATGTGCTAAGGCCTGGTTCACTTGATGAGTACATGGGTACTGACTGAATGATTAGAGTACTGCAAGGAGAGTGCCTGGGTGAATTTATAAGTGGTTGGCTTTTGGCGCAGTGAATGGATTAGTACATGGTGTTGAATAGGTCACTGGAGGAGTGCAAGGGGAGTGACAGGGTGTTTGCTGGAAGTGTATGGATACTGACTGGGTAATTGAAGGTGTGAAAGTATGTAGGTGGTTAGAAGACTGCATGCATAGTGGATAGGCGTTTGAAGCAGTCCATGTGCTAAGGCCTGGCTCACTGCATGAGTACTTGGGTACTGACTGAATGATTAGAGTACTGCAAGGAAAGTGCCTGGGTGAATTTATAAGTGGTTGGGTTTTGGCGCACTAAATGGATTATTACATGGTACTGAATGGGTCACTAGAGGAGTGCAAGGGGAGTGACAGGGTGTTTGCTGGAAGTGTATGGATACTGACTGGGGAATTGAAGGTGTGAAAGACAAGTATGTAGGTGGTTAGAAGACTGCATGCATAGTGGATAGGCGTTTGAAGCAATCCATGTGCTAAGGCCTGGCTCACTGCATGAGTACTTGGGTACTGACTGAATGATTAGAGTACTGCAAGGAGAGTGCCTGGGTGACTTTATAAGTGGTTGGGTTTTGGCGCACTAAATGGATTAGTACATGGTGCTGAATGGGTCACTAGAGGAGTGCAAGGGGAGTGACAGGGTGTTTGCTGGAAGTGTATGGATACTGACTGGGGAATTGAAGGTGTGAAAGACAAGTGTGTAGGTGGTTAGAGGACTGGATACATAGTGGGTAGGGGTCTAAAGCAGTCCATTTGCTAAGGCCAGAGTCACTGGAAGAGTACTTGGGTACTGACTGAATGATTAGAGTACTGCACGGAGAGTGCCTGGGTGAACTTATAAGTGGTTGGGTTTTGGCGCAGTGAATGGATTAGTACATGGTGCTGAATGGGTCACTACAGTAGTGCAAGGGGAGTAACAGGGTGTTTGCTAGAAGTGTATGGATACTGACTGGATAATTGAAGGTCTGAAAGACAAGTGTGTAGGTGGTTAGAAGACTGCATGCATAGTGGATAGGGGTTTGAAGCAGTCCATGTGCTAAGGCCTGGCTCACTGCATGAGTACTTGGGTACTGACTGAATGATTAGACTACTGCAAGGAGAGTGCCTGGGTGAATTTACAAGTGGTTGGGTTTTGGCGAACTAAATGGATTAGTACATGGTGCTGAATGGGGCACTAGAGGAGTGCAAGGGGGGTGACAGGGTGTTTGCTGGAAGTGTATGGATACTGACTGGGGAATTGAAGGTGTGAAAGACAAGTGTGTAGGTGGTTAGAGGACTGCATGCATAGTGGATAGGCGTTTGAAGCAGTCCATGTGCTAAGGCCTGGCTCACTGCATGAGTACTTGGGTACTGACTGAATGATTAGAGTACTGCAAGGAAAGTGCTTGGGTGAATTTATAAGTGGTTGGGTTTTGGCGCAGTGAATGGATTAGTACAGGATGCTGAATGGGTCACTAGGGGAGTGCAAGGGGGGTGACAGGGTGTTTGCTGGAAATGTATGAATACTGACTGGGGAATTGAAGGTGAGAAAGACAAGTGTGTAGGTGGTTAGAGGACTGCATGCATAGTGGATAGGCGTTTGAAGCAGTCCATGTGCTAAGGCCTGGCTCACTGCATGAGTACTTGGGTACTGACTGAATGATTAGAGTACTGCAAGGAAAGTGCCTGGGTGAATTTATAAGTGGTTGTGTTTTAGCGCACTAAATGGATTAGTACATGGTGCTGAATGGGTCACTAGAGGAGTGCAAGGGGAGTGACAGGGTGTTTGCTGGAAGTGTATGGATACTGACTGGGGAATTGAAGGTGTGAAAGACAAGTGTGTAGGTGGTTAGAGGACTGCATGCATAGTGGATAGGCGTTTGAAGCAGTCCATATGCTAAGGCCTGGCTCACTGCATGAGTACTTGGGTACTGACTGAATGATTAGAGTACTGCAAGGAAAGTGCCTGGGTTAATTTATAAGTGGTTGGCTTTTGGCGCAGTGAATGGATTAGTACATGGTGCTGAATAGGTCACTGGAGGAGTGCCAGGGGAGTGACAGGGTGTTTGCTGGAAGTGTATGGATACTGACTGGGGAATTGAAGGTGTGAAAGACAAGTATGTAGGTGGTTAGAAGACTGCATGCATAGTGGATAGGCGTTTGAAGCAGTCCATGTGCTAAGGCCTGGCTCACTGCATGAGTACTTGGGTACTGACTGAATGATTAGACTACTGCAAGGAGAGTGCCTGGGTGAATTTACAAGTGGGTGGGTTTTGGCGAACTAAATGGATTAGTACATGGTGCTGAATGGGGCACTAGAGGAGTGCAAGGGGAGTGACAGCGTGTTTGCTGGAAGTGTATGGATACTGACTGGGGAATTGAACGTGTGAAAGACAAGTGTGTAGTTGGTTATAGGACTGCATGCATAGTGGATAGGGGTTTGAAGCAGTCCATGTGCTAAGGCCTGGTTCACTGGATGAGTACATGGGTACTGACTGAATGATTAGAGTACTGCAATGAGAGTGCCTGGGTGAACTTATAAGTGGTTGGGTTTTGGCACAGTGAATGAATTAGTACATGGTGCTGAATGGGTCACTACAGTAGTGCAAGGGGAGTAACAGTGTGTTTGCTAGAAGTGTATGGATACTGACTGGAGAATTGAAGGTGTGAAAGACAAGTGTGTAGGTGGTTAGAAGACTGCATGCATAGTGGATAGGGGTTTGAAGCAGTCCATGTGCTAAGGCCTGGTTCACTGGACGAGTACATGGGTACTGACTGAATGATTAGAGTACTGCAAGGAGTGTGCCTGGGTGAATTTATAAGTGGTTAGGTTTTGGCGCACTAAATGGATTAGTACATGGTGCTGAATGGGTCACTAGAGGAGTGCAAGGGGAGTGACAGGGTGTTTGCTGGAAGTGTATGGATAATGACTTGGGAATTGAAGGTGTGATAGACAAGTATGTAGGTGGTTAGGAGACTGCATGCATAGTGGATAGGAGTTTGAAGCAGTCCATGTGCTAAGGCCTGGCTCACTGCATGAGTACTTATTATTATTATTATTATTATTATTAGGAGCTTATAAAGCGCGCTTATACCCAAAGGTTTCCTGGCGCTGAGAAACTGATCATCCCTGGAGAGCGAGTGTCTAATCCCTAAACAGCCAAGTCTTCAAGCCCTTTCTGAAAGAGAGAAGTTCCTCCATTTTTCTCATATGTGCCGGCAGACCGTTCCATGCAGTAGCAGCACCATATGAAAACAACTTTCCTCCCCAGCTGGCCTTTTTTATCCTAGGCACCACTACTAGATTGCCCTCCAAAGAACGCAGTGCCCTCCCCGGCACATACTGCTTAAAACAGGCCTTCAGAAACTCCGGGCCAGTGCCTTTTAATGCCTTGAAGACTGTACACAAGGCCTTAAATTGGGAGCGTTTGTGAATTGGTAGCCAATGAAGTTTCCTCATTCCTTCTCGGATTGAGACATGTTTAGGTGTACCTGTCAACAGTCTCGCTGCCGCGTTCTGCACCAACTGCAGTCTGTACAGGTGTTTCTTTTGCAAGTTAAGGTACAGACTGTTGCAGTAGTCAAGACGCGAGAGAATGAGAGCCGACACTACTAGCCGGAGACCATCCGTGGGGAGCAATGCTTTAACTTTCCTCAGAATCCTGAGGATGTGAAAGCAGGATGAAACTACACCACTGACCTGATTTCCAAAGTCCAGTTTCTGGTCCATGATCACCCCCAGATTCCTAGCTTTGGGTGTGGGCACCGGTATCTTCCCCAATACCTCGGGCCACATGGCTGGGGACCAGATGTTGGGATTATTTCCGAATATCATTACCTCGGTTTTTCCAGCATTTAGTTTAAGGCAGTTCGCAGCCATCCAACTCGCTATACCTTGAAGACAGTCATGACACCTTGCTGAAAGATCAACTTGGGACCCTCTTTGTACTGATAACACAATCTGCGTGTCATCAGCGTATGAGGTAAGTTGGAGTCCGTAGGATCTAATCAAAGCTCCCAAAGGACTCACATATACGTTAAAGAGAGTGGGACTCAAAGATGAGCCTTGCGGGACCCCACAGGGAAGGACAAAAGGTTTAGATCTCTCTGCTCCCCATTCAACACTCTGGGATCTGTCGGCCATAAAAGACTTAAGGAGGTTCCAGGCAGTGCCTTCCACCCCGGCCAAAGCCAGTCGGTCCATCATAACACCATGATGGACCGTATCAAAGGCCGCCGACAGATCTAACAGAATGAGGATCGCCTCACCCCCTTGATCCACTGCCACTCTGATTTCCTCAGTCGCCTTAACCAGGGCAAGTTCTGTGCTGTGACCAGCACGAAACCCAAACTGTGTGGGATCAAGGGCCCTCGATCTTTCAAGGAAGGAGGTAAGTTGCTTGTTTATGGCCTTCTCTAATAATTTTGCTGGTAGTGGGAGCCGCGAAATAGGCCTATAGCTATTCGGGTCACACTTATCTGGAGTGGGTTTTTTAATTAATGGTAAAATGGAAGCCGCCTTCCACCTCCTGGGATAGCTACCTGACTCTATAATAGAGTTAAACAGTGGAGTGAGTGTGTCGGCAATAACCTGTGGACAATTCTGAAGAACCGCCACCGGGCATGGGTCACTGGGGGCTCCAGAACGTGCCACTGACTGAATGATTAGAGTACTGCAAGGAGAGTGCCTGGGTGAGTTTATAAGTGGTTGGGTTTTGGCACACTAAATGGATTAGTATATGGTGCTGAATGGGTCACTAGAGGAGTGCAAGGGGAGTGACAGGGTGTTTGCTGGAAGTGTATGGATACTGACTGGGGAATTGAAGGTGTGAAAGACAAGTGTGTAGGTGGTTAGAAGACTGCATGCATAGTGGATAGGCGTTTGAAGCAGTCCATGTGCTAAGGCATGGCTCAGTGCATGAGTACTTGGGTACTGACTGAATGATTAGAGTACTGCAAGGAGAGTGCCTGGGTGAACTTATAAGTGGTTGGGTTTTGGCGCAGTGAATGGATTAGTACATGGTGCTGAATGGGTCACTACAGTAGTGCAAGGGGAGTAACAGAGTGTTTGCTAGAAGTTTTTGGATACTGACTGGAGAATTGAAGGTGTGAAATACAAGTGTGTATGTGGTTAGAAGACTGCATGCATAGTGGATAGTGGTTTGAAGCAGTCCATGTGCTAAGGCCTGGTTCACTGGATGAGTACATGGGTACCGACTGAATGATTAGAGCACTGCAAGGAGAGTGCCTGGGTGAATTTATAAGTGGTTGGCTTTTGGCGCAGTGAATGGATTAGTACATGGTGCTGAATGGGTCACTGGAGGAGTGCAAGGGGAGTGACAGGGTGTTTGCTGGAAGTGTATGGATACTGACTGGGGAATTGAAGGTGTGAAAGACAAGTATGTAGGTGGTTAGAAGACTGCATGCATAGTGGATAGGCGTTTGAAGCAGTCCATGTGCTAAGGCCTGGCTCACTGCATGAGTACTTGGGTACTGACTGAATGATTAGACTGCTGCAAGGAGAGTGCCTGGGTGAATTTACAAGTGGTTGGGTTTTGGCGAACTAAATGGATTAGTACATGGTGCTGAATGGGTCACTAGAGGAGTGCAAGGGGTGTGACAGGGTGTTTGCTGGAAGTGTATGGACTCTGACTGGGGAATTGAACGTGTGAAAGACAAGTGTGTAGGTGGTTAGAGGACTGCATACATAGTGGATAGGGGTTTGAAGCAGTCCATTTGCTAAGGCCTGGGTCACTGGATGAGTACTTGGGTACTGACTGAATGATTAGAGCACTGCAAGCAGAGTGCCTGGGTGAATTTATGAGTGTTTGGGTTTTGGCACAGTGAATGGATTAGTACATGGTGCTGAATGGGTCAATAGAGGAGTGCAAGAGGAGGGACAGGTTGTTTGCTGGAAGTGTATGGATACTGACTGGGGAATTGAAGGTGTGAAAGACAAGTGTGTAGGTGGTTAGAAGACTGCATGCATAGTGGATAGGTGTTTGAAGCAATCCATGTGCTAAGGCCTGGCTCACTGCATGAGTAATTGGGTACTGACTGAATGATTAGAGTACTGCAAGGAGAGTGCCTGGGTGAATTTATAAGTGGTTGGGTTTTGGCGCACTAAATGGATTAGTACATGGTGCTGAATGGGTCACTAGAGGAGTGCAAGGGGAGTGACAGGGTGTTTGCTGGAAGTGTATGGATAATGACTGGGGAATTGAAGGTGTGATAGACAAGTATGTAGGTGGTTAGAAGACTGCATGCATAGTGAATAGGAGTTTGAAGCAGTCCATGTGCTAAGGCTTGGCTCACTGCATTAGTAGTTGGGTACTGACTGAATGATTAGAGTACTGCAAGGAGAGTGCCTGGGTGAGTTTATAAGTGGTTGGGTTTTGGCACACTAAATGGATTAGTACATGGTGCTGAATGGGTCACTAGAGGAGTGCAAGGGGAGTGACAGGGTGTTTGCTGGAAGTGTATGGATACTGACTGGGGAATTGAAGGTGTGAAAGACAAGTGTGTAGGTGGTTAGAAGACTGCATGCATAGTGGATAGGCGTTTGAAGCAGTCCATGTGCTAAGGACTGGCTCAGTGCATGAGTACTTGGGTACTGACTGAATGATTAGAGTACTGCAAGGAGAGTGCCTTGGTGAATTTATAAGTGGTTGGGTTTTGGCACACTTAATGGATTAGTACATGGTGCTGAATGGGTCACTAGAGGAGTGCAAGGGGAGTGACAGGGTGTTTGCTGGAAGTGTATGGATACTGACTGGGGAATTGAAGGTGTGAAAGACAAGTGTGTAGGTGGTTAGAGGACTGGATACATAGTGGGTAGGGGTTTGAAGCAGTCCATTTGCTAAGGCCAGGGTCACTGGATGAGTACTTGGGTACTGACTGAATGATTAGAGTACTGCATGGAGAGTGCCTGGGTGAACTTATAAGTGGTTGGGTTTTGGCGCAGTGAATGGATTAGTACATGGTGCTGAATGGGTCACTACAGTAGTGCAAGGGGAGTAACAGGGTGTTTGCTAGAAGTGTATGGATACTGACTGGATAATTGAAGGTCTGAAAGACAAGTGTGTAGGTGGTTAGAAGACTGCATACATAGTGGGTAGGCGTTTGAAGCAGTCCATGTGCTAAGGCCTGGCTCACTGCATGAGTACTGGGGTACTGACTGAATGATTAGAGTACTGCAAGGAGAGTGCCTGGGTTAATTTATAAGTGGTTGGCTTTTGACGCAGTGAATGGATTAGTACATGGTGCTGAATAGGTCACTGGAGGAGTGCAAGGGGAGTGACAGGGTGTTTGCTGGATGTGAATGGATACTGACTGGGGAATTGAAGGTGTGAAATACAAGTATGTAGTTGGTTAGAGGACTGCATGCATAGTGGATAGGTGTTTGAAGCAGTCCATGTGCTAAGGCCTGGCTCAGTGCATGAGTACTTGGGTACTGACTGAATGATTAGAGTACTGCAAGGAGAGTGCCTGGGTGAACTTATAAGTGGTTGGGTTTTGGCACAGTGAATGAATTAGTACATGGTCCTGAATGGGTCACTACAGTAGTGCAAGGGGAGTAACAGTGTGTTTGCTAGAAGTGTATGGATACTGACTGGAGAATTGAAGGTGTGAAAAACAACTGTGTAGGTGGTTTGAAAACTGCATGCATAGTGGATAGGCATTTGAAGCATTCCATGTGCTAAGGCCTGGCTCACTGCATGAGTACTTGGGTACTGACTGAATGATTAGAGTACTGCAAGGAGAGTGCCTGGGTGAATTTATAAGTGGTTGGGTTTTGGCGCACTAAATGGATTAGTACATGGTGCTGAATGGGTCACTAGAGGAGTGCAAGGGGAGTGACAGGGTGTTTGCTGGAAGTGTATGGATACTGACTGGGGAATTGAAGGTGTGAAAGACAAGTATGTAGGTGGTTAGAAGACTGCATGCATAGTGGATAGGCGTTTGAAGTAGTCCATGTGCTAAGGCCTGGCTCACTGCATGAGTATTTGGGTACTGACTGAATGATTAGACTACTGCAAGGAGAGTGCCTGGGTGAATTTACAAGTGGTTGGGTTTTGCCGAACTAAATGGATTAGTACATTGTGCTGAATGGGTCACTAGAGGAGTGCAAGGGGAGTGACAGGGTGTTTGCTGGAAGTGTATGGATACTGACTGGGGAATTGAAGGTGTAAAATACAAGTGTGTAGGTGGTTAGAGGACTGCATACATAGTGGATAGGGGTTTGAAGCTGTCCATTTGCTAAGGCCTGGGTCACTGGGTGAGTACTTGGGTACTGACTGAATGATTAGAGTACTGCAAGGAGAGTGCCTGGGTGAATTTCTAAGTGTTTGGGTTTTGGCGCAGTGAATGGATTAGTACATTGTGCTGAATGGGACACTAGAGGAGTGAAAGGGGAGTGACAGGGTGTTTGCTGGAAGTTTATCGATACGGACTGGGGAATTGAAGGTGTGAAAGACAAGTGTGTAGTTGGTGATAGGACTGCATGCATAGTGGATAGGCATTTGAAGCAGTCCATGTGCTAAGGCCTGACTCAGTGCATGAGTACTTGGGTACTGACTGAATGATTAGAGTACTGCAAGTAGAGTGCCTGGGTGAACTTATAAGTGGTTGGGTTTTGGCACAGTGAATGAATTAGTACATGGTCCTGAATGGGTCACTACAGTAGTGCAAGGGGAGTAACAGTGTGTTTGTTAGAAGTGTATGGATACTGACTGGAGAATTGAAGGTGTGAAAGACAAGTGTGTAGGTGGTTAGAAGACTGCATGCATAGTGGATAGGGGTTTGAAGCAGTCCATGTGCTAAGGCCTGGTTCACTGGATGAGTACATGGGTACTGACTGAATGATTAGAGTACTGCAAGGAGAGTGCCTGGGTGAATTTATAAGTGGTTGGCTTTTGGCGCAGTGAATGGATTAGTACATGGTGTTGAATAGGTAACTGGAGGAGTGCAAGGGGAGTGACAGGGTGTTTGCTGGAAGTGTATGGATACTGACTGGGGAATTGAAGGTGTGAAAGTATGTAGGTGGTTAGAAGACTGCATGCATAGTGGATAGGCGTTTGAAGCAGTCCATGTGCTAAGGCCTGGCTCACTGCATGAGTACTTGGGTACTGACTGAATGATTAGAGTACTGCAAGGAAAGTGCCTGGGTGAATTTATAAGTGGTTGGGTTTTGGCGCACTAAATGGATTATTACATGGTGCTGAATGGGTCACTAGAGGAGTGCAAGGGGAGTGACAGGGTGTTTGCTGGAAGTGTATGGATACTGACTGGGGAATTGAAGGTGTGAAAGACAAGTGTGTAGGTGGTTAGCGGACTGGATACATAGTGGGTAGGGGTCTGAAGCAGTCCATTTGCTAAGGCCAGGGTCACTGGAAGAGTACTTGGGTACTGACTGAATGATTAGAGTACTGCACGGAGAGTGCCTGGGTGAACTTATAAGTGGTTGGGTTTTGGCGCAGTGAATGGATTAGTACATGGTGCTGAATGGGTCACTACAGTAGTGCAAGGGGAGTAACAGGGTGTTTGCTAGAAGTGTATGGATACTGACTGGATAATTGAAGGTCTGAAAGACAAGTGTGTAGGTGGTTAGAAGACTGCATGCATAGTGGATAGGGGTTTGAAGCAGTCCATGTGCTAAGGCTTGGTTCACTGGATGAGTACATGGGTACTGACTGAATCATTGGAGTACAGCAAGGAGAGTGCCTGGGTGAATTTATAAGTGGTTGGGTTTTGGCGCAGTGAATGGATTAGTACAGGATGCTGAATGGGTCACTAGGGGAGTGCAAGGGGGGTGACAGGGTGTTTGCTGGAAATGTTTGAATACTGACTGGGGAATTGAAGGTGAGAAAGACAAGTGTGTAGGTGGTTAGAGGACTGCATGCATAGTGGATAGGCGTTTGAAGCAGTCCATGTGCTAAGGCCTGGCTCACTGCATGAGTACTTGGGTACTGACTGAATGATTAGAGTACTGCAAGGAAAGTGCCTGGGTGAATTTATAAGTGGTTGTGTTTTAGCGCACTAAATGGATTAGTACATGGTGCTGAATGGGTCACTAGAGGAGTGCAAGGGGAGTGACAGGGTGTTTGCTGGAAGTGTATGGATACTGACTGGGGAATTGAAGGTGTGAAAGACAAGTGTGTAGGTGGTTAGAGGACTGCATGCATAGTGGATAGGCGTTTGAAGCAGTCCATGTGCTAAGGCCTGGCGCACTGCATGAGTACTTGGGTACTGACTGAATGATTAGAGTACTGCAAGGAAAGTGCCTGGGTTAATTTATAAGTGGTTGGCTTTTGGCGCAGTGAATGGATTAGTACATGGTGCTGAATAGGTCACTGGAGGAGTGCCAGGGGAGTGACAGGGTGTTTGCTGGAAGTGTATGGATACTGACTGGGGAATTGAAGGTGTGAAAGACAAGTATGTAGGTGGTTAGAAGACTGCATGCATAGTGGATAGGCGTTTGAAGCAGTCCATGTGCTAAGGCCTGGCTCACTGCATGAGTACTTGGGTACTGACTGAATGATTAGACTACTGCAAGGAGAGTGCCTGGGTGAATTTACAAGTGGTTGGGTTTTGGCGAACTAAATGGATTAGTACATGGTGCTGAATGGGGCACTAGAGGAGTGCAAGGGGAGTGACAGCGTGTTTGCTGGAAGTGTATGGATACTGACTGGGGAATTGAACGTGTGAAAGACAAGTGTGTAGTTGGTTATAGGACTGCATGCATAGTGGATAGGGGTTTGAAGCAGTCCATGTGCTAAGGCCTGGTTCACTGGATGAGTACATGGGTACTGACTGAATGATTAGAGTACTGCAATGAGAGTGCCTGGGTGAACTTATAAGTGGTTGGGTTTTGGCACAGTGAATGAATTAGTACATGGTGCTGAATGGGTCACTACAGTAGTGCAAGGGGAGTAACAGTGTGTTTGCTAGAAGTGTATGGATACTGACTGGAGAATTGAAGGTGTGAAAGACAAGTGTGTAGGTGGTTAGAAGACTGCATGCATAGTGGATAGGGGTTTGAAGCAGTCCATGTGCTAAGGCCTGGTTCACTGGACGAGTACATGGGTACTGACTGAATGATTAGAGTACTGCAAGGAGTGTGCCTGGGTGAATTTATAAGTGGTTAGGTTTTGGCGCACTAAATGGATTAGTACATGGTGCTGAATGGGTCACTAGAGGAGTGCAAGGGGAGTGACAGGGTGTTTGCTGGAAGTGTATGGATAATGACTTGGGAATTGAAGGTGTGATAGACAAGTATGTAGGTGGTTAGGAGACTGCATGCATAGTGGATAGGAGTTTGAAGCAGTCCATGTGCTAAGGCCTGGCTCACTGCATGAGTACTTATTATTATTATTATTATTATTATTATTATTAGGAGCTTATAAAGCGCGCTTATACCCAAAGGTTTCCTGGCGCTGAGAAACTGATCATCCCTGGAGAGCGAGTGTCTAATCCCTAAACAGCCAAGTCTTCAAGCCTTTTCTGAAAGAGAGAAGTTCCTCCATTTTTCTCATATATGCCGACAGACCGTTCCATGCAGTAGCAGCACCATATGAAAACAACTTTCCTCCCCAGCTGGCCTTTTTTATCCTAGGCACCACTACTAGATTGCCCTCCAAAGAACGCAGTGCCCTCCCCGGCACATACTGCTTAAAACAGGCCTTCAGAAACTCCGGGCCAGTGCCTTTTAATGCCTTGAAGACTGTACACAAGGCCTTAAATTGGGAGCGTTTGTGAATTGGTAGCCAATGAAGTTTCCTCATTCCTTCTCGGATTGAGACATGTTTAGGTGTACCTGTCAACAGTCTCGCTGCCGCGTTCTGCACCAACTGCAGTCTGTACAGGTGTTTCTTTTGCAAGTTAAGGTACAGACTGTTGCAGTAGTCAAGACGCGAGAGAATGAGAGCCGACACTACTAGCCGGAGACCATCCGTGGGGAGCAATGCTTTAACTTTCCTCAGAATCCTGAGGATGTGAAAGCAGGATGAAACTACACCACTGACCTGATTTCCAAAGTCCAGTTTCTAGTCCATGATCACCCCCAGATTCCTAGCTTTGGGTGTGGGCACCGGTATCTTCCCCAATACCTCGGGCCACATGGCTGGGGACCAGATGTTGGGATTATTTCCGAATATCATTACCTCGGTTTTTCCAGCATTTAGTTTAAGGCAGTTCGCAGCCATCCAACTCGCTATACCTTGAAGACAGTCATGACACCTTGCTGAAAGATCAACTTGGGACCCTCTTTGTACTGATAACACAATCTGCGTGTCATCAGCGTATGAGGTAAGTTGGAGTCCGTAGGATCTAATCAAAGCTCCCAAAGGACTCACATATACGTTAAAGAGAGTGGGACTCAAAGATGAGCCTTGCGGGACCCCACAGGGAAGGACAAAAGGTTTAGATCTCTCTGCTCCCCATTCAACACTCTGGGATCTGTCGGCCATAAAAGACTTAAGGAGGTTCCAGGCAGTGCCTTCCACCCCGGCCAAAGCCAGTCGGTCCATCATAACACCATGATGGACCGTATCAAAGGCCGCCGACAGATCTAACAGAATGAGGATCGCCTCACCCCCTTGATCCACTGCCACTCTGATTTCCTCAGTCGCCTTAACCAGGGCAAGTTCTGTGCTGTGACCAGCACGAAACCCAAACTGTGTGGGATCAAGGGCCCTCGATCTTTCAAGGAAGGAGGTAAGTTGCTTGTTTATGGCCTTCTCTAATAATTTTGCTGGTAGTGGGAGCCGCGAAATAGGCCTATAGCTATTCGGGTCACACTTATCTAGAGTGGGTTTTTTAATTAATGGTAAAATGGAAGCCGCCTTCCACCTCCTGGGATAGCTACCTGACTCTATAATAGAGTTAAACAGTGGAGTGAGTGTGTCGGCAATAACCTGTGGACAATTCTGAAGAACCGCCACCGGGCATGGGTCACTGGGGGCTCCAGAACGTGCCACTGACTGAATGATTAGAGTACTGCAAGGAGAGTGCCTGGGTGAGTTTATAAGTGGTTGGGTTTTGGCACACTAAATGGATTAGTATATGGTGCTGAATGGGTCACTAGAGGGGTGCAAGGGGAGTGACAGGGTGTCTGCTGGAAGTGTATGGATACTGACTGGGGAATTGAAGGTGTGAAAGACAAGTGTGTAGGTGGTTAGAACACTGCATGCATAGTGGATAGGCGTTTGAAGCAGTCCATGTGCTAAGGCATGGCTCAGTGCATGAGTACTTGGGTACTGACTGAATGATTAGAGTACTGCAAGGAGAGTGCCTGGGTGAACTTATAAGTGGTTGGGTTTTGGCGCAGTGAATGGATTAGTACATGGTGCTGAATGGGTCACTACAGTAGTGCAAGGGGAGTAACAGAGTGTTTGCTAGAAGTTTTTGGATACTGACTGGAGAATTGAAGGTGTGAAATACAAGTGTGTATGTGGTTAGAAGACTGCATGCATAGTGGATAGTGGTTTGAAGCAGTCCATGTGCTAAGGCCTGGTTCACTGGATGAGTACATGGGTACCGACTGAATGATTAGAGCACTGCAAGGAGAGTGCCTGGGTGAATTTATAAGTGGTTGGCTTTTGGCGCAGTGAATGGATTAGTACATGGTGCTGAATGGGTCACTGGAGGAGTGCAAGGGGAGTGACAGGGTGTTTGCTGGAAGTGTATGGATACTGACTGGGGAATTGAAGGTGTGAAAGACAAGTATGTAGGTGATTAGAAGACTGCATGCATAGTGGATAGGCGTTTGAAGCAGTCCATGTGCTAAGGCCTGGCTCACTGCATGAGTACTTGGGTACTGACTGAATGATTAGACTGCTGCAAGGAGAGTGCCTGGGTGAATTTACAAGTGGTTGGGTTTTGGCGAACTAAATGGATTAGTACATGGTGCTGAATGGGTCACTAGAGGAGTGCAAGGGGTGTGACAGGGTGTTTGCTGGAAGTGTATGGACTCTGACTGGGGAATTGAACGTGTGAAAGACAAGTGTGTAGGTGGTTAGAGGACTGCATACATAGTGGATAGGGGTTTGAAGCAGTCCATTTGCTAAGGCCTGGGTCACTGGATGAGTACTTGGGTACTGACTGAATGATTAGATTACTGCAAGCAGAGTGCCTGGGTGAATTTATGAGTGTTTGGGTTTTGGCACAGTGAATGGATTAGTACATGGTGCTGAATGGGTCAATAGAGGAGTGCAAGAGGAGGGACAGGTTGTTTGCTGGAAGTGTATGGATACTGACTGGGGAATTGAAGGTGTGAAAGACAAGTGTGTAGGTGGTTAGAAGACTGCATGCATAGTGGATAGGTGTTTGAAGCAATCCATGTGCTAAGGCCTGGCTCACTGCATGAGGGTACTGACTGAATGATTAGAGTACTGCAAGGAGAGTGCCTGGGTGAATTTATAAGTGGTTGGGTTTTGGCGCACTAAATGGATTAGTACATGGTGCTGAATGGGTCACTAGAGGAGTGCACGGGGAGTGACAGGGTGTTTGCTGGAAGTGTATGGATAATGACTGGGGAATTGAAGGTGTGATAGACAAGTATGTAGGTGGTTAGAAGACTGCATGCATAGTGGATAGGAGTTTGAAGCAGTCCATGTGCTAAGGCTTGGCTCACTGCATTAGTAGTTGGGTACTGACTGAATGATTAGAGTACTGCAAGGAGAGTGCCTGGGTGAGTTTATAAGTGGTTGGGTTTTGGCACACTAAATGGATTAGTACATGGTGCTGATGGGTCACTAGAGGAGTGCAAGGGGAGTGACAGGGTGTTTGCTGGAAGTGTATGGATACTGACTGGGGAATTGAAGGTGTGAAAGACAAGTGTGTAGGTGGTTAGAAGACTGCATGCATAGTGGATAGGCGTTTGAAGCAGTCCATGTGCTAAGGACTGGCTCAGTGCATGAGTACTTGGGTACTGACTGAATGATTAGAGTACAGCAAGGAGAGTGCCTTGGTGAATTTATAAGTGGTTGGGTTTTGGCACACTAAATGGATTAGTACATGGTGCTGAATGGGTCACTAGAGGAGTGCAAGGGGAGTGACAGGGTGTTTGCTGGAAATGTATGAGTACTGACTGGGGAATTGAAGGTGAGAAAGACAAGTGTGTAGGTGGTTAGAGGACTGCATACATAGGGGATAGGGGTTTGAAGCAGTCCATTTGCTAAGGCCTGGGTCACTGGATGAGTACTTGGGTACTGACTGAATGATTAGAGTACTGCAAGGAGAGTGCCTGGGTGAATTTATAAGTGTTTGGGTTTTGGCACACTAAATGGATTAGTACATGGTGCTGAATGGGTCAATAGAGGATTGCAAGGGGAGTGACAGGGTGTTTGCTGGACTGTAAAGATACTGACTGGGGAATTGAATGTGTGAAAGACAAGTGTGTAGGTGGTTAGAGGACTGGATGCATAGTGGATAGGGGTTTGAAGCAGTCCATGTGCTAAGGCCTGGCTCACTGCATGAGTACTTGGGTACTGACTGAATGATTAGACTACTAGAAGGAGAGTGCCTGGGTGAATTTACAAGTGGTTGAGGTTTGGCAAACTAAATGGATTAGTACATTGTGCTGAATGGGTCACTAGAGGAGTGCAAGGGGAGGGACAGGTTGTTTGCTGGAAGTGTATGGATACTGACTGGGGAACTGAAGGTGTGAAAGACAAGTGTGTAGGTGGTTAGAAGACTGCATACATAGTGGATAGGCATTTGAAGCAATCCATGTGCTAAGGCCTGGCTCACTGCATGAGTACTTGGGTACTGACTGAATGATTAGAGTACTGCAAGGATAGTGCCTGGGTGAATTTATAAGTGGTTGGGTTTTGGCGCACTAAATGGATTGGTACATGGTGCTGAATGGGTCACTAGAGGAGTTGCAGGGGAGTGACAGGGTGATTTCTGGAAGTGTATGGATAATGGCTGGGGAATTGAAGGTGTGATAGACAAGTATGTAGGTGGTTAGAAGACTGCATGCATAGTGGATAGGAGTTTGAAGCAGTGCATGTGCTAAGGCCTGGCTCACTGCATGAGTACTTGGGTACTGACTGAATGATTAGAGTACTGCAAGGAGAGTGCCTGGGTGAGTTTATAAGTGGTTGGGTTTTGGCGCAGTGAATGTGTTAGTACATGGTGCTGAATGGGTCACTACAGTAGTGCAAGGGGAGTAACAGGGTGTTTGCTAGAAGTGTATGGATACTGACTGGAGAATTGAAGGTGTGAAAGACAAGTGTGTAGGTGGTTAGAAGACTGCATGCATAGTGGATAGGCGTTTGAAGCAATCCATGTGCCAAGGCCTGGTTCACTGGATTAGTACATGGGTACTGACTGAATCATTAGAGTACAGCAAGGAGAGTGCCTGGGTGAATTTATAAGTGGTTGGGTTTTGGCGCAGTGAATGGATTAGTACAGGATGCTGAATTGGTCACTAGGGGAGTGCAAGGGGGGTGAGAGGGTGTTTGCTAGAAATGTATGAGTACTGACTGGGGAATTGAAGGTGATGAAGACAAGTGTGTAGGTGGTTAGAGGACTGCATGCATAGTGGATAGGCGTTTGAAGCAGTCCATGTGTGAAGGCCTGGCTCACTGCATGAGTACTTGGGTACTGACTGAATGATTAGAGTACTGCAAGGAAAGTGCCTGGGTGAATTTAAAAGTGGTTGGGTTTTGGCGGACTAAATGGATTAGTACATGGTGCTGAATGGGTCACTAGAGGAGTGCAAGGGGAGTGACAGGGTGTTTGCTGGAAGTGTATGGATACTGACTTGGGAATTGAAGGTGTGAAAGACAAGTGTGTAGGTGGTTAGAGGACTGGATACATAGTGGGTAGGGGTTTGAAGCAGTCCATTTGCTAAGGCCAGGGTCACTGGATGAGTACTTGGGTACTGACTGAATGATTAGAGTACTGCACAGAGAGTGCCTGGGTGAACTTATAAGTGGTTGGGTTTTGGCGCAGTGAATGGATTAGTACATGGTGCTGAATGGGTCACTACAGTAGTGCAAGGGGAGTAACAGGGTGTTTGCTAGAAGTGTATGGATACTGACTGGATAATTGAAGGTCTGAAAGACAAGTGTGTAGGTGGTTAGAAGACTGCATGCATAGTGGATAGGGGTTTGAAGCAGTCCATGTGCTAAGGCAAGGAGAGTGCCTGGGTGAATTTATAAGTGGTTGGGTTTTGGCGCAGTGAATGGATTAGTACAGGATGCTGAATGGGTCACTAGGGGAGTGCAAGGGGGGTGACAGGGTGTTTGCTGGAAATGTATGAATACTGACTGGGGAATTGAAGGTGAGAAAGACAAGTGTGTAGGTGGTTAGAGGACTGCATGCATAGTGGATAGGCGTTTGAAGCAGTCCATGTGCTAAGGCCTGGCTCACTGCATGAGTACTTGGGTACTGACTGAATGATTAGAGTACTGCAAGGAAAGTGCCTGGGTGAATTTATAAGTGGTTGTGTTTTAGCGCACTAAATGGATTAGTACATGGTGCTGAATGGGTCACTAGAGGAGTTGCAGGGGAGTGACAGGGTGTTTTCTGGAAGTGTATGGATAATGGCTGGGGAATTGAAGGTGTGATAGACAAGTATGTAGGTGGTTAGAAGACTGCATGCATAGTGGATAGGAGTTTGAAGCAGTGCATGTGCTAAGGCCTGGCTCACTGCATGAGTACTTGGGTACTGACTGAATGATTAGAGTACTGCAAGGAGAGTGCCTGGGTGAGTTTATAAGTGGTTGGGTTTTGGCGCAGTGAATGTGTTAGTACATGGTGCTGAATGGGTCACTACAGTAGTGCAAGGGGAGTAACAGGGTGTTTGCTAGAAGTGTATGGATACTGACTGGAGAATTGAAGGTGTGAAAGACAAGTGTGTAGGTGGTTAGAAGACTGCATGCATAGTGGATAGGCGTTTGAAGCAATCCATGTGCCAAGGCCTGGTTCACTGGATGAGTACATGGGTACTGACTGAATCATTAGAGTACAGCAAGGAGAGTGCCTGGGTGAATTTATAAGTGGTTGGGTTTTGGCGCAGTGAATGGATTAGTACAGGATGCTGAATTGGTCACTAGGGGAGTGCAAGGGGGGTGAGAGGGTGTTTGCTAGAAATGTATGAGTACTGACTGGGGAATTGAAGGTGATGAAGACAAGTGTGTAGGTGGTTAGAGGACTGCATGCATAGTGGATAGGCGTTTGAAGCAGTCCATGTGCGAAGGCCTGGCTCACTGCATGAGTACTTGGGTACTGACTGAATGATTAGAGTACTGCAAGGAAAGTGCCTGGGTGAATTTAAAAGTGGTTGGGTTTTGGCGGACTAAATGGATTAGTACATGGTGCTGAATGGGTCACTAGAGGAGTGCAAGGGGAGTGACAGGGTGTTTGCTGGAAGTGTATGGATACTGACTTGGGAATTGAAGGTGTGAAAGACAAGTGTGTAGGTGGTTAGAGGACTGGATACATAGTGGGTAGGGGTTTGAAGCAGTCCATTTGCTAAGGCCAGGGTCACTGGATGAGTACTTGGGTACTGACTGAATGATTAGAGTACTGCACGGAGAGTGCCTGGGTGAACTTATAAGTGGTTGGGTTTTGGCGCAGTGAATGGATTAGTACAGGATGCTGAATGGGTCACTAGGGGAGTGCAAGGGGGGTGACAGGGTGTTTGCTGGAAATGTATGAATACTGACTGGGGAATTGAAGGTGAGAAAGACAAGTGTGTAGGTGGTTAGAGGACTGCATGCATAGTGGATAGGCGTTTGAAGCAGTCCATGTGCTAAGGCCTGGCTCACTGCATGAGTACTTGGGTACTGACTGAATGATTAGAGTACTGCAAGGAAAGTGCCTGGGTGAATTTATAAGGGGTTGTGTTTTAGCGCACTAAATGGATTAGTACATGTTGCTGAATGGGTCACTAGAGGAGTGCAAGGGGAGTGACAGGGTGTTTGCTGGAAGTGTATGGATACTGACTGGGGAATTGAAGGTGTGAAAGAAAAGTGTGTAGGTGGTTAGAGGACTGCATACATAGTGGGTAGGCATTTGAAGCAATCCATGTGCTAAGGCCTGGCTCACTGCATGAGTACTGGGGTACTGACTGAATGATTAGAGTACTGCAAGGAGAGTGCCTGGGTTAATTTATAAGTGGTTGGCTTTTGGCGCAGTGTATTGGTTAGTACATGGTGCTGAATAGGTCACTGGAGGAGTGCCAGGGGAGTGACAGGGTGTTTGCTGGAAGTGTATGGATACTGACTGGGGAATTGAAGGTGTGAAAGACAAGTATGTAGGTGGTTAGAAGACTGCATGCATAGTGGATAGGCGTTTGAAGCAGTCCATGTGCTAAGGCCTGGCTCACTGCATGAGTACTTGGGTACTGACTGAATGATTAGACTACTGCAAGGAGAGTGCCTGGGTAAATTTACAAGTGGTTGGGTTTTGGCGAACTAAATGGATTAGTACATGGTGCTGAATGGGTCACTAGAGGAGTGCAAGGGGAGTGACAGCGTGTTTGCTGGAAGTGTATGGATACTGACTGGGGAATTGAACGTGTGAAAGACAAGTGTGTAGTTGGTTATAGGACTGCATGCATAGTGGATAGGGGTTTGAAGCAGTCCATGTGCTAAGGCCTGGTTCACTGGATGAGTACATGGGTACTGACTGAATGATTAGAGAACTGCAAGGAGAGTGCCTGGGTGAACTTATAAGTGGTTGGGTTTTGGCACAGTGAATGAATTAGTACATGGTGCTGAATGGGTCACTACAGTAGTGCAAGGGGAGTAACAGTGTGTTTGCTAGAAGTGTATGGATACTGACTGGAGAATTGAAGGTGTGAAAGACAAGTGTGTAGGTGGTTAGAAGACTGCATGCATAGTGGATAGGGGTTTGAAGCAGTCCATGTGCTAAGGCCTGGTTCACTGGACGAGTACATGGGTACTGACTGAATGATTAGAGTACTGCAAGGAGAGTGCCTGGGTGAATTTATAAGTGGTTGGGTTTTGGCGCACTAAATGGATTAGTACATGGTGCTGAATGGGTCACTAGAGGAGTGCAAGGGGAGTGACAGGGTGTTTGCTGGAAGTGTATGGATAATGACTGGGGAATTGAAGGTGTGATAGACAAGTATGTAGGTGGTTAGGAGACTGCATGCATAGTGGATAGGAGTTTGAAGCAGTCCATGTGCTAAGGCCTGGCTCACTGCATGAGTACTTGGGTACTGACTGAATGATTAGAGTACTGCAAGGAGAGTGCCTGGGTGAGTTTATAAGTGGTTGGGTTTTGGCACACTAAATGGATTAGTATATGGTGCTGAATGGGTCACTAGAGGAGTGCAAGGGGAGTGACAGGGTGTTTGCTGGAAGTGTATGGATACTGACCGGGGAATTGAAGGTGTGAAAGACAAGTGTATAGGTGGTTAGAAGACTGCATGCATAGTGGATAGGCGTTTGAAGCAGTCCATGTGCTAAGGCATGGCTCAGTGCATGAGTACTTGGGTACTGACTGAATGATTAGAGTACTGCAAGGAGAGTGCCTGGGTGAACTTATAAGTGGTTGGGTTTTGGCGCAGTGAATGGATTAGTACATGGTGCTGAATGGGTCACTACAGTAGTGCAAGGGGAGTAACAGAGTGTTTGCTAGACGTTTTTGGATACTGACTGGAGAATTGAAGGTGTGAAATACAAGTGTGTATGTGGTTAGAAGACTGCATGCATAGTGGATAGTGGTTTGAAGCAGTCCATGTGCTAAGGCCTGGTTCACTGGATGAGTACATGGGTACCGACTGAATGATTAGAGCACTGCAAGGAGAGTGCCTGGGTGAATTTATAAGTGGTTGGCTTTTGGCGCAGTGAATGGATTAGTACATGGTGCTGAATGGGTCACTGGAGGAGTGCAAGGGGAGTGACAGGGTGTTTGCTGGAAGTGTATGGATACTGACTGGGGAATTGAAGGTGTGAAAGACAAGTATGTAGGTGGTTAGAAGACTGCATGCATAGTGGATAGGCGTTTGAAGCAGTCCATGTGCTAAGACCTGGCTCACTGCATGAGTACTTGGGTACTGACTGAATGATTAGACTGCTGCAAGGAGAGTGCCTGGGTGAATTTACAAGTGGTTGGGTTTTGGCAAACTAAATGTATTAGTACATGGTGCTGAATGGGTCACTAGAGGAGTGCAAGGGGTGTGACAGGGTGTTTGCTGGAAGTGTATGGACTCTGACTGGGGAATTGAACGTGTGAAAGACAAGTGTGTAGGTGGTTAGAGGACTGCATACATAGTGGATAGGGGTTTGAAGCAGTCCATTTGCTAAGGCCTGGGTCACTGGATGAGTACTTGGGTACTGACTGAATGATTAGAGCACTGCAAGCAGAGTGCCTGGGTGAATTTATGAGTGTTTGGGTTTTGGCACAGTGAATGGATTAGTACATGGTGCTGAATGGGTCAATAGAGGAGTGCAAGAGGAGGGACAGGTTGTTTGCTGGAAGTGTATGGATACTGACTGGGGAATTGAAGGTGTGAAAGACAAGTGTGTAGGTGGTTAGAAGACTGCATGCATAGTGGATAGGCGTTTGAAGCAATCCATGTGCTAAGGCCTGGCTCACTGCATGAGTAATTGGGTACTGACTGAATGATTAGAGTACTGCAAGGAGAGTGCCTGGGTGAATTTATAAGTGGTTGGGTTTTGGCGCACTAAATGGATTAGTACATGGTGCTGAATGGGTCACTAGAGGAGTGCAAGGGGAGTGACAGGGTGTTTGATGGAAGTGTATGGATAATGACTGGGGAATTGAAGGTGTGATAGACAAGTATGTAGGTGGTTAGAAGACTGCATGCATAGTGGATAGGAGTTTGAAGCAGTCCATGTGCTAAGGCTTGGCTCACTGCATTAGTAGTTGGGTACTGACTGAATGATTAGAGTACTGCAAGGAGAGTGCCTGGGTGAGATTATAAGTGGTTGGGTTTTGGCACACTAAATGGATTAGTACATGGTGCTGAATGGGTCACTAGAGGAGTGCAAGGGGAGTGACAGGGTGTTTGCTGGAAGTGTATGGATACTGACTGGGGAATTGAAGGTGTGAAAGACAAGTGTGTAGGTGGTTAGAAGACTGCATGCATAGTGGATAGGCGTTTGAAGCAGTCCATGTGCTAAGGACTGGCTCAGTGCATGAGTACTTGGGTACTGACTGAATGATTAGAGTACTGCAAGGAGAGTGCCTTGGTGAATTTATAAGTGGTTGGGTTTTGGCACACTAAATGGATTAGTACATGGTGCTGAATGGGTCACTAGAGGAGTGCAAGGGGAGTGACAGGGTGTTTGCTGGAAATGTATGAGTACTGACTGGGGAATTGAAGGTGAGAAAGACAAGTGTGTAGGTGGTTAGAGGACTGCATACATAGGGGATAGGGGTTTGAAGCAGTCCATTTGCTAAGGCCTGGGTCACTGGATGAGTACTTGGGTACTGACTGAATGATTAGAGTACTGCAAGGAGAGTGCCTGGGTGAATTTATAAGTGTTTGGGTTTTGGCACACTAAATGGATTAGTACATGGTGCTGAATGGGTCAATAGAGGATTGCAAGGGGAGTGACAGGGTGTTTGCTGGACTGTAAAGATACTGACTGGGGAATTGAATGTGTGAAAGACAAGTGTGTAGGTGGTTAGAGGACTGGATGCATAGTGGATAGGGGTTTGAAGCAGTCCATGTGCTAAGGCCTGGCTCACTGCATGAGTACTTGGGTACTGACTGAATGATTAGACTACTAGAAGGAGAGTGCCTGGGTGAATTTACAAGTGGTTGAGGTTTGGCAAACTAAATGGATTAGTACATTGTGCTGAATGGGTCACTAGAGGAGTGCAAGGGGAGTGACAGGGTGTTTGCTGGAAGTGTATGGATACTGACTGGGGAATTGAACGTGTGAAAGACAAGTGTGTAGGTGGTTAGAGGACTGCATACATAGTGGATAGGTGTTTGAAGCAGTCCATTTGCTAAGGCCTGGGTCACTGGATGAGTACTTGGGTACTGACTGAATGATTAGAGCACTGCAAGCAGAGTGCCTGGGTGAATATATAAGTGTTTGGGTTTTGGCACAGTGAATGGATTAGTACATGGTGCTGAATGGGTCAATAGAGGAGTGCAAGAGGAGGGACAGGTTGTTTGCTGAAAGTGTATGGATACTGACTGGGGAATTGAAGGTGTGAAAGACAAGTGTGTAGGTGGTTAGAAGACTGCATGCATAGTGGATAGGCGTTTGAAGCAATCCATGTGCTAAGGCCTGGCTCACTGCATGAGTAATTGGGTACTGACTGAATGATTAGAGTACTGCAAGGAGAGTGCCTGGGTGAATTTATAAGTGGTTGGGTTTTGGCGCACTAAATGGATTAGTACATGGTGCTGAATGGGTCACTAGAGGAGTGCAAGGGGAGTGACAGGGTGTTTGATGGAAGTGTATGGATAATGACTGGGGAATTGAAGGTGTGATAGACAAGTATGTAGGTGGTTAGAAGACTGCATGCATAGTGGATAGGAGTTTGAAGCAGTCCATGTGCTAAGGCTTGGCTCACTGCATTAGTAGTTGGGTACTGACTGAATGATTAGAGTACTGCAAGGAGAGTGCCTGGGTGAGTTTATAAGTGGTTGGGTTTTGGCACACTAAATGGATTAGTACATGGTGCTGAATGGGTCACTAGAGTAGTGCAAGGGGAGTGACAGGGTGTTTGCTGGAAGTGTATGGATACTGACTGGGGAATTGAAGGTGTGAAAGACAAGTGTGTAGGTGGTTAGAAGACTGCATGCATAGTGGATAGGCGTTTGAAGCAGTCCATGTGCTAAGGACTGGCTCAGTGCATGAGTACTTGGGTACTGACTGAATGATTAGAGTACTGCAAGGAGAGTGCCTTGGTGAATTTATAAGTGGTTGGGTTTTGGCACACTAAATGGATTAGTACATGGTGCTGAATGGGTCACTAGAGGAGTGCAAGGGGAGTGACAGGGTGTTTGCTGGAAATGTATGAGTACTGACTGGGGAATTGAAGGTGAGAAAGACAAGTGTGTAGGTGGTTAGAGGACTGCATACATAGGGGATAGGGGTTTGAAGCAGTCCATTTGCTAAGGCCTGGGTCACTGGATGAGTACTTGGGTACTGACTGAATGATTAGAGTACTGCAAGGAGAGTGCCTGGGTGAATTTATAAGTGTTTGGGTTTTGGCACACTAAATGGATTAGTACATGGTGCTGAATGGGTCAATAGAGGATTGCAAGGGGAGTGACAGGGTGTTTGCTGGACTGTAAAGATACTGACTGGGGAATTGAATGTGTGAAAGACAAGTGTGTAGGTGGTTAGAGGACTGGATGCATAGTGGATAGGGGTTTGAAGCAGTCCATGTGCTAAGGCCTGGCTCACTGCATGAGTACTTGGGTACTGACTGAATGATTAGACTACTAGAAGGAGAGTGCCTGGGTGAATTTACAAGTGGTTGAGGTTTGGCAAACTAAATGGATTAGTACATTGTGCTGAATGGGTCACTAGAGGAGTGCAAGGGGAGTGACAGGGTGTTTGCTGGAAGTGTATGGATACTGACTGGGGAATTGAACATGTGAAAGACAAGTGTGTAGGTGGTTAGAGGACTGCATACATAGTGGATAGGTGTTTGAAGCAGTCCATTTGCTAAGGCTTGGGTCACTGGATGAGTACTTGGGTACTGACTGAATGATTAGAGCACTGCAAGCAGAGTGCCTGGGTGAATATATAAGTGTTTGGGTTTTGGCACAGTGAATGGATTAGTACATGGTGCTGAACGGGTCAATAGAGGAGCGCAAGGGGAGGGACAGGTTGTTTGCTGGAAGTGTATGGATACTGACTGGGGAACTGAAGGTGTGAAAGACAAGTGTGTAGGTGGTTAGAAGACTGCATACATAGTGGATAGGCGTTTGAAGCAATCCATGTGCTAAGGCCTGGCTCACTGCATGAGTACTTGGGTACTGACTGAATGATTAGAGTACTGCAAGGATAGTGCCTGGGTGAATGTATAAGTGGTTGGGTTTTGGCGCACTAAATGGATTGGTACATGGTGCTGAATGGGTCACTAGAGGAGTTGCAGGGGAGTGACAGGGTGTTTTCTGGAAGTGTATGGATAATGGCTGGGGAATTGAAGGTGTGATAGACAAGTATGTAGGTGGTTAGAAGACTGCATGCATAGTGGATAGGAGTTTGAAGCAGTGCATGTGCTAAGGCCTGGCTCACTGCATGAGTACTTGGGTACTGACTGAATGATTAGAGTACTGCAAGGAGAGTACCTGGGTGAGTTTATAAGTGGTTGGGTTTTGGCGCAGTGAATGTGTTAGTACATGGTGCTGAATGGGTCACTACAGTAGTGCAAGGGGAGTAACAGGGTGTTTGCTAGAAGTGTATGGATACTGACTGGAGAATTGAAGGTGTGAAAGACAAGTGTGTAGGTGGTTAGAGGACTGCATACATAGGGGATAGGGGTTTGAAGCAGTCCATTTGCTAAGGCCTGGGTCACTGGATGAGTGCTTGGGTACTGACTGAATGATTAGAGTACTGCAAGGAGAGTGCCTGGGTGAATTTATAAGTGTTTGGGTTTTGGCACACTAAATGGATTAGTACATGGTGCTGAATGGGTCAATAGAGGATTGCAAGGGGAGTGACAGGGTGTTTGCTGGACTGTAAAGATACTGACTGGGGAATTGAATGTGTGAAAGACAAGTGTGTAGGTGGTTAGAGGACTGGATGCATAGTGGATAGGGGTTTGAAGCAGTCCATGTGCTAAGGCCTGGCTCACTGCATGAGTACTTGGGTACTGACTGAATGATTAGACTACTAGAAGGAGAGTGCCTGGGTGAATTTACAAGTGGTTGAGGTTTGGCAAACTAAATGGATTAGTACATTGTGCTGAATGGGTCACTAGAGGAGTGCAAGGGGAGTGACAGGGTGTTTGCTGGAAGTGTATGGATACTGACTGGGGAATTGAACGTGTGAAAGACAAGTGTGTAGGTGGTTAGAGGACTGCATACATAGTGGATAGGTGTTTGAAGCAGTCCATTTGCTAAGGCCTGGGTCACTGGATGAGTACTTGGGTACTGACTGAATGATTAGAGCACTGCAAGCAGAGTGCCTGGGTGAATATATAAGTGTTTGGGTTTTGGCACAGTGAATGGATTAGTACATGGTGCTGAATGGGTCAATAGAGGAGCGCAAGGGGAGGGACAGGTTGTTTGCTGGAAGTGTATGGATACTGACTGGGGAACTGAAGGTGTGAAAGACAAGTGTGTAGGTGGTTAGAAGACTGCATACATAGTGGATAGGCGTTTGAAGCAATCCATGTGCTAAGGCCTGGCTCACTGCATGAGTACTTGGGTACTGACTGAATGATTAGAGTACTGCAAGGATAGTGCCTGGGTGAATGTATAAGTGGTTGGGTTTTGGCGCACTAAATGGATTGGTACTTGGTGCTGAATGGGTCACTAGAGGAGTTGCAGGGGAGTGACAGGGTGTTTTCTGGAAGTGTATGGATAATGGCTGGGGAATTGAAGGTGTGATAGACAAGTATGTAGGTGGTTAGAAGACTGCATGCATAGTGGATAGGAGTTTGAAGCAGTGCATGTGCTAAGGCCTGGCTCACTGCATGAGTACTTGGGTACTGACTGAATGATTAGAGTACTGCAAGGAGAGTACCTGGGTGAGTTTATAAGTGGTTGGGTTTTGGCGCAGTGAATATGTTAGTACATGGTGCTGAATGGGTCACTACAGTAGTGCAAGGGGAGTAACAGGGTGTTTGCTAGAAGTGTATGGATACTGACTGGAGAATTGAAGGTGTGAAAGACAAGTGTGTAGGTGGTTAGAAGACTGCATGCATAGTGGATAGGCGTTTGAAGCAATCCATGTGCCAAGGCCTGGTTCACTGGATGAGTACATGGGTACTGACTGAATCATTAGAGTACAGCAAGGAGAGTGCCTGGGTGAATTTATAAGTGGTTGGGTTTTGGCGCAGTGAATGGATTAGTACAGGATGCTGAATTAGTCACTAGGGGAGTGCAAGGGGGGTGAGAGGGTGTTTGCTAGAAATGTATGAGTACAGACTGGGGAATTGAAGGTGATGAAGACAAGTGTGTAGGTGGTTAGAGGACTGCATGCATAGTGGATAGGCGTTTGAAGCAGTCCATGTGCGAAGGCCTGGCTCACTGCATGAGTACTTGGGTACTGACTGAATGATTAGAGTACTGCAAGGAAAGTGCCTGGGTGAATTTAAAAGTGGTTGGGTTTTGGCGGACTAAATGGATTAGTACATGGTGCTGAATGGGTCACTAGAGGAGTGCAAGGGGAGTGACAGGGTGTTTGCTGGAAGTGTATGGATACTGACTTGGGAATTGAAGGTGTGAAAGACAAGTGTGTAGGTGGTTAGAGGACTGGATACATAGTGGGTAGGGGTTTGAAGCAGTCCATTTGCTAAGGCCTGGGTCACTGGATGAGTACTTGGGTACTGACTGAATGATTAGAGTACTGCATGGAGAGTGCCTGGGTGAACTTATAAGTGGTTGGGTTTTAGCGCAGTGAATGGATTAGTACATGGTGCTGAATGGGTCACTACAGTAGTGCAAGGGGAGTAACAGGGTGTTTGCTAGAAGTGTATGGATACTGACTGGATAATTGAAGGTGTGAAAGACAAGTGTGTAGATGGTTAGAAGACTGCATGCATAGTGGATAGGGGTTTGAAGCAGTCCATGTGCTAAGGCCTGGTTCACTGGATGAGTACTTGGGTACTGACTGAATGATTAGAGTACTGCATGGAGAGTGCCTGGGTGAACTTATAAGTGGTTGGGTTTTGGCACAGTGAATGGATTAATACATGGTGCTAAATGGGTCAATAGAGGAGTGCAAGGGGAGTGACAGGGTGTATGCTGGAGTGTATAGATACTGACTGGGGAATTGAAGGTGTAAAAGACAAATGTATAGGTGGTTAGAGGACTGGATACATAGTGGGTAGGGGTTTGAAGCTGTCCATTTGCTAAGGCTAGGGTCACTGGATGAGTACTTGGGTACTGACTGAATGATTAGAGTACTGCATGGAGAGTGCCTGGGTGAACTTATAAGTGGTTGGGTTTTGGCACAGTGAATTGATTAGTACATGGTGCTGAATGGGTCAATAGAGGAGTGCAAGGGGAGTGACAGGGTGTATGCTGGAGTGTATAGATACTGACTGGGGAATTGAAGGTGTAAAAGACAAATGTGTAGGTGGTTAGAGGACTGCATGCATAGTGGATAGGCGTTTGAAGCAGTCCATGTGTTAAGGCCTGGCTCAGTGCATGAGTACTTGGGTACTGACTGAATGATTAGAGTACTGCAAGGAGAGTGCCTGGGTGAACTTATAAGTGGTTGGGTTTTGGCACAGTGAATGAATTAGTACATGGTCCTGAATGGGTCACTACAGTAGTGCAAGGGGAGTAACAGTGTGTTTGCTAGAAGTGTATGGATACTGACTGGAGAATTGAAGGTGTGAAAGACAAGTGTGTAGGTGGTTTGAAAACTGCATGCATAGTGGATAGAGGTTTGAAGCAGTCCATGTGCTAAGGCCTGGTTCACTGGATGAGTACATGGGTACTGACTGAATGATTAGAGTACTGCAAGGAGAGTGCCTGGGTGAATTTATAAGTGGTTGGCTTTTGGCGCAGTGAATAGATTAGTACATGGTGTTGAATGGGTCACTGGAGGAGTGCAAGGGGAGTGACAGGGTGTTTGCTGGAAGTGTATGGATACTGACTGGGGAATTGAAGGTGTGAAAGACAAGTATGTAGGTGGTTAGAAGACTGCATGCATAGTGGATAGGCGTTTGAAGCAATCCATGTGCTAAGGCCTGGCTCACTGCATGAGTACTTGGGTACTGACTGAATGATTAGAGTACTGCAAGGAGAGTGCCTGGGTGAATTTATAAGTGGTTGGGTTTTGCGCACTTAATGGATTAGTACATGGTGCTGAATGGGTCACTAGAGGAGTGCAAGGGGAGTGACAGGGTGTTTGCTGGAAGTGTATGGATACTGACTGGGGAATTGAAGGTGTGAAAGACAAGTGTGTAGGTGGTTAGAGGACTGGATACATAGTGGGTAGGGGTTTGAAGCTGTCCATTTGCTAAGGCCAGGGTCACTGGATGAGTACTTGGGTACTGACTGAATGATTAGAGTACTGCATGGAGAGTGCCTGGGTGAACTTATAAGTGGTTGGGTTTTGGCACAGTGAATGGATTAGTACATGGTGCTGAATGGGTCACTACAGTAGTGCAAGGGGAGTAACAGGGTGTTTGCTAGAAGTGTATGGATACTGACTGGATAATTGAAGGTCTGAAAGACAAGTGTGTAGGTGGTTAGAAGACTGCATACATAGTGGGTAGGCGTTTGAAGCAGTCCATGTGCTAAGGCCTGGCTCACTGCATGAGTACTGGGGTACTGACTGAATGATTAGAGTACTGCAAGGAGAGTGCCTGGGTTAATTTATAAGTGGTTGGCTTTTGACGCAGTGAATGGATTAGTACATGGTGCTGAATAGGTCACTGGAGGAGTGCAAGGGGAGTGACAGGTTGTTTGCTGGAAGTGTATGGATACTGACTAGGGAATTGAAGGTGTGAAAGACAAGTATTTAGTTGGTTAGAGGACTGCATGCATAGTGGATAGGTGTTTGAAGCAGTCCATGTGCTAAGGCCTGGCTCAGTGCATGAGTACTTGGGTACTGACTGAATGATTAGAGTACTGCAAGGAGAGTGCCTGGGTGAACTTATAAGTGGTTGGGTTTTGGCACAGTGAATGAATTAGTACATGGTCCTGAATGGGTCACTACAGTAGTGCAAGGGGAGTGACAGGGTGTTTGCTGGAAGTGTATGGATAATGACTGGGGAATTGAAGGTGTGATAAACAAGTATGTAGGTGGTTAGAAGACTGCATGCATAGTGGATAGGAGTTTGAAGCAGTCCATGTGCTAAGGCTTGGCTCACTGCATTAGTAGTTGGGTACTGACTGAATGATTAGAGTACTGCAAGGAGAGTGCCTGGGTGAGTTTATAAGTGGTTGGGTTTTGGCACACTAAATGGATTAGTACATGGTGCTGAATGGGTCACTAGATGAGTGCAAGGGGAGTGACAGGGTGTTTGCTGGAAGTGTATGGATACTGACTGGGGAATTGAAGGTGTGAAAGACAAGTGTGTAGGTGGTTAGAAGACTGCATGCATAGTGGATAGGCGTTTGAAGCAGTCCATGTGCTAAGGACTGGCTCAGTGCATGAGTACTTGGGTACTGACTGAATGATTAGAGTACTGCAAGGAGAGTGCCTTGGTGAATTTATAAGTGGTTGGGTTTTGGCACACTAAATGGATTAGTACATGGTGCTGAATGGGTCACTAGAGGAGTGCAAGGGGAGTGACAGGGTGTTTGCTGGAAATGTATGAGTACTGACTGGGGAATTGAAGGTGAGAAAGACAAGTGTGTAGGTGGTTAGAGGACTGCATACATAGGGGATAGGGGTTTGAAGCAGTCCATTTGCTAAGGCCTGGGTCACTGGATGAGTACTTGGGTACTGACTGAATGATTAGAGTACTGCAAGGAGAGTGCCTGGGTGAATTTATAAGTGTTTGGGTTTTGGCACACTAAATGGATTAGTACATGGTGCTGAATGGGTCAATAGAAGATTGCAAGGGGAGTGACAGGGTGTTTGCTGGACTGTAAAGATACTGACTGGGGAATTGAATGTGTGAAAGACAAGTGTGTAGGTGGTTAGAGGACTGGATGCATAGTGGATAGGGGTTTGAAGCAGTCCATGTGCTAAGGCCTGGCTCACTGCATGAGTACTTGGGTACTGACTGAATGATTAGACTACTAGAAGGAGAGTGCCTGGGTGAATTTACAAGTGGTTGAGGTTTGGCAAACTAAATGGATTAGTACATTGTGCTGAATGGGTCACTAGAGGAGTGCAAGGGGAGGGACAGGTTGTTTGCTGGAAGTGTATGGATACTGACTGGGGAACTGAAGGTGTGAAAGACAAGTGTGTAGGTGGTTAGAAGACTGCATACATAGTGGATAGGCGTTTGAAGCAATCCATGTGCTAAGGCCTGGCTCACTGCATGAGTACTTGGGTACTGACTGAATGATTAGAGTACTGCAAGGATAGTGCCTGGGTGAATTTATAAGTGGTTGGGTTTTGGCGCACTAAATGGATTGGTACATGGTGCTGAATGGGTCACTAGAGGAGTTGCAGGGGAGTGACAGGGTGTTTTCTGGAAGTGTATGGATAATGGCTGGGGAATTGAAGGTGTGATAGACAAGTATGTAGGTGGTTAGAAGACTGCATGCATAGTGGATAGGAGTTTGAAGCAGTGCATGTGCTAAGGCCTGGCTCACTGCATGAGTACTTGGGTACTGACTGAATGATTAGAGTACTGCAAGGAGAGTGCCTGGGTGAGTTTATAAGTGGTTGGGTTTTGGCGCAGTGAATGTGTTAGTACATGGTGCTGAATGGGTCACTACAGTAGTGCAAGGGGAGTAACAGGGTGTTTGCTAGAAGTGTATGGATACTGACTGGAGAATTGAAGGTGTGAAAGACAAGTGTGTAGGTGGTTAGAAGACTGCATGCATAGTGGATAGGCGTTTGAAGCAATCCATGTGCCAAGGCCTGGTTCACTGGATTAGTACATGGGTACTGACTGAATCATTAGAGTACAGCAAGGAGAGTGCCTGGGTGAATTTATAAGTGGTTGGGTTTTGGCGCAGTGAATGGATTAGTACAGGATGCTGAATTGGTCACTAGGGGAGTGCAAGGGGGGTGAGAGGGTGTTTGCTAGAAATGTATGAGTACTGACTGGGGAATTGAAGGTGATGAAGACAAGTGTGTAGGTGGTTAGAGGACTGCATGCATAGTGGATAGGCGTTTGAAGCAGTCCATGTGTGAAGGCCTGGCTCACTGCATGAGTACTTGGGTACTGACTGAATGATTAGAGTACTGCAAGGAAAGTGCCTGGGTGAATTTAAAAGTGGTTGGGTTTTGGCGGACTAAATGGATTAGTACATGGTGCTGAATGGGTCACTAGAGGAGTGCAAGGGGAGTGACAGGGTGTTTGCTGGAAGTGTATGGATACTGACTTGGGAATTGAAGGTGTGAAAGACAAGTGTGTAGGTGGTTAGAGGACTGGATACATAGTGGGTAGGGGTTTGAAGCAGACCATTTGCTAAGGCCAGGGTCACTGGATGAGTACTTGGGTACTGACTGAATGATTAGAGTACTGCACGGAGAGTGCCTGGGTGAACTTATAAGTGGTTGGGTTTTGGCGCAGTGAATGGATTAGTACATGGTGCTGAATGGGTCACTACAGTAGTGCAAGGGGAGTAACAGGGTGTTTGCTAGAAGTGTATGGATACTGACTGGATAATTGAAGGTCTGAAAGACAAGTGTGTAGGTGGTTAGAAGACTGCATGCATAGTGGATAGGGGTTTGAAGCAGTCCATGTGCTAAGGCTTGGTTCACTGGATGAGTACATGGGTACTGACTGAATCATTGGAGTACAGCAAGGAGAGTGCCTGGGTGAATTTATAAGTGGTTGGGTTTTGGCGCAGTGAATGGATTAGTACAGGATGCTGAATGGGTCACTAGGGGAGTGCAAGGGGGGTGACAGGGTGTTTGCTGGAAATGTATGAATACTGACTGGGGAATTGAAGGTGAGAAAGACAAGTGTGTAGGTGGTTAGAGGACTGCATGCATAGTGGATAGGCGTTTGAAGCAGTCCATGTGCTAAGGCCTGGCTCACTGCATGAGTACTTGGGTACTGACTGAATGATTAGAGTACTGCAAGGAAAGTGCCTGGGTGAATTTATAAGTGGTTGTGTTTTAGCGCACTAAATGGATTAGTACATGGTGCTGAATGGGTCACTAGAGGAGTTGCAGGGGAGTGACAGGGTGTTTTCTGGAAGTGTATGGATAATGGCTGGGGAATTGAAGGTGTGATAGACAAGTATGTAGGTGGTTAGAAGACTGCATGCATAGTGGATAGGAGGTTGAAGCAGTGCATGTGCTAAGGCCTGGCTCACTGCATGAGTACTTGGGTACTGACTGAATGATTAGAGTACTGCAAGGAGAGTGCCTGGGTGAGTTTATAAGTGGTTGGGTTTTGGCGCAGTGAATGTGTTAGTACATGGTGCTGAATGGGTCACTACAGTAGTGCAAGGGGAGTAACAGGGTGTTTGCTAGAAGTGTATGGATACTGACTGGAGAATTGAAGGTGTGAAAGACAAGTGTGTAGGTGGTTAGAAGACTGCATGCATAGTGGATAGGCGTTTGAAGCAATCCATGTGCCAAGGCCTGGTTCACTGGATGAGTACATGGGTACTGACTGAATCATTAGAGTACAGCAAGGAGAGTGCCTGGGTGAATTTATAAGTGGTTGGGTTTTGGCGCAGTGAATGGATTAGTACAGGATGCTGAATTGGTCACTAGGGGAGTGCAAGGGGGGTGAGAGGGTGTTTGCTAGAAATGTATGAGTACTGACTGGGGAATTGAAGGTGATGAAGACAAGTGTGTAGGTGGTTAGAGGACTGCATGCATAGTGGATAGGCGTTTGAAGCAGTCCATGTGCGAAGGCCTGGCTCACTGCATGAGTACTTGGGTACTGACTGAATGATTAGAGTACTGCAAGGAAAGTGCCTGGGTGAATTTAAAAGTGGTTGGGTTTTGGCGGACTAAATGGATTAGTACATGGTGCTGAATGGGTCACTAGAGGAGTGCAAGGGGAGTGACAGGGTGTTTGCTGGATGTGTATGGATACTGACTTGGGAATTGAAGGTGTGAAAGACAAGTGTGTAGGTGGTTAGAGGACTGGATACATAGTGGGTAGGGTTTTGAAGCAGTCCATTTGCTAAGGCCAGGGTCACTGGATGAGTACTTGGGTACTGACTGAATGATTAGAGTACTGCACGGAGAGTGCCTGGGTGAACTTATAAGTGGTTGGGTTTTGGCGCAGTGAATGGATTAGTACATGGTGCTGAATGGGTCACTACAGTAGTGCAAGGGGAGTAACAGGGTGTTTGCTAGAAGTGTATGGATACTGACTGGATAATTGAAGGTCTGAAAGACAAGTGTGTAGGTGGTTAGAAGACTGCATGCATAGTGGATAGGGGTTTGAAGCAGTCCATGTGCTAAGGCTTGGTTCACTGGATGAGTACATGGGTACTGACTGAATCATTGGAGTACAGCAAGGAGAGTGCCTGGCTGAATTTATAAGTGGTTGGGTTTTGGCGCAGTGAATGGATTAGTACAGGATGCTGAATGGGTCACTAGGGGAGTGCAAGGGGGGTGACAGGGTGTTTGCTGGAAATGTATGAATACTGACTGGGGAATTGAAGGTGAGAAAGACAAGTGTGTAGGTGGTTAGAGGACTGCATGCATAGTGGATAGGCGTTTGAAGCAGTCCATAAGCTAAGGCCTGGCTCACTGCATGAGTACTTGGGTACTGACTGAATGATTAGAGTACTGCAAGGAAAGTGCCTGGGTGAATTTATAAGTGGTTGTGTTTTAGCGCACTAAATGGATTAGTACATGGTGCTGAATGGGTCACTAGAGGAGTGCAAGGGGAGTGACAGGGTGTTTGATGGAAGTGTATGGATAATGACTGGGGAATTGAAGGTGTGATAGACAAGTATGTAGGTGGTTAGAAGACTGCATGCATAGTGGATAGGAGTTTGAAGCAGTCCATGTGCTAAGGCTTGGCTCACTGCATTAGTAGTTGGGTACTGACTGAATGATTAGAGTACTGCAAGGAGAGTGCCTGGGTGAGTTTATAAGTGGTTGGGTTTTGGCACACTAAATGGATTAGTACATGGTGCTGAATGGGTCACTAGAGTAGTGCAAGGGGAGTGACAGGGTGTTTGCTGGAAGTGTATGGATACTGACTGGGGAATTGAAGGTGTGAAAGACAAGTGTGTAGGTGGTTAGAAGACTGCATGCATAGTGGATAGGCGTTTGAAGCAGTCCATGTGCTAAGGACTGGCTCAGTGCATGAGTACTTGGGTACTGACTGAATGATTAGAGTACTGCAAGGAGAGTGCCTTGGTGAATTTATAAGTGGTTGGGTTTTGGCACACTAAATGGATTAGTACATGGTGCTGAATGGGTCACTAGAGGAGTGCAAGGGGAGTGACAGGGTGTTTGCTGGAAATGTATGAGGACTGACTGGGGAATTGAAGGTGAGAAAGACAAGTGTGTAGGTGGTTAGAGGACTGCATACATAGGGGATAGGGGTTTGAAGCAGTCCATTTGCTAAGGCCTGGGTCACTGGATGAGTACTTGGGTACTGACTGAATGATTAGAGTACTGCAAGGAGAGTGCCTGGGTGAATTTATAAGTGTTTGGGTTTTGGCACACTAAATGGATTAGTACATGGTGCTGAATGGGTCAATAGAGGATTGCAAGGGGAGTGACAGGGTGTTTGTTGGACTGTAAAGATACTGACTGGGGAATTGAATGTGTGAAAGACAAGTGTGTAGGTGGTTAGAGGACTGGATGCATAGTGGATAGGGGTTTGAAGCAGTCCATGTGCTAAGGCCTGGCTCACTGCATGAGTACTTGGGTACTGACTGAATGATTAGACTACTAGAAGGAGAGTGCCTGGGTGAATTTACAAGTGGTTGAGGTTTGGCAAACTAAATGGATTAGTACATTGTGCTGAATGGGTCACTAGAGGAGTGCAAGGGGAGTGACAGGGTGTTTGCTGGAAGTGTATGGATACTGACTGGGGAATTGAACATGTGAAAGACAAGTGTGTAGGTGGTTAGAGGACTGCATACATAGTGGATAGGTGTTTGAAGCAGTCCATTTGCTAAGGCTTGGGTCACTGGATGAGTACTTGGGTACTGACTGAATGATTAGAGCACTGCAAGCAGAGTGCCTGGGTGAATTTATAAGTGTTTGGGTTTTGGCACACTAAATGGATTAGTACATGGTGCTGAATGGGTCACTAGAGGAGTGCAAGGGGAGTGACAGGGTGTTTGCTGGAAGTGTATGGATACTGACTGGAGAATTGAAGGTGTGAAAGACAAGTGTGTAGGTGGTTAGAGGACTGCATACATAGGGGATAGGGGTTTGAAGCAGTCCATTTGCTAAGGCCTGGGTCACTGGATGAGTACTTGGGTACTGACTGAATGATTAGAGTACTGCAAGGAGAGTGCCTGGGTGAATTTATAAGTGTTTGGGTTTTGGCACACTAAATGGATTAGTACATGGTGCTGAATGGGTCAATAGAGGATTGCAAGGGGAGTGACAGGGTGTTTGCTGGACTGTAAAGATACTGACTGGGGAATTGAATGTGTGAAAGACAAGTGTGTAGGTGGTTAGAGGACTGGATGCATAGTGGATAGGGGTTTGAAGCAGTCCATGTGCTAAGGCCTGGCTCACTGCATGAGTACTTGGGTACTGACTGAATGATTAGACTACTAGAAGGAGAGTGCCTGGGTGAATTTACAAGTGGTTGAGGTTTGGCAAACTAAATGGATTAGTACATTGTGCTGAATGGGTCACTAGAGGAGTGCAAGGGGAGTGACAGGGTGTTTGCTGGAAGTGTATGGATACTGACTGGGGAATTGAAGGTGTGAAAGACAAGTGTATAGGTGGTTAGAAGACTGCATGCATAGTGGATAGGCGTTTGAAGCAGTCCATGTGCTAAGGCATGGCTCAGTGCATGAGTACTTGGGTACTGACTGAATGATTAGAGTACTGCAAGGAGAGTGCCTGGGTGAACTTATAAGTGGTTGGGTTTTGGCGCAGTGAATGGATTAGTACATGGTGCTGAATGGGTCACTACAGTAGTGCAAGGGGAGTAACAGAGTGTTTGCTAGACGTTTTTGGATACTGACTGGAGAATTGAAGGTGTGAAATACAAGTGTGTATGTGGTTAGAAGACTGCATGCATAGTGGATAGTGGTTTGAAGCAGTCCATGTGCTAAGGCCTGGTTCACTGGATGAGTACATGGGTACCGACTGAATGATTAGAGCACTGCAAGGAGAGTGCCTGGGTGAATTTATAAGTGGTTGGCTTTTGGCGCAGTGAATGGATTAGTACATGGTGCTGAATGGGTCACTGGAGGAGTGCAAGGGGAGTGACAGGGTGTTTGCTGGAAGTGTATGGATACTGACTGGGGAATTGAAGGTGTGAAAGACAAGTATGTAGGTGGTTAGAAGACTGCATGCATAGTGGATAGGCGTTTGAAGCAGTCCATGTGCTAAGACCTGGCTCACTGCATGAGTACTTGGGTACTGACTGAATGATTAGACTGCTGCAAGGAGAGTGCCTGGGTGAATTTACAAGTGGTTGGGTTTTGGCAAACTAAATGTATTAGTACATGGTGCTGAATGGGTCACTAGAGGAGTGCAAGGGGTGTGACAGGGTGTTTGCTGGAAGTGTATGGACTCTGACTGGGGAATTGAACGTGTGAAAGACAAGTGTGTAGGTGGTTAGAGGACTGCATACATAGTGGATAGGGGTTTGAAGCAGTCCATTTGCTAAGGCCTGGGTCACTGGATGAGTACTTGGGTACTGACTGAATGATTAGAGCACTGCAAGCAGAGTGCCTGGGTGAATTTATGAGTGTTTGGGTTTTGGCACAGTGAATGGATTAGTACATGGTGCTGAATGGGTCAATAGAGGAGTGCAAGAGGAGGGACAGGTTGTTTGCTGGAAGTGTATGGATACTGACTGGGGAATTGAAGGTGTGAAAGACAAGTGTGTAGGTGGTTAGAAGACTGCATGCATAGTGGATAGGCGTTTGAAGCAATCCATGTGCTAAGGCCTGGCTCACTGCATGAGTAATTGGGTACTGACTGAATGATTAGAGTACTGCAAGGAGAGTGCCTGGGTGAATTTATAAGTGGTTGGGTTTTGGCGCACTAAATGGATTAGTACATGGTGCTGAATGGGTCACTAGAGGAGTGCAAGGGGAGTGACAGGGTGTTTGATGGAAGTGTATGGATAATGACTGGGGAATTGAAGGTGTGATAGACAAGTATGTAGGTGGTTAGAAGACTGCATGCATAGTGGATAGGAGTTTGAAGCAGTCCATGTGCTAAGGCTTGGCTCACTGCATTAGTAGTTGGGTACTGACTGAATGATTAGAGTACTGCAAGGAGAGTGCCTGGGTGAGATTATAAGTGGTTGGGTTTTGGCACACTAAATGGATTAGTACATGGTGCTGAATGGGTCACTAGAGGAGTGCAAGGGGAGTGACAGGGTGTTTGCTGGAAGTGTATGGATACTGACTGGGGAATTGAAGGTGTGAAAGACAAGTGTGTAGGTGGTTAGAAGACTGCATGCATAGTGGATAGGCGTTTGAAGCAGTCCATGTGCTAAGGACTGGCTCAGTGCATGAGTACTTGGGTACTGACTGAATGATTAGAGTACTGCAAGGAGAGTGCCTTGGTGAATTTATAAGTGGTTGGGTTTTGGCACACTAAATGGATTAGTACATGGTGCTGAATGGGTCACTAGAGGAGTGCAAGGGGAGTGACAGGGTGTTTGCTGGAAATGTATGAGTACTGACTGGGGAATTGAAGGTGAGAAAGACAAGTGTGTAGGTGGTTAGAGGACTGCATACATAGGGGATAGGGGTTTGAAGCAGTCCATTTGCTAAGGCCTGGGTCACTGGATGAGTACTTGGGTACTGACTGAATGATTAGAGCACTGCAAGGAGAGTGCCTGGGTGAATTTATAAGTGTTTGGGTTTTGGCACACTAAATGGATTAGTACATGGTGCTGAATGGGTCAATAGAGGAGTGCAAGAGGAGGGACAGGTTGTTTGCTGGAAGTGTATGGATACTGACTGGGGAATTGAAGGTGTGAAAGACAAGTGTGTAGGTGGTTAGAAGACTGCATGCATAGTGGATAGGCGTTTGAAGCAATCCATGTGCTAAGGCCTGGCTCACTGCATGAGTAATTGGGTACTGACTGAATGATTAGAGTACTGCAAGGAGAGTGCCTGGGTGAATTTATAAGTGGTTGGGTTTTGGCGCACTAAATGGATTAGTACATGGTGCTGAATGGGTCACTAGAGGAGTGCAAGGGGAGTGACAGGGTGTTTGATGGAAGTGTATGGATAATGACTGGGGAATTGAAGGTGTGATAGACAAGTATGTAGGTGGTTAGAAGACTGCATGCATAGTGGATAGGAGTTTGAAGCAGTCCATGTGCTAAGGCTTGGCTCACTGCATTAGTAGTTGGGTACTGACTGAATGATTAGAGTACTGCAAGGAGAGTGCCTGGGTGAGATTATAAGTGGTTGGGTTTTGGCACACTAAATGGATTAGTACATGGTGCTGAATGGGTCACTAGAGGAGTGCAAGGGGAGTGACAGGGTGTTTGCTGGAAGTGTATGGATACTGACTGGGGAATTGAAGGTGAGAAAGACAAGTGTGTAGGTGGTTAGAGGACTGCATACATAGGGGATAGGGGTTTGAAGCAGTCCATTTGCTAAGGCCTGGGTCACTGGATGAGTACTTGGGTACTGACTGAATGATTAGAGTACTGCAAGGAGAGTGCCTGGGTGAATTTATAAGTGTTTGGGTTTTGGCACACTAAATGGATTAGTACATGGTGCTGAATGGGTCAATAGAGGAGTGCAAGGGGAGTGACAGGGTGTTTGCTGGAAGTGTATGGATACTGACTGGGGAATTGAACTTGTGAAAGACAAGTGTGTAGGTGGTTAGAGGACTGCATACATAGTGGATAGGTGTTTGAAGCAGTCCATTTGCTAAGGCCTGGGTCACTGGATGAGTACTTGGGTACTGACTGAATGATTAGAGCACTGCAAGCAGAGTGCCTGGGTGAATATATAAGTGTTTGGGTTTTGGCACAGTGAATGGATTAGTACATGGTGCTGAATGGGTCAATAGAGGAGTGCAAGAGGAGGGACAGGGTGTTTGCTGGACTGTAAAGATACTGACTGGGGAATTGAATGTGTGAAAGACAAGTGTGTAGGTGGTTAGAGGACTGGATGCATAGTGGATAGGGGTTTGAAGCAGTCCATGTGCTAAGGCCTGGCTCACTGCATGAGTACTTGGGTACTGACTGAATGATTAGACTACTAGAAGGAGAGTGCCTGGGTGAATTTACAAGTGGTTGAGGTTTGGCAAACTAAATGGATTAGTACATTGTGCTGAATGGGTCACTAGAGGAGTGCAAGGGGAGTGACAGGGTGTTTGCTGGAAGTGTATGGATACTGACTGGGGAATTGAACGTGTGAAAGACAAGTGTGTAGGTGGTTAGAGGACTGCATACATAGTGGATAGGTGTTTGAAGCAGTCCATTTGCTAAGGCCTGGGTCACTGGATGAGTACTTGGGTACTGACTGAATGATTAGAGCACTGCAAGCAGAGTGCCTGGGTGAATATATAAGTGTTTGGGTTTTGGCACAGTGAATGGATTAGTACATGGTGCTGAATGGGTCAATAGAGGAGTGCAAGAGGAGGGACAGGTTGTTTGCTGGAAGTGTATGGATACTGACTGGGGAATTGAAGGTGTGAAAGACAAGTGTGTAGGTGGTTAGAAGACTGCATGCATAGTGGATAGGCGTTTGAAGCAATCCATGTGCTAAGGCCTGGCTCACTGCATGAGTAATTGGGTACTGACTGAATGATTAGAGTACTGCAAGGAGAGTGCCTGGGTGAATTTATAAGTGGTTGGGTTTTGGCGCACTAAATGGATTAGTACATGGTGCTGAATGGGTCACTAGAGGAGTGCAAGGGGAGTGACAGGGTGTTTGATGGAAGTGTATGGATAATGACTGGGGAATTGAAGGTGTGATAGACAAGTATGTAGGTGGTTAGAAGACTGCATGCATAGTGGATAGGAGTTTGAAGCAGTCCATGTGCTAAGGCTTGGCTCACTGCATTAGTAGTTGGGTACTGACTGAATGATTAGAGTACTGCAAGGAGAGTGCCTGGGTGAGTTTATAAGTGGTTGGGTTTTGGCACACTAAATGGATTAGTACATGGTGCTGAATGGGTCACTAGAGGAGTGCAAGGGGAGTGACAGGGTGTTTGCTGGAAGTGTATGGATACTGACTGGGGAATTGAAGGTGTGAAAGACAAGTGTGTAGGTGGTTAGAAGACAGCATGCATAGTGGATAGGCGTTTGAAGCAGTCCATGTGCTAAGGACTGGCTCAGTGCATGAGTACTTGGGTACTGACTGAATGATTAGAGTACTGCAAGGAGAGTGCCTTGGTGAATTTATAAGTGGTTGGGTTTTGGCACACTAAATGGATTAGTACATGGTGCTGAATGGGTCACTAGAGGAGTGCAAGGGGAGTGACAGGGTGTTTGCTGGAAATGTATGAGTACTGACTGGGGAATTGAAGGTGAGAAAGACAAGTGTGTAGGTGGTTAGAGGACTGCATACATAGGGGATAGGGGTTTGAAGCAGTCCATTTGCTAAGGCCTGGGTCACTGGATGAGTACTTGGGTACTGACTGAATGATTAGAGTACTGCAAGGAGAGTGCCTGGGTGAATTTATAAGTGTTTGGGTTTTGGCACACTAAATGGATTAGTACATGGTGCTGAATGGGTCAATAGAGGATTGCAAGGGGAGTGACAGGGTGTTTGCTGGACTGTAAAGATACTGACTGGGGAATTGAATGTGTGAAAGACAAGTGTGTAGGTGGTTAGAGGACTGGATGCATAGTGGATAGGGGTTTGAAGCAGTCCATGTGCTAAGGCCTGGCTCACTGCATGAGTACTTGGGTACTGACTGAATGATTAGACTACTAGAAGGAGAGTGCCTGGGTGAATTTACAAGTGGTTGAGGTTTGGCAAACTAAATGGATTAGTACATTGTGCTGAATGGGTCACTAGAGGAGTGCAAGGGGAGTGACAGGGTGTTTGCTGGAAGTGTATGGATACTGACTGGGGAATTGAACGTGTGAAAGACAAGTGTGTAGGTGGTTAGAGGACTGCATACATAGTGGATAGGTGTTTGAAGCAGTCCATTTGCTAAGGCCTGGGTCACTGGATGAGTACTTGGGTACTGACTGAATGATTAGAGCACTGCAAGCAGAGTGCCTGGGTGAATATATAAGTGTTTGGGTTTTGGCACAGTGAATGGATTAGTACATGGTGCTGAATGGGTCAATAGAGGAGCGCAAGGGGAGGGACAGGTTGTTTGCTGGAAGTGTATGGATACTGACTGGGGAACTGAAGGTGTGAAAGACAAGTGTGTAGGTGGTTAGAAGACTGCATACATAGTGGATAGGCGTTTGAAGCAATCCATGTGCTAAGGCCTGGCTCACTGCATGAGTACTTGGGTACTGACTGAATGATTAGAGTACTGCAAGGATAGTGCCTGGGTGAATGTATAAGTGGTTGGGTTTTGGCGCACTAAATGGATTGGTACATGGTGCTGAATGGGTCACTAGAGGAGTTGCAGGGGAGTGACAGGGTGTTTTCTGGAAGTGTATGGATAATGGCTGGGGAATTGAAGGTGTGATAGACAAGTATGTAGGTGGTTAGAAGACTGCATGCATAGTGGATAGGAGTTTGAAGCAGTGCATGTGCTAAGGCCTGGCTCACTGCATGAGTACTTGGGTACTGACTGAATGATTAGAGTACTGCAAGGAGAGTACCTGGGTGAGTTTATAAGTGGTTGGGTTTTGGCGCAGTGAATGTGTTAGTACATGGTGCTGAATGGGTCACTACAGTAGTGCAAGGGGAGTAACAGGGTGTTTGCTAGAAGTGTATGGATACTGACTGGAGAATTGAAGGTGTGAAAGACAAGTGTGTAGGTGGTTAGAAGACTGCATGCATAGTGGATAGGCGTTTGAAGCAATCCATGTGCCAAGGCCTGGTTCACTGGATGAGTACATGGGTACTGACTGAATCATTAGAGTACAGCAAGGAGAGTGCCTGGGTGAATTTATAAGTGGTTGGGTTTTGGCGCAGTGAATGGATTAGTACAGGATGCTGAATTGGTCACTAGGGGAGTGCAAGGGGGGTGAGAGGGTGTTTGCTAGAAATGTATGAGTACTGACTGGGGAATTGAAGGTGATGAAGACAAGTGTGTAGGTGGTTAGAGGACTGCATGCATAGTGGATAGGCGTTTGAAGCAGTCCATGTGCGAAGGCCTGGCTCACTGCATGAGTACTTGGGTACTGACTGAATGATTAGAGTACTGCAAGGAAAGTGCCTGGGTGAATTTAAAAGTGGTTGGGTTTTGGCGGACTAAATGGATTAGTACATGGTGCTGAATGGGTCACTAGAGGAGTGCAAGGGGAGTGACAGGGTGTTTGCTGGAAGTGTATGGATACTGACTTGGGAATTGAAGGTGTGAAAGACAAGTGTGTAGGTGGTTAGAGGACTGGATACATAGTGGGTAGGGGTTTGAAGCAGTCCATTTGCTAAGGCCTGGGTCACTGGATGAGTACTTGGGTACTGACTGAATGATTAGAGTACTGCATGGAGAGTGCCTGGGTGAACTTATAAGTGGTTGGGTTTTAGCGCAGTGAATGGATTAGTACATGGTGCTGAATGGGTCACTACAGTAGTGCAAGGGGAGTAACAGGGTGTTTGCTAGAAGTGTATGGATACTGACTGGATAATTGAAGGTGTGAAAGACAAGTGTGTAGATGGTTAGAAGACTGCATGCATAGTGGATAGGGGTTTGAAGCAGTCCATGTGCTAAGGCCTGGTTCACTGGATGAGTACTTGGGTACTGACTGAATGATTAGAGTACTGCATGGAGAGTGCCTGGGTGAACTTATAAGTGGTTGGGTTTTGGCACAGTGAATGGATTAATACATGGTGCTAAATGGGTCAATAGAGGAGTGCAAGGGGAGTGACAGGGTGTATGCTGGAGTGTATAGATACTGACTGGGGAATTGAAGGTGTAAAAGACAAATGTATAGGTGGTTAGAGGACTGGATACATAGTGGGTAGGGGTTTGAAGCTGTCCATTTGCTAAGGCCAGGGTCACTGGATGAGTACTTGGGTACTGACTGAATGATTAGAGTACTGCATGGAGAGTGCCTGGGTGAACTTATAAGTGGTTGGGTTTTGGCACAGTGAATGGATTAGTACATGGTGCTGAATGGGTCAATAGAGGAGTGCAAGGGGAGTGACAGGGTGTATGCTGGAGTGTATAGATACTGACTGGGGAATTGAAGGTGTAAAAGACAAATGTGTAGGTGGTTAGAGGACTGCATGCATAGTGGATAGGCGTTTGAAGCAGTCCATGTGTTAAGGCCTGGCTCAGTGCATGAGTACTTGGGTACTGACTGAATGATTAGAGTACTGCAAGGAGAGTGCCTGGGTGAACTTATAAGTGGTTGGGTTTTGGCACAGTGAATGAATTAGTACATGGTCCTGAATGGGTCACTACAGTAGTGCAAGGGGAGTAACAGTGTGTTTGCTAGAAGTGTATGGATACTGACTGGAGAATTGAAGGTGTGAAAGACAAGTGTGTAGGTGGTTTGAAAACTGCATGCATAGTGGATAGAGGTTTGAAGCAGTCCATGTGCTAAGGCCTGGTTCACTGGATGAGTACATGGGTACTGACTGAATGATTAGAGTACTGCAAGGAGAGTGCCTGGGTGAATTTATAAGTGGTTGGCTTTTGGCGCAGTGAATAGATTAGTACATGGTGTTGAATGGGTCACTGGAGGAGTGCAAGGGGAGTGACAGGGTGTTTGCTGGAAGTGTATGGATACTGACTGGGGAATTGAAGGTGTGAAAGACAAGTATGTAGGTGGTTAGAAGACTGCATGCATAGTGGATAGGCGTTTGAAGCAATCCATGTGCTAAGGCCTGGCTCACTGCATAAGTACTTGGGTACTGACTGAATGATTAGAGTACTGCAAGGAGAGTGCCTGGGTGAATTTATAAGTGGTTGGGTTTTGCGCACTTAATGGATTAGTACATGGTGCTGAATGGGTCACTAGAGGAGTGCAAGGGGAGTGACAGGGTGTTTGCTGGAAGTGTATGGATACTGACTGGGGAATTGAAGGTGTGAAAGACAAGTGTGTAGGTGGTTAGAGGACTGGATACATAGTGGGTAGGGGTTTGAAGCTGTCCATTTGCTAAGGCCAGGGTCACTGGATGAGTACTTGGGTACTGACTGAATGATTAGAGTACTGCATGGAGAGTGCCTGGGTGAACTTATAAGTGGTTGGGTTTTGGCGCAGTGAATGGATTAGTACATGGTGCTGAATGGGTCACTACAGTAGTGCAAGGGGAGTAACAGGGTGTTTGCTAGAAGTGTATGGATACTGACTGGATAATTGAAGGTCTGAAAGACAAGTGTGTAGGTGGTTAGAAGACTGCATACATAGTGGGTAGGCGTTTGAAGCAGTCCATGTGCTAAGGCCTGGCTCACTGCATGAGTACTGGGGTACTGACTGAATGATTAGAGTACTGCAAGGAGAGTGCCTGGGTTAATTTATAAGTGGTTGGCTTTTGACGCAGTGAATGGATTAGTACATGGTGCTGAATAGGTCACTGGAGGAGTGCAAGGGGAGTGACAGGTTGTTTGCTGGAAGTGTATGGATACTGACTAGGGAATTGAAGGTGTGAAAGACAAGTATTTAGTTGGTTAGAGGACTGCATGCATAGTGGATAGGTGTTTGAAGCAGTCCATGTGCTAAGGCCTGGCTCAGTGCATGAGTACTTGGGTACTGACTGAATGATTAGAGTACTGCAAGGAGAGTGCCTGGGTGAACTTATAAGTGGTTGGGTTTTGGCACAGTGAATGAATTAGTACATGGTCCTGAATGGGTCACTACAGTAGTGCAAGGGGAGTAACAGTGTGTTTGCTAGAAGTGTATGGATACTGACTGGAGAATTGAAGGTGTGAAAGACAAGTGTGTAGGTGGTTTGAAAACTGCATGCATAGTGGATAGGGGTTTGAAGCAGTCCATGTGCTAAGCCCTGGTTCAATGGATGAGTACATGGGTACTGACTGAATGATTAGAGTACTGCAAGGAGAGTGCCTGGGTGAACTTATAAGTGGTTGGGTTTTGGCACAGTGAATGAATTAGTACATGGTCCTGAATGGGTCACAACAGTAGTGCAAGGGGAGTGACAGGTTGTTTGCTGGAAGTGTATGGATACTGACTGGGGAATTGAAGGTGTGAAAGACAAGTATGTAGGTGGTTAGAAGACTGCATGCATAGTGGATAGGCGTTTGAAGCAATCCATGTGCTAAGGCCTGGCTCACTGCATGAGTACTTGGGTACTGACTGAATGATTAGAGTACTGCAAGGAGAGTCCCTGGGTGAGTTTATAAGTGGTTGGGTTTTGGCACAGTGAATGAATTAGTACATGGTCCTGAATGGGTCACTACAGTAGTGCAAGGGGAGTAACAGTGTGTTTGCTAGAAGTGTATGGATACTGACTGGAGAATTGAAGGTGTGAAAGACAAGTGTGTAGGTGGTTTGAAAACTGCATGCATAGTGGATAGGGGTTTGAAGCAGTCCATGTGCTAAGCCCTGGTTCAATGGATGAGTACATGGGTACTGACTGAATGATTAGAGTACTGCAAGGAGAGTGCCTGGGTGAACTTATAAGTGGTTGGGTTTTGGCACAGTGAATGAATTAGTACATGGTCCTGAATGGGTCACAACAGTAGTGCAAGGGGAGTGACAGGTTGTTTGCTGGAAGTGTATGGATACTGACTGGGGAATTGAAGGTGTGAAAGACAAGTATGTAGGTGGTTAGAAGACTGCATGCATAGTGGATAGGCGTTTGAAGCAATCCATGTGCTAAGGCCTGGCTCACTGCATGAGTACTTGGGTACTGACTGAATGATTAGAGTACTGCAAGGAGAGTCCCTGGGTGAGTTTATAAGTGGTTGGGTTTTTGGCATACTAAATGGATTAGTATATGGTGCTGAATGGGTCACTAGAGGAGTGCAAGGGGAGTGACAGGGTGTTTGCTGGAAGTGTATGGATACTGACTGGGGAATTGAAGGTGTGAAAGACAAGTGTGTAGGTGGTTAGAAGACTGCATGCATAGTGGATAGGCGTTTGAAGCAGTCCATGTGCTAAGGCCTGGCTCAGTGCATGAGTACTTGGGTACTGACTGAATGATTAGAGTACTGCAAGGAGAGTGCCTGGGTGAACTTATAAGTGGTTGGGTTTTGGCGCAGTGAATGGATTAGTACATGGTGCTGAATGGGTCACTACAGTAGTGCAAGGGGAGTAACAGGGTGTTTGCAAGAAGTGTATGGATACTGACTGGAGAATTGAAGGTGTGAAAGACAAGTGTGTATGTGGTTAGAAGACTGCATGCATAGTGGATAGGGGTTTGAAGCAGTCAATGTGCTAAGGCCTGGTTCACTGGATGAGTACATGGGTACTGACTGAATGATTAGACTACTAGAAGGAGAGTGCCTGGGTGAATTTACAAGTGGTTGGGTTTAGGCGAACTAAATGGATTAGTACATGGTGCTGAATGGGTCACTAGAGGAGTGCAAGGGGAGTGAAAGGGTGTTTGCTGGAAGTGTATGGATACTGACTGGGGAATTGAAGGTGTAAAAGACAAGTGTGTAGGTGGTTAGAGGACTGCATACATAGTGGATAGGGGTTTGAAGCAGTCCATTTGCTAAGGCCTGGGTCACTAGATGAGTACTTGGGTACTGACTGAATGATTAGAGTACTGCAAGGAGAGTGCCTGGGTGAATTTATAAGTGTTTGGGTTTTGGCACAGTGAATGGATTAGTACATGGTGCTGAATGGGTCAATAGAGGAGTGCAAGGGGAGTGACAGGTTGTTTGCTGGAGTGTATAGATACTGACTGGGGAATTGAAGGTGTGAAAGACAAGTGTGTAGGTGTTTAGAGGACTGCATGCATAGTGGATAGGGGTTTGAAGCAGTCCATGTGCTAAGGCCTGGGTCACTGGATGAGTACTTGGATACTGACTGAATGATTACAGTACAGCAAGGAGAGTGCCTGGGTGAATTTCTAAGTGTTTGGATTTTGGCGCAGTGAATGGATTAGTACATTTTGCTGAATGGGACACTAGAGGAGTGAAAGGGGGGAGACAGGGTGTTTGCTGGAGGTTTATGGATACGGACTGGGGAATTGAAGGTGTGAAAGACAAGTGTGTAGTTGGTTATAGGACTGCATGCAGAGTGGATAGGCGTTTGAAGCAGTCCATTTGCTAAGGCCAGGGTCACTGGATGAGTACTTGGGTACTGACTGAATGATTAGAGTACTGCATGGAGAGTGCCTGGGTGAACTTATAAGTGGTTGGGTTTTGGCGCAGTGAATGGATTAGTACATGGTGCTGAATGGGTCACTACAGTAGTGCAAGGGGAGTAACAGGGTGTTTGCTAGAAGTGTATGGATACTGACTGGATAATTGAAGGTCTGAAAGACAAGTGTGTAGGTGGTTAGAAGACTGCATACATAGTGGGTAGGCGTTTGAAGCAGTCCATGTGCTAAGGCCTGGCTCACTGCATGAGTACTGGGGTACTGACTGAATGATTAGAGTACTGCAAGGAGAGTGCCTGGGTTAATTTATAAGTGGTTGGCTTTTGACGCAGTGAATGGATTAGTACATGGTGCTGAATAGGTCACTGGAGGAGTGCAAGGGGAGTGACAGGTTGTTTGCTGGAAGTGTATGGATACTGACTAGGGAATTGAAGGTGTGAAAGACAAGTATTTAGTTGGTTAGAGGACTGCATGCATAGTGGATAGGTGTTTGAAGCAGTCCATGTGCTAAGGACTGGCTCAGTGCATGAGTACTTGGGTACTGACTGAATGATTAGAGTACTGCAAAGAGAGTGCCTGGGTGAACTTATAAGTGGTTGGGTTGTGGCACAGTGAATGAATTAGTACATGGTCCTGAATGGGTCACTACAGTAGTGCAAGGGGAGTAACAGTGTGTTTGCTAGAAGTGTATGGATACTGACTGGAGAATTGAAGGTGTGAAAGACAAGTGTGTAGGTGGGTTGAAAACTGCATGCATAGTGGATAGGGGTTTGAAGCAGTCCATGTGCTAAGCCCTGGTTCACTGGATGAGTACATGGGTACTGACTGAATGATTAGAGTACTGCAAGGAGAGTGCCTGGGTGAACTTATAAGTGGTTGGGTTTTGGCACAGTGAATGAATTAGTACATGGTCCTGAATGGGTCACTACAGTAGTGCAAGGGGAGTGACAGGTTGTTTGCTGGAAGTGTATGGATACTGACTGGGGAATTGAAGGTGTGAAAGACAAGTATGTAGGTGGTTAGAAGACTGCATGCATAGTGGATAGGCGTTTGAAGCAATCCATGTGCTAAGGCCTGGCTCACTGCATGAGTACTTGGGTACTGACTGAATGATTAGAGTACTGCAAGGAGAGTCCCTGGGTGTGTTTATAAGTGGTTGGGTTTTGGCATACTAAATGGATTAGTATATGGTGCTGAATGGGTCACTAGAGGAGTGCAAGGGGAGTGACAGGGTGTTTGCTGGAAGTGTATGGATACTGACTGGGGAATTGAAGGTGTGAAAGACAAGTGTGTAGGTGGTTGGAAGACTGCATGCATAGTGGATAGGCGTTTGAAGCAGTCCATGTGCTAAGGCCTGGCTCAGTGCATGAGTACTTGGGTACTGACTGAATGATTAGAGTACTGCAAGGAGAGTGCCTGGGTGAACTTATAAGTGGTTGGGTTTTGGCGCAGTGAATGGATTAGTACATGGTGCTGAATGGGTCACTACAGTAGTGCAAGGGGAGTAACAGGGTGTTTGCAAGAAGTGTATGGATACTGACTGGAGAATTGAAGGTGTGAAAGACAAGTGTGTATGTGGTTAGAAGACTGCATGCATAGTGGATAGGGGTTTGAAGCAGTCAATGTGCTAAGGCCTGGTTCACTGGATGAGTACATGGGTACTGACTGAATGATTAGAGTACTGCAAGGAGAGTGCCTGGGTGAATTTTTAAGTGGTTGGCTTTTGGCGCAGTGAATGGATTAGTACATGGTGCTGAATGGGTCACTGGAGGAGTGCAAGGGGAGTGACAGGGTGTTTGCTGGAAGTGTATGGATACTGACTGGGGAATTGAAGGTGTGAAAGACAAGTATGTAGGTGGTTAGAAGACTGCATGCATAGTGGATAGGCGTTTGAAGCAGTCCATGTGCTAAGGCCTGGCTCACTGCATGAGTACTTGGGTACTGACTGAATGATTAGACTACTAGAAGGAGAGTGCCTGGGTGAATTTACAAGTGGTTGGGTTTAGGCGAACTAAATGGATTAGTACATGGTGCTGAATGGGTCACTAGAGGAGTGCAAGAGGAGTGACAGGGTGTTTGCGGGAAGTGTATGGATACTGACTGGGGAATTGAAGGTGTAAAAGACAAGTGTGTAGGTTGTTAGAGGACTGCATACATAGTGGATAGGGGTTTGAAGCAGTCCATTTGCTAAGGCCTGGGTCACTGGATGAGTACTTGGGTACTGACTGAATGATTAGAGTACTGCAAGGAGAGTGCCTGGGTGAATTTATAAGTGTTTGGGTTTTGGCACAGTGAATGGATTAGTACATGGTGCTGAATGGGTCAATAGAGGAGTGCAAGGGGAGTGACAGGTTGTTTGCTGGAGTGTATAGATACTGACTGGGGAATTGAAGGTGTGAAAGACAAGTGTGTAGGTGTTTAGAGGACTGCATGCATAGTGGATAGGGGTTTGAAGCAGTCCATGTGCTAAGGCCTGGGTCACTGGATGAGTACTTGGATACTGACTGAATGATTAGAGTACAGCAAGGAGAGTGCCTGGGTGAATTTCTAAGTGTTTGGATTTTGGCGCAGTGAATGGATTAGTACATGGTGCTGAATGGGTCACTGGAGGAGTGCAAGGGAGTGACAGGGTGTTTGCTGGAAATTTATGAATACTGACTGGGGAATTGAAGGTGAGAAAGACAAGTGTGTAGGTGGTTTGAAAACTGCATGCATAGTGGATAGGGGTTTGAAGCAGTCCATGTGCTAAGGCCTGGTTCACTGGATGAGTACATGGGTACTGACTGAATGATTAGAGTACTGCAAGGAGAGTGCCTGGGTGAATTTATAAGTGGTTGGGTTTTGGCGCACTTAATGGATTAGTACATGGTGCTGAATGGGTCACTAGAGGAGTGCAAGGGGAGTGACAGGGTGTTTGCTGGAAGTGTATGGATACTGACTGGGGAATTGAAGGTGTGAAAGACAAGTATGTAGGTGGTTAGAAGACTGCATGCATAGTGGATAGGCGTTTGAAGCAATCCATGTGCTAAGGCCTGGCTCACTGCATGAGTACTTGGGTACTGACTGAATGATTAGAGTACTGCAAGGAGATTGCCTGGGTGAATTTATAAGTGGTTGGGTTTTGGCGCACTTAATGGATTAGTACATGGTGCTGAATGGGTCACTAGAGGAGTGCAAGGGGAGTGACAGGGTGTTTGCTGGAAGTGTATGGATACTGACTGGGGAATTGAAGGTGTGAAAGACAAGTGTGTAGGTGGTTAGAGGACTGGATACATAGTGGGTAGGGGTTTGAAGCAGTCCATTTGCTAAGGCCAGGGTCACTGGATGAGTACTTGGGTACTGACTGAATGATTAGAGTACTGCATGGAGAGTGCCTTGGTGAACTTATAAGTGGTTGGGTTTTGGCGCAGTGAATGGATTAGTACATGGTGCTGAATGGGTCACTACAGTAGTGCAAGGGGAGTAACAGGGTGTTTGCTAGAAGTGTATGGATACTGACTGGATAATTGAAGGTCTGAAAGACAAGTGTGTAGGTGGTTAGAAGACTGCATACATAGTGGGTAGGCGTTTGAAGCAGTCCATGTGCTAAGGCCTGGCTCACTGCATGAGTACTGGGGCACTGACTGAATGATTAGAGTACTGCAAGGAGAGTGCCTGGGTTAATTTATAAGTGGTTGGCTTTTGACGCAGTGAATGGATTAGTACATGGTGCTGAATAGGTCACTGGAGGAGTGCAAGGGGAGTGACAGGGTGTTTGCTGGAAGTGTATGAATTCTGACTGGGGAATTGAAGGTGTGAAAGACAAGTATGTAGTTGGTTAGAGGACTGCATGCATAGTGGATAGGTGTTTGAAGCAGTCCATGTGCTAAGGGCTGGCTCAGTGCATGAGTACTTGGGTACTGACTGAATGATTAGAGTACTGCAAGGAGAGTGCCTGGGTGAACTTATAAGTGGTTGGGTTTTGGCACAGTGAATGAATTAGTACATGGTCCTGAATGGGTCACTACAGTAGTGCAAGGGGAGTAACATTGTGTTTGCTAGAAGTGTATGGATACTGACTGGAGAATTGAAGGTGTGAAAGACAAGTGTGTAGGTGGTTTGAAAACTGCATGCATAGTGGATAGGGGTTTGAAGCAGTCCATGTGCTAAGCCCTGGTTCACTGGATGAGTACATGGGTACTGACTGAATGATTAGAGTACTGCAAGGAGAGTGCCTGGGTGAATTTATAAGTGGTTGGTTTTGGCGCAGTGAATGGATTAGTACATGGTGTTGAATGGGTCACTGGAGGAGTGCAAGGGGAGTGACAGGGTGTTTGCTGGAAGTGTATGGATACTGACTGGGGAATTGAAGGTGTGAAAGTATGTAGGTGGTTAGAAGACTGCATGCATAGTGGATAGGCGTTTGAAGCAGTCCATGTGCTAAGGCCTGGCTCACTGCATGAGTACTTGGGTACTGACTGAATGATTAGAGCAGGTAGAATACACAGCTGGAGGTAGAATACACAGCTGGATTGATGATAATAAGATTTTATCTATCCTCCAAGTAGGGTTTCGAGCACGCATGGGGACACTGGATCAGGTTTTTAAATTTGTTCTAATTTACTGGAAGGAGGTCTTGTTGGGCAAGGGCCTCATTTTTGCAGCTTTTGTGGACTTAAAATCCGCATTTGACCTCGTCCCAAGACTCAAACTATGGGAAGTCCTACTAAGGCTAGGGATGCCCAGGGAGTTAGTTGACTTTGTGGTTAAGCTCCACAGCTCCAACTATGCCCAGGTTCGGTGGGGGAAACCTGGCGAAGTCACTAATAGATTTAAGGTCGAGAAGGGAGTCCGGCAGGGGTGCGTCCTGGCACCTACACTGTTTTCGTTGTTTATTAACGGTGTAGTACACTACTTTGAGGACCACCCCACTGACGCACCAAAACTAGATGGACAAAGGGTTCCTCTACTCATGTTCGCTGACGACACCCTGATATTATCTAAAACTCGTCAGGGACTACAACGGGCGTTATATCGCTTTGAGGCTTTTTGCAGTGAACATGAGTTAGAGATTAATGTGGACAAAACTAAATTTATGGTCCTTCATGGGGCAGGTGATGTTGTAGCAAAAGTGTCTATGGGGGGGAAGCCACTAGAACAGGCCAAGGTTTTTACTTATTTGGGCATTACCATTGGCGAGAAAATGAGCTGGGCCCCCCAGATGAAGCTTTTGGCTTTAAAACATTCACAGTTGGCGGGAGCACTATTAAGAGAACACAGGTTATCCATCAGCAAACCTATAGCCCCAGTAGTCAAGTTGTACTCAACGAAAATAGCCCCAGCCGTTTTATACGGTGCAGAAATCTGGGGGAATTGCAACTTGTCAGACCTAATACTGGCCCAGAATAAATTTTTCAGATCACTAGTAGGACTCCCACAATCGACCCCACGAATTCCCCTACTGTTTGATCTTGGCTGCAACCCAATTGAGGATGTTGTCAAGCTAAAAATGTTATATTTCTGGAGAAGGTTGTGGACGAATCAGGAATTAGTCCAATTTTCTAAGGCCCTACTCGAAGTAAGGGGGTTGGACCATCACAATAAGATTTCATGGCTAAAAACCATCAAAAACCTCCTTATTGATATGGGCATGAGAGACCTCTGGTTTTCTCCGTCATCTACTGTTATCCCAACAAAATCAGATTTAAGAGTGGCTTTCTGGTGTTTGGTCAAATCAAGAAGGAATAATACACTATTGGACTCTCCTTTGACCAGAGCCTTTTTGGACTTTAAAGACGAACCTTCTCTTGAAGCTTATTGGGACCTGATCACCAAGCCCAGAGATCGTAGGCTGTTTCATCAGTTCAGGGTGGAAACGCTCCCTTTAAGGGATTTTACCAGAAAATGGAAAACAGGCCTGGGAGACAGGTGCCCGTTCTGCCCTGATCATTCCGAAAACATAAGCCATCTCCTCTATGTCTGCCCAGCTTACCAATTACCTAGAAACACATGGCTCAAACCCTTGTGTCGCTCACTGGGCACAGCCTCTGCCCTGTCTGCTAAAAGGTTGTTAAAAATTGGTGACAAAGACTTAATTATTGTTGGAGTAGCCAAATTTCTTAGTTGGTCTTGGGCAATCAGGGAAAGGAGCGGAGGATTGTAGCCCAACTTAGCTTCCCTCCATTTTTACTTATAAAGCTGATTTTATGACCATTTTATATTTAATGAATTGTGTTACCACATTTTAATTATGATGTTATTAACTTGATTGTTGCATTTTAAATCGATTTGTATAGTATGTCTTTTAAGATGAATAATCATAAATAAAGACTTTTTGAATGAATGATGATTAGAGCACTGCAAGGAAAGTGCCTGGGTGAATTTATAAGTGGTTGGGTTTTGGCGCACTAAATGGATTAGTACATGGTGCTGAATGGGTCACTAGAGGAGTGCAAGGGGAGTGACAGGGTGTTTGCTGGAAGTGTATGGATACTGACTGGGGAATTGAAGGTGTGAAAGACAAGTATGTAGGTGGTTAGAAGACTGCATGCATAGTGGATAGGCGTTTGAAGCAATCCATGTGCTAAGGCCTGGCTCACTGCATGAGTACTTGGGTACTGACTGGATGATTAGAGTACTGCAAGGAGAGTGCCTGGGTGACTTTATAAGTGGTTGGGTTTTGGCGCACTAAATGGATTAGTACATGGTGCTGAATGGGTCACTAGAGGAGTGCAAGGGGAGTGACAGGGTGTTTGCTGGAAGTGTATGGATACTGACTGGGGAATTGAAGGTGTGAAAGACAAGTGTGTAGGTGGTTAGAGGACTGGATACATAGTGGGTAGGGGTCTGAAGCAGTCCATTTGCTAAGGCCAGGGTCACTGGATGAGTACTTGGGTACTGACTGAATGATTAGAGTACTGCACGGAGAGTGCCTGGGTGAACTTATAAGTGGTTGGGTTTTGGCGCAGTGAATGGATTAGTACATGGTGCTGAATGGGTCACTACAGAGGTGCAAGGGGAGTAACAGGGTGTTTGCTAGAAGTGTATGGATACTGACTGGATAATTGAAGGTCTGAAAGACAAGTGTGTAGGTGGTTAGAAGACTGCATGCATAGTGGATAGGGGTTTGAAGCAGTCCATGTGCTAAGGCTTGGTTCACTGGATGAGTACATGGGTACTGACTGAATCATTGGAGTACAGCAAGGAGAGTGCCTGGGTGAATTTATAAGTGGTTGGGTTTTGGCGCAGTGAATGGATTAGTACAGGATGCTGAATGGGTCTCTAGGGGAGTGCAAGGGGGGTGACAGGGTGTTTGCTGGAAGTGTATGGATACTGACTGGGGAATTGAAGGTGTGAAAGAAAAGTGTGTAGGTGGTTAGAGGACTGCATACATAGTGGGTAGGCATTTGAAGCAGTCCATGTGCTAAGGCCTGGCTCACTGCATGAGTACTGGGGTACTGACTGAATGATTAGAGTACTGCAAGGAGAGTGCCTGGGTTAATTTATAAGTGGTTGGCTTTTGGCGCAGTGAATGGATTAGTACATGGTGCTGAATAGGTCACTGGAGGAGTGCCAGGGGAGTGACAGGGTGTTTGCTGGAAGTGTATGGATACTGACTGGGGAATTGAAGGTGTGAAAGACAAGTATGTAGGTGGTTAGAAGACTGCATGCATAGTGGATAGGCGTTTGAAGCAGTCCATGTGCTAAGGCCTGGCTCACTGCATGAGTACTTGGGTACTGACTGAATGATTAGACTACTGCAAGGAGAGTGCCTGGGTGAATTTACAAGTGGTTGGGTTTTGGCGAACTAAATGGATTAGTACATGGTGCTGAATGGGTCACTAGAGGAGTGCAAGGGGAGTGACAGGGTGTTTGCTGGAAGTGTATGGATACTGACTGGGGAATTGAACGTGTGAAAGACAAGTGTGTAGTTGGTTATAGGACTGCATGCATAGTGGATAGGGGTTTGAAGCAGTCCATGTGCTAAGGCCTGGTTCACTGGATGAGTACATGGGTACTGACTGAATGATTAGAGTACTGCAAGGAGAGTGCCTGGGTGAACTTATAAGTGGTTGGGTTTTGGCACAGTGAATGAATTAGTACATGGTGCTGAATGGGTCACTACAGTAGTGCAAGGGGAGTAACAGTGTGTTTGCTAGAAGTGTATGGATACTGACTGGAGAATTGAAGGTGTGAAAGACAAGTGTGTAGGTGGTTAGAAGACTGCATGCATAGTGGATAGGGGTTTGAAGCAGTCCATGTGCTAAGGCCTGGTTCACTGGACGAGTACATGGGTACTGACTGAATGATTAGAGTACTGCAAGGAGAGTGCCTGGGTGAATTTATAAGTGGTTGGGTTTTGGCGCACTAAATGGATTAGTACATTGTGCTGAATGGGTCACTAGAGGAGTGCAAGGGGAGTGACAGGGTGTTTGCTGGAAGTGTATGGATAATGACTGGGGAATTGAAGGTGTGATAGACAAGTATGTAGGTGGTTAGAAGACTGCATGCATAGTGGATAGGAGTTTGAAGCAGTCCATGTGCTAAGGCCTGCCTCACTGCATGAGTACTTGGGTACTGGCTGAATGATTAGAGTACTGCAAGGAGAGTGCCTGGGTGAGTTTATAAGTGGTTGGGTTTTGGCACACTAAATGGATTAGTATATGGTGCTGAATGGGTCACTAGAGGAGTGCAAGGGGAGTGACAGGGTGTTTGCTGGAAGTGTATGGATACTGACTGGGGAATTGAAGGTGTGAAAGACAAGTGTGTAGGTGGTTAGAAGACTGCATGCATAGTGGATATGCGTTTGAAGCAGTCCATGTGCTAAGGCATGGCTCAGTGCATGAGTACTTGGGTACTGACTGAATGATTAGAGTACTGCAAGGAGAGTGCCTGGGTGAACTTATAAGTGGTTGGGTTTTGGTGCAGTGAATGGATTAGTACATGGTGCTGAATGGGTCACTACAGTAGTGCAAGGGGAGTAACAGAGTGTTTGCTAGAAGTTTTTGGATACTGACTGGAGAATTGAAGGTGTGAAATACAAGTGTGTATGTGGTTAGAAGACTGCATGCTTAGTGGATAGTGGTTTGAAGCAGTCCATGTGCTAAGGCCTGGTTCACTGGATGAGTACATGGGTACTGACTGAATGATTAGAGCACTGCAAGGAGAGTGCCTGGGTGAATTTATAAGTGGTTGGCTTTTGGTGCAGTGAATGGATTAGTACATGGTGCTGAATGGGTCACTGGAGGAGTGCAAGGGGAGTGACAGGGTGTTTGCTGGAAGTGTATGGATACTGACTGGGGAATTGAAGGTGTGAAAGACAAGTATGTAGGTGGTTAGAAGACTGCATGCATAGTGGATAGGCGTTTGAAGCAGTCCATGTGCTAAGGCCTGGCTCACTGCATGAGTACTTGGGTACTGACTGAATGATTAGACTACTGCAAGGAGAGTGCCTGGGTGAATTTACAAGTGGTTGGGTTTTGGCGAACTAAATGGATTAGTACATGGTGCTGAATGGGTCACTAGAGGAGTGCAAGGGGTGTGACAGGGTGTTTGCTGGAAGTGTATGGATACTGACTGGGGAATTGAACGTGTGAAAGACAAGTGTGTAGGTGGTTAGAGGACTGCATACATAGTGGATAGGGGTTTGAAGCAGTCCATTTGCTAAGGCCTGGGTCACTGGATGAGTACTTGGGTACTGACTGAATGATTAGAGCACTGCAAGCAGAGTGCCTGGGTGAATTTATGAGTGTTTGGGTTTTGGCACAGTGAATGGATTAGTACATGGTGCTGAATGGGTCAATAGAGGAGTGCAAGAGGAGGGACAGGTTGTTTGCTGGAAGTGTATGGATACTGACTGGGGAATTGAAGGTGTGAAAGACAAGTGTATAGGTGGTTAGAAGACTGCATGCATAGTGGATAGGCGTTTGAAGCAATCCATGTGCTAAGGCCTGGCTCACTGCATGAGTAATTGCGTACTGACGGAATGATTAGAGTACTGCAAGGAGAGTGCCTGGGTGAATTTATAAGTGGTTGGGTTTTGGCGCACTAAATGGATTAGTACATGGTGCTGAATGGGTCACTAGAGGAGTGCAAGGGGAGTGACAGGTTGTTTGCTGGAAGTGTATGGATAATGACTGGGGAATTGAAGGTGTGAAAGACAAGTATGTAGGTGGTTAGAAGACTGCATGCATAGTGGATAGGAGTTTGAAGCAGTCCATGTACTAAGGCTTGGCTCACTGCATGAGTAGTTGGGTACTGACTGAATGATTAGAGTACTGCAAGGAGAGTGCCTGGGTGAGTTTATAAGTGGTTGGGTTTTGGCACACTAAATGGATTAGTACATGGTGCTGAATGGGTCACTAGAGGAGTGCAAGGGGAGTGACAGGGTGTTTGCTGGAAGTGTATGGATACTGACTGGGGAATTGAAGGTGTGAAAGACAAGTGTGTAGGTGGTTAGAAGACTGCATGCATAGTGGATAGGCGTTTGAAGCAGTCCATGTGCTAAGGACTGGCTCAGTGCATGAGTACTTGGGTACTGACTGAATGATTAGAGTACTGCAAGGAGAGTGCCTGGGTGAACTTATAAGTGGTTGGGTTTTGGCGCAGTGAATGGATTAGTACATGATGCTGAATGGGTCACTACAGTAGTGCAAGGGGAGTAACAGGGTGTTTGCTGGAAGTGTATGGATACTGACTGGAGAATTGAAGGTGTGAAAGACAAGTGTATAGGTGGTTAGAAGACTGCATGCATAGTGGATAGGCGTTTGAAGCAGTCCATGTGCTAAGGCCTGGCTCACTGCATGAGTAATTGGGTACTGACTGAATGATTAGAGTACTGCAAGGAGAGTGCCTGGGTGAATTTATAAGTGGTTGGGTTTTGGCGCACTAAATGGATTAGTACATGGTGCTGAATGGGTCACTAGAGGAGTGCAAGGGGAGTGACAGGGTGTTTTCTGGAAGTGTATGGATAATGACTGGGGAATTGAAGTTGTGATAGACAAGTATGTAGGTGGTTAGAAGACTGCATGCATAGTGGATAGGAGTTTGAAGCAGTCCATGTGCTAAGGCTTGGCTCACTGCATGAGTAGTTGGATACTGACTGAATGATTAGAGTACTGCAAGGAGAGTGCCTGGGTGAATTTATAAGTGGTTGGGTTTTGGCACACTAAATGGATTAGTACATGGTGCTGAATGGGTCACTAGAGGAGTGCAAGGGGAGTGACAGGGTGTTTGCTGGAAATGTATGAGTACTGACTGGGGAATTGAAGGTGAGAAAGACAAGTGTGTAGGTGGTTAGAGGACTGCATGTATAGTGGATAGGCGTTTGAAGCAGTCCATGTGTGAAGGCCTGGCTCACTGCATGAGTACTTGGGTACTGACTGAATGATTAGAGTACTGCAAGGAAAGTGCCTGGGTGAATTTATAAGTGGTTGGGTTTTGGCGCACTAAATGGATTAGTACATGGTTCTGAATGGGTCACTGGAGGAGTGGAAGGGGAGTGACAGGGTGTTTGCTGGAAGTGTATGGATACTGACTGGGGAATTGAAGGTGTGAAAGACAAGTGTGTAGGTGGTTAGAGGACTGGATACATAGTGGGTAGGGGTTTGAAGCAGTCCATTTGCTAAGGCCTGGGTCACTGGATGAGTACTTGGGTACTGACTGAATGATTAGAGCACTGCAAGCAGAGTGCCTGGGTGAATTTATAAGTGGTTGGGTTTTGGCGCACTAAATGGATTAGTACATGGTGCTGAATGGGTCACTAGAGGAGTGCAGGGGAGTAACAGTGTGTTTGCTAGAAGTGTATGGATACTGACTGGAGCATTGAAGGTGTGAACGACAAGTGTGTAGGTGGTTAGAAGACTGCATGCATAGTGGATAGGGGTTTGAAGCAGTCCGTGTGCTAAGGCCTGGTTCACTGGATGAGTACATGGGTACTGACTGAATGATTAGAGTACTGCAAGGAGAGTGCCTGGGTGAATTTATAAGTGGTTGGCTTTTGGCGCAGTGAATGGATTAGTACATGGTGTTGAATGGGTCACTGGAGGAGTGCAAGGGGAGTGACAGGGTGTTTGCTGGAAGTGTATGGATACTGACTGGGGAATTGAAGGTGTGAAAGACAAGTATGTAGGTGGTTAGAAGACCTCATGCATAGTGGATAGGCGTTTGAAGCAGTCCATGTGCTAAGGCCTAGCTCACTGCATGAGTACTTGGGTACTGACTGAATGATTAGAGTACTGCAAGGAGAGTGCCTGGGTGAGTTTATAAGTGATTGGGTTTTGGCACACTAAATGGATTAGTATATGGTGCTGAATGGGTCACTAGAGGAGTGCAAGGGCAGTGACAGGGTGTTTGCTGGAAGTGTATGGATACTGACTGGGGAATTGAAGGTGTGAAAGACAAGTGTGTAGGTGGTAGGAAGACTGCATGCATAGTGGATAGGCGTTTGAAGCAGTCCATGTGCTAAGGCATGGCTCAGTGCATAAGTACTTGGGTACTGACTGAATGATTAGAGTACTGCAAGGAGAGTGCCTGGGTGAACTTATAAGTGGTTGGGTTTTGGCGCAGTGAATGGATTAGTACATGGTGCTGAATGGGTCACTACAGTAGTGCAAGGGGAGTAACAGAGTGTTTGCTAGAAGTTTATGGATACTGACTGGAGAATTGAAGGTTTGAAATACAAGTGTGTATGTGGTTAGAAGACTGCATGCATAGTGGATAGGGGTTTGAAGCAGTCCATGTGCTAAGGCCTGGTTCACTGGATGAGTACATGGGTACTGACTGAATGATTAGAGTACTGCAAGGAGAGTGCCTGGGTGAATTTTTAAGTGGTTGGCTTTTGGCGCAGTGAATGGATTAGTACATGGTGCTGAATGGGTCACTGGAGGAGTGCAAGGGGAGTGACAGGGTGTTTGCTGGAAGTGTATGGATACTGACTGGGTAATTGAAGGTGTGAAAGACAAGTATGTAGGTGGTTAGAAGACTGCATGCATAGTGGATATTCGTTTGAAGCAGTCCATGTGCTAAGGCCTGGCTTACTGCATGAGTACTTGGGTACTGACTGAATGATTAGACTACTGCAAGGAGAGTGCCTGGGTGAATTTACAAGTGGTTGGGTTTTGGCGAACTAAATGGATTAGTACATGGTGCTGAATGGGTCACTAGAGGAGTGCAAGGGGTGTGACAGGGTGTTTGCTGGAAGTGTATGGATACTGACTGGGGAATTGAACGTGTGAAAGACAAGTGTGTAGGTGGTTAGAGGACTGCATACATAGTGGATAGGGGTTTGAAGCAGTCCATTTGCTAAGGCCTGGGTCACTGGATGAGTACTTGGGTACTGACTGAATGATTAGAGCACTGCAAGCAGAGTGCCTGGGTGAATTTATGAGTGTTTGGGTTTTGGCACAGTGAATGGATTAGTACATGGTGCTGAATGGGTCAATAGAGGAGTGCAAGAGGAGGGACAGGTTGTTTGCTGGAAGTGTATGGATACTGACTGGGGAATTGAAGGTGTGAAAGACAAGTGTGTAGGTGGTTAGAAGACTGCATGCATAGTGGATAGGCGTTTGAAGCAATCCATGTGCTAAGGCCTGGCTCACTGCATGAGTAATTGGGTACTGACTGAATGATTAGAGTACTGCAAGGAGAGTGCCTGGGTGAATTTATAAGTGGTTGGGTTTTGGCGCACTAAATGGATTAGTACATGGTGCTGAATGGGTCACTAGAGGAGTGCAAGGGGAGTGACAGGGTGTTTGCTGGAAGTGTATGGATAATGACTGGGGAATTGAAGGTGTGATAAACAAGTATGTAGGTGGTTAGAAGACTGCATGCATAGTGGATAGGAGTTTGAAGCAGTCCATGTGCTAAGGCTTAGCTCACTGCATGAGTACTTGGGTACTGACTGAATGATTAGAGTACTGCAAGGAGAGTGCCTGGGTGAACTTATAAGTGGTTGGGTTTTGGCGCAGTGAATGGATTAGTACATGGTGCTGAATGGGTCACTACAGTAGTGCAAGGGGAGTAACAGGGTGTTTGCTAGAAGTGTATGGATACTGACTGGAGAATTGAAGGTGTGAAAGACAAGTGTGTAGGTGGTTGGAAGACTGCATGCATAGTGGATAGGGGTTTGAAGCAGTCCATGTGCTAAGGCCTGGTTCACTGGATGAGTACATGGGTACTGACTGAATCATTAGAGTACAGCAAGGAGAGTGTCTGGGTGAATTTATAAGTGGTTGGGTTTTGGCGCAGTGAATGGATCAGTACAGGATGCTGAATGGGTCACTAGGGGAGTGCAAGGGGGGTGAGAGGGTGTTTGCTGGAAATGTATGAGTACTGACTGGGGAATTGAAGGTGAGAAAGACAAGTGTGTAGGTGGTTAGAAAACTGCATGCATAGTGGATAGGGGTTTGAAGCAATCCATGTGCTAAGGCCTGGGTCACCGGATGAGTACTTGGGTACTGACTGAATGATTAGAGTACTGCAAGGAGAGTGCCTAGGTGAATTTATAAGTGGTTGGGTTTTGGCGCACTAAATGGATTAGTACATGGTGCTGAATGGGTCACTAGAGGAGTGCAAGGGGAGTGACAGGGTGTTTGCTGGAAGTGTATGGATAATGACTGGGGAATTGAAGGTGTGAAAGACGAGTGTGTAGGTGGTTAGAGGACTGGATACATAGTGGGTAGGGGTTTGAAGCAGTCCATTTGCTAAGGCCAGGGTCACTGGATGAGTACTTGGGTACTGACTGAATGATTAGAGTACTGCATGGAGAGTGCCTGGGTGAACTTATAAGTGGTTGGGTTTTGGCGCAGTGAATGGATTAGTACATGGTGCTGAATGGGTCACTACAGTAGTTCAAGGGGAATAACAGGGTGTTTGCTAGAAGTGTATGGATACTGACTGGATAATTGAAGGTCTGAAAGACAAGTGTGTAGGTGGTTAGAAGACTGCATACATAGTGGGTAGGCGTTTGAAGCAGTTCATGTGCTAAGGCTTGGCTCACTGCATGAGTACTTGGGTACTGACTGAATGATTAGAGTACTGCAAGGAGAGTGCCTGGGTGAATTTATAAGTGGTTGGGTTTTGGCGCACTAAATGGATTAGTACATGGAGCTGAATGGGTCACTAGAGGAGTGCAAGGGGAGTGACAGGGTGCTTGCTGGAAGTGTATGGATAATGACTGGGGAATTGAAGGTGTGATAGACAAGTATGTAGGTGGTTAGAAGACTGCATGCATAGTGGATAGGAGTTTGAAGCAGTCCATGTGCTAAGGCCTGACTCACTGCATGAGTACTTGGGTACTGACTGAATGATTAGAGTACTGCAAGGAGAGTGCCTGGGTGAGTTTATAAGTGGTTGGGTTTTGGCACACTAAATGGATTAGTACATGGTGCTGAATGGGTCACTAGAGGAGTGCAAGGGGAGTGACAGGGTGTTTGCTGGAAGTATATGGATACTGACTGGGGAATTGAAGGTGTGAAAGACAAGTGTGTAGGTGGTTAGAAGACTGCATGCATAGTGGATAGGCGTTTGAAGCAGTCCATGTGCTAAGGCCTGGCTCAGTGCATGAGTACTTGGGTACTGACTGAATGATTAGAGTACTGCAAGGAGAGTGCCTGGGTGAACTCATAAGTGGTTGGGTTTTGGCGCAGTGAATGGATTAGTACATGGTGCTGAATGGGTCACTACAGTAGTGCAAGGGGAGTAACAGGGTGTTTGCTAGAAGTGTATGGATACTGACTGGAGAATTGAAGGTGTGAAAGACAAGTGTGTAGGTGATTAGAAGACTGCATGCATAGTGGATAGGGGTTTGAAGCAGTCCATGTGCTAAGGCCTGGTTCACTGGATGAGTACATGGGTATTGACTGAATCATTAGAGTACAGCAAGAAGAGTGCCTGGGTGAACTTATAAGTGGTTGGGTTTTGGCGCAGTGAATGGATTAGTACAGGATGCTGAATGGGTCACTAGGGGAGTGCAAGGGGGTTGACAGGGTGTTTGCTGGAAATGTATGAATACTGACTAGGGAATTGAAGGTGAGAAAGACAAGTGTGTATGTGGTTAGAGGACTGCATGCATATTGGATAGGCGTTTGAAGCAGTCCATGTGCTAAGGCCTGGCTCACTGCATGAGTACTTGGATACTGACTGAATGATTAGAGTACTGCAAGGAGAGTGCCTGGGTGAATTTCTAAGTGTTTGGGTTTTAGCACAGTGAATGGATTAGTACATGGTGCTGAATGGGTCAATAGAGGAGTGCAAGGGGAGTGACAGGTTGTTTTCTGGAGTGCATAGATACTGACTGGGGAATTGAAGGTGTGAAAGACAAGTGTGTAGGTGTTTAGAGAACTGCTTGCATAGTGGATAGGGGTTTGAAGCAGTCCATGTTCTAAGGCCTGGGTCACTGGATGAGTACTTGGATACTGACTGAATGATTAGATTACTGCAAGGAGAGTGCCTGGGTGAATTTCTAAGTGTTTGGGTTTTGGCACAGTGAATGGATTAGTACATTGTGCTGAATGGGACACTAGAGGAGTGAAAGGGGAGTGACAGGGTGTTTGCTGGAAGTGTATGGATAATGACTGGGGAATTGAAGGTGTGAAAGACAAGTATGTAGGTGGTTAGAAGACTGCATGCATAGTGGATAGGAGTTTGAAGCAGTCCATGTGCTAAGGCTTGGCTCACTGCATGAGTACTTGGGTACTGACTGAATGATTAGAGTACTGCAAGGAGAGTGCCTGGGTGAGTTTATAAGTGGTTGGGTTTTGGCACACTAAATGGATTAGTACATGGTGCTGAATGGGTCACTAGAGGAGTGCGAGGGGAGTGACAGGGTGTTTGCTGGAAGTGTATGGATACTGACTGGGGAATTGAAGGTGTGAAACACAAGTGTGTAGGTGGTTAGAAGACTGCATGCATAGTGGATAGGCGTTTGAAGCAGTCCATGTGCTAAGGCCTGGCTCAGTGCATGAGTACTTAGGTACTGACTGAATGATTAAAGTACTGCAAGGAGAGTGCCTGGGTGAACTTATAAGTGGTTGGGTTTTGGCGCAGTGAATGGATTAGTACATGGTGCTGAATGGGTCACTACAGTAGTGCAAGGGGAGTAACAGGGTGTTTGCTAGAAGTGTATGGATACTGACTGGAGAATTGAAAGTGTGAAAGACAAGTGTGTAGGTGGTTAGAAGACTGCATGCATAGTGGATAGGCGTTTGAAGCAGTCCATGTGCTAAGGCATGGCTCAGTGCATGAGTACTTGGGTACTGACTGAATGATTAGAGTACTGCAAGGAGAGTGCCTGGGTGAACTTATAAGTGGTTGGGTTTTGGCGCAGTGAATGGATTAGTACATGGTGCTGAATGGGTCACGACAGTAGTGCAAGGGGAGTAACAGAGTGTTTGCTAGAAGTTTATGGATACTGTCTGGAGAATTGAAGGTGTGAAATACAAGTGTGTATGTGGTTAGAAGACTGCATGCATAGTGGATAGGGGTTTGAAGCAGTCCATGTGCTAAGGCCTGGCTCAGTGCATGAGTACTTGGGTGCTGACTGAATGATTAGAGTACTGCAAGGAGAGTGCCTGGGTGAATTACAAGTGTTTGGGTTTTGGCACAGTGAATGGATTAGTACATGGTGCTGAATGGGTCAATAGAGGAGTGCAAGGGGAGTGACAGGGTGTTTGCTGGAGTGTATAGATATTGACTGGGGAATTGAAAGTGTGAAAGACAAGTATTTAGGTGGTTAGAAGACTGCATGCATAGTGGATAGGCGTTTGAAGCAGTCCATGTGCTACGGCCTGGCTCACTGCATGAGTACTTGGGTACTGACTGAATGATTAGACTACTGCAAGGAGAGTGCCTGGGTGAATTTACAAGTGGTTGGGTTTTGGCGAACTAAATGGATTAGTACATGGTGCTGAATGGGTCACTAGAGGAGTGCAAGGGGTGTGACAGGGTGTTTGCTGGAAGTGTATGGATACTTACTGGGGAATTGAACGTGTGAAAGACAAGTGTGTAGGTGGTTAGAGGACTGCATACATAGTGGATAGGGGTTTGAAGCAGTCCATTTCCTAAGGCCTGGGTCACTGGATGAGTACTTGGGTACTGACTGAATGATTAGAGCACTGCAAGCAGAGTGCCTGGGTGAATTTATGAGTGTTTGGGTTTTGGCATAGTGAATGGATTAGTACATGGTGCTGAATGGGTCAATAGAGGAGTGCAAGAGGAGGGACAGGTTGTTTGCTGGAAGTGTATGGATACTGACTGGAGAATTGAAGGTGTGAAAGACAACTGTGTAGGTGGTTAGAAGTCTGCATGCATAGTGGATAGGGGTTTGAAGCAGTCCATGTGCTAAGGCCTGGTTCACTGGATGAGTACATGGGTACTGACTGAATGATTAGAGTACAGCAAGGAGAGTGCCTGGGTGAATTTATAAGTGGTTGGCTTTGGCGCAGTGAATGGATTAGTACAGGATGCTGAATGGGTCACTAGGGGAGTGCAAGGGGGGTGAGAGGGTGTTTGCTGGAAATGTATGAGTACTGACTGGAGAATTGAAGGTGAGAAAGACAAGTGTGTAGGTGGTTAGAGGACTGCATGCATAGTGGATAGGCGTTTGAAGCAGTCCATGTGTGAAGGCCTGGCTCACTGCATGAGTACTTGGGTACTGACTGAATGATTAGAGTACTGCAAGGAAAGTGCTTGGGTGAATTTATAAGTGGTTGGGTTTTGGCGCACTAAATGGATTAGTACATGGTGCTAAATGGGTCACTAGAGGAGTGCAAGGGGAGTGACAGTGTGTTTGCTGGAAGTGTATGGATACTGACTGGGGAATTGAAGGTGTGAAAGACAAGTGTGTAGGTGGTTAGAGGACTGGATACATAGTGGGTAGGGGATTGAAGCAGTCCATTTGCTAAGGCCTGGGTCACTGGATGAGTACTTGGGTACTGACTGAATGATTAGAGCACTGCAAGTAGAATGCCTGGGTGAATTTATAAGTGTTTGGCTTTTGGCACAGTGAATGGATTAGTACATGGTGCTGAATGGGTCAATAGAGGAGTGCAAGGGGAGGGACAGGTTGTTTGCTGGAAGTGTATGGATACTGACTGGGGAATTGAAGGTGTGAAAGACAAGTGTGTAGGTGGTTAGAAGACTGCATGCATAGTGGATAGGCGTTTGAAGCAATCCATGTGCTAAGGCCTGGCTCACTGCATGAGTACTTGGGTACTGACTGAATGATTAGAGTACTGCAAGGAGAGTGCCTGGGTGAATTTATAAGTGGTTGGGTTTTGGCGCACTAAATGGATTAGTACATGGTGCTGAATGGGTCACTAGAGGAGTGCAAGGGGAGTGACAGGGTGTTTGCTGGAAGTGTATGGATAATGACTGGGGAATTGAAGGTGTGAAAGACAAGTGTGTAGGTGGTTAGAGGACTGGATACATAGTGGGTAGGGGTTTGAAGCAGTCCATTTGCTAAGGCCAGGGTCACTGGATGAGTACTTGGGTACTGACTGAATGATTAGAGTACTGCATGGAGAGTGCCTGGGTGAACTTATAAGTGGTTGGGTTTTGGCGCAGTGAATGGATTAGTGCATGGTGCTGAATGGGTCACTACAGTAGTGCAAGGGGAGTAACAGGGTGTTTGCTAGAAGTGTATGGATACTGACTGGATAATTGAAGGTCTGAAAGACAAGTGTGTAGGTGGTTAGAAGACTGCATACATAGTTGGTAGGCGTTTGAAGCAGTCCATGTGCTAAGGCTTGGCTCACTGCATGAGTACTTGGGTACTGACAGAATGATTAGAGTACTGCAAGGAGAGTGCCTGGGTGAATTTATAAGTGGTTGGGTTTTGGCGCACTAAATGGATTAGTACATGGTGCTGAATGGGTCACTAGAGGAGTGCAAGGGGAGTGACAGGGTGCTTGCTGGAAGTGTATGGATAATGACTGGGGAATTGAAGGTGTGATAGACAAGTATGTAGGTGGTTAGAAGACTGCATGCATAGTCGATAGGAGTTTGAAGCGGTCCATGTGCTAAGGCCTGGCTCACTGCATGAGTACTTGGGTACTGACTGAATGATTAGAGTACTGCAAGGAGAGTGCCTGGGTGAGTTTATAAGTGGTTGAGTTTTGGCACACTAAATGGATTAGTACATGGTGCTGAATGGGTCACTAGAGGAGTGCAAGGGGAGTGACAGGGTGTTTGCTGGAAGTGTATGGATACTGACTGGGGAATTGAAGGTATGAAAGACAAGTGTGTAGGTGGTTAGAAGACTGCATGCATAGTGGATAGGCATTTGAAGCAGTCCATGTGCTAAGGCCTGGCTCAGTGCATGAGTACTTGGGTACTGACTGAATGATTAGAGTACTGCAAGGAGAGTGCCTGGGTGAACTTATAAGTGGTTGGGTTTTGGCGCAGTGAACGGATTAGTATATGGTGCTGAATGGGTCACTACAGTAGTGCAAGGGGAGTAACAGGGTGTTTGCTAGAAGTGTATGGATACTGACTGGAGAATTGAAGGTGTGAAAGACAAGTGTGTAGGTGGTTGGAAGACTGCATGCATAGTGGATAGGGGTTTGAAGCAGTCCATGTGCTAAGGCCTGGTTCACTGGATGAGTACATGGGTACTGACTGAATCATTAGAGTACAGCAAGGAGAGTGTCTGGGTGAATTTATAAGTGGTTGGGTTTTGGCGCAGTGAATGGATCAGTACAGGATGCTGAATGGGTCACTAGGGGAGTGCAAGGGGGGTGAGAGGGTGTTTGCTGGAAATGTATGAGTACTGACTGGGGAATTGAAGGTGAGAAAGACAAGTGTGTAGGTGGTTAGAGGACTGCATGTATAGTGGATAGGCGTTTGAAGCAGTCCATGTATGAAGGCCTGGCTCACTGCATGAGTACTTGGGTACTGACTGAATGATTAGAGTACTGCAAGGAAAGTGCCTGGGTGAATTCATAAGTGGTTGGGTTTTGGCGCACTAAATGGATTAGTACATGGTGCTAAATGGGTCACTAGTGGAGTGCAAGGGGAGTGACAGTGTGTTTGCTGGAAGTGTATGGATACTGACTGGGGAATTGAAGGTGTGAAAGACAAGTGTGTAGGTGGTTAGAGGACTGGATACATAGTGGGTAGGGGTTTGAAGCAGTCCATTTGCTAAGGCCTGGGTCACCGGATGAGTACTTGGGTACTGACTGAATGATTAGAGCACTGCAAGCAGAGTGCCTGGGTGAATTTATAAGTGTTTGGGTTTTGGCACAGTGAATGGATTAGTACATGGTGCTGAATGGGTCAATAGAGGAGTGCAAGGGGAGGGACAGGTTGTTTGCTGGAAGTGTATGGATACTGACTGGGGAATTGAAGGTGTGAACGACAAGTGTGTAGGTGGTTAGAAGACTGCATGCATAGTGGATAGGCGTTTGAAGCAATCCATGTGCTAAGGCCTGGCTCACTGCATGAGTACTTGGGTACTGACTAAATGATTAGAGTACTGCAAGGAGAGTGCCTAGGTGAATTTATAAGTGGTTGGGTTTTGGCGCACTAAATGGATTAGTACATGGTGCTGAATGGGTCACTAGAGGAGTGCAAGGGGAGTGACAGGGTGTTTGCTGGAAGTGTATGGATAATGACTGGGGAATTGAAGATGTGAAAGACAAGTGTGTAGGTGGTTAGAGGACTGGATACATAGTGGGTAGGGGTTTGAAGCAGTCCATTTGCTAAGGCCAGGGTCACTGGATGAGTACTTTGGTACTGACTGAATGATTATGGTACTGCATGGAGAGTGCCTGGGTGAACATATAAGTGGTTGGGTTTTGGCGCAGTGAATGGATTAGTACATGGTGCTGAATGGGTCACTACAGTAGTGCAAGGGGAATAACAGGGTGTTTGCTAGAAGTGTATGGATACTGACTGGATAATTGAAGGTCTGAAAGACAAGTGTGTAGGTGGTTAGAAGACTGCATACATAGTGGGTAGGCGTTTGAAGCAGTCCATGTGCTAAGGCTTGGCTCACTGCATGAGTACTTGGGTACTGACTGAATGATTAGAGTACTGCAAGGAGAGTGCCTGGGTGAATTTATAAGTGGTTGGGTTTTGGCGCACTAAATGGATTAGTACATGGAGCTGAATGGGTCACTAGAGGAGTGCAAGGGGAGTGACAGGGTGCTTGCTGGAAGTGTATGGATAATGACTGGGGAATTGAAGGTGTGATAGACAAGTATGTAGGTGGTTAGAAGACTGCATGCATAGTGGATAGGAGTTTGAAGCAGTCCATGTGCTAAGGCCTGGCTCACTGCATGAGTACTTGGGTACTGACTGAATGATTAGAGTACTGCAAGGAGAGTGCCTGGGTGAGTTTATAAGTGGTTGGGTTTTGGCACACTAAATGGATTAGTACATGGTGCTGAATGGGTCACTAGAGGAGTGCAAGGGGAGTGACAGGGTGTTTGCTGGAAGTATATGGATACTGACTGGGGAATTGAAGGTGTGAAAGACAAGTGTGTAGGTGGTTAGAAGACTGCATGCATAGTGGATAGGCGTTTGAAGCAGTCCATGTGCTAAGGCCTGGCTCAGTGCATGAGTACTTGGGTACTGACTGAATGATTAGAGTACTGCAAGGAGAGTGCCTGGGTGAACTTATAAGTGGTTGGGTTTTGGCGCAGTGAATGGATTAGTACATGGTGCTGAATGGGTCACTACAGTAGTGCAAGGGGAGTAACAGGGTGTTTGCTAGAAGTGTATGGATACTGACTGGAGAATTGAAGGTGTGAAAGACAAGTGTGTAGGTGATTAGAAGACTGCATGCATAGTGGATAGGGGTTTGAAGCAGTCCATGTGCTAAGGCCTGGTTCACTGGATGAGTACATGGGTACTGACTGAATCATTAGAGTACAGCAAGAAGAGTGCCTGGGTGAACTTATAAGTGGTTGGGTTTTGGCGCAGTGAATGGATTAGTACAGGATGCTGAATGGGTCACTAGGGGAGTGCAAGGGGGTTGACAGGGTGTTTGCTGGAAATGTATGAATACTGACTAGGGAATTGAAGGTGAGAAAGACAAGTGTGTAGGTGGTTAGAGGACTGCATGCATAGTGGATAGGCGTTTGAAGCAGTCCATGTGCTAAGGCCTGGCTCACTGCATGAGTACTTGGGTACTGACTGAATGATTAGAGTACTGCAAGGAAAGTGCCTGGGTGAATTTATAAGTGGTTGTGTTTTAGCGCACTAAATGGATTAGTACATGGTGCTGAATGGGTCACTAGAGGAGTGCAAGGGGAGTGACAGGGTGTTTGCTGGAAGTGTATGGATACTGACTGGGGAATTGAAGGTGTAAAAGACAAGTGTGCAGGTGGTTAGAGGACTGCATACATAGTGGATAGGGTTTTGAAGCAGTCCATTTGCTAAGGCCTGGGTCACTGGATGAGTACTTGGGTACTGACTGAATGATTAGAGTACTGCAAGGAGAGTGCCTGGGTGAATTTATAAGTGTTTGGGTTTTGGCACAGTGAATGGATTAGTACATGGTGCTGAATGGGTCAGTAGAGGAGTGCTAGGGGAGTGACAGGTTTTTTGCTGGAGTGTATAGATACTGACTGGGGAATTGAAGGTGTGAAAGACAAGTGTGTAGGTGTTTAGAGAACTGCATGCATAGTGGATAGGGGTTTGAAGCAGTCCATGTGCTAAGGCCTGGCTCAGTGCATGAGTACTTAGGTACTGACTGAATGATTAAAGTACTGCAAGGAGAGTGCCTGGGTGAACTTATAAGTGGTTGGGTTTTGGCGCAGTGAATTGATTAGTACATGGTGCTGAATGGGTCACTACAGTAGTGCAAGGGGAGTAACAGGGTGTTTGCTAGAAGTGTATGGATACTGACTGGAGAATTGAAGGTGTGAAAGACAAGTGTGTAGGTGGTTAGAAGACTGCATGCATAGTGGATAGGCGTTTGAAGCAGTCCATGTGCTAAGGCATGGCTCAGTGCATGAGTACTTGGGTACTGACTGAATGATTAGAGTACTGCAAGGAGAGTGCCTGGGTGAACTTATAAGTGGTTGGGTTTTGGCGCAGTGAATGGATTAGTACATGGTGCTGAATGGGTCACGACAGTAGTGCAAGGGGAGTAACAGAGTGTTTGCTAGAAGTTTATGGATACTGTCTGGAGAATTGAAGGTGTGAAATACAAGTGTGTATGTGGTTAGAAGACTGCATGCATAGTGGATAGGGGTTTGAAGCAGTCCATGTGCTAAGGCCTGGCTCAGTGCATGAGTACTTGGGTGCTGACTGAATGATTAGAGTACTGCAAGGAGAGTGCCTGGGTGAATTTATAAGTGTTTGGGTTTTGGCACAGTGAATGGATTAGTACATGGTGCTGAATGGGTCAATAGAGGAGTGCAAGGGGAGTGACAGGGTGTTTGCTGGAGTGTATAGATATTGACTGGGGAATTGAAGGTGTGAAAGACAAGTATTTAGGTGGTTAGAAGACTGCATGCATAGTGGATAGGCGTTTGAAGCAGTCCATGTGCTACGGCCTGGCTCACTGCATGAGTACTTGGGTACTGACTGAATGATTAGACTACTGCAAGGAGAGTGCCTGGGTGAATTTACAAGTGGTTGGGTTTTGGCGAACTAAATGGATTAGTACATGGTGCTGAATGGGTCACTAGAGGAGTGCAAGGGGTGTGACAGGGTGTTTGCTGGAAGTGTATGGATACTTACTGGGGAATTGAACGTGTGAAAGACAAGTGTGTAGGTGGTTAGAGGACTGCATACATAGTGGATAGGGGTTTGAAGCAGTCCATTTCCTAAGGCCTGGGTCACTGGATGAGTACTTGGGTACTGACTGAATGATTAGAGCACTGCAAGCAGAGTGCCTGGGTGAATTTATGAGTGTTTGGGTTTTGGCATAGTGAATGGATTAGTACATGGTGCTGAATGGGTCAATAGAGGAGTGCAAGAGGAGGGACAGGTTGTTTGCTGGAAGTGTATGGATACTGACTGGAGAATTGAAGGTGTGAAAGACAAGTGTGTAGGTGGTTAGAAGTCTGCATGCATAGTGGATAGGGGTTTGAAGCAGTCCATGTGCTAAGGCCTGGTTCACTGGATGAGTACATGGGTACTGACTGAATGATTAGAGTACAGCAAGGAGAGTGTCTGGGTGAATTTATAAGTGGTTGGCTTTGGCGCAGTGAATGGATTAGTACAGGATGCTGAATGGGTCACTAGGGGAGTGCAAGGGGGGTGAGAGGGTGTTTGCTGGAAATGTATGAGTACTGACTGGAGAATTGAAGGTGAGAAAGACAAGTGTGTAGGTGGTTAGAGGACTGCATGCATAGTGGATAGGCGTTTGAAGCAGTCCATGTGTGAAGGCCTGGCTCACTGCATGAGTACTTGGGTACTGACTGAATGATTAGAGTACTGCAAGGAAAGTGCCTGGGTGAATTTATAAGTGGTTGGGTTTTGGCGCACTAAATGGATTAGTACATGGTGCTAAATGGGTCACTAGAGGAGTGCAAGGGGAGTGACAGTGTGTTTGCTGGAAGTGTATGGATACTGACTGGGGAATTGAAGGTGTGAAAGACAAGTGTGTAGGTGGTTAGAGGACTGGATACATAGTGGGTAGGGGTTTGAAGCAGTCCATTTGCTAAGGCCTGGGTCACTGGATGAGTACTTGGGTACTGACTGAATGATTAGAGCACTGCAAGTAGAATGCCTGGGTGAATTTATAAGTGTTTGGCTTTTGGCACAGTGAATGGATTAGTACATGGTGCTGAATGGGTCAATAGAGGAGTGCAAGGGGAGGGACAGGTTGTTTGCTGGAAGTGTATGGATACTGACTGGGGAATTGAAGGTGTGAAAGACAAGTGTGTAGGTGGTTAGAAGACTGCATGCATAGTGGATAGGCGTTTGAAGCAATCCATGTGCTAAGGCCTGGCTCACTGCATGAGTACTTGGGTACTGACTGAATGATTAGAGTACTGCAAGGAGAGTGCGTGGGTGAATTTATAAGTGGTTGGGTTTTGGCGCACTAAATGGATTAGTACATGGTGCTGAATGGGTCACTAGAGGAGTGCAAGGGGAGTGACAGGGTGTTTGCTGGAAGTGTATGGATAATGACTGGGGAATTGAAGGTGTGAAAGACAAGTGTGTAGGTGGTTAGAGGACTGGATACATAGTGGGTAGGGGTTTGAAGCAGTCCATTTGCTAAGGCCAGTGTCACTGGATGAGTACTTGGGTACTGACTGAATGATTAGAGTACTGCATGGAGAGTGCCTGGGTGAACTTATAAGTGGTTGGGTTTTGGCGCAGTGAATGGATTAGTGCATGGTGCTGAATGGGTCACTACAGTAGTGCAAGGGGAGTAACAGGGTGTTTGCTAGAAGTGTATGGATACTGACTGGATAATTGAAGGTCTGAAAGACAAGTGTGTAGGTGGTTAGAAGACTGCATACATAGTTGGTAGGCGTTTGAAGCAGTCCATGTGCTAAGGCTTGGCTCACTGCATGAGTACTTGGGTACTGACTGAATGATTAGAGTACTGCAAGGAGAGTGCCTGGGTGAATTTATAAGTGGTTGGGTTTTGGCGCACTAAATGGATTAGTACATGGTGCTGAATGGGTCACTAGAGGATTGCAAGGGGAGTGACAGGGTGCTTGCTGGAAGTGTATGGATAATGACTGGGGAATTGAAGGTGTGATAGACAAGTATGTAGGTGGTTAGAAGACTGCATGCATAGTCGATAGGAGTTTGAAGCAGTCCATGTGCTAAGGCCTGGCTCACTGCATGAGTACTTGGGTACTGACTGAATGATTAGAGTACTGCAAGGAGAGTGCCTGGGTGAGTTTATAAGTGGTTGAGTTTTGGCACACTAAATGGATTAGTACATGGTGCTGAATGGGTCACTAGAGGAGTGCAAGGGGAGTGACAGGGTGTTTGCTGGAAGTGTATGGATACTGACTGGGGAATTGAAGGTATGAAAGACAAGTGTGTAGGTGGTTAGAAGACTGCATGCATAGTGGATAGGCATTTGAAGCAGTCCATGTGCTAAGGCCTGGCTCAGTGCATGAGTACTTGGGTACTGACTTAATGATTAGAGTACTGCAAGGAGAGTGCCTGGGTGAACTTATAAGTGGTTGGGTTTTGGCGCAGTGAATGGATTAGTACATGGTGCTGAATGGGTCACTACAGTAGTGCAAGGGGAGTAACAGGGTGTTTGCTAGAAGTGTATGGATACTGACTGGAGAATTGAAGGTGTGAAAGACAAGTGTGTAGGTGATTAGAAGACTGCATGCATAGTGGATAGGCGTTTGAAGCAGTCCATGTGCTAAGGCCTGGCTCACTGCATGAGTACTTGGGTGCTGACTGAATGATTAGAGTAATGCAAGGAAAGTGCCTGGGTGAATTTATAAGTGGTTGTGTTTTATTGCACTAAATGGATTAGTACATGGTCCTGAATGGGACACTAGTGGAGTGCAAGGGGAGTGACAGGGTGTTTGCTGGAAGTGTATGGATACTGACTGGGGAATTGAAGGTGTAAAAGACAAGTGTGTAGGTGGTTAGAGGACTGCATACATAGTGGATAGGGTTTTGAAGCAGTCCTTTGCTAAGGCCTGGGTCACTGGATGAGTACTTGGGTACTGACTGAATGATTAGAGTACTGCAAGGAGAGTGCCTGGGTGAATTTATAAGTGTTTGGGTTTTGGCACAGTGAATGGATTAGTACATGGTGCTGAATGGGTCAGTAGAGGAGTGCAAGGATGGTTAAAGGGTGTTTGCTGGAACTGTATGGATACTGACTGGGAAATTGAAGGTGTGAAAGACAAGTGTGTAGGTGGTTAGAAGACTGCATGCATAGTGGATAGGGTGTTTGTGGCAGTCCATGTGCTAAGGCCTGGCTCACTGCATGAGTACTTGGGTACTGACTGAATGTTTAGAGCACTGCAAGGAGAGTGCCTTGGTGAATTTATAAGTGTTTGGGTTTTGGCACAAAGAATGGATTAGTACATGATGCTGAATGGGTCACTACAGTAGTGCAAGGGGAGTAACAGGGTGTTTGCTAGAAGTGTATGGATAGTGACTGGAGAATTGAAGGTGTGAAAGACAAGTATGTAGGTGGTTAGAAGACTGCATGCATAGTGGATAGGAGTTTGAAGCAGTCCATGTGCTAAAGCCTGGCTCACTGCATGAGTACTTGGGTACTGACTGAATGTTTAGAGCACTGCAAGGAGAGTGCCTTGGTGAATTTATAAGTGTTTGGGTTTTGGCACAAAGAATGGATTAGTACATGATGCTGAATGGGTCACTACAGTAGTGCAAGGGGAGTAACAGGGTGTTTGCTAGAAGTGTATGGATAGTGACTGGAGAATTGAAGGTGTGAAAGACAAGTATGTAGGTGGTTAGAAGACTGCATGCATAGTGGATAGGAGTTTGAAGCAGTCCATGTGCTAAAGCCTGGCTCACTGCATGAGTACTTGGGTACTGACTGAATGTTTAGAGCACTGCAAGGAGAGTGCCTGGGTGAATTTATAAGTGGTTGGGTTTTGGCGCACTCAATGGATTAGTACATGATGCTGAATGGGTCACTAGAGGAGTGCAAGGGGAGTGACAGGGTGTTTGCTGGCAGTGTATAGATAACGACTGGGGAATTAAATGTGTGAAAGACAAGTGTGTAGGTCTTTAGAGGACTGCATGCATAGTGGATAGGCGTTTGAAGCAGTCCATGTGCTAAGGCCTGGCTCAGTGCATGAGTACTTGGGTACTGACTGAATGATTAGAGTACTGCAAGGAGAGTGCCTGGGTGAAACTTATAAGTGTTTGGCTTTTGGCGCAGTGAATGGATTAGTACATTGTGCTGAATGGGACACTAGAGGAGTGAAAGAAGAGTGACAGGGTGTTTGCTGGAAGTGTATGGATACGGACTGGGGAATTGAAGGTGTGAAAGACAAGTGTGTAGGTGGATAGAGGACTGCATGCACAGTGGATAGGGGTTTGAAGCAGTCCATGTGCTAAGGCCTGGCTCAGTGCATGAGTACTTGGGTACTGACTGAATGATTAGAGTACTGCAAGGAGAGTGCCTGGGTGAACTTATAAGTGGTTAGGTTTTGGCGCAGTGAATGGATTAGTACATGGTGCTGAATGGGTCACTACAGTAGTGCAAGGGGAGTAACAGGGTGTTTGCTAGAAGTGTATGGATACTGACTGGATAATTGTAGGTGTGAAAGACAAGTGTGTATGTGGTTAGAAGACTGCATGCATAGTGGATAGGGGTTTGAAGCAGTCCATATGCTAAGGCCTGGTTCACTGGATGAGTACATGGGTACTGACTGAATCATTAGAGTACAGCAAGGAGAGTGCCTGGGTGAATTTATAAGTGGTTGGCTTTTGGCGCAGTGAATGGATTAGTACATGGTGCCGAATGGGTCACTGGAGGAGTGCAAGGGGAGTGACAGGGTGTTTGCTGGAAGTGTATGGATAATGACTGGGGAATTGAAGGTGTGAAAGACAAGTGTGTAGGTGGATAGAGGACTGCATACATAGTGGATAGGGGGTTGAAGCAGTCCATTTGCTAAGGCCTGGTTCACTGGATGAGTACTTGGATACTGACTGAATGATTAGAGTACTGCAAGGAGAGTGCCTGGGTGAATTTATAAGTGTTTGGGTTTTGGCACTGTGAATGGATTAGTACATGGTGCTGAATGGGTCAATAGAGGAGTGCAAGGGGAGTGACAGGGTGTTTGCTGGAGTGTATAGATACTGACTGGGGAATTGAAGGTGTGAAAGACAAATGTGTAGGTGGTTAGAGGACTACATGCATAGTGGATAGGCGTTTGAAGCAGTCCATGTGCTAAGGCCTGGCTCAGTGCATGAGTACTTGGGTACTGACTGAATGATTAGAGTACTGCAAGGAGAGTGTCTGGGTGAACTTATAAGTGGTTGGCTTTTGGCGCAGTGAATGGATTAGTACATGGTGCTGAATGGGTCACTAGAGGAGTGCAAGGGGAGTGACAGGGTGTTTGCTAGAAGTGTATGGATACTGACTGGATAATTGTAGGTGTGAAAGACAAGTGTGTATGTGGTTAGAAGACTGCATGCATAGTGGATAGGGGTTTGAAGCAGTCCATATGCTAAGGCCTGGTTCACTGGATGAGTACATGGGTACTGACTGAATCATTAGAGTACAGCAAGGAGAGTGCCTGGGTGAATTTATAAGTGGTTGGCTTTTGGCGCAGTGAATGGATTAGTACATGGTGCTGAATGGGTCACTGGAGGAGTGCAAGGGGAGTGACAGGGTGTTTGCTGGAAGTGTATGGATAATGACTGGGGAATTAAATGTGTGAAAGACAAGTGTGTAGGTCTTTAGAGGACTGCATGCATAGTGGATAGGCGTTTGAAGCAGTCCATGTGCTAAGGCCTGGCTCAGTGCATGAGTACTTGGGTACTGACTGAATGATTAGAGTACTGCAAGGAGAGTGCCTGGGTGAAACTTATAAGTGTTTGGCTTTTGGCGCAGTGAATGGATTAATACATGGTGCTGAATGGGTCACTGGAGGAGTGCAAGGGGAGTGACAGGGTGTTTGCTGGAAGTGTATGGATAATGACTGGGGAATTGAAGGTGTGAAAGACAAGTGTGTAGGTGGATAGAGGACTGCATACATAGTGGATAGGGGGTTGAAGCAGTCCATTTGCTAAGGCCTGGTTCACTGGATGAGTACTTGGATACTGACTGAATGATTAGAGTACTGCAAGGAGAGTGCCTGGGTGAGTTTATAAGTGGTTGGGTTTTGGCACACTAAATGGATTAGTACATGGTGCTGAATGGGTCACTAGAGGAGTGCAAGGGGAGTGACAGGGTGTTTGCTGGAAGTATATGGATACTGACTGGGGAATTGAAGGTGTGAAAGACAAGTGTGTAGGTGGTTAGAAGACTGCATGCATAGTGGATAGGCGTTTGAAGCAGTCCATGTGCTAAGGCCTGGCTCAGTGCATGAGTACTTGGGTACTGACTGAATGATTAGAGTACTGCAAGGAGAGTGCCTGGGTGAACTTATAAGTGGTTGGGTTTTGGCGCAGTGAATGGATTAGTACATGGTGCTGAATGGGTCACTACAGTAGTGCAAGGGGAGTAACAGGGTGTTTGCTAGAAGTGTATGGATACTGACTGGAGAATTGAAGGTGTGAAAGACAAGTGTGTAGGTGATTAGAAGACTGCATGCATAGTGGATAGGGGTTTGAAGCAGTCCATGTGCTAAGGCCTGGTTCACTGGATGAGTACATGGGTACTGACTGAATCATTAGAGTACAGCAAGAAGAGTGCCTGGGTGAACTTATAAGTGGTTGGGTTTTGGCGCAGTGAATGGATTAGTACAGGATGCTGAATGGGTGACTAGGGGAGTGCAAGGGGGTTGACAGGGTGTTTGCTGGAAATGTATGAATACTGACTAGGGAATTGAAGGTGAGAAAGACAAGTGTGTAGGTGGTTAGAGGACTGCATGCATAGTGGATAGGCGTTTGAAGCAGTCCATGTGCTAAGGCCTGGCTCACTGCATGAGTACTTGGGTACTGACTGAATGATTAGAGTACTGCAAGGAAAGTGCCTGGGTGAATTTATAAGTGGTTGTGTTTTAGCGCACTAAATGGATTAGTACATGGTGCTGAATGGGTCACTAGAGGAGTGCAAGGGGAGTGACAGGGTGTTTGCTGGAAGTGTATGGATACTGACTGGGGAATTGAAGGTGTAAAAGACAAGTGTGCAGGTGGTTAGAGGACTGCATACATAGTGGATAGGGTTTTGAAGCAGTCCATTTGCTAAGGCCTGGGTCACTGGATGAGTACTTGGGTACTGACTGAATGATTAGAGTACTGCAAGGAGAGTGCCTGGGTGAATTTATAAGTGTTTGGGTTTTGGCACAGTGAATGGATTAGTACATGGTGCTGAATGGGTCAGTAGAGGAGTGCTAGGGGAGTGACAGGTTTTTTGCTGGAGTGTATAGATACTGACTGGGGAATTGAAGGTGTGAAAGACAAGTGTGTAGGTGTTTAGAGAACTGCATGCATAGTGGATAGGGGTTTGAAGCAGTCCATGTTCTAAGGCCTGGGTCACTGGATGAGTACTTGGATACTGACTGAATGATTAGATTACTGCAAGGAGAGTGCCTGGGTGAATTTCTAAGTGTTTGGGTTTTGGCACAGTGAATGGATTAGTACATTGTGCTGAATGGGACACTAGAGGAGTGAAAGGGGAGTGACAGGGTGTTTGCTGGAAGTGTATGGATAATGACTGGGGAATTGAAGGTGTGAAAGACAAGTATGTAGGTGGTTAGAAGACTGCATGCATAGTGGATAGGAGTTTGAAGCAGTCCATGTGCTAAGGCTTGGCTCACTGCATGAGTACTTGGGTACTGACTGAATGATTAGAGTACTGCAAGGAGAGTGCCTGGGTGAGTTTATAAGTGGTTGGGTTTTGGCACACTAAATGGATTAGTACATGGTGCTGAATGGGTCACTAGAGGAGTGCGAGGGGAGTGACAGGGTGTTTGCTGGAAGTGTATGGATACTGACTGGGGAATTGAAGGTGTGAAACACAAGTGTGTAGGTGGTTAGAAGACTGCATGCATAGTGGATAGGCGTTTGAAGCAGTCCATGTGCTAAGGCCTGGCTCAGTGCATGAGTACTTAGGTACTGACTGAATGATTAAAGTACTGCAAGGAGAGTGCCTGGGTGAACTTATAAGTGGTTGGGTTTTGGCGCAGTGAATTGATTAGTACATGGTGCTGAATGGGTCACTACAGTAGTGCAAGGGGAGTAACAGGGTGTTTGCTAGAAGTGTATGGATACTGACTGGAGAATTGAAGGTGTGAAAGACAAGTGTGTAGGTGGTTAGAAGACTGCATGCATAGTGGATAGGCGTTTGAAGCAGTCCATGTGCTAAGGCATGGCTCAGTGCATGAGTACTTGGGTACTGACTGAATGATTAGAGTACTGCAAGGAGAGTGCCTGGGTGAACTTATAAGTGGTTGGGTTTTGGCGCAGTGAATGGATTAGTACATGGTGCTGAATGGGTCACGACAGTAGTGCAAGGGGAGTAACAGAGTGTTTGCTAGAAGTTTATGGATACTGTCTGGAGAATTGAAGGTGTGAAATACAAGTGTGTATGTGGTTAGAAGACTGCATGCATAGTGGATAGGGGTTTGAAGCAGTCCATGTGCTAAGGCCTGGCTCAGTGCATGAGTACTTGGGTGCTGACTGAATGATTAGAGTACTGCAAGGAGAGTGCCTGGGTGAATTTATAAGTGTTTGGGTTTTGGCACAGTGAATGGATTAGTACATGGTGCTGAATGGGTCAATAGAGGAGTGCAAGGGGAGTGACAGGGTGTTTGCTGGAGTGTATAGATATTGACTGGGGAATTGAAGGTGTGAAAGACAAGTATTTAGGTGGTTAGAAGACTGCATGCATAGTGGATAGGCGTTTGAAGCAGTCCATGTGCTACGGCCTGGCTCACTGCATGAGTACTTGGGTACTGACTGAATGATTAGACTACTGCAAGGAGAGTGCCTGGGTGAATTTACAAGTGGTTGGGTTTTGGCGAACTAAATGGATTAGTACATGGTGCTGAATGGGTCACTAGAGGAGTGCAAGGGGTGTGACAGGGTGTTTGCTGGAAGTGTATGGATACTTACTGGGGAATTGAACGTGTGAAAGACAAGTGTGTAGGTGGTTAGAGGACTGCATACATAGTGGATAGGGGTTTGAAGCAGTCCATTTCCTAAGGCCTGGGTCACTGGATGAGTACTTGGGTACTGACTGAATGATTAGAGCACTGCAAGCAGAGTGCCTGGGTGAATTTATGAGTGTTTGGGTTTTGGCATAGTGAATGGATTAGTACATGGTGCTGAATGGGTCAATAGAGGAGTGCAAGAGGAGGGACAGGTTGTTTGCTGGAAGTGTATGGATACTGACTGGAGAATTGAAGGTGTGAAAGACAAGTGTGTAGGTGGTTAGAAGTCTGCATGCATAGTGGATAGGGGTTTGAAGCAGTCCATGTGCTAAGGCCTGGTTCACTGGATGAGTACATGGGTACTGACTGAATGATTAGAGTACAGCAAGGAGAGTGTCTGGGTGAATTTATAAGTGGTTGGCTTTGGCGCAGTGAATGGATTAGTACAGGATGCTGAATGGGTCACTAGGGGAGTGCAAGGGGGGTGAGAGGGTGTTTGCTGGAAATGTATGAGTACTGACTGGAGAATTGAAGGTGAGAAAGACAAGTGTGTAGGTGGTTAGAGGACTGCATGCATAGTGGATAGGCGTTTGAAGCAGTCCATGTGTGAAGGCCTGGCTCACTGCATGAGTACTTGGGTACTGACTGAATGATTAGAGTACTGCAAGGAAAGTGCCTGGGTGAATTTATAAGTGGTTGGGTTTTGGCGCACTAAATGGATTAGTACATGGTGCTAAATGGGTCACTAGAGGAGTGCAAGGGGAGTGACAGTGTGTTTGCTGGAAGTGTATGGATACTGACTGGGGAATTGAAGGTGTGAAAGACAAGTGTGTAGGTGGTTAGAGGACTGGATACATAGTGGGTAGGGGTTTGAAGCAGTCCATTTGCTAAGGCCTGGGTCACTGGATGAGTACTTGGGTACTGACTGAATGATTAGAGCACTGCAAGTAGAATGCCTGGGTGAATTTATAAGTGTTTGGCTTTTGGCACAGTGAATGGATTAGTACATGGTGCTGAATGGGTCAATAGAGGAGTGCAAGGGGAGGGACAGGTTGTTTGCTGGAAGTGTATGGATACTGACTGGGGAATTGAAGGTGTGAAAGACAAGTGTGTAGGTGGTTAGAAGACTGCATGCATAGTGGATAGGCGTTTGAAGCAATCCATGTGCTAAGGCCTGGCTCACTGCATGAGTACTTGGGTACTGACTGAATGATTAGAGTACTGCAAGGAGAGTGCGTGGGTGAATTTATAAGTGGTTGGGTTTTGGCGCACTAAATGGATTAGTACATGGTGCTGAATGGGTCACTAGAGGAGTGCAAGGGGAGTGACAGGGTGTTTGCTGGAAGTGTATGGATAATGACTGGGGAATTGAAGGTGTGAAAGACAAGTGTGTAGGTGGTTAGAGGACTGGATACATAGTGGGTAGGGGTTTGAAGCAGTCCATTTGCTAAGGCCAGTGTCACTGGATGAGTACTTGGGTACTGACTGAATGATTAGAGTACTGCATGGAGAGTGCCTGGGTGAACTTATAAGTGGTTGGGTTTTGGCGCAGTGAATGGATTAGTGCATGGTGCTGAATGGGTCACTACAGTAGTGCAAGGGGAGTAACAGGGTGTTTGCTAGAAGTGTATGGATACTGACTGGATAATTGAAGGTCTGAAAGACAAGTGTGTAGGTGGTTAGAAGACTGCATACATAGTTGGTAGGCGTTTGAAGCAGTCCATGTGCTAAGGCTTGGCTCACTGCATGAGTACTTGGGTACTGACTGAATGATTAGAGTACTGCAAGGAGAGTGCCTGGGTGAATTTATAAGTGGTTGGGTTTTGGCGCACTAAATGGGTTAGTACATGGTGCTGAATGGGTCACTAGAGGATTGCAAGGGGAGTGACAGGGTGCTTGCTGGAAGTGTATGGATAATGACTGGGGAATTGAAGGTGTGATAGACAAGTATGTAGGTGGTTAGAAGACTGCATGCATAGTCGATAGGAGTTTGAAGCAGTCCATGTGCTAAGGCCTGGCTCACTGCATGAGTACTTGGGTACTGACTGAATGATTAGAGTACTGCAAGGAGAGTGCCTGGGTGAGTTTATAAGTGGTTGAGTTTTGGCACACTAAATGGATTAGTACATGGTGCTGAATGGGTCACTAGAGGAGTGCAAGGGGAGTGACAGGGTGTTTGCTGGAAGTGTATGGATACTGACTGGGGAATTGAAGGTATGAAAGACAAGTGTGTAGGTGGTTAGAAGACTGCATGCATAGTGGATAGGCATTTGAAGCAGTCCATGTGCTAAGGCCTGGCTCAGTGCATGAGTACTTGGGTACTGACTTAATGATTAGAGTACTGCAAGGAGAGTGCCTGGGTGAACTTATAAGTGGTTGGGTTTTGGCGCAGTGAATGGATTAGTACATGGTGCTGAATGGGTCACTACAGTAGTGCAAGGGGAGTAACAGGGTGTTTGCTAGAAGTGTATGGATACTGACTGGAGAATTGAAGGTGTGAAAGACAAGTGTGTAGGTGATTAGAAGACTGCATGCATAGTGGATAGGCGTTTGAAGCAGTCCATGTGCTAAGGCCTGGCTCACTGCATGAGTACTTGGGTGCTGACTGAATGATTAGAGTAATGCAAGGAAAGTGCCTGGGTGAATTTATAAGTGGTTGTGTTTTATTGCACTAAATGGATTAGTACATGGTCCTGAATGGGACACTAGTGGAGTGCAAGGGGAGTGACAGGGTGTTTGCTGGAAGTGTATGGATACTGACTGGGGAATTGAAGGTGTAAAAGACAAGTGTGTAGGTGGTTAGAGGACTGCATACATAGTGGATAGGGTTTTGAAGCAGTCCTTTGCTAAGGCCTGGGTCACTGGATGAGTACTTGGGTACTGACTGAATGATTAGAGTACTGCAAGGAGAGTGCCTGGGTGAATTTATAAGTGTTTGGGTTTTGGCACAGTGAATGGATTAGTACATGGTGCTGAATGGGTCAGTAGAGGAGTGCAAGGATGGTTAAAGGGTGTTTGCTGGAACTGTATGGATACTGACTGGGAAATTGACGGTGTGAAAGACAAGTGTGTAGGTGGTTAGAAGACTGCATGCATAGTGGATAGGGTGTTTGTGGCAGTCCATGTGCTAAGGCATGGCTCACTGCATGAGTACTTGGGTACTGACTGAATGTTTAGAGCACTGCAAGGAGAGTGCCTGGGTGAATTTTTAAGTGGTTGGGTTTTGGCGCACTCAATGGATTAGTACATGATGCTGAATGGGTCACTAGAGGAGTGCAAGGGGAGTGACAGGGTGTTTGCTGGCAGTGTATAGATAACGACTGGGGAATTAAATGTGTGAAAGACAAGTGTGTAGGTCTTTAGAGGACTGCATGCATAGTGGATAGGCGTTTGAAGCAGTCCATGTGCTAAGGCCTGGCTCAGTGCATGAGTACTTGGGTACTGACTGAATGATTAGAGTACTGCAAGGAGAGTGCCTGGGTGAAACTTATAAGTGTTTGGCTTTTGGCGCAGTGAATGGATTAGTACATTGTGCTGAATGGGACACTAGAGGAGTGAAAGAAGAGTGACAGGGTGTTTGCTGGAAGTGTATGGATACGGACTGGGGAATTGAAGGTGTGAAAGACAAGTGTGTAGGTGGATAGAGGACTGCATGCACAGTGGATAGGGGTTTGAAGCAGTCCATGTGCTAAGGCCTGGCTCAGTGCATGAGTACTTGGGTACTGACTGAATGATTAGAGTACTGCAAGGAGAGTGCCTGGGTGAACTTATAAGTGGTTAGGTTTTGGCGCAGTGAATGGATTAGTACATGGTGCTGAATGGGTCACTACAGTAGTGCAAGGGGAGTAACAGGGTGTTTGCTAGAAGTGTATGGATACTGACTGGATAATTGTAGGTGTGAAAGACAAGTGTGTATGTGGTTAGAAGACTGCATGCATAGTGGATAGGGGTTTGAAGCAGTCCATATGCTAAGGCCTGGTTCACTGGATGAGTACATGGGTACTGACTGAATCATTAGAGTACAGCAAGGAGAGTGCCTGGGTGAATTTATAAGTGGTTGGCTTTTGGCGCAGTGAATGGATTAGTACATGGTGCCGAATGGGTCACTGGAGGAGTGCAAGGGGAGTGACAGGGTGTTTGCTGGAAGTGTATGGATAATGACTGGGGAATTGAAGGTGTGAAAGACAAGTGTGTAGGTGGATAGAGGACTGCATACATAGTGGATAGGGGGTTGAAGCAGTCCATTTGCTAAGGCCTGGTTCACTGGATGAGTACTTGGATACTGACTGAATGATTAGAGTACTGCAAGGAGAGTGCCTGGGTGAATTTATAAGTGTTTGGGTTTTGGCACTGTGAATGGATTAGTACATGGTGCTGAATGGGTCAATAGAGGAGTGCAAGGGGAGTGACAGGGTGTTTGCTGGAGTGTATAGATACTGACTGGGGAATTGAAGGTGTGAAAGACAAATGTGTAGGTGGTTAGAGGACTACATGCATAGTGGATAGGCGTTTGAAGCAGTCCATGTGCTAAGGCCTGGCTCAGTGCATGAGTACTTGGGTACTGACTGAATGATTAGAGTACTGCAAGGAGAGTGTCTGGGTGAACTTATAAGTGGTTGGCTTTTGGCGCAGTGAATGGATTAGTACATGGTGCTGAATGGGTCACTAGAGGAGTGCAAGGGGAGTGACAGGGTGTTTGCTAGAAGTGTATGGATACTGACTGGATAATTGTAGGTGTGAAAGACAAGTGTGTATGTGGTTAGAAGACTGCATGCATAGTGGATAGGGGTTTGAAGCAGTCCATATGCTAAGGCCTGGTTCACTGGATGAGTACATGGGTACTGACTGAATCATTAGAGTACAGCAAGGAGAGTGCCTGGGTGAATTTATAAGTGGTTGGCTTTTGGCGCAGTGAATGGATTAGTACATGGTGCTGAATGGGTCACTGGAGGAGTGCAAGGGGAGTGACAGGGTGTTTGCTGGAAGTGTATGGATAATGACTGGGGAATTGAAGGTGTGAAAGACAAGTGTGTAGGTGGATAGAGGACTGCATACATAGTGGATAGGGGGTTGAAGCAGTCCATTTGCTAAGGCCTGGTTCACTGGATGAGTACTTGGATACTGACTGAATGATTAGAGTACTGCAAGGAGAGTGCCTGGGTGAATTTATAAGTGTTTGGGTTTTGGCACTGTGAATGGATTAGTACATGGTGCTGAATGGGTCAATAGAGGAGTGCAAGGGGAGTGACAGGGTGTTTGCTGGAGTGTATAGATAGTGACTGGGGAATTTAAGGTGTGAAAGACAAATGTGTAGGTGGTTAGAGGACTACATGCATAGTGGATAGGTGTTTGAAGCAGTCCATGTGCTAAGGCCTGGCTCAGTGCATGAGTACTTGGGTACTGACTGAATGATTAGAGTACTGCAAGGAGAGTGTCTGGGTGAACTTATAAGTGGTTGGCTTTTGGCGCAGTGAATGGATTAGTACATGGTGCTGAATGGGTCACTGGAGGAGTGCAAGGGGAGGGACAGGGTGTTTGCTGGAATTGTATGGATACTGACTTGGGAATTGAAGGTGTGAAAGAGAAGTATGTAGGTGGTTAGAAGACTGCATGCATAGTGGATAGGCGTTTGAAGCAGTCCATGTGCTAAGGCCTGGCTCACCGCATGAGTACTTTGGTACTGACTGAATGATTAGAGTACTGCAAGGAAAGTGCCTGGTTGAATTCATAAGTGGTTGGGTTTTGGCGCACTAAATGGATTAGTACATGGTGCTGAATGGGTCACTAGAGGAGTGCAAGGGGAGTGACAGGGTGTTTGCTGGAAGTGTATGGATACTGACTGGGGAATTGAAGGTGTGAAAGACAAGTATGTAGGTGGTTAGAGGACAGCATACATAGTGGATAGGGGTTTGAAGCAGTCCATTTACTAAGGCCTGGGTCACTGGATGAGTACTTGGGTACTGACTGAATGATTAGAGTACTGCAAGGAGAGTGCCTGGGTGAATTTATAAGTGTTTGGGTTTTGGCACAGTGAGTGGATTAGTACATGGTGCTGAATGGGTCAATAGAGGAGTGCAAGGAGAGTGACAGGGTGTTTGCTGAAGTGTACAGATACTGACTGGGGAATTGAAGGTGTGAAAGACAAGTGTGTAGGTGGTTAGAGGACTGCATGCATAGTGGATAGGCGTTTGAAGCAGTCCATGTGCTAAGGCCTGGCTCAGTGCATGAGTACTTGGGTACTGACTGAATGATTAAAGTACTGCAAGGAGAGTGCCTGGGTGAACTTATAAGTGGTTGGGTTTTGGCGCAGTGAATGGATTAGTACATGGTGCTGAATGGGTCACTACAGTAGTGCAAGGGGAGTAACAGGGTGTTTGCTAGAAGTGTATGGATACTTACTGGAGAATTGACGGTGTGAAAGACAAGTGTGTAGGTGGTTAGAAGACTGCATGCATAGTGGATAGGGGTTTGAAGCAGTCCATGTGCTAAGGCCTGGTTCACTGGATGAGTACATGGGTACTGACTGAATCAGTAGAGTACAGCAAGGAGAGTGCCTGGGTGAACTTATAAGTGGTTGGGTTTTGGCGCAGTGAATGGATTAGTACAGGATGCTGAATGGGTCACTAGAGGAGTGCAAGGATGGTTAAAGGGTGTTTGCTGGACGTGTATGGATACTGACTGGGAAATTGAAGGTGTGAAAGACAAGTGTGTAGGTGGTTAGAAGACTGCATGCATAGTGGATAGGCGTTTGAAGCAGTCCATGTGCTAAGGCCTGGCTCACTGCATGAGTACTTGGGTACTGACTGAATGATTAGAGTACTGCAAGGAGAGTGCCTGGGTGAATTTATAAGTGGTTGGCTTTTGGCGCAGTGAATGGATTAGTACATGGTGCTGGATGGGTCACTAGAGGAGTGTAAGAGGAGTGACAGGGTGTTTGCTGGAAGTGTATGGATAATGACTGGGGAATTGAAGGTGTGAAAGACAAGTATGTAGGTGGTTAGAAGACTGCATGCATAGTGGATAGGAGTTTGAAGCAGTCCATGTGCTAAAGCCTGGCTCACTGCATGAGTTCTTGGGTACTGACTGAATGATTAGAGTACTGCAAGGAGAGTGCCTGGGTGAGTTTATATGTGGTTAGGTTTTGGCACACTAAATGAATTAGTACATGGTGCTGAATGGGTCACTAGAGGAGTGCAAGGGGATTGGCAGGGTGTTTGCTGGAAGTGTATGGATACTGACTGGGGAATTGAAGGTGTGAAAGACAAGTGTGTAGGTGGTTAGAAGACTGCATGCATAGTGGATAGGGTGTTTGTGGCAGTCCATGTGCTAAGGCCTGGCTCACTGCATGAGTACTTGGGTACTGACTGAATGTTTAGAGCACTGCAAGGAGAGTGCCTTGGTGAATTTATAAGTGTTTGGGTTTTGGCACAAAGAATGGATTAGTACATGATGCTGAATGGGTCACTACAGTAGTGCAAGGGGAGTAACAGGGTGTTTGCTAGAAGTGTATGGATACTGACTGGAGAATTGAAGGTGTGAAAGACAAGTGTGTAGGTGGTTAGAAGACTGCATGCATAGTGGATAGGGGTTTGAAGCAGTCCATGTGCTAAGGCCTGGTTCACTGGATGAGTACCTGGGTACTGACTGAATCATTAGAGTACAGCAAGGAGAGTGCCTGGGTGAATTTATAAGTGTTTGGGTTTTGGCGCAGTGAATGGATTAGTACAGGATGCTAAATGGGTCACTAGAGGAGAACAAGGGGAGTGACAGGGTGTTTGCTGGAAGTGTATGGATACTGACTGGGGAATTGAAGGTGTGAAAGACAAGTATGTAGGTGGTTAGAGGACAGCATGCATAGTGGATAGGCGTTTGAAGCAGTCCATGTGCTAAGGCCTGGCTCAGTGCATGAGTACTTGGGTACTGACTGAATGATTAAAGTACTGCAAGGAGAGTGCCTGGGTGAACTTATAAGTGGTTGGGTTTTGGCGCAGTGAATGGATTAGTACATGGTGTTGAATGGGTCACTACAGTAGTGCAAGGGGAGTAACAGGGTGTTTGCTAGAAGTGTATGGATACTTACTGGAGAATTGAAGGTGTGAAAGACAAGTGTGTAGGTGGTTAGAAGACTGCATGCATAGTGGATAGGGGTTTGAAGCAGTCCATGTGCTAAGGCCTGGTTCACTGGATGAGTACATGGGTACTGACTGAATCAGTAGAGTACAGCAAGGAGAGTGCCTGGGTGAACTTATAAGTGGTTGGGTTTTGGCGCAGTGAATGGATTAGTACAGGATGCTGAATGGGTCACTAGAGGAGTGCAAGGATGGTTAAAGGGTGTTTGCTGGAAGTGTATGGATACTGACTGGGAAATTGAAGGTGTGAAAGACAAGTGTGTAGGTGGTTAGAAGACTGCATGCATAGTGGATAGGCGTTTGAAGCAGTCCATGTGCTAAGGCCTGGCTCACTGCATGAGTACTTGGGTACTGACTGAATGATTAGAGTACTGCAAGGAGAGTGCCCGGGTGAATTTGTAAGTGGTTGGGTTTTGGCGCACTAAATGGATTAGTACATGGTGCTGGATGGGTCACTAGATGAGTGTAAGGGGAGTGACAGGGTGTTTGTTGGAAGTGTATGGATAATGACTGGGGAATTGAAGGTGTGAAAGACAAGTATGTAGGTGGTTAGAAGACTGCATGCATAGTGGATAGGAGTTTGAAGCAGTCCATGTGCTAAAGCCTCGCTCACTGCATGAGTTCTTGGGTACTGACTGAATGATTAGAGTACTGCAAGGAGAGTGCCTGGGTGAGTTTATAAGTGGTTAGGTTTTGGCACACTAAATGGATTAGTACATGGTGCTGAATGGGTCACTAGAGGAGTGCAAGGGGATTGGCAGGGTTTTTGCTGGAAGTGTATGGATACTGACTGGGGAATTGAAGGTGTGAAAGACAAGTGTGTAGGTGGTTAGAAGACTGCATGCATAGTGGATAGGCGTTTGTGGCAGTCCATGTGCTAAGGTCTGGCTCACTGCATGAGTACTTGGGTACTGACTGAATGTTTAGAGCACTACAAGGAGAGTGCCTGGGTGAATTTATAAGTGGTTGGGTTTTGGCGCACTCAATGGATTAGTACATGGTGCTGAATGGGTCACTAGAGGAGTGCAAGGGTGGTTAAAGGGTGTTTGCTGGAAGTGTATGGATACTGGCTGGGAAATTGAAGGTGTGAAAGACAAGTGTGTAGGTGGTTAGAAGACTGCATGCATAGTGGATAGGGGTTTGAAGCAGTCCATGTACTAAGGCCTGGTTCACTGGATGAGTACATGGGTACTGACTGAATCAGAAGAGTACAGCAAGGAGAGTGCTTGGGTGAACTTATAAGTGGTTGGGTTTTGGCGCAGTGAATGGATTAGTACAGGATGCTGAATGGGTCACTAGAGGAGTGCAAGGATGGTTAAAGGGTATTTGCTGGAAGTGTATGGATACTGACTGGGAAATTGAAGGTGTGAAAGACAAGTGTGTAGGTGGTTAGAAGACTGCATGCTTAGTGGATAGGCGTTTGAAGCAGTCCATGTACTAAGGCCTGGCTCACTGCATGAGTACTTGGGTACTGACTGAATGATTAGAGTACTGCAAGGAGAGTGCCTGGGTGAATTTATAAGTGGTTGGGTTTTGGCGCACTAAATGGATTAGTACATGGTGCTGGATGGGTCACTAGAGGAGTGTAAGGGGAGTGACAGGGTGTTTGCTGTAAGAGTATGAATAATTACTGGGGAATTGAAGGTTTGAAAGACAAGTATGTAGGTGGTTAGAAGACTGCATGCATAGTGGATAGGAGTTTGAAGCAGTCCATGTGCTAAAGCCTGGCTCACTGCATGAGTTCTTGGGTACTGATTGAAGGATTAGAGTACTGCAAGGAGAGTGCCTGGGTGAGTTTATAAGTGGTTAGGTTTTGGCACACTAAATGGATTAGTACATGGTGCTGAATGGGTCACTAGAGGAGTGCAATGGGATTGACAGGGTATTTGCTGGAAGTGTATGGATACTGACTGGGGAATTGAAGGTGTGAAAGACAAGTGTGTAGGTGGTTAGAAGACTGCATGCATAGTGGATAGGCGTTTGTGGCAGTCCATGTGCTAAGGCCTTGCTCACTGCATGAGTACTTGGGTACTGACTGAATGTTTAGAGCACTGCAAGGAGAGTGCCTGGGTGAATTTATAAGTGGTTGGGTTTTGGCGCACTCAATGGATTAGTACATGGTGCTGAATGGGTCACTAGAGGAGTGCAAGGGGAGTGACAGGGTGTTTGCTGGAAGTGTATAGATAACGACTGGGGAATTAAATGTGTGAAAGACAAGTGTGTAGGTCTTTAGAGGACTGCATGCATAGTGGATAGGCGTTTGAAGCAGTCCATGTGCTAAGGCCTGGCTCAGTGCATGAGTACTTGGGTACTGACTGAATGATTAGAGTACTGCAAGGAGAGTGCCTGGGTGAAACTTATAAGTGTTTGGCTTTTGGCGCAGTGAATGGATTAGTACATTGTGCTGAATGGGACACTAGAGGAGTGAAAGAGGAGTGACAGGGTGTTTGCTGGAAGTGTATGGATACGGACTGGGGAATTGAAGGTGTGAAAGACAAGTGTGTAGGTGGATAGAGGACTGCATGCACAGTGGATAGGCGTTTGAAGCAGTCCATGTGCTAAGGCCTGGCTCAGTGCATGAGTACTTGGGTACTGACTGAATGATTAGAGTACTGCAAGGAGAGTGCCTGGGTGAACTTATAAGTGGTTAGGTTTTGGCGCAGTGAATGGATTAGTACATGGTGCTGAATGGGTCACTACAGTAGTGCAAGGGGAGTAACAGGGTGTTTGCTAGAAGTGTATGGATACTGACTGGATAATTGTAGGTGTGAAAGACAAGTGTGTATGTGGTTAGAAGACTGCATGCATAGTGGATAGGGGTTTGAAGCAGTCCATATGCTAAGGCCTGGTTCACTGGATGAGTACATGGGTACTGACTGAATCATTAGAGTACAGCAAGGAGAGTGCCTGGGTGAACTTATAAGTGGTTGGGTTTTGGCGCAGTGAATGGATTAGTACATGGTGTTGAATGGGTCACTACAGTAGTGCAAGGGGAGTAACAGGGTGTTTGCTAGAAGTGTATGGATACTTACTGGAGAATTGAAGGTGTGAAAGACAAGTGTGTAGGTGGTTAGAAGACTGCATGCATAGTGGATAGGGGTTTGAAGCAGTCCATGTGCTAAGGCCTGGTTCACTGGATGAGTACATGGGTACTGACTGAATCAGTAGAGTACAGCAAGGAGAGTGCCTGGGTGAACTTATAAGTGGTTGGGTTTTGGCGCAGTGAATGGATTAGTACAGGATGCTGAATGGGTCACTAGAGGAGTGCAAGGATGGTTAAAGGGTGTTTGCTGGAAGTGTATGGATACTGACTGGGAAATTGAAGGTGTGAAAGACAAGTGTGTAGGTGGTTAGAAGACTGCATGCATAGTGGATAGGCGTTTGAAGCAGTCCATGTGCTAAGGCCTGGCTCACTGCATGAGTACTTGGGTACTGACTGAATGATTAGAGTACTGCAAGGAGAGTGCCCGGGTGAATTTGTAAGTGGTTGGGTTTTGGCACACTAAATGGATTAGTACATGGTGCTGGATGGGTCACTAGATGAGTGTAAGGGGAGTGACAGGGTGTTTGTTGGAAGTGTATGGATAATGACTGGGGAATTGAAGGTGTGAAAGACAAGTATGTAGGTGGTTAGAAGACTGCATGCATAGTGGATAGGAGTTTGAAGCAGTCCATGTGCTAAAGCCTCGCTCACTGCATGAGTTCTTGGGTACTGACTGAATGATTAGAGTACTGCAAGGAGAGTGCCTGGGTGAGTTTATAAGTGGTTAGGTTTTGGCACACTAAATGGATTAGTACATGGTGCTGAATGGGTCACTAGAGGAGTGCAAGGGGATTGGCAGGGTTTTTGCTGGAAGTGTATGGATACTGACTGGGGAATTGAAGGTGTGAAAGACAAGTGTGTAGGTGGTTAGAAGACTGCATGCATAGTGGATAGGCGTTTGTGGCAGTCCATGTGCTAAGGTCTGGCTCACTGCATGAGTACTTGGGTACTGACTGAATGTTTAGAGCACTACAAGGAGAGTGCCTGGGTGAATTTATAAGTGGTTGGGTTTTGGCGCACTCAATGGATTAGTACATGGTGCTGAATGGGTCACTAGAGGAGTGCAAGGGTGGTTAAAGGGTGTTTGCTGGAAGTGTATGGATACTGGCTGGGAAATTGAAGGTGTGAAAGACAAGTGTGTAGGTGGTTAGAAGACTGCATGCATAGTGGATAGGGGTTTGAAGCAGTCCATGTACTAAGGCCTGGTTCACTGGATGAGTACATGGGTACTGACTGAATCAGAAGAGTACAGCAAGGAGAGTGCTTGGGTGAACTTATAAGTGGTTGGGTTTTGGCGCAGTGAATGGATTAGTACAGGATGCTGAATGGGTCACTAGAGGAGTGCAAGGATGGTTAAAGGGTATTTGCTGGAAGTGTATGGATACTGACTGGGAAATTGAAGGTGTGAAAGACAAGTGTGTAGGTGGTTAGAAGACTGCATGCTTAGTGGATAGGCGTTTGAAGCAGTCCATGTGCTAAGGCCTGGCTCACTGCATGAGTACTTGGGTACTGACTGAATGATTAGAGTACTGCAAGGAGAGTGCCTGGGTGAATTTATAAGTGGTTGGGTTTTGGCGCACTAAATGGATTAGTACATGGTGCTGGATGGGTCACTAGAGGAGTGTAAGGGGAGTGACAGGGTGTTTGCTGTAAGAGTATGAATAATTACTGGGGAATTGAAGGTTTGAAAGACAAGTATGTAGGTGGTTAGAAGACTGCATGCATAGTGGATAGGAGTTTGAAGCAGTCCATGTGCTAAAGCCTGGCTCACTGCATGAGTTCTTGGGTACTGATTGAAGGATTAGAGTACTGCAAGGAGAGTGCCTGGGTGAGTTTATAAGTGGTTAGGTTTTGGCACACTAAATGGATTAGTACATGGTGCTGAATGGGTCACTAGAGGAGTGCAATGGGATTGACAGGGTATTTGCTGGAAGTGTATGGATACTGACTGGGGAATTGAAGGTGTGAAAGACAAGTGTGTAGGTGGTTAGAAGACTGCATGCATAGTGGATAGGCGTTTGTGGCAGTCCATGTGCTAAGGCCTTGCTCACTGCATGAGTACTTGGGTACTGACTGAATGTTTAGAGCACTGCAAGGAGAGTGCCTGGGTGAATTTATAAGTGGTTGGGTTTTGGCGCACTCAATGGATTAGTACATGGTGCTGAATGGGTCACTAGAGGAGTGCAAGGGGAGTGACAGGGTGTTTGCTGGAAGTGTATAGATAACGACTGGGGAATTAAATGTGTGAAAGACAAGTGTGTAGGTCTTTAGAGGACTGCATGCATAGTGGATAGGCGTTTGAAGCAGTCCATGTGCTAAGGCCTGGCTCAGTGCATGAGTACTTGGGTACTGACTGAATGATTAGAGTACTGCAAGGAGAGTGCCTGGGTGAAACTTATAAGTGTTTGGCTTTTGGCGCAGTGAATGGATTAGTACATTGTGCTGAATGGGACACTAGAGGAGTGAAAGAGGAGTGACAGGGTGTTTGCTGGAAGTGTATGGATACGGACTGGGGAATTGAAGGTGTGAAAGACAAGTGTGTAGGTGGATAGAGGACTGCATGCACAGTGGATAGGCGTTTGAAGCAGTCCATGTGCTAAGGCCTGGCTCAGTGCATGAGTACTTGGGTACTGACTGAATGATTAGAGTACTGCAAGGAGAGTGCCTGGGTGAACTTATAAGTGGTTAGGTTTTGGCGCAGTGAATGGATTAGTACATGGTGCTGAATGGGTCACTACAGTAGTGCAAGGGGAGTAACAGGGTGTTTGCTAGAAGTGTATGGATACTGACTGGATAATTGTAGGTGTGAAAGACAAGTGTGTATGTGGTTAGAAGACTGCATGCATAGTGGATAGGGGTTTGAAGCAGTCCATATGCTAAGGCCTGGTTCACTGGATGAGTACATGGGTACTGACTGAATCATTAGAGTACAGCAAGGAGAGTGCCTGGGTGAATTTATAAGTGGTTGGCTTTTGGCGCAGTGAATGGATTAGTACATGGTGCTGAATGGGTCACTGGAGGAGAGCAAGGGAGTGGCAGGGTGTTTGCTGGAAGTGTATGGATAATGACTGGGGAATTGAAGGTGTGAAAGACAAGTGTGTAGGTGGATAGAGGACTGCATACATAGTGGATAGGGGGTTGAAGCAGTCCATTTGCTAAGGCCTGGTTCACTGGATGAGTACTTGGATACTGACTGAATGATTAGAGTACTGCAAGGAGAGTGCCAGGAGAGTGCCTGGGTGAATTTATAAGTGTTTGGGCTTTGGCACTGTGAATGGATTAGTACATGGTGCTGAATGGGTCAATAGAGGAGTGCAAGGGGAGTGACAGGGTGTTTGCTGGAGTGTATAGATACTGACTGGGGAATTGAAGGTGTGAAAGACAAATGTGTAGGTGGTTAGAGGACTACATGCATAGTGGATAGGCGTTTGAAGCAGTCCATGTGCTAAGGCCTGGCTCAGTGCATGAGTACTTGGGTACTGACTGAATGATTAGAGTACTGCAAGGAGAGTGTCTGGGTGAACTTATAAGTGGTTGGCTTTTGGCGCAGTGAATGGATTAGTACATGGTGCTGAATGGGTCACTAGAGGAGTGCAAGGGGAGTGACAGGGTGTTTGCTGGAAGTGTATGGATACTGACTTGGGAATTGAAGGTGTGAAAGAGAAGTATGTAGGTGGTTAGAAGACTGCATGCATAGTGGATAGGCGTTTGTGGCAGTCCATGTGCTAAGGCCTTGCTCACTGCATGAGTACTTGGGTACTGACTGAATGTTTAGAGCACTGCAAGGAGAGTGCCTGGGTGAATTTATAAGTGGTTGGGTTTTGGCGCACTCAATGGATTAGTACATGGTGCTGAATGGGTCACTAGAGGAGTGCAAGGGGAGTGACAGGGTGTTTGCTGGAAGTGTATAGATAACGACTGGGGAATTAAATGTGTGAAAGACTAGTGTGTAGGTCTTTAGAGGACTGCATGCATAGTGGATAGGCGTTTGAAGCAGTCCATGTGCTAAGGCCTGGCTCAGTGCATGAGTACTTGGGTACTGACTGAATGATTAGAGTACTGCAAGGAGAGTGCCTGGGTGAAACTTATAAGTGTTTGGCTTTTGGCGCAGTGAATGGATTAGTACATTGTGCTGAATGGGACACTAGAGGAGTGAAAGAGGAGTGACAGGGTGTTTGCTGGAAGTGTATGGATACGGACTGGGGAATTGAAGGTGTGAAAGACAAGTGTGTAGGTGGATAGACGACTGCATGCACAGTGGATAGGCGTTTGAAGCAGTCCATGTGCTAAGGCCTGGCTCAGTGCATGAGTACTTGGGTACTGACTGAATGATTAGAGTACTGCAAGGAGAGTGCCTGGGTGAACTTATAAGTGGTTAGGTTTTGGCGCAGTGAATGGATTAGTACATGGTGCTGAATGGGTCACTACAGTAGTGCAAGGGGAGTAACAGGGTGTTTGCTAGAAGTGTATAGATACTGACTGGATAATTGTAGGTGTGAAAGACAAGTGTGTATGTGGTTAGAAGACTGCATGCATAGTGGATAGGGGTTTGAAGCAGTCCATATGCTAAGGCCTGGTTCACTGGATGAGTACATGGGTACTGACTGAATCATTAGAGTACAGCAAGGAGAGTGCCTGGGTGAATTTATAAGTGTTTGGCTTTTGGCGCAGTGAATGGATTAGTACATGGTGCTGAATGGGTCACTGGAGGAGAGCAAGGGAGTGGCAGGGTGTTTGATGGAAGTGTATGGATAATGACTGGGGAATTGAAGGTGTGAAAGACAAGTGTGAAGGTGGTTAGAGGACTACATGCATAGTGGATAGGCATTTGAAGCAGTCCATGTGCTAAGGCCTGGCTCAGTGCATGAGTACTTGGGTACTGACTGAATGATTAGAGTACTGCAAGGAGAGTGCCTGGGTGAATTTATAAGTGTTTGGGTTTTGGCACTGTGAATGGATTAGTACATGGTGCTGAATGGGTCAATAGAGGAGTGCAAGGGGAGTGACAGGGTGTTTGCTGGAGTGTATAGATACTGACTGGGGAATTGAAGGTGTGAAAGACAAATGTGTAGGTGGTTAGAAGACTACATGCATAGTGGATAGGCGTTTGAAGCAGTCCATGTGCTAAGGCCTGGCTCAGTGCATGAGTACTTGGGTACTGACTGAATGATTAGAGTACTGCAAGGAGAGTGTCTGGGTGAACTTATAAGTGGTTGGCTTTTGGCGCAGTGAATGGATTAGTACATGGTGCTGAATGGGTCACTGGAGGAGTGCAAGGGGAGGGACAGGGTGTTTGCTGGAAGTGTATGGATACTGACTTGGGAATTGAAGGTGTGAAAGAGAAGTATGTAGGTGGTTAGAAGACTGCATGCATAGTGGATAGGTGTTTGAAGCAGTCCATGTGCTAAGGCCTGGCTCACTGCATGAGTACTTTGGTAGTGACTGAATGATTAGAGTACTGCAAGGAAAGTGCCTGGTTGAATTCATAAGTGGTTGGGTTTTGGCGCACTAAATGGATTAGTACATGGTGCTGAATGGGTCACTAGAGGAGTGCAAGGGGAGTGACTGGGTGTTTGCTGGAGGTGTATGGATACTGACTGGGGAATTGAAGGTGTGAAAGACAAGTGTGTAGGTGGTTAGAGGACTGCATTCATAGTAGATAGGGGTTTGAAGCAGTCCATTTGCTAAGGCCTGGGTCACTGGATGAGTACTTGGGTACTGACTGAATGATTAGAGTACTGCAAGGAGAGTGCCCGGGTGAATTTATAAGTGTTTGGGTTTTGGCACAGTGAATGGATTAATACATGGTGCTGAATGGGTCAATAGAGGAGTGCAAGGGGAGTGACAGGGTGTTTGCTGGAAGTGTATGGATACGGACTGGGGAATCGAACGTGTGAAAGAAAAGCGTGTAGGTGGTTAGAAGACTGCATGCATAGTGGTTAGGCGTTTGAAGTAGTCCATGTGCTAAGGCCTGGCTCAGTGCATGAGTACTTGGTTACTGACTGAATGATTAGAGTACTGCAAGGAGAGTGCCTGGGTGAACTCATAAGTGGTTGGGTTTTGGCGCAGTGAATGGATTAGTACATGGTGCTGAATGGGTCACTACAGTAGTGCAAGGGGAGTAACAGGGTGTTTGCTAGAAGAGTATGGATACTGACTGGAGAATTGAAGGTGTGAAAGACAAGTGTGTAGGTGGTTAGAAGACTGCATGCATAGTGGATAGGGGTTTGAAGCAGTCCATGTGCTAAGGCCTGGTTCACTGGATGAGTTCATGGGTACTGACTGAATCAGTAGAGTACAGCAAGGAGACTGCCTGGGTGAATTTATAAGTGGTTGGGTTTTGGCGCAGTGAATGGATTAGTACAGGATGCTGAATGGGTCACTAGAGGAATGCAAGGGGGGTGACAGGGTGTTTGCTGGAAGTGTATGAATACTGACTGGGGAATTGAAGGTGAGAAAGACAAGTGTGTAGGTGGTTAGAGGACTGCATGCATAGTGGATAGGCGTTTGAAGCAGTCCATGTGCTAAGGCCTGGCTCACTGCATGAGTACTGGGGTACTGACTGAATGATTAGAGTACTGCAAGGAGAGTGCCTTGGTGAATTTATAAGTGGTTGGCTTTTGGTGCAGGTAATGGATTAGTACATGGTGCTGAATGGGTCACTGGAGGAGTGCAAGGGGAGTGACAGGGTGTTTGCTGGAAGTGTATGGATACTGACTGGGGAATTGAAGGTGTGAAAGACAAGTGTGTAGGTGGTTAGAAGACTGCATGCATGGTGGATAGGCGTTTGAAGCAGTCCATGTGCTATGGCCTGGCTCACTGCATGAGTACTTGGGTACTGACTGAATGTTTAGAGTACTGCAAGGAGAGTGCCTGGGTGAATTTATAAGTGGATGGGTTTTGGCGCACTAAATGGATTAGTACATGGTGCTGAATGGGTCACTAGAGGAGTGCAAGGGGAGTGACAGGGTGTTTGCTGGAAGTGTATGGATAATGACTGGGGAATTGAAGGTGTGAAAGACAAATGTGTAGGTGGTTAGAGGACTGCATGCATAGTGGATAGGCGTTTGAAGCAGTCCATGTGCTAAGGCCTGGCTCAGTGCATGAGTACTTGGGTACTGACTGAATGATTAGACTACTGCAAGGAGAGTGCCTGGGTGGCTTTCCAAGTGGTTGGGTTTTGGCGCAATAAATGGATTAGTACATGGTGCTGAATGGGTCACTAGAGGAGTGCAAGGGGAGTGACAGGGTGTTTGCTGGAAGTGTATGGATAATGACTGGCGAATTGAAGGTGTGAAAGACAAGTATGTAGGTGGTTAGAAGACTGCATGCATAGTGGATAGGAGTTTGAAGCAGTCCATGTGCTAAGGCCTGGCTCACTGCATGAGTACTTGGGTACTGACTGAATGATTAGAGTACTGCAAGGAGAGTGCCTGGGTGAATTTACAAGTGGTTGGGTTTTGGCGCACTAAATGGATTAGTACATTGTGCTGAATGGGTCACTAGAGGAGTGCAAGGGGAGTGACAGGGTGTTTGCTGGAAGTGTCTGGATACTGACTGGGGAATTGAACGTGTGAAAGACAAGTGTGTAGGTGGTTAGAGGACTGCATACATAGTGGATAGGGGTTTGAAGCAGTCCATTTGCTAAGGCCTGGGTCACTGGATGAGTACTTGGGTACTGACTGAATGATTAGAGCACTGCAAGCAGAGTGCCTGGGTGAATTTATAAGTGTTTGGGTTTTGGCACAGTGAATGGAATAGTACATGGTGCTGAATGGGTCAATAGAGGAGCGCAAGGGGAGGGACAGGTTGTTTGCTGGAAGTGTATGGATACTGACTGGGGAATTGAAGGTGTGAAAGACAAGTATGTAGGTGGTTAGAAGACTGCATGCATAGTGGATAGGAGTTTGAAGCAGTCCATGTGCTAAGGCCTGGCTCACTGCATGAGTACTTGGATACTGACTGAATGATTAGCGTGCTGCAAGGAGAGTGCCTGGGTGAATTTATAAGTGTTTGGGTTTTGGCACAGTGAATGGATTAGTACATGGTGCTGAATGGGTCACTGGAGGAGTGCAAGGGAGTGACAGGGTTTTTGCTGGAAGTGTATGGATACTGACTGGAGAATTGAAGGTGTGAAAGACAAGTGTGTAGGTGTTTAGAGAACTGCATGCATAGTGGATAGGGGTTTGAAGCAGTCCATGTGCTAAGGCCTGGGTCACTGGATGAGTACTTGGATACTGACTGAATGATTAGAGTACTGCAAGGAGAGTGCCTGGGTGAACTTATAAGTGGTTGGGTTTTGGCGCAGTGAATGGATTAGTACATGGTGCTGAATGGGTCACTACAGTAGTGCAAGGGGAGTAACAGGGTGTTTGCTAGAAGTGTATGGATACTGACTGGAGAATTGAAGGTGTGAAAGACAAGTGTGTAGGTGATTAGAAGACTGCATGCATAGTGGATAGGGGTTTGAAGCAGTCCATGTGCTAAGGCCTGGTTCACTGGATGAGTACATGGGTACTGACTGAATCATTAGAGTACAGCAAGAAGAGTGCCTGGGTGAACTTATAAGTGGTTGGGTTTTGGCGCAGTGAATGGATTAGTACAGGATGCTGAATCGGTCACTAGGGGAGTGCAAGGGGGTTGACAGGGTGTTTGCTGGAAATGTATGAATACTGACTAGGGAATTGAAGGTGAGAAAGACAAGTGTGTAGGTGGTTAGAGGACTGCATGCATAGTGGATATTCGTTTGAAGCAGTCCATGTGCTAAGGCCTGGCTCACTGCATGAGTACTTGGGTACTGACTGACTGATTAGAGTACTGCAAGGAAAGTGCCTGGGTGAATTTATAAGTGGTTGTGTTTTAGCGCACTAAATGGATTAGTACATGGTGCTGAATGGGTCACTAGAGGAGTGCAAGGGGAGTGACAGGGTATTTGCTGGAAGTGTATGGATACTGACTGGGGAATTGAAGGTGTAAAAGACAAGTGTGCAGGTGGTTAGAGGACTGCATACATAGTGGATAGGGTTTTGAAGCAGTCCATTTGCTAAGGCCTGGGTCACTGGATGAGTACTTGGGTACTGACTGAATGATTAGAGTACTGCAAGGAGAGTGCCTGGGTGAATTTCTAAGTGTTTGGGTTTTGGCGCAGTGAATGGATTAGTACATGGTGCTGAATGGGTCAATAGAGGAGTGCAAGGGGAGTGACGGGTTGCTTGCTGGAGTGCATAGATACTGACTGGGGAATTGAAGGTGTGAAAGACAAGTGTGTAGGTGTTTAGAGAACTGCATGCATAGTGGATAGGGGTTTGAAGCAGTCCATGTTCTAAGGCCTGGGTCACTGGATGAGTACTTGGATACTGACTGAATGATTAGAGTACTGCAAGGAGAGTGCCTGGGTGAATTTCTAAGTGTTTGGGTTTTGGCAAAGTGAATGGATCGGTACATTGTGCTGAATGGGACACTAGAGGAGTGAAAGGGGAGTGACAGGGTGTTTGCTGGAAGTGTATGGATAATGACTGGGGAATTGAAGGTGTGAAAGACAAGTATTTAGGTGGTTAGAAGACTGCATGCATAGTGGATAGGCGTTTGAAGCAGTCCATGTGCTAAGGCCTGGCTCACTGCATGAGTACTTGGGTACTGACTGAATGATTAGACTACTGCAAGGAGAGTGCCTGGGTGAATTTACAAGTGGTTGGGTTTTGGCGAACTAAATGGATTAGTACATGGTGCTGAATGGGTCACTAGAGGAGTGCAAGGGGTGTGACAGGGTGTTTGCTGGAAGTGTATGGATACTGACTGGGGAATTGAACATGTGAAAGACAAGTGTGTAGGTGGTTAGAGGACTGCATACATAGTGGATAGGGGTTTGAAGCAGTCCATTTCCTAAGGCCTGGGTCACTGGATGAGTACTTGGGTACTGACTGAATGATTAGAGCACTGCAAGCAGAGTGCCTGGGTGAATTTATGAGTGTTTGGGTTTTGGCACAGTGAATGGATTAGTACATGGTGCTGAATGGGTCAATAGAGGAGTGCAAGAGGAGGGACAGGTTGTTTGCTGGAAGTGTATGGATACTGACTGGAGAATTGAAGGTGTGAAAGGCAAGTGTGTAGGTGGTTAGAAGTCTGCATGCATAGTGGATAGGGGTTTGAAGCAGTCCATGTGCTAAGGCCTGGTTCACTGGATGAGTACATGGGTACTGACTGAATGATTAGAGTACAGCAAGGAGAGTGCCTGGGTGAATTTATAAGTGGTTGGCTTTGGCGCACTAAATGGATTAGTACATGGTGCTAAATGGGTCACTAGAGGAGTGCAAGGGGAGTGACAGTGTGTTTGCTGGAAGTGTATGGATACTGACTGGGGAATTGAAGGTGTGAAAGAGAAGTATGTAGGTGGTTAGAAGACTGCATGCATAGTGGATAGGCGTTTGAAGCAGTCCATGTGTGAAGGCCTGGCTCACTGCATGAGTACTTGGGTACTGACTGAATGATTAGAGTACTGCAAGGAAAGTGCCTGGGGGAATTTATAAGTGGTTGGGTTTTGGCGCACTAAATGGATTAGTACATGGTGCTAAATGGGTCACTAGAGGAGTGCAAGGGGAGTGACAGTGTGTTTGCTGGAAGTGTATGGATACTGACTGGGGAATTGAAGGTGTGAAAGAGAAGTATGTAGGTGGTTAGAAGACTGCATGCATAGTGGATAGGCGTTTGAAGCAGTCCATGTGCTAAGGCCTGGCTCACTGCATGAGTACTTTGGTAGTGACTGAATGATTAGAGTACTGCAAGGAAAGTGCCTGGTTGAATTCATAAGTGGTTGGGTTTTGGCGCACTAAATGGATTAGTACATGGTGCTGAATGGGTCACTAGAGGAGTGCAAGGGGAGTGACTGGGTGTTTGCTGGAAGTGTATGGATTCGGACTGGGGAATCGAAGGTGTGAAAGAAAAGCGTGTAGGTGGTTAGAAGACTGCATGCATAGTGGTTAGGCGTTTGAAGTAGTCCATGTGCTAAGGCCTGGCTCAGTGCATGAGTACTTGGTTACTGACTGAATGATTAGAGTACTGCAAGGAGAGTGCCTGGGTGAACTTATAAGTGGTTGGGTTTTGGCGCAGTGAATGGATTAGTACATGGTGCTGAATGGGTCACTACAGTAGTGCAAGGGGAGTAACAGGGTGTTTGCTAGAAGAGTATGGATACTGACTGGAGAATTGAAGGTGTGAAAGACAAGTGTGTAGGTGGTTAGAAGACTGCATGCATAGTGGATAGGGGTTTGAAGCAGTCCTTGTGCTAAGGCCTGGTTCACTGGATGAGTTCATGGGTACTGACTGAATCAGTAGAGTACAGCAAGGAGACTGCCTGGGTGAATTTATAAGTGGTTGGGTTTTGGCGCAGTGAATGGATTAGTACAGGATGCTGAATGGGTCACTAGAGGAATGCAAGGGGGGTGACAGGGTGTTTGCTGGAAGTGTATGAATACTGACTGGGGAATTGAAGGTGTGAAAGACAAGTGTGTAGGTGTTTAGAGAACTGCATGCATAGTGGATAGGGGTTTGAAGCAGTCCATGTTCTAAGGCCTGGGTCACTGGATGAGTACTTGGATACTGACTGAATGATTAGAGTACTGCAAGGAGAGTGCCTGGGTGAATTTCTAAGTGTTTGGGTTTTGGCAAAGTGAATGGATCGGTACATTGTGCTGAATGGGACACTAGAGGAGTGAAAGGGGAGTGACAGGGTGTTTGCTGGAAGTGTATGGATAATGACTGGGGAATTGAAGGTGTGAAAGACAAGTATTTAGGTGGTTAGAAGACTGCATGCATAGTGGATAGGCGTTTGAAGCAGTCCATGTGCTAAGGCCTGGCTCACTGCATGAGTACTTGGGTACTGACTGAATGATTAGACTACTGCAAGGAGAGTGCCTGGGTGAATTTACAAGTGGTTGGGTTTTGGCGAACTAAATGGATTAGTACATGGTGCTGAATGGGTCACTAGAGGAGTGCAAGGGGTGTGACAGGGTGTTTGCTGGAAGTGTATGGATACTGACTGGGGAATTGAACATGTGAAAGACAAGTGTGTAGGTGGTTAGAGGACTGCATACATAGTGGATAGGGGTTTGAAGCAGTCCATTTCCTAAGGCCTGGGTCACTGGATGAGTACTTGGGTACTGACTGAATGATTAGAGCACTGCAAGCAGAGTGCCTGGGTGAATTTATGAGTGTTTGGGTTTTGGCACAGTGAATGGATTAGTACATGGTGCTGAATGGGTCAATAGAGGAGTGCAAGAGGAGGGACAGGTTGTTTGCTGGAAGTGTATGGATACTGACTGGAGAATTGAAGGTGTGAAAGGCAAGTGTGTAGGTGGTTAGAAGTCTGCATGCATAGTGGATAGGGGTTTGAAGCAGTCCATGTGCTAAGGCCTGGTTCACTGGATGAGTACATGGGTACTGACTGAATGATTAGAGTACAGCAAGGAGAGTGCCTGGGTGAATTTATAAGTGGTTGGCTTTGGCGCACTAAATGGATTAGTACATGGTGCTAAATGGGTCACTAGAGGAGTGCAAGGGGAGTGACAGTGTGTTTGCTGGAAGTGTATGGATACTGACTGGGGAATTGAAGGTGTGAAAGAGAAGTATGTAGGTGGTTAGAAGACTGCATGCATAGTGGATAGGCGTTTGAAGCAGTCCATGTGTGAAGGCCTGGCTCACTGCATGAGTACTTGGGTACTGACTGAATGATTAGAGTACTGCAAGGAAAGTGCCTGGGGGAATTTATAAGTGGTTGGGTTTTGGCGCACTAAATGGATTAGTACATGGTGCTAAATGGGTCACTAGAGGAGTGCAAGGGGAGTGACAGTGTGTTTGCTGGAAGTGTATGGATACTGACTGGGGAATTGAAGGTGTGAAAGAGAAGTATGTAGGTGGTTAGAAGACTGCATGCATAGTGGATAGGCGTTTGAAGCAGTCCATGTGCTAAGGCCTGGCTCACTGCATGAGTACTTTGGTAGTGACTGAATGATTAGAGTACTGCAAGGAAAGTGCCTGGTTGAATTCATAAGTGGTTGGGTTTTGGCGCACTAAATGGATTAGTACATGGTGCTGAATGGGTCACTAGAGGAGTGCAAGGGGAGTGACTGGGTGTTTGCTGGAAGTGTATGGATACGGACTGGGGAATCGAAGGTGTGAAAGAAAAGCGTGTAGGTGGTTAGAAGACTGCATGCATAGTGGTTAGGCGTTTGAAGTAGTCCATGTGCTAAGGCCTGGCTCAGTGCATGAGTACTTGGTTACTGACTGAATGATTAGAGTACTGCAAGGAGAGTGCCTGGGTGAACTTATAAGTGGTTGGGTTTTGGCGCAGTGAATGGATTAGTACATGGTGCTGAATGGGTCACTACAGTAGTGCAAGGGGAGTAACAGGGTGTTTGCTAGAAGAGTATGGATACTGACTGGAGAATTGAAGGTGTGAAAGACAAGTGTGTAGGTGGTTAGAAGACTGCATGCATAGTGGATAGGGGTTTGAAGCAGTCCATGTGCTAAGGCCTGGTTCACTGGATGAGTTCATGGGTACTGACTGAATCAGTAGAGTACAGCAAGGAGACTGCCTGGGTGAATTTATAAGTGGTTGGGTTTTGGCGCAGTGAATGGATTAGTACAGGATGCTGAATGGGTCACTAGAGGAATGCAAGGGGGGTGACAGGGTGTTTGCTGGAAGTGTATGAATACTGACTGGGGAATTGAAGGTGAGAAAGACAAGTGTGTAGGTGGTTAGAGGACTGCATGCATAGTGGATAGGTGTTTGAAGCAGTCCATGTGCTAAGGCCTGGCTCACTGCATGAGTACTGGGGTACTGACTGAATGATTAGAGTACTGCAAGGAGAGTGCCTTGGTGAATTTATAAGTGGTTGGCTTTTGGTGCAGGTAATGGATTAGTACATGGTGCTGAATGGGTCACTGGAGGAGTGCAAGGGGAGTGACAGGGTGTTTGCTGGAAGTGTATGGATACTGACTGGGGAATTGAAGGTGTGAAAGACAAGTGTGTAGGTGGTTAGAAGACTGCATGCATGGTGGATAGGCGTTTGAAGCAGTCCATGTGCTATGGCCTGGCTCACTGCATGAGTACTTGGGTACTGACTGAATGTTTAGAGTACTGCAAGGAGAGTGCCTGGGTGAATTTATAAGTGGATGGGTTTTGGCGCACTAAATGGATTAGTACATGGTGCTGAATGGGTCACTAGAGGAGTGCAAGGGGAGTGACAGGGTGTTTGCTGGAAGTGTATGGATAATGACTGGGGAATTGAAGGTGTGAAAGACAAATGTGTAGGTGGTTAGAGGACTGCATGCATAGTGGATAGGCGTTTGAAGCAGTCCATGTGCTAAGGCCTGGCTCAGTGCATGAGTACTTGGGTACTGACTGAATGATTAGACTACTGCAAGGAGAGTGCCTGGGTGACTTTCCAAGTGGTTGGGTTTTGGCGCAATAAATGGATTAGTACATGGTGCTGAATGGGTCACTAGAGGAGTGCAAGGGGAGTGACAGGGTGTTTGCTGGAAGTGTATGGATAATGACTGGCGAATTGAAGGTGTGAAAGACAAGTATGTAGGTGGTTAGAAGACTGCATGCATAGTGGATAGGAGTTTGAAGCAGTCCATGTGCTAAGGCCTGGCTCACTGCATGAGTACTTGGGTACTGACTGAATGATTAGACTACTGCAAGGAGAGTGCCTGGGTGAATTTACAAGTGGTTGGGTTTTGGCGCACTAAATGGATTAGTACATTGTGCTGAATGGGTCACTAGAGGAGTGCAAGGGGAGTGACAGGGTGTTTGCTGGAAGTGTCTGGATACTGACTGGGGAATTGAAGGTGTGAAAGACAAGTGTGTAGGTAGTTAGAGGACTGCATACATAGTGGATAGGGGTTTGAAGCAGTCCATTTGCTAAGGCCTGGGTCACTGGATGAGTACTTGGGTACTGACTGAATGATTAGAGCACTGCAAGCAGAGTGCCTGGGTGAATTTATAAGTGTTTGGGTTTTGGCACAGTGAATGGAATAGTACATGGTGCTGAATGGGTCAATAGAGGAGCGCAAGGGGAGGGACAGGTTGTTTGCTGGAAGTGTATGGATAATGACTGGGGAATTGAAGGTGTGAAAGACAAATGTGTAGGTGGTTAGAGGACTGCATGCATAGTGGATAGGCGTTTGAAGCAGTCCATGTGCTAAGGCCTGGCTCAGTGCATGAGTACTTGGGTACTGACTGAATGATTAGACTACTGCAAGGAGAGTGCCTGGGTGACTTTCCAAGTGGTTGGGTTTTGGCGCAATAAATGGATTAGTACATGGTGCTGAATGGGTCACTAGAGGAGTGCAAGGGGAGTGACAGGGTGTTTGCTGGAAGTGTATGGATAATGACTGGCGAATTGAAGGTGTGAAAGACAAGTATGTAGGTGGTTAGAAGACTGCATGCATAGTGGATAGGAGTTTGAAGCAGTCCATGTGCTAAGGCCTGGCTCACTGCATGAGTACTTGGGTACTGACTGAATGATTAGAGTACTGCAAGGAGAGTGCCTGGGTGAATTTACAAGTGGTTGGGTTTTGGCGCACTAAATGGATTAGTACATTGTGCTGAATGGGTCACTAGAGGAGTGCAAGGGGAGTGACAGGGTGTTTGCTGGAAGTGTCTGGATACTGACTGGGGAATTGAAGGTGTGAAAGACAAGTGTGTAGGTGGTTAGAGGACTGCATACATAGTGGATAGGGGTTTGAAGCAGTCCATTTGCTAAGGCCTGGGTCACTGGATGAGTACTTGGGTACTGACTGAATGATTAGAGCACTGCAAGCAGAGTGCCTGGGTGAATTTATAAGTGTTTGGGTTTTGGCACAGTGAATGGAATAGTACATGGTGCTCAATGGGTCAATAGAGGAGCGCAAGGGGAGGGACAGGTTGTTTGCTGGAAGTGTATGGATACTGACTGGGGAATTGAAGGTGTGAAAGACAAGTATGTAGGTGGTTAGAAGACTGCATGCATAGTGGATAGGAGTTTGAAGCAGTCCATGTGCTAAGGCCTGGCTCACTGCATGAGTACTTGGATACTGACTGAATGATTAGAGTGCTGCAAGGAGAGTGCCTGGGTGAACTTATAAGTGGTTGGGTTTTGGCGCAGTGAATGGATTAGTACATGGTGCTGAATGGGTCACTACAGTAGTGCAAGGGGAGTAACAGGGTGTTTGCTAGAAGTGTATGGATACTGACTGGAGAATTGAAGGTGTGAAAGACAAGTGTGTAGGTGATTAGAAGACTGCATGCATAGTGGATAGGGGTTTGAAGCAGTCCATGTGCTAAGGCCTGGTTCACTGGATGAGTACATGGGTACTGACTGAATCATTAGAGTACAGCAAGAAGAGTGCCTGGGTGAACTTATAAGTGGTTGGGTTTTGGCGCAGTGAATGGATTAGTACAGGATGCTGAATCGGTCACTAGGGGAGTGCAAGGGGGTTGACAGGGTGTTTGCTGGAAATGTATGAATACTGACTAGGGAATTGAAGGTGAGAAAGACAAGTGTGTAGGTGGTTAGAGGACTGCATGCATAGTGGATATTCGTTTGAAGCAGTCCATGTGCTAAGGCCTGGCTCACTGCATGAGTACTTGGGTACTGACTGACTGATTAGAGTACTGCAAGGAAAGTGCCTGGGTGAATTTATAAGTGGTTGTGTTTTAGCGCACTAAATGGATTAGTACATGGTGCTGAATGGGTCACTAGAGGAGTGCAAGGGGAGTGACAGGGTATTTGCTGGAAGTGTATGGATACTGACTGGGGAATTGAAGGTGTAAAAGACAAGTGTGCAGGTGGTTAGAGGACTGCATACATAGTGGATAGGGTTTTGAAGCAGTCCATTTGCTAAGGCCTGGGTCACTGGATGAGTACTTGGGTACTGACTGAATGATTAGAGTACTGCAAGGAGAGTGCCTGGGTGAATTTCTAAGTGTTTGGGTTTTGGCGCAGTGAATGGATTAGTACATGGTGCTGAATGGGTCAATAGAGGAGTGCAAGGGGAGTGACGGGTTGCTTGCTGGAGTGCATAGATACTGACTGGGGAATTGAAGGTGTGAAAGACAAGTGTGTAGGTGTTTAGAGAACTGCATGCATAGTGGATAGGGGTTTGAAGCAGTCCATGTTCTAAGGCCTGGGTCACTGGATGAGTACTTGGATACTGACTGAATGATTAGAGTACTGCAAGGAGAGTGCCTGGGTGAATTTCTAAGTATTTGGGTTTTGGCAAAGTGAATGGATCGGTACATTGTGCTGAATGGGACACTAGAGGAGTGAAAGGGGAGTGACAGGGTGTTTGCTGGAAGTGTATGGATAATGACTGGGGAATTGAAGATGCGAAAGACAAGTATGTAGGTGGTTAGAAGACTGCATGCATAGTGGATAGGAGTTTGAAGCAGTCCATGTGCTAAGGCTTGGCTCACTGCATGAGTACTTGGGTACTGACTGAATGATTAGAGTACTGCAAGGAGAGTGCCTGGGTGAACTTATAAGTGGTTGGGTTTTGGCGCAGTGAATGGATTAGTACATGGTGCTGAATGGGTCACTACAGTAGTGCAAGGGGAGTAACAGGGTGTTTGCTAGAAGTGTATGGATACTGACTGGAGAATTGAAGGTGTGAAAGACAAGTGTGTAGGTGGTTAGAAGACTGCATGCATAGTGGATAGGCGTTTGAAGCAGTCCATGTGCTAAGGCATGGCTCAGTGCATGAGTACTTGGGTACTGACTGAAGGATTAGAGTACTGCAAGGAGAGTGCCTGGGTGAACTTATAAGTGGTTGGGTTTTGGCGCAGTGAATGGATTAGTACATAGTGCTGAATGGGTCACTAGAGGAGTGCAAGGGGAGTGACTGGGTGTTTGCTGGAGGTGTATGGATACTGACTGGGGAATTGAAGGTGTGAAAGACAAGTGTGTAGGTGGTTAGAGGACTGCATTCATAGTAGATAGGGGTTTGAAGCAGTCCATTTGCTAAGGCCTGGGTCACTGGATGAGTACTTGGGTACTGACTGAATGATTAGAGTACTGCAAGGAGAGTGCCCGGGTGAATTTATAAGTGTTTGGGTTTTGCCACAGTGAATGGATTAATACATGGTGCTGAATGGGTCAATAGAGGAGTGCAAGGGGAGTGACAGGGTGTTTGCTGGAAGTGTATGGATACGGACTGGGGAATCGAACGTGTGAAAGAAAAGCGTGTAGGTGGTTAGAAGACTGCATGCATAGTGGTTAGGCGTTTGAAGTAGTCCATGTGCTAAGGCCTGGCTCAGTGCATGAGTACTTGGTTACTGACTGAATGATTAGAGTACTGCAAGGAGAGTGCCTGGGTGAACTCATAAGTGGTTGGGTTTTGGCGCAGTGAATGGATTAGTACATGGTGCTGAATGGGTCACTACAGTAGTGCAAGGGGAGTAACAGGGTGTTTGCTAGAAGAGTATGGATACTGACTGGAGAATTGAAGGTGTGAAAGACAAGTGTGTAGGTGGTTAGAAGACTGCATGCATAGTGGATAGGGGTTTGAAGCAGTCCATGTGCTAAGGCCTGGTTCACTGGATGAGTTCATGGGTACTGACTGAATCAGTAGAGTACAGCAAGGAGACTGCCTGGGTGAATTTATAAGTGGTTGGGTTTTGGCGCAGTGAATGGATTAGTACAGGATGCTGAATGGGTCACTAGAGGAATGCAAGGGGGGTGACAGGGTGTTTGCTGGAAGTGTATGAATACTGACTGGGGAATTGAAGGTGAGAAAGACAAGTGTGTAGGTGGTTAGAGGACTGCATGCATAGTGGATAGGCGTTTGAAGCAGTCCATGTGCTAAGGCCTGGCTCACTGCATGAGTACTGGGGTACTGACTGAATGATTAGAGTACTGCAAGGAGAGTGCCTTGGTGAATTTATAAGTGGTTGGCTTTTGGTGCAGGTAATGGATTAGTACATGGTGCTGAATGGGTCACTGGAGGAGTGCAAGGGGAGTGACAGGGTGTTTGCTGGAAGTGTATGGATACTGACTGGGGAATTGAAGGTGTGAAAGACAAGTGTGTAGGTGGTTAGAAGACTGCATGCATGGTGGATAGGCGTTTGAAGCAGTCCATGTGCTATGGCCTGGCTCACTGCATGAGTACTTGGGTACTGACTGAATGTTTAGAGTACTGCAAGGAGAGTGCCTGGGTGAATTTATAAGTGGATGGGTTTTGGCGCACTAAATGGATTAGTACATGGTGCTGAATGGGTCACTAGAGGAGTGCAAGGGGAGTGACAGGGTGTTTGCTGGAAGTGTATGGATAATGACTGGGGAATTGAAGGTGTGAAAGACAAATGTGTAGGTGGTTAGAGGACTGCATGCATAGTGGATAGGCGTTTGAAGCAGTCCATGTGCTAAGGCCTGGCTCAGTGCATGAGTACTTGGGTACTGACTGAATGATTAGACTACTGCAAGGAGAGTGCCTGGGTGACTTTCCAAGTGGTTGGGTTTTGGCGCAATAAATGGATTAGTACATGGTGCTGAATGGGTCACTAGAGGAGTGCAAGGGGAGTGACAGGGTGTTTGCTGGAAGTGTATGGATAATGACTGGCGAATTGAAGGTGTGAAAGACAAGTATGTAGGTGGTTAGAAGACTGCATGCATAGTGGATAGGAGTTTGAAGCAGTCCATGTGTTAAGGCCTGGCTCACTGCATGAGTACTTGGGTACTGACTGAATGATTAGTGTACTGCAAGGAGAGTGCCTGGGTGAATTTACAAGTGGTTGGGTTTTGGCGCACTAAATGGATTAGTACATTGTGCTGAATGGGTCACTAGAGGAGTGCAAGGGGAGTGACAGGGTGTTTGCTGGAAGTGTCTGGATACTGACTGGGGAATTGAACGTGTGAAAGACAAGTGTGTAGGTGGTTAGAGGACTGCATACATAGTGGATAGGGGTTTGAAGCAGTCCATTTGCTAAGGCCTGGGTCACTGGATGAGTACTTGGGTACTGACTGAATGATTAGAGCACTGCAAGCAGAGTGCCTGGGTGAATTTATAAGTGTTTGGGTTTTGGCACAGTGAATGGAATAGTACATGGTGCTGAATGGGTCAATAGAGGAGCGCAAGGGGAGGGACAGGTTGTTTGCTGGAAGTGTATGGATACTGACTGGGGAATTGAAGGTGTGAAAGACAAGTATGTAGGTGGTTAGAAGACTGCATGCATAGTGGATAGGAGTTTGAAGCAGTCCATGTGCTAAGGCCTGGCTCACTGCATGAGTACTTGGATACTGACTGAATGATTAGCGTGCTGCAAGGAGAGTGCCTGGGTGAATTTATAAGTGTTTGGGTTTTGGCACAGTGAATGGATTAGTACATGGTGCTGAATGGGTCACTGGAGGAGTGCAAGGGAGTGACAGGGTTTTTGCTGGAAGTGTATGGATACTGACTGGAGAATTGAAGGTGTGAAAGACAAGTGTGTAGGTGTTTAGAGAACTGCATGCATAGTGGATAGGGGTTTGAAGCAGTCCATGTGCTAAGGCCTGGGTCACTGGATGAGTACTTGGATACTGACTGAATGATTAGAGTACTGCAAGGAGAGTGCCTGGGTGAACTTATAAGTGGTTGGGTTTTGGCGCAGTGAATGGATTAGTACATGGTGCTGAATGGGTCACTACAGTAGTGCAAGGGGAGTAACAGGGTGTTTGCTAGAAGTGTATGGATACTGACTGGAGAATTGAAGGTGTGAAAGACAAGTGTGTAGGTGATTAGAAGACTGCATGCATAGTGGATAGGGGTTTGAAGCAGTCCATGTGCTAAGGCCTGGTTCACTGGATGAGTACATGGGTACTGACTGAATCATTAGAGTACAGCAAGAAGAGTGCCTGGGTGAACTTATAAGTGGTTGGGTTTTGGCGCAGTGAATGGATTAGTACAGGATGCTGAATCGGTCACTAGGGGAGTGCAAGGGGGTTGACAGGGTGTTTGCTGGAAATGTATGAATACTGACTAGGGAATTGAAGGTGAGAAAGACAAGTGTGTAGGTGGTTAGAGGACTGCATGCATAGTGGATATTCGTTTGAAGCAGTCCATGTGCTAAGGCCTGGCTCACTGCATGAGTACTTGGGTACTGACTGACTGATTAGAGTACTGCAAGGAAATTGCCTGGGTGAATTTATAAGTGGTTGTGTTTTAGCGCACTAAATGGATTAGTACATGGTGCTGAATGGGTCACTAGAGGAGTGCAAGGGGAGTGACAGGGTATTTGCTGGAAGTGTATGGATACTGACTGGGGAATTGAAGGTGTAAAAGACAAGTGTGCAGGTGGTTAGAGGACTGCATACATAGTGGATAGGGTTTTGAAGCAGTCCATTTGCTAAGGCCTGGGTCACTGGATGAGTACTTGGGTACTGACTGAATGATTAGAGTACTGCAAGGAGAGTGCCTGGGTGAATTTCTAAGTGTTTGGGTTTTGGCGCAGTGAATGGATTAGTACATGGTGCTGAATGGGTCAATAGAGGAGTGCAAGGGGAGTGACGGGTTGCTTGCTGGAGTGCATAGATACTGACTGGGGAATTGAAGGTGTGAAAGACAAGTGTGTAGGTGTTTAGAGAACTGCATGCATAGTGGATAGGGGTTTGAAGCAGTCCATGTTCTAAGGCCTGGGTCACTGGATGAGTACTTGGATACTGACTGAATGATTAGAGTACTGCAAGGAGAGTGCCTGGGTGAATTTCTAAGTGTTTGGGTTTTGGCAAAGTGAATGGATCGGTACATTGTGCTGAATGGGACACTAGAGGAGTGAAAGGGGAGTGACAGGGTGTTTGCTGGAAGTGTATGGATAATGACTGGGGAATTGAAGGTGTGAAAGACAAGTATTTAGGTGGTTAGAAGACTGCATGCATAGTGGATAGGCGTTTGAAGCAGTCCATGTGCTAAGGCCTGGCTCACTGCATGAGTACTTGGGTACTGATTGAATGATTAGACTACTGCAAGGAGAGTGCCTGGGTGAATTTACAAGTGGTTGGGTTTTGGCGAACTAAATGGATTAGTACATGGTGCTGAATGGGTCACTAGAGGAGTGCAAGGGGTGTGACAGGGTGTTTGCTGGAAGTGTATGGATACTGACTGGGGAATTGAACGTGTGAAAGACAAGTGTGTAGGTGGTTAGAGGACTGCATACATAGTGGATAGGGGTTTGAAGCAGTCCATTTCCTAAGGCCTGGGTCACTGGATGAGTACTTGGGTACTGACTGAATGATTAGAGCACTGCAAGCAGAGTGCCTGGGTGAATTTATGAGTGTTTGGGTTTTGGCACAGTGAATGGATTAGTACGTGGTGCTGAATGGGTCAATAGAGGAGTGCAAGAGGAGGGACAGGTTGTTTGCTGGAAGTGTATGGATACTGACTGGAGAATTGAAGGTGTGAAAGACAAGTGTGTAGGTGGTTAGAAGTCTGCATGCATAGTGGATAGGGGTTTGAAGCAGTCCATGTGCTAAGGCCTGGTTCACTGGATGAGTACATGGGTACTGACTGAATGATTAGAGTACAGCAAGGAGAGTGCCTGGGTGAATTTATAAGTGGTTGGCTTTGGCGCACTAAATGGATTAGTACATGGTGCTAAATGGGTCACTAGAGGAGTGCAAGGGGAGTGACAGTGTGTTTGCTGGAAGTGTATGGATACTGACTGGGGAATTGAAGGTGTGAAAGAGAAGTATGTAGGTGGTTAGAAGACTGCATGCATAGTGGATAGGCGTTTGAAGCAGTCCATGTGTGAAGGCCTGGCTCACTGCATGAGTACTTGGGTACTGACTGAATGATTAGAGTACTGTAAGGAAAGTGCCTGGGGGAATTTATAAGTGGTTGGGTTTTGGCGCACTAAATGGATTAGTACATGGTGCTAAATGGGTCACTAGAGGAGTGCAAGGGGAGTGACAGTGTGTTTGCTGGAAGTGTATGGATACTGACTGGGGAATTGAAGGTGTGAAAGAGAAGTATGTAGGTGGTTAGAAGACTGCATGCATAGTGGATAGGCGTTTGAAGCAGTCCATGTGCTAAGGCCTGGCTCACTGCATGAGTACTTTGGTAGTGACTGAATGATTAGAGTACTGCAAGGAAAGTGCCTGGTTGAATTCATAAGTGGTTGGGTTTTGGCGCACTAAATGGATTAGTACATGGTGCTGAATGGGTCACTAGAGGAGTGCAAGGGGAGTGACTGGGTGTTTGCTGGAAGTGTATGGATACTGACTGGGGAATTGAAGGTGTGAAAGACAAGTGTGTAGGTGGTTAGAGGACTGCATTCATAGTAGATAGGGGTTTGAAGCAGTCCATTTGCTAAGGCCTGGGTCACTGGATGAGTTCTTGGGTACTGACTGAATGATTAGAGTACTGCAAGGAGAGTGCCCGGGTGAATTTATAAGTGTTTGGGTTTTGGCACAGTGAATGGATTAATACATGGTGCTGATTGGGTCAATAGAGGAGTGCAAGGGGAGTGACAGGGTGTTTGCTGGAAGTGTATGGATACTGACTTGGGAATTGAAGGTGTGAAAGAGAAGTATGTAGGTGGTTAGAAGACTGCATGCATAGTGGATAGGCGTTTGTGGCAGTCCATGTGCTAAGGCCTTGCTCACTGCATGAGTACTTGGGTACTGACTGAATGTTTAGAGCACTGCAAGGAGAGTGCCTGGGTGAATTTATAAGTGGTTGGGTTTTGGCGCACTCAATGGATTAGTACATGGTGCTGAATGGGTCACTAGAGGAGTGCAAGGGGAGTGACAGGGTGTTTGCTGGAAGTGTATAGATAACGACTGGGGAATTAAATGTGTGAAATACTAGTGTGTAGGTCTTTAGAGGACTGCATGCATAGTGGATAGGCGTTTGAAGCAGTCCATGTGCTAAGGCCTGGCTCAGTGCATGAGTACTTGGGTACTGACTGAATGATTAGAGTACTGCAAGGAGAGTGCCTGGGTGAAACTTATAAGTGTTTGGCTTTTGGCGCAGTGAATGGATTAGTACATTGTGCTGAATGGGACACTAGAGGAGTGAAAGAGGAGTGACAGGGTGTTTGCTGGAAGTGTATGGATACGGACTGGGGAATTGAAGGTGTGAAAGACAAGTGTGTAGGTGGATAGACGACTGCATGCACAGTGGATAGGCGTTTGAAGCAGTCCATGTGCTAAGGCCTGGCTCAGTGCATGAGTACTTGGGTACTGACTGAATGATTAGAGTACTGCAAGGAGAGTGCCTGGGTGAACTTATAAGTGGTTAGGTTTTGGCGCAGTGAATGGATTAGTACATGGTGCTGAATGGGTCACTACAGTAGTGCAAGGGGAGTAACAGGGTGTTTGCTAGAAGTGTATAGATACTGACTGGATAATTGTAGGTGTGAAAGACAAGTGTGTATGTGGTTAGAAGACTGCATGCATAGTGGATAGGGGTTTGAAGCAGTCCATATGCTAAGGCCTGGTTCACTGGATGAGTACATGGGTACTGACTGAATCATTAGAGTACAGCAAGGAGAGTGCCTGGGTGAATTTATAAGTGGTTGGCTTTTGGCGCAGTGAATGGATTAGTACATGGTGCTGAATGGGTCACTACAGTAGTGCAAGGGGAGTAACAGGGTGTTTGCTAGAAGTGTATGGATAATGACTGGGGAATTGAAGGTGTGAAAGACAAGTGTGAAGGTGGTTAGAGGACTACATGCATAGTGGATAGGCATTTGAAGCAGTCCATGTGCTAAGGCCTGGCTCAGTGCATGAGTACTTGGGTACTGACTGAATGATTAGAGTACTGCAAGGAGAGTGCCTGGGTGAATTTATAAGTGTTTGGGTTTTGGCACTGTGAATGGATTAGTACATGGTGCTGAATGGGTCAATAGAGGAGTGCAAGGGGAGTGACAGGGTGTTTGCTGGAGTGTATAGATACTGACTGGGGAATTGAAGGTGTGAAAGACAAATGTGTAGGTGGTTAGAAGACTACATGCATAGTGGATAGGCGTTTGAAGCAGTCCATGTGCTAAGGCCTGGCTCAGTGCATGAGTACTTGGGTACTGACTGAATGATTAGAGTACTGCAAGGAGAGTGGCTGGGTGAACTTATAAGTGGTTGGCTTTTGGCGCAGTGAATGGATTAGTACATGGTGCTGAATGGGTCACTGGAGGAGTGCAAGGGGAGGGACAGGGTGTTTGCTGGAAGTGTATGGATACTGACTTGGGAATTGAAGGTGTGAAAGAGAAGTATGTAGGTGGTTAGAAGACTGCATGCATAGTGGATAGGTGTTTGAAGCAGTCCATGTGCTAAGGCCTGGCTCACTGCATGAGTACTTTGGTAGTGACTGAATGATTAGAGTACTGCAAGGAAAGTGCCTGGTTGAATTCGTAAGTGGTTGGGTTTTGGCGCACTAAATGGATTAGTACATGGTGCTGAATGGGTCACTAGAGGAGTGCAAGGGGAGTGACTGGGTGTTTGCTGGAGGTGTATGGATACTGACTGGGGAATTGAAGGTGTGAAAGACAAGTGTGTAGGTGCTTAGAGGACTGCATTCATAGTAGATAGGGGTTTGAAGCAGTCCATTTGCTAAGGCCTGGGTCACTGGATGAGTACTTGGGTACTGACTGAATGATTAGAGTACTGCAAGGAGAGTGCCCGGGTGAATTTATAAGTGTTTGGGTTTTGGCACAGTGAATGGATTAATACATGGTGCTGAATGGGTCAATAGAGGAGTGCAAGGGGAGTGACAGGGTGTTTGCTGGAAGTGTATGGATACGGACTGGGGAATCGAACGTGTGAAAGAAAAGCGTGTAGGTGGTTAGAAGACTGCATGCATAGTGGTTAGGCGTTTGAAGTAGTCCATGTGCTAAGGCCTGGCTCAGTGCATGAGTACTTGGTTACTGACTGAATGATTAGAGTACTGCAAGGAGAGTGCCTGGGTGAACTCATAAGTGGTTGGGTTTTGGCGCAGTGAATGGATTAGTACATGGTGCTGAATGGGTCACTACAGTAGTGCAAGGGGAGTAACAGGGTGTTTGCTAGAAGAGTATGGATACTGACTGGAGAATTGAAGGTGTGAAAGACAAGTGTGTAGGTGGTTAGAAGACTGCATGCATAGTGGATAGGGGTTTGAAGCAGTCCATGTGCTAAGGCCTGGTTCACTGGATGAGTTCATGGGTACTGACTGAATCAGTAGAGTACAGCAAGGAGACTGCCTGGGTGAATTTATAAGTGGTTGGGTTTTGGCGCAGTGAATGGATTAGTACAGGATGCTGAATGGGTCACTAGAGGAATGCAAGGGGGGTGACAGGGTGTTTGCTGGAAGTGTATGAATACTGACTGGGGAATTGAAGGTGAGAAAGACAAGTGTGTAGGTGGTTAGAGGACTGCATGCATAGTGGATAGGCGTTTGAAGCAGTCCATGTGCTAAGGCCTGGCTCACTGCATGAGTACTGGGGTACTGACTGAATGATTAGAGTACTGCAAGGAGAGTGCCTTGGTGAATTTATAAGTGGTTGGCTTTTGGTGCAGGTAATGGATTAGTACATGGTGCTGAATGGGTCACTGGAGGAGTGCAAGGGGAGTGACAGGGTGTTTGCTGGAAGTGTATGGATACTGACTGGGGAATTGAAGGTGTGAAAGACAAGTGTGTAGGTGGTTAGAAGACTGCATGCATGGTGGATAGGCGTTTGAAGCAGTCCATGTGCTATGGCCTGGCTCACTGCATGAGTACTTGGGTACTGACTGAATGTTTAGAGTACTGCAAGGAGAGTGCCTGGGTGAATTTATAAGTGGATGGGTTTTGGCGCACTAAATGGATTAGTACATGGTGCTGAATGGGTCACTAGAGGAGTGCAAGGGGAGTGACAGGGTGTTTGCTGGAAGTGTATGGATAATGACTGGGGAATTGAAGGTGTGAAAGACAAATGTGTAGGTGGTTAGAGGACTGCATGCATAGTGGATAGGCGTTTGAAGCAGTCCATGTGCTAAGGCCTGGCTCAGTGCATGAGTACTTGGGTACTGACTGAATGATTAGACTACTGCAAGGAGAGTGCCTGGGTGACTTTCCAAGTGGTTGGGTTTTGGCGCAATAAATGGATTAGTACATGGTGCTGAATGGGTCACTAGAGGAGTGCAAGGGGAGTGACAGGGTGTTTGCTGGAAGTGTATGGATAATGACTGGCGAATTGAAGGTGTGAAAGACAAGTATGTAGGTGGTTAGAAGACTGCATGCATAGTGGATAGGAGTTTGAAGCAGTCCATTTGCTAAGGCCTGGCTCACTGCATGAGTACTTGGGTACTGACTGAATGATTAGAGTACTGCAAGGAGAGTGCCTGGGTGAATTTACAAGTGGTTGGGTTTTGGCGCACTAAATGGATTAGTACATTGTGCTGAATGGGTCACTAGAGGAGTGCAAGGGGAGTGACAGGGTGTTTGCTGGAAGTGTCTGGATACTGACTGGGGAATTGAACGTGTGAAAGACAAGTGTGTAGGTAGTTAGAGGACTGCATACATAGTGGATAGGGGTTTGAAGCAGTCCATTTGCTAAGGCCTGGGTCACTGGATGAGTACTTGGGTACTGACTGAATGATTAGAGCACTGCAAGCAGAGTGCCTGGGTGAATTTATAAGTGTTTGGGTTTTGGCACAGTGAATGGAATAGTACATGGTGCTGAATGGGTCAATAGAGGAGCGCAAGGGGAGGGACAGGTTGTTTGCTGGAAGTGTATGGATACTGACTGGGGAATTGAAGGTGTGAAAGACAAGTATGTAGGTGGTTAGAAGACTGCATGCATAGTGGATAGGAGTTTGAAGCAGTCCATGTGCTAAGGCCTGGCTCACTGCATGAGTACTTGGATACTGACTGAATGATTAGCGTGCTGCAAGGAGAGTGCCTGGGTGAATTTATAAGTGTTTGGGTTTTGGCACAGTGAATGGATTAGTACATGGTGCTGAATGGGTCACTGGAGGAGTGCAAGGGAGTGACAGGGTTTTTGCTGGAAGTGTATGGATACTGACTGGAGAATTGAAGGTGTGAAAGACAAGTGTGTAGGTGTTTAGAGAACTGCATGCATAGTGGATAGGGGTTTGAAGCAGTCCATGTGCTAAGGCCTGGGTCACTGGATGAGTACTTGGATACTGACTGAATGATTAGAGTACTGCAAGGAGAGTGCCTGGGTGAACTTATAAGTGGTTGGGTTTTGGCGCAGTGAATGGATTAGTACATGGTGCTGAATGGGTCACTACAGTAGTGCAAGGGGAGTAACAGGGTGTTTGCTAGAAGTGTATGGATACTGACTGGAGAATTGAAGGTGTGAAAGACAAGTGTGTAGGTGATTAGAAGACTGCATGCATAGTGGATAGGGGTTTGAAGCAGTCCATGTGCTAAGGCCTGGTTCACTGGATGAGTACATGGGTACTGACTGAATCATTAGAGTACAGCAAGAAGAGTGCCTGGGTGAACTTATAAGTGGTTGGGTTTTGGCGCAGTGAATGGATTAGTACAGGATGCTGAATCGGTCACTAGGGGAGTGCAAGGGGGTTGACAGGGTGTTTGCTGGAAATGTATGAATACTGACTAGGGAATTGAAGGTGAGAAAGACAAGTGTGTAGGTGGTTAGAGGACTGCATGCATAGTGGATATTCGTTTGAAGCAGTCCATGTGCTAAGGCCTGGCTCACTGCATGAGTACTTGGGTACTGACTGACTGATTAGAGTACTGCAAGGAAAGTGCCTGGGTGAATTTATAAGTGGTTGTGTTTTAGCGCACTAAATGGATTAGTACATGGTGCTGAATGGGTCACTAGAGGAGTGCAAGGGGAGTGACAGGGTATTTGCTGGAAGTGTATGGATACTGACTGGGGAATTGAAGGTGTAAAAGACAAGTGTGCAGGTGGTTAGAGGACTGCATACATAGTGGATAGGGTTTTGAAGCAGTCCATTTGCTAAGGCCTGGGTCACTGGATGAGTACTTGGGTACTGACTGAATGATTAGAGTACTGCAAGGAGAGTGCCTGGGTGAATTTCTAAGTGTTTGGGTTTTGGCGCAGTGAATGGATTAGTACATGGTGCTGAATGGGTCAATAGAGGAGTGCAAGGGGAGTGACGGGTTGCTTGCTGGAGTGCATAGATACTGACTGGGGAATTGAAGGTGTGAAAGACAAGTGTGTAGGTGTTTAGAGAACTGCATGCATAGTGGATAGGGGTTTGAAGCAGTCCATGTTCTAAGGCCTGGGTCACTGGATGAGTACTTGGATACTGACTGAATGATTAGAGTACTGCAAGGAGAGTGCCTGGGTGAATTTCTAAGTGTTTGGGTTTTGGCAAAGTGAATGGATCGGTACATTGTGCTGAATGGGACACTAGAGGAGTGAAAGGGGAGTGACAGGGTGTTTGCTGGAAGTGTATGGATAATGACTGGGGAATTGAAGGTGTGAAAGACAAGTATTTAGGTGGTTAGAAGACTGCATGCATAGTGGATAGGCGTTTGAAGCAGTCCATGTGCTAAGGCCTGGCTCACTGCATGAGTACTTGGGTACTGACTGAATGATTAGACTACTGCAAGGAGAGTGCCTGGGTGAATTTACAAGTGGTTGGGTTTTGGCGAACTAAATGGATTAGTACATGGTGCTGAATGGGTCACTAGAGGAGTGCAAGGGGTGTGACAGGGTGTTTGCTGGAAGTGTATGGATACTGACTGGGGAATTGAACGTGTGAAAGACAAGTGTGTAGGTGGTTAGAGGACTGCATACATAGTGGATAGGGGTTTGAAGCAGTCCATTTCCTAAGGCCTGGGTCACTGGATGAGTACTTGGGTACTGACTGAATGATTAGAGCACTGCAAGCAGAGTGCCTGGGTGAATTTATGAGTGTTTGGGTTTTGGCATAGTGAATGGATTAGTACATGGTGCTGAATGGGTCAATAGAGCAGTGCAAGAGGAGGGACAGGTTGTTTGCTGGAAGTGTATGGATACTGACTGGAGAATTGAAGGTGTGAAAGGCAAGTGTGTAGGTGGTTAGAAGTCTGCATGCATAGTGGATAGGGGTTTGAAGCAGTCCATGTGCTAAGGCCTGGTTCACTGGATGAGTACATGGGTACTGACTGAATGATTAGAGTACAGCAAGGAGAGTGCCTGGGTGAATTTATAAGTGGTTGGCTTTGGCGCACTAAATGGATTAGTACATGGTGCTAAATGGGTCACTAGAGGAGTGCAAGGGGAGTGACAGTGTGTTTGCTGGAAGTGTATGGATACTGACTGGGGAATTGAAGGTGTGAAAGAGAAGTATGTAGGTGGTTAGAAGACTGCATGCATAGCTGATAGGCGTTTGAAGCAGTCCATGTGTGAAGGCCTGGCTCACTGCATGAGTACTTGGGTACTGACTGAATGATTAGAGTACTGCAAGGAAAGTGCCTGGGGGAATTTATAAGTGGTTGGGTTTTGGCGCACTAAATGGATTAGTACATGGTGCTAAATGGGTCACTAGAGGAGTGCAAGGGGAGTGACAGTGTGTTTGCTGGAAGTGTATGGATACTGACTGGGGAATTGAAGGTGTGAAAGAGAAGTATGTAGGTGGTTAGAAGACTGCATGCATAGTGGATAGGCGTTTGAAGCAGTCCATGTGCTAAGGCCTGGCTCACTGCATGAGTACTTTGGTAGTGACTGAATGATTAGAGTACTGCAAGGAAAGTGCCTGGTTGAATTCATAAGTGGTTGGGTTTTGGCGCACTAAATGGATTAGTACATGGTGCTGAATGGGTCACTAGAGGAGTGCAAGGGGAGTGACTGGGTGTTTGCTGGAAGTGTATGGATACGGACTGGGGAATCGAAGGTGTGAAAGAAAAGCGTGTAGGTGGTTAGAAGACTGCATGCATAGTGGTTAGGCGTTTGAAGTAGTCCATGTGCTAAGGCCTGGCTCAGTGCATGAGTACTTGGTTACTGACTGAATGATTAGAGTACTGCAAGGAGAGTGCCTGGGTGAACTTATAAGTGGTTGGGTTTTGGCGCAGTGAATGGATTAGTACATGGTGCTGAATGGGTCACTACAGTAGTGCAAGGGGAGTAACAGGGTGTTTGCTAGAAGAGTATGGATACTGACTGGAGAATTGAAGGTGTGAAAGACAAGTGTGTAGGTGGTTAGAAGACTGCATGCATAGTGGATAGGGGTTTGAAGCAGTCCATGTGCTAAGGCCTGGTTCACTGGATGAGTTCATGGGTACTGACTGAATCAGTAGAGTACAGCAAGGAGACTGCCTGGGTGAATTTATAAGTGGTTGGGTTTTGGCGCAGTGAATGGATTAGTACAGGATGCTGAATGGGTCACTAGAGGAATGCAAGGGGGGTGACAGGGTGTTTGCTGGAAGTGTATGAATACTGACTGGGGAATTGAAGGTGAGAAAGACAAGTGTGTAGGTGGTTAGAGGACTGCATGCATAGTGGATAGGCGTTTGAAGCAGTCCATGTGCTAAGGCCTGGCTCACTGCATGAGTACTGGGGTACTGACTGAATGATTAGAGTACTGCAAGGAGAGTGCCTTGGTGAATTTATAAGTGGTTGGCTTTTGGTGCAGGTAATGGATTAGTACATGGTGCTGAATGGGTCACTGGAGGAGTGCAAGGGGAGTGACAGGGTGTTTGCTGGAAGTGTATGGATACTGACTGGGGAATTGAAGGTGTGAAAGACAAGTGTGTAGGTGGTTAGAAGACTGCATGCATGGTGGATAGGCGTTTGAAGCAGTCCATGTGCTATGGCCTGGCTCACTGCATGAGTACTTGGGTACTGACTGAATGTTTAGAGTACTGCAAGGAGAGTGCCTGGGTGAATTTATAAGTGGATGGGTTTTGGCGCACTAAATGGATTAGTACATGGTGCTGAATGGGTCACTAGAGGAGTGCAAGGGGAGTGACAGGGTGTTTGCTGGAAGTGTATGGATAATGACTGGGGAATTGAAGGTGTGAAAGACAAATGTGTAGGTGGTTAGAGGACTGCATGCATAGTGGATAGGCGTTTGAAGCAGTCCATGTGCTAAGGCCTGGCTCAGTGCATGAGTACTTGGGTACTGACTGAATGATTAGACTACTGCAAGGAGAGTGCCTGGGTGACTTTCCAAGTGGTTGGGTTTTGGCGCAATAAATGGATTAGTACATGGTGCTGAATGGGTCACTAGAGGAGTGCAAGGGGAGTGACAGGGTGTTTGCTGGAAGTGTATGGATAATGACTGGCGAATTGAAGGTGTGAAAGACAAGTATGTAGGTGGTTAGAAGACTGCATGCATAGTGGATAGGAGTTTGAAGCAGTCCATGTGCTAAGGCCTGGCTCACTGCATGAGTACTTGGGTACTGACTGAATGATTAGACTACTGCAAGGAGAGTGCCTGGGTGAATTTACAAGTGGTTGGGTTTTGGCGCACTAAATGGATTAGTACATTGTGCTGAATGGGTCACTAGAGGAGTGCAAGGGGAGTGACAGGGTGTTTGCTGGAAGTGTCTGGATACTGACTGGGGAATTGAACGTGTGAAAGACAAGTGTGTAGGTAGTTAGAGGACTGCATACATAGTGGATAGGGGTTTGAAGCAGTCCATTTGCTAAGGCCTGGGTCACTGGATGAGTACTTGGGTACTGACTGAATGATTAGAGCACTGCAAGCAGAGTGCCTGGGTGAATTTATAAGTGTTTGGGTTTTGGCACAGTGAATGGAATAGTACATGGTGCTGAATGGGTCAATAGAGGAGCGCAAGGGGAGGGACAGGTTGTTTGCTGGAAGTGTATGGATAATGACTGGGGAATTGAAGGTGTGAAAGACAAATGTGTAGGTGGTTAGAGGACTGCATGCATAGTGGATAGGCGTTTGAAGCAGTCCATGTGCTAAGGCCTGGCTCAGTGCATGAGTACTTGGGTACTGACTGAATGATTAGACTACTGCAAGGAGAGTGCCTGGGTGACTTTCCAAGTGGTTGGGTTTTGGCGCAATAAATGGATTAGTACATGGTGCTGAATGGGTCACTAGAGGAGTGCAAGGGGAGTGACAGGGTGTTTGCTGGAAGTGTATGGATAATGACTGGCGAATTGAAGGTGTGAAAGACAAGTATGTAGGTGGTTAGAAGACTGCATGCATAGTGGATAGGAGTTTGAAGCAGTCCATGTGCTAAGGCCTGGCTCACTGCATGAGTACTTGGGTACTGACTGAATGATTAGAGTACTGCAAGGAGAGTGCCTGGGTGAATTTACAAGTGGTTGGGTTTTGGCGCACTAAATGGATTAGTACATTGTGCTGAATGGGTCACTAGAGGAGTGCAAGGGGAGTGACAGGGTGTTTGCTGGAAGTGTCTGGATACTGACTGGGGAATTGAAGGTGTGAAAGACAAGTGTGTAGGTGGTTAGAGGACTGCATACATAGTGGATAGGGGTTTGAAGCAGTCCATTTGCTAAGGCCTGAGTCACTGGATGAGTACTTGGGTACTGACTGAATGATTAGAGCACTGCAAGCAGAGTGCCTGGGTGAATTTATAAGTGTTTGGGTTTTGGCACAGTGAATGGAATAGTACATGGTGCTGAATGGGTCAATAGAGGAGCGCAAGGGGAGGGACAGGTTGTTTGCTGGAAGTGTATGGATACTGACTGGGGAATTGAAGGTGTGAAAGACAAGTATGTAGGTGGTTAGAAGACTGCATGCATAGTGGATAGGAGTTTGAAGCAGTCCATGTGCTAAGGCCTGGCTCACTGCATGAGTACTTGGATACTGACTGAATGATTAGAGTGCTGCAAGGAGAGTGCCTGGGTGAACTTATAAGTGGTTGGGTTTTGGCGCAGTGAATGGATTAGTACATGGTGCTGAATGGGTCACTACAGTAGTGCAAGGGGAGTAACAGGGTGTTTGCTAAAAGTGTATGGATACTGACTGGAGAATTGAAGGTGTGAAAGACAAGTGTGTAGGTGATTAGAAGACTGCATGCATAGTGGATAGGGGTTTGAAGCAGTCCATGTGCTAAGGCCTGGTTCACTGGATGAGTACATGGGTACTGACTGAATCATTAGAGTACAGCAAGAAGAGTGCCTGGGTGAACTTATAAGTGGTTGGGTTTTGGCGCAGTGAATGGATTAGTACAGGATGCTGAATCGGTCACTAGGGGAGTGCAAGGGGGTTGACAGGGTGTTTGCTGGAAATGTATGAATACTGACTAGGGAATTGAAGGTGAGAAAGACAAGTGTGTAGGTGGTTAGAGGACTGCATGCATAGTGGATATTCGTTTGAAGCAGTCCATGTGCTAAGGCCTGGCTCACTGCATGAGTACTTGGGTACTGACTGACTGATTAGAGTACTGCAAGGAAAGTGCCTGGGTGAATTTATAAGTGGTTGTGTTTTAGCGCACTAAATGGATTAGTACATGGTGCTGAATGGGTCACTAGAGGAGTGCAAGGGGAGTGACAGGGTATTTGCTGGAAGTGTATGGATACTGACTGGGGAATTGAAGGTGTAAAAGACAAGTGTGCAGGTGGTTAGAGGACTGCATACATAGTGGATAGGGTTTTGAAGCAGTCCATTTGCTAAGGCCTGGGTCACTGGATGAGTACTTGGGTACTGACTGAATGATTAGAGTACTGCAAGGAGAGTGCCTGGGTGAATTTCTAAGTGTTTGGGTTTTGGCGCAGTGAATGGATTAGTACATGGTGCTGAATGGGTCAATAGAGGAGTGCAAGGGGAGTGACGGGTTGCTTGCTGGAGTGCATAGATACTGACTGGGGAATTGAAGGTGTGAAAGACAAGTGTGTAGGTGTTTAGAGAACTGCATGCATAGTGGATAGGGGTTTGAAGCAGTCCATGTTCTAAGGCCTGGGTCACTGGATGAGTACTTGGATACTGACTGAATGATTAGAGTACTGCAAGGAGAGTGCCTGGGTGAATTTCTAAGTATTTGGGTTTTGGCAAAGTGAATGGATCGGTACATTGTGCTGAATGGGACACTAGAGGAGTGAAAGGGGAGTGACAGGGTGTTTGCTGGAAGTGTATGGATAATGACTGGGGAATTGAAGATGCGAAAGACAAGTATGTAGGTGGTTAGAAGACTGCATGCATAGTGGATAGGAGTTTGAAGCAGTCCATGTGCTAAGGCTTGGCTCACTGCATGAGTACTTGGGTACTGACTGAATGATTAGAGTACTGCAAGGAGAGTGCCTGGGTGAACTTATAAGTGGTTGGGTTTTGGCGCAGTGAATGGATTAGTACATGGTGCTGAATGGGTCACTACAGTAGTGCAAGGGGAGTAACAGGGTGTTTGCTAGAAGTGTATGGATACTGACTGGAGAATTGAAGGTGTGAAAGACAAGTGTGTAGGTGGTTAGAAGACTGCATGCATAGTGGATAGGCGTTTGAAGCAGTCCATGTGCTAAGGCATGGCTCAGTGCATGAGTACTTGGGTACTGACTGAAGGATTAGAGTACTGCAAGGAGAGTGCCTGGGTGAACTTATAAGTGGTTGGGTTTTGGCGCAGTGAATGGATTAGTACATAGTGCTGAATGGGTCACTAGAGGAGTGCAAGGGGAGTGACTGGGTGTTTGCTGGAGGTGTATGGATACTGACTGGGGAATTGAAGGTGTGAAAGACAAGTGTGTAGGTGGTTAGAGGACTGCATTCATAGTAGATAGGGGTTTGAAGCAGTCCATTTGCTAAGGCCTGGGTCACTGGATGAGTACTTGGGTACTGACTGAATGATTAGAGTACTGCAAGGAGAGTGCCCGGGTGAATTTATAAGTGTTTGGGTTTTGGCACAGTGAATGGATTAATACATGGTGCTGAATGGGTCAATAGAGGAGTGCAAGGGGAGTGACAGGGTGTTTGCTGGAAGTGTATGGATACGGACTGGGGAATCGAACGTGTGAAAGAAAAGCGTGTAGGTGGTTAGAAGACTGCATGCATAGTGGTTAGGCGTTTGAAGTAGTCCATGTGCTAAGGCCTGGCTCAGTGCATGAGTACTTGGTTACTGACTGAATGATTAGAGTACTGCAAGGAGAGTGCCTGGGTGAACTCATAAGTGGTTGGGTTTTGGCGCAGTGAATGGATTAGTACATGGTGCTGAATGGGTCACTACAGTAGTGCAAGGGGAGTAACAGGGTGTTTGCTAGAAGAGTATGGATACTGACTGGAGAATTGAAGGTGTGAAAGACAAGTGTGTAGGTGGTTAGAAGACTGCATGCATAGTGGATAGGGGTTTGAAGCAGTCCATGTGCTAAGGCCTGGTTCACTGGATGAGTTCATGGGTACTGACTGAATCAGTAGAGTACAGCAAGGAGACTGCCTGGGTGAATTTATAAGTGGTTGGGTTTTGGCGCAGTGAATGGATTAGTACAGGATGCTGAATGGGTCACTAGAGGAATGCAAGGGGGGTGACAGGGTGTTTGCTGGAAGTGTATGAATACTGACTGGGGAATTGAAGGTGAGAAAGACAAGTGTGTAGGTGGTTAGAGGACTGCATGCATAGTGGATAGGCGTTTGAAGCAGTCCATGTGCTAAGGCCTGGCTCACTGCATGAGTACTGGGGTACTGACTGAATGATTAGAGTACTGCAAGGAGAGTGCCTTGGTGAATTTATAAGTGGTTGGCTTTTGGTGCAGGTAATGGATTAGTACATGGTGCTGAATGGGTCACTGGAGGAGTGCAAGGGGAGTGACAGGGTGTTTGCTGGAAGTGTATGGATACTGACTGGGGAATTGAAGGTGTGAAAGACAAGTGTGTAGGTGGTTAGAAGACTGCATGCATGGTGGATAGGCGTTTGAAGCAGTCCATGTGCTATGGCCTGGCTCACTGCATGAGTACTTGGGTACTGACTGAATGTTTAGAGTACTGCAAGGAGAGTGCCTGGGTGAATTTATAAGTGGATGGGTTTTGGCGCACTAAATGGATTAGTACATGGTGCTGAATGGGTCACTAGAGGAGTGCAAGGGGAGTGACAGGGTGTTTGCTGGAAGTGTATGGATAATGACTGGGGAATTGAAGGTGTGAAAGACAAATGTGTAGGTGGTTAGAGGACTGCATGCATAGTGGATAGGCGTTTGAAGCAGTCCATGTGCTAAGGCCTGGCTCAGTGCATGAGTACTTGGGTACTGACTGAATGATTAGACTACTGCAAGGAGAGTGCCTGGGTGACTTTCCAAGTGGTTGGGTTTTGGCGCAATAAATGGATTAGTACATGGTGCTGAATGGGTCACTAGAGGAGTGCAAGAGGAGTGACAGGGTGTTTGCTGGAAGTGTATGGATAATGACTGGCGAATTGAAGGTGTGAAAGACAAGTATGTAGGTGGTTAGAAGACTGCATGCATAGTGGATAGGAGTTTGAAGCAGTCCATGTGCTAAGGCCTGGCTCACTGCATGAGTACTTGGGTACTGACTGAATGATTAGAGTACTGCAAGGAGAGTGCCTGGGTGAATTTACAAGTGGTTGGGTTTTGGCGCACTAAATGGATTAGTACATTGTGCTGAATGGGTCACTAGAGGAGTGCAAGGGGAGTGACAGGGTGTTTGCTGGAAGTGTCTGGATAATGACTGGGGAATTGAACGTGTGAAAGACAAGTGTGTAGGTGGTTAGAGGACTGCATACATAGTGGATAGGGGTTTGAAGCAGTCCATTTGCTAAGGCCTGGGTCACTGGATGAGTACTTGGGTACTGACTGAATGATTAGAGCACTGCAAGCAGAGTGCCTGGGTGAATTTATAAGTGTTTGGGTTTTGGCACAGTGAATGGAATAGTACATGGTGCTGAATGGGTCAATAGAGGAGCGCAAGGGGAGGGACAGGTTGTTTGCTGGAAGTGTATGGATACTGACTGGGGAATTGAAGGTGTGAAAGACAAGTATGTAGGTGGTTAGAAGACTGCATGCATAGTGGATAGGAGTTTGAAGCAGTCCATGTGCTAAGGCCTGGCTCACTGCATGAGTACTTGGATACTGACTGAATGATTAGCGTGCTGCAAGGAGAGTGCCTGGGTGAATTTATAAGTGTTTGGGTTTTGGCACAGTGAATGGATTAGTACATGGTGCTGAATGGGTCACTGGAGGAGTGCAAGGGAGTGACAGGGTTTTTGCTGGAAGTGTATGGATACTGACTGGAGAATTGAAGGTGTGAAAGACAAGTGTGTAGGTGTTTAGAGAACTGCATGCATAGTGGATAGGGGTTTGAAGCAGTCCATGTGCTAAGGCCTGGGTCACTGGATGAGTACTTGGATACTGACTGAATGATTAGAGTACTGCAAGGAGAGTGCCTGGGTGAACTTATAAGTGGTTGGGTTTTGGCGCAGTGAATGGATTAGTACATGGTGCTGAATGGGTCACTACAGTAGTGCAAGGGGAGTAACAGGGTGTTTGCTAGAAGTGTATGGATACTGACTGGAGAATTGAAGGTGTGAAAGACAAGTGTGTAGGTGATTAGAAGACTGCATGCATAGTGGATAGGGGTTTGAAGCAGTCCATGTGCTAAGGCCTGGTTCACTGGATGAGTACATGGGTACTGACTGAATCATTAGAGTACAGCAAGAAGAGTGCCTGGGTGAACTTATAAGTGGTTGGGTTTTGGCGCAGTGAATGGATTAGTACAGGATGCTGAATCGGTCACTAGGGGAGTGCAAGGGGGTTGACAGGGTGTTTGCTGGAAATGTATGAATACTGACTAGGGAATTGAAGGTGAGAAAGACAAGTGTGTGGGTGGTTAGAGGACTGCATGCATAGTGGATATTCGTTTGAAGCAGTCCATGTGCTAAGGCCTGGCTCACTGCATGAGTACTTGGGTACTGACTGACTGATTAGAGTACTGCAAGGAAAGTGCCTGGGTGAATTTATAAGTGGTTGTGTTTTAGCGCACTAAATGGATTAGTACATGGTGCTGAATGGGTCACTAGAGGAGTGCAAGGGGAGTGACAGGGTATTTGCTGGAAGTGTATGGATACTGACTGGGGAATTGAAGGTGTAAAAGACAAGTGTGCAGGTGGTTAGAGGACTGCATACATAGTGGATAGGGTTTTGAAGCAGTCCATTTGCTAAGGCCTGGGTCACTGGATGAGTACTTGGGTACTGACTGAATGATTAGAGTACTGCAAGGAGAGTGCCTGGGTGAATTTCTAAGTGTTTGGGTTTTGGCGCAGTGAATGGATTAGTACATGGTGCTGAATGGGTCAATAGAGGAGTGCAGGGGGAGTGACGGGTTGCTTGCTGGAGTGCATAGATACTGACTGGGGAATTGAAGGTGTGAAAGACAAGTGTGTAGGTGTTTAGAGAACTGCATGCATAGTGGATAGGGGTTTGAAGCAGTCCATGTTCTAAGGCCTGGGTCACTGGATGAGTACTTGGATACTGACTGAATGATTAGAGTACTGCAAGGAGAGTGCCTGGGTGAACTTATAAGTGGTTGGGTTTTGGCGCAGTGAATGGATTAGTACATAGTGCTGAATGGGTCACTAGAGGAGTGCAAGGGGAGTGACTGGGTGTTTGCTGGAGGTGTATGGATACTGACTGGGGAATTGAAGGTGTGAAAGACAAGTGTGTAGGTGGTTAGAGGACTGCATTCATAGTAGATAGGGGTTTGAAGCAGTCCATTTGCTAAGGCCTGGGTCACTGGATGAGTACTTGGGTACTGACTGAATGATTAGAGTACTGCAAGGAGAGTGCCCGGGTGAATTTATAAGTGTTTGGGTTTTGGCACAGTGAATGGATTAATACATGGTGCTGAATGGGTCAATAGAGGAGTGCAAGGGGAGTGACAGGGTGTTTGCTGGAAGTGTATGGATACGGACTGGGGAATCGAACGTGTGAAAGAAAAGCGTGTAGGTGGTTAGAAGACTGCATGCATAGTGGTTAGGCGTTTGAAGTAGTCCATGTGCTAAGGCCTGGCTCAGTGCATGAGTACTTGGTTACTGACTGAATGATTAGAGTACTGCAAGGAGAGTGCCTGGGTGAACTCATAAGTGGTTGGGTTTTGGCGCAGTGAATGGATTAGTACATGGTGCTGAATGGGTCACTACAGTAGTGCAAGGGGAGTAACAGGGTGTTTGCTAGAAGAGTATGGATACTGACTGGAGAATTGAAGGTGTGAAAGACAAGTGTGTAGGTGGTTAGAAGACTGCATGCATAGTGGATAGGGGTTTGAAGCAGTCCATGTGCTAAGGCCTGGTTCACTGGATGAGTTCATGGGTACTGACTGAATCAGTAGAGTACAGCAAGGAGACTGCCTGGGTGAATTTATAAGTGGTTGGGTTTTGGCGCAGTGAATGGATTAGTACAGGATGCTGAATGGGTCACTAGAGGAATGCAAGGGGGGTGACAGGGTGTTTGCTGGAAGTGTATGAATACTGACTGGGGAATTGAAGGTGAGAAAGACAAGTGTGTAGGTGGTTAGAGGACTGCATGCATAGTGGATAGGCGTTTGAAGCAGTCCATGTGCTAAGGCCTGGCTCACTGCATGAGTACTGGGGTACTGACTGAATGATTAGAGTACTGCAAGGAGAGTGCCTTGGTGAATTTATAAGTGGTTGGCTTTTGGTGCAGGTAATGGATTAGTACATGGTGCTGAATGGGTCACTGGAGGAGTGCAAGGGGAGTGACAGGGTGTTTGCTGGAAGTGTATGGATACTGACTGGGGAATTGAAGGTGTGAAAGACAAGTGTGTAGGTGGTTAGAAGACTGCATGCATGGTGGATAGGCGTTTGAAGCAGTCCATGTGCTATGGCCTGGCTCACTGCATGAGTACTTGGGTACTGACTGAATGTTTAGAGTACTGCAAGGAGAGTGCCTGGGTGAATTTATAAGTGGATGGGTTTTGGCGCACTAAATGGATTAGTACATGGTGCTGAATGGGTCACTAGAGGAGTGCAAGGGGAGTGACAGGGTGTTTGCTGGAAGTGTATGGATAATGACTGGGGAATTGAAGGTGTGAAAGACAAATGTGTAGGTGGTTAGAGGACTGCATGCATAGTGGATAGGCGTTTGAAGCAGTCCATGTGCTAAGGCCTGGCTCAGTGCATGAGTACTTGGGTACTGACTGAATGATTAGACTACTGCAAGGAGAGTGCCTGGGTGACTTTCCAAGTGGTTGGGTTTTGGCGCAATAAATGGATTAGTACATGGTGCTGAATGGGTCACTAGAGGAGTGCAAGAGGAGTGACAGGGTGTTTGCTGGAAGTGTATGGATAATGACTGGCGAATTGAAGGTGTGAAAGACAAGTATGTAGGTGGTTAGAAGACTGCATGCATAGTGGATAGGAGTTTGAAGCAGTCCATGTGCTAAGGCCTGGCTCACTGCATGAGTACTTGGGTACTGACTGAATGATTAGAGTACTGCAAGGAGAGTGCCTGGGTGAATTTACAAGTGGTTGGGTTTTGGCGCACTAAATGGATTAGTACATTGTGCTGAATGGGTCACTAGAGGAGTGCAAGGGGAGTGACAGGGTGTTTGCTGGAAGTGTCTGGATAATGACTGGGGAATTGAACGTGTGAAAGACAAGTGTGTAGGTGGTTAGAGGACTGCATACATAGTGGATAGGGGTTTGAAGCAGTCCATTTGCTAAGGCCTGGGTCACTGGATGAGTACTTGGGTACTGACTGAATGATTAGAGCACTGCAAGCAGAGTGCCTGGGTGAATTTATAAGTGTTTGGGTTTTGGCACAGTGAATGGAATAGTACATGGTGCTGAATGGGTCAATAGAGGAGCGCAAGGGGAGGGACAGGTTGTTTGCTGGAAGTGTATGGATACTGACTGGGGAATTGAAGGTGTGAAAGACAAGTATGTAGGTGGTTAGAAGACTGCATGCATAGTGGATAGGAGTTTGAAGCAGTCCATGTGCTAAGGCCTGGCTCACTGCATGAGTACTTGGATACTGACTGAATGATTAGCGTGCTGCAAGGAGAGTGCCTGGGTGAATTTATAAGTGTTTGGGTTTTGGCACAGTGAATGGATTAGTACATGGTGCTGAATGGGTCACTGGAGGAGTGCAAGGGAGTGACAGGGTTTTTGCTGGAAGTGTATGGATACTGACTGGAGAATTGAAGGTGTGAAAGACAAGTGTGTAGGTGTTTAGAGAACTGCATGCATAGTGGATAGGGGTTTGAAGCAGTCCATGTGCTAAGGCCTGGGTCACTGGATGAGTACTTGGATACTGACTGAATGATTAGAGTACTGCAAGGAGAGTGCCTGGGTGAACTTATAAGTGGTTGGGTTTTGGCGCAGTGAATGGATTAGTACATGGTGCTGAATGGGTCACTACAGTAGTGCAAGGGGAGTAACAGGGTGTTTGCTAGAAGTGTATGGATACTGACTGGAGAATTGAAGGTGTGAAAGACAAGTGTGTAGGTGATTAGAAGACTGCATGCATAGTGGATAGGGGTTTGAAGCAGTCCATGTGCTAAGGCCTGGTTCACTGGATGAGTACATGGGTACTGACTGAATCATTAGAGTACAGCAAGAAGAGTGCCTGGGTGAACTTATAAGTGGTTGGGTTTTGGCGCAGTGAATGGATTAGTACAGGATGCTGAATCGGTCACTAGGGGAGTGCAAGGGGGTTGACAGGGTGTTTGCTGGAAATGTATGAATACTGACTAGGGAATTGAAGGTGAGAAAGACAAGTGTGTGGGTGGTTAGAGGACTGCATGCATAGTGGATATTCGTTTGAAGCAGTCCATGTGCTAAGGCCTGGCTCACTGCATGAGTACTTGGGTACTGACTGACTGATTAGAGTACTGCAAGGAAAGTGCCTGGGTGAATTTATAAGTGGTTGTGTTTTAGCGCACTAAATGGATTAGTACATGGTGCTGAATGGGTCACTAGAGGAGTGCAAGGGGAGTGACAGGGTATTTGCTGGAAGTGTATGGATACTGACTGGGGAATTGAAGGTGTAAAAGACAAGTGTGCAGGTGGTTAGAGGACTGCATACATAGTGGATAGGGTTTTGAAGCAGTCCATTTGCTAAGGCCTGGGTCACTGGATGAGTACTTGGGTACTGACTGAATGATTAGAGTACTGCAAGGAGAGTGCCTGGGTGAATTTCTAAGTGTTTGGGTTTTGGCGCAGTGAATGGATTAGTACATGGTGCTGAATGGGTCAATAGAGGAGTGCAGGGGGAGTGACGGGTTGCTTGCTGGAGTGCATAGATACTGACTGGGGAATTGAAGGTGTGAAAGACAAGTGTGTAGGTGTTTAGAGAACTGCATGCATAGTGGATAGGGGTTTGAAGCAGTCCATGTTCTAAGGCCTGGGTCACTGGATGAGTACTTGGATACTGACTGAATGATTAGAGTACTGCAAGGAGAGTGCCTGGGTGAATTTCTAAGTGTTTGGGTTTTGGCAAAGTGAATGGATCGGTACATTGTGCTGAATGGGACACTAGAGGAGTGAAAGGGGAGTGACAGGGTGTTTGCTGGAAGTGTATGGATAATGACTGGGGAATTGAAGGTGTGAAAGACAAGTATTTAGGTGGTTAGAAGACTGCATGCATAGTGGATAGGCGTTTGAAGCAGTCCATGTGCTAAGGCCTGGCTCACTGCATGAGTACTTGGGTACTGACTGAATGATTAGACTACTGCATGGAGAGTGCCTGGGTGAATTTACAAGTGGTTGGGTTTTGGCGAACTAAATGGATTAGTACATGGTGCTGAATGGGTCACTAGAGGAGTGCAAGGGGTGTGACAGGGTGTTTGCTGGAAGTGTATGGATACTGACTGGGGAATTGAACGTGTGAAAGACAAGTGTGTAGGTGGTTAGAGGACTGCATACATAGTGGATAGGGGTTTGAAGCAGTCCATTTCCTATGGCCTGGGTCACTGGATGAATACTTGGGTACTGACTGAATGATTAGAGCACTGCAAGCAGAGTGCCTGGGTGAATTTATGAGTGTTTGGGTTTTGGCACAGTGAATGGATTAGTACATGGTGCTGAATGGGTCAATAGAGGAGTGCAAGAGGAGGGACAGGTTGTTTGCTGGAAGTGTATGGATACTGACTGGAGAATTGAAGGTGTGAAAGACAAGTGTGTAGGTGGTTAGAAGTCTGCATGCATAGTGGATAGGGGTTTGAAGCAGTCCATGTGCTAAGGCCTGGTTCACTGGATGAGTACATGGGTACTGACTGAATGATTAGAGTACAGCAAGGAGAGTGCCTGGGTGAATTTATAAGTGGTTGGCTTTGGCGCACTAAATGGATTAGTACATGGTGCTAAATGGGTCACTAGAGGAGTGCAAAGGGAGTGACAGTGTGTTTGCTGGAAGTGTATGGATACTGACTGGGGAATTGAAGGTGTGAAAGAGAAGTATGTAGGTGGTTAGAAGACTGCATGCATAGTGGATAGGCGTTTGAAGCAGTCCATGTGTGAAGGCCTGGCTCACTGCATGAGTACTTGGGTACTGACTGAATGATTAGAGTACTGCAAGGAAAGTGCCTGGGGGAATTTATAAGTGGTTGGGTTTTGGCGCACTAAATGGATTAGTACATGGTGCTAAATGGGTCACTAGAGGAGTGCAAGGGGAGTGACAGTGTGTTTGCTGGAAGTGTATGGATACTGACTGGGGAATTGAAGGTGTGAAAGAGAAGCATGTAGGTGGTTAGAAGACTGCATGCATAGTGGATAGGCGTTTGAAGCAGTCCATGTGCTAAGGCCTGGCTCACTGCATGAGTACTTTGGTAGTGACTGAATGATTAGAGTACTGCAAGGAAAGTGCCTGGTTGAATTCATAAGTGGTTGGGTTATGGCGCACTAAATGGATTAGTACATGGTGCTGAATGGGTCACTAGAGGAGTGCAAGGGGAGTGACTGGGTGTTTGCTGGAAGTGTATGGATAATGACTGGGGAATTGAAGGTGTGAAAGACAAGTGTGTAGGTGGTTAGAAGTCTGCATGCATAGTGGATAGGGGTTTGAAGCAGTCCATGTGCTAAGGCCTGGTTCACTGGATGAGTACATGGGTACTGACTGAATGATAAGAGTACAGCAAGGAGAGTGCCTGGGTGAATTTATAAGTGGTTGGCTTTGGCGCACTAAATGGATTAGTACATGGTGCTAAATGGGTCACTAGAGGAGTGCAAAGGGAGTGACAGTGTGTTTGCTGGAAGTGTATGGATACTGACTGGGGAATTGAAGGTGTGAAAGAGAAGTATGTAGGTGGTTAGAAGACTGCATGCATAGTGGATAGGCGTTTGAAGCAGTCCATGTGTGAAGGCCTGGCTCACTGCATGAGTACTTGGGTACTGACTGAATGATTAGAGTACTGCAAGGAAAGTGCCTGGGGGAATTTATAAGTGGTTGGGTTTTGGCGCACTAAATGGATTAGTACATGGTGCTAAATGGGTCACTAGAGGAGTGCAAGGGGAGTGACAGTGTGTTTGCTGGAAGTGTATGGATACTGACTGGGGAATTGAAGGTGTGAAAGAGAAGCATGTAGGTGGTTAGAAGACTGCATGCATAGTGGATAGGCGTTTGAAGCAGTCCATGTGCTAAGGCCTGGCTCACTGCATGAGTACTTTGGTAGTGACTGAATGATTAGAGTACTGCAAGGAAAGTGCCTGGTTGAATTCATAAGTGGTTGGGTTATGGCGCACTAAATGGATTAGTACATGGTGCTGAATGGGTCACTAGAGGAGTGCAAGGGGAGTGACTGGGTGTTTGCTGGAAGTGTATGGATAATGACTGGGGAATTGAAGGTGTGAAAGACAAGTATTTAGGTGGTTAGAAGACTGCATGCATAGTGGATAGGCGTTTGAAGCAGTCCATGTGCTAAGGCCTGGCTCACTGCATGAGTACTTGGGTACTGACTGAATGATTAGACTACTGCAAGGAGAGTGCCTGGGTGAATTTACAAGTGGTTGGGTTTTGGCGAACTAAATGGATTAGTACATGGTGCTGAATGGGTCACTAGAGGAGTGCAAGGGGTGTGACAGGGTGTTTGCTGGAAGTGTATGGATACTGACTGGGGAATTGAACGTGTGAAAGACAAGTGTGTAGGTGGTTAGAGGACTGCATACATAGTGGATAGGGGTTTGAAGCAGTCCATTTGCTAAGGCCTGGGTCACTGGATGAGTACTTGGGTACTGACTGAATGATTAGAGCACTGCAAGCAGAGTGCCTGGGTGAATTTATAAGTGTTTGGGTTTTGGCACAGTGAATGGAATAGTACATGGTGCTGAATGGGTCAATAGAGGAGCGCAAGGGGAGGGACAGGTTGTTTGCTGGAAGTGTATGGATAATGACTGGGGAATTGAAGGTGTGAAAGACAAATGTGTAGGTGGTTAGAGGACTGCATGCATAGTGGATAGGCGTTTGAAGCAGTCCATGTGCTAAGGCCTGGCTCAGTGCATGAGTACTTGGGTACTGACTGAATGATTAGACTACTGCAAGGAGAGTGCCTGGGTGACTTTCCAAGTGGTTGGGTTTTGGCGCAATAAATGGATTAGTACATGGTGCTGAATGGGTCACTAGAGGAGTGCAAGGGGAGTGACAGGGTGTTTGCTGGAAGTGTATTGATAATGACTGGCGAATTGAAGGTGTGAAAGACAAGTATGTAGGTGGTTAGAAGACTGCATGCTTAGTCGATAGGAGTTTGAAGCAGTCCATGTGCTAAGGCCTGGCTCACTGCATGAGTACTTGGGTACTGACTGAATGATTAGAGTACTGCAAGGAGAGTGCCTGGGTGAATTTACAAGTGGTTGGGTTGTGGCGCACTAAATGGATTAGTACATTGTGCTGAATGGGTCACTAGAGGAGTGCAAGGGGAGTGACAGGGTGTTTGCTGGAAGTGTCTGGATACTGACTGGGGAATTGAAGGTGTGAAAGACAAGTGTGTAGGTGGTTAGAGGACTGCATACATAGTGGATAGGGGTTTGAAGCAGTCCATTTGCTAAGGCCTGGGTCACTGGATGAGTACTTGGGTACTGACTGAATGATTAGAGCACTGCAAGCAGAGTGCCTGGGTGAATTTATAAGTGTTTGGGTTTTGGCACAGTGAATGGAATAGTACATGGTGCTGAATGGGTCAATAGAGGAGCGCAAGGGGAGGGACAGGTTGTTTGCTGGAAGTGTATGGATACTGACTGGGGAATTGAAGGTGTGAAAGACAAGTATGTAGGTGGTTAGAAGACTGCATGCATAGTGGATAGGAGTTTGAAGCAGTCCATGTGCTAAGGCCTGGCTCACTGCATGAGTACTTGGATACTGACTGAATGATTAGAGTGCTGCAAGGAGAGTGCCTGGGTGAACTTATAAGTCGTTGGGTTTTGGCGCAGTGAATGGATTAGTACATGGTGCTGAATGGGTCACTACAGTAGTGCAAGGGGAGTAACAGGGTGTTTGCTAGAAGTGTATGGATACTGACTGGAGAATTGAAGGTGTGAAAGACAAGTGTGTAGGTGATTAGAAGACTGCATGCATAGTGGATAGGGGTTTGAAGCAGTCCATGTGCTAAGGCCTGGTTCACTGGATGAGTACATGGGTACTGACTGAATCATTAGAGTACAGCAAGAAGAGTGCCTGGGTGAACTTATAAGTGGTTGGGTTTTGGCGCAGTGAATGGATTAGTACAGGATGCTGAATCGGTCACTAGGGGAGTGCAAGGGGGTTGACAGGGTGTTTGCTGGAAATGTATGAATACTGACTAGGGAATTGAAGGTGAGAAAGACAAGTGTGTAGGTGGTTAGAGGACTGCATGCATAGTGGATATTCGTTTGAAGCAGTCCATGTGCTAAGGCCTGGCTCACTGCATGAGTACTTGGGTACTGACTGACTGATTAGAGTACTGCAAGGAAAGTGCCTGGGTGAATTTATAAGTGGTTGTGTTTTAGCGCACTAAATGGATTAGTACATGGTGCTGAATGGGTCACTAGAGGAGTGCAAGGGGAGTGACAGGGTATTTGCTGGAAGTGTATGGATACTGACTGGGGAATTGAAGGTGTAAAAGACAAGTGTGCAGGTGGTTAGAGGACTGCATACATAGTGGATAGGGTTTTGAAGCAGTCCATTTGCTAAGGCCTGGGTCACTGGATGAGTACTTGGGTACTGACTGAATGATTAGAGTACTGCAAGGAGAGTGCCTGGGTGAATTTCTAAGTGTTTGGGTTTTGGCGCAGTGAATGGATTAGTACATGGTGCTGAATGGGTCAATAGAGGAGTGCAAGGGGAGTGACGGGTTGCTTGCTGGAGTGCATAGATACTGACTGGGGAATTGAAGGTGTGAAAGACAAGTGTGTAGGTGTTTAGAGAACTGCATGCATAGTGGATAGGGGTTTGAAGCAGTCCATGTTCTAAGGCCTGGGTCACTGGATGAGTACTTGGATACTGACTGAATGATTAGAGTACTGCAAGGAGAGTGCCTGGGTGAATTTCTAAGTATTTGGGTTTTGGCAAAGTGAATGGATCGGTACATTGTGCTGAATGGGACACTAGAGGAGTGAAAGGGGAGTGACAGGGTGTTTGCTGGAAGTGTATGGATAATGACTGGGGAATTGAAGATGCGAAAGACAAGTATGTAGGTGGTTAGAAGACTGCATGCATAGTGGATAGGAGTTTGAAGCAGTCCATGTGCTAAGGCTTGGCTCACTGCATGAGTACTTGGGTACTGACTGAATGATTAGAGTACTGCAAGGAGAGTGCCTGGGTGAACTTATAAGTGGTTGGGTTTTGGCGCAGTGAATGGATTAGTACATGGTGCTGAATGGGTCACTACAGTAGTGCAAGGGGAGTAACAGGGTGTTTGCTAGAAGTGTATGGATACTGACTGGAGAATTGAAGGTGTGAAAGACAAGTGTGTAGGTGGTTAGAAGACTGCATGCATAGTGGATAGGCGTTTGAAGCAGTCCATGTGCTAAGGCATGGCTCAGTGCATGAGTACTTGGGTACTGACTGAAGGATTAGAGTACTGCAAGGAGAGTGCCTGGGTGAACTTATAAGTGGTCGGGTTTTGGCGCAGTGAATGGATTAGTACATGGTGCTGAATGGGTCACTACAGTAGTGCAAGGGGAGTAACAGAGTGTTTGCTAGAAGTTTATGGATACTGACTGGAGAATTGAAGGTGTGAAATACAAGTGTGTATGTGGTTAGAAGACTGCATGCATAGTGGATAGGGGTTTGAAGCAGTCCATGTGCTAAGGCCTGGCTCAGTGCATGAGTACTTGGGTGCTGACTGAATGATTAGAGTACTGCAAGGAGAGTGCCTGGGTGAATTTATAAGTGTTTGGGTTTTGGCACAGTGAATGGATTAGTACATAGTGCTGAATGGGTCAATAGAGGAGTGCAAGGGGAGTGACAGGGTGTTTGCTGGAGTGTATAGATACTGACTGGGGAATTGAAGGTGTGAAAGACAAGTATTTAGGTGGTTAGAAGACTGCATGCATAGTGGATAGGCGTTTGAAGCAGTCCATGTGCTAAGGCCTGGCTCACTGCATGAGTACTTGGGTACTGACTGAATGATTATACTACTGCAAGGAGAGTGCCTGGGTGAATTTACAAGTGGTTGGGTTTTGGCGAACTAAATGGATTAGTACATGGTGCTGAATGGGTCACTAGAGGAGTGCAAGGGGTGTGACAGGGTGTTTGCTGGAAGTGTATGGATACTGACTGGGGAATTGAACGTGTGAAAGACAAGTGTGTAGGTGGTTAGAGGACTGCATACATAGTGGATAGGGGTTTGAAGCAGTCCATTTCCTAAGGCCTGGGTCACTGGATGAGTACTTGGGTACTGACTGAATGATTAGAGCACTGCAAGCAGAGTGCCTGGGTGAATTTATGAGTGTTTGGGTTTTGGCACAGTGAATGGATTAGTACATGGTGCTGAATGGGTCAATAGAGGAGTGCAAGAGGAGGGACAGGTTGTTTGCTGGAAGTGTATGGATACTGACTGGAGAATTGAAGGTGTGAAAGACAAGTGTGTAGGTGGTTAGAAGTCTGCATGCATAGTGGATAGGGGTTTGAAGCAGTCCATGTGCTAAGGCCTGGTTCACTGGATGAGTACATGGGTACTGACTGAATGATTAGAGTACAGCAAGGAGAGTGCCTGGGTGAATTTATAAGTGGTTGGCTTTGGCGCAGTGAATGGATTAGTACAGGATGCTGAATGGGTCACTAGGGGAGTGCAAGGGGGGTGAGAGGGTGTTTGCTGGAAATGTATGAGTACTGACTGGAGAATTGAAGGTGAGAAAGACAAGTGTGTAGGTGGTTAGAGGACTGCATGCATAGTGGATAGGCGTTTGAAGCAGTCCATGTGTGAAGGCCTGGCTCACTGCATGAGTACTTGGGTACTGACTGAATGATTAGAGTACTGCAAGGAAAGTGCCTGGGGGAATTTATAAGTGGTTGGGTTTTGGCGCACTAAATGGATTAGTACATGGTGCTAAATGGGTCACTAGAGGAGTGCAAGGGGAGTGACAGTGTGTTTGCTGGAAGTGTATGGATACTGACTGGGGAATTGAAGGTGTGAAAGACAAGTGTGTAGGTGGTTAGAGGACTGGATACATAGTGGGTAGGTGTTTGAAGCAGTCCATTTGCTAAGGCCTGGGTCACTGGATGAGTACTTGGGTACTGACTGAATGATTAGAGCACTGCAAGTAGAATGCCTGGGTGAATTTATAATTGTTTGGGTTTTGGCACAGTGAATGGATTAGTACATGGTGCTGAATGGGTCAATAGAGGAGTGCAAGGGGAGGGACAGGTTGTTTGCTGGAAGTGTATGGATACTGACTGGGGAATTGAAGGTGTGAAAGACAAGTGTGTAGGTGGTTAGAAGACTGCATGCATAGTGGATAGGCATTTGAAGCAATCCATGTGCTAAGGCCTGGCTCACTGCATGAGTACATGGGTACTGACTGAATGATTAGAGTACTGCAAGGAGAGTGCCTGGGTGAATTTATAAGTGGTTGGGTTTTGGCGCACTAAATGGATTAGTACATGGTGCTGAATGGGTCACTAGAGGAGTGCAAGGGGAGTGACAGGGTGTTTGCTTGAAGTGTATGGATAATGACTGGGGAATTGAAGGTGTGAAAGACAAGTGTGTAGGTGGTTAGAGGACTGGATACATAGTGGGTAGGGGTTTGAAGCAGTCCATTTGCTAAGACCTGGGTCACTGGATGAGTACTTGGGTACTGACTGAATGATTAGAGCACTGCAAGTAGAATGCCTGGGTGAATTTATAAGTGTTTGGGTTTTGGCACAGTGAATGGATTAGTACATGGTGCTGAATGGGTCAATAGAGGAGTGCAAGGGGAGTGACAGGGTGTTTGCTGGAAGTGTATGGATAATGACTGGGGAATTGAAGGTGTGAAAGACAAGTGTGTAGGTGGTTAGAGGACTGGATACATAGTGGGTAGGGGTTTGAAGCAGTCCATTTGCTAAGGCCAGGCTCAGTGCATGAGTACTTGGGTACTGACTGAATGATTAGAGTACTGCAAGGAGAGTGCCTGGGTGAACTCATAAGTGGTTGTGTTTTGGTGCAGTGAATGGATTAGTACATGATGCTGAATGGGTCACTACAGTAGTGCAAGGGGAGTAACAGGGTGTTTGCTAGAAGTGTATGGATACTGACTGGATAATTGAAGGTCTGAAAGACAAGTGTGTAGGTGGTTAGAAGACTGCATACATAGTGGGTAGGCGTTTGAAGCAGTCCATGTGCTAAGGCTTGGATCACTGCATGAGTACTTGGGTACTGACTGAATGATTAGAGTACTGCAAGGAGAGTGCCTGGGTGAGTTTATAAGTGGTTGGGTTTTGGCACACTAAATGGATTAGTACATGGTGCTGAATGGGTCACTAGAGGAGTGCAAGGGGAGTGACAGGGTGTTTGCTGGAAGTGTATGGATACTGACTGGGGAATTGAAGGTGTGAAAGACAAGTGTGTAGGTGGTTAGAAGACTGCATGCATAGTGGATAGGCATTTGAAGCAGTCCGTGTGCTAAGGCCTGGCTCAGTGCATGAGTACTTGGGGACTGACTGAATGATTAGAGTACTGCAAGGAGAGTGCCTGGGTGAACTTATAAGTGGTTGGGTTTTGGCGCAGTGAATGGATTAGTACATGGTGCTGAATGGGTCACTACAGTAGTGCAAGGGGAGTAACAGGGTGTTTGCTAGAAGTGTACGGATACTGACTGGAGAATTGAAGGTGTGAAAGACAAGTGTGTAGGTGGTAGAAGACTGCATGCATAGTGGATAGGGGTTTGAAGCAGTCCATGTGCTAAGGCCTGGTTCACTGGATGAGTACATGGGTACTGACTGAATCATTAGAGTACAGCAAGGAGAGTGCCTGGGTGAACTTATAAGTGGTTGGGTTTTGGCGCAGTGAATGGATTAGTACAGGATGCTGAATGGGTCACTAGGGGGGTGCAAGGGGGTTGACAGGGTGTTTGCTGGAAATGTATGAATACTGACTAGGGAATTGAAGGTGAGAAAGACAAGTGTGTAGGTGGTTAGAGGACTGCATGCATAGTGGATAGGCGTTTGAAGCAGTCCATGTGCTAAGGCCTGGCTCACTGCATGAGTACTTGGGTACTGACTGAATGATTAGAGTACTGCAAGGAAAGTGCCTGGGTGAATTTATAAGTGGTTGTGTTTTATCGCACTAAATGGATTAGTACATGGTCCTGAATGGGTCACTAGTGGAGTGCAAGGGGAGTGACAGGGTGTTTGCTGGAAGTGTATGGATACTGACTGGGGAATTGAAGGTGTAAAAGACAAGTGTGTAGGTGGTTAGAGGACTGCATACATAGTGGATAGGGTTTTGAAGCAGTCCATTTGCTAAGGCCTGGGTCACTGGATGAGTACTTGGGTACTGACTGAATGATTAGAGTACTGCAAGGAGAGTGCCTGGGTGAATTTATAAGTGTTTGGGTTTTGGCACAGTGAATGGATTAGTACATGGTGCTGAATGGGTCAGTAGAGGAGTGCAAGGGGAGTGACAGGTTTTTTGCTGGAGTGTATAGATACTGACTGGGGAATTGAAGGTGTGAAAGACAAGTGTGTAGGTGTTTAGAGAACTGCATGCATAGTGGATAGGGGTTTGAAGCAGTCCATGTGCTAAGGCCTGGGTCACTGGATGAGTACTTGGATACTGACTGAATGATTAGAGTACTGCAAGGAGAGTGCCTGGGTGAATTTCTAAGTGTTTGGGTTTTGGCGCAGTGAATGGATTAGGACATTGTGCTGAATGGGACACTAAAGGAGTGAAAGGGGAGTGACAGGGTGTTTGCTGGAAGTGTATGGATACTGACTGGGGAATTGATGGTGTGAAAGACAAGTGTGTAGGTGGTTAGAAGACTACATGCATAGTGGATAGGCATTTGAAGCAGTCCATGTGCTAAGGCCTGGCTCACTGCATGAGTACTGGGGTACTGACTGAATGATTAGAGTACTGCAAGGAGAGTGCCTGGGTGAATTTTTAAGTGTTTGGGTTTTGGCACAGTGAATGGATTAGTACATGGTGCTGAATGGGTCAATAGAGGAGTGCAAGGGGAGTGGCAGGGTATTTGCTGGAGTGTATAGATAGTGACTTTGGAATTGAAGGTGTGAAAGACAATTGTGTAGGTGGTTAGAGGACTGCATGCATAGTGGATAGGGGTTTGAAGCAGTCCATGTGCTAAGACCTGGGTCACTGGATGAGTACTTGGATACTGACTGAATGATTAGAGTACTGCAAAGAGAGTGCCTGGGTGAATTTATAAGTGTTTGGGTTTTGGCGCAGTAAATGGATTAGTACATTGCGCTAAATGGGACACTAGAGGAGTGAAAGGGGAGTGACAGGGTGTTTGCTGGAAGTGTATGGATACGGACTGGGGAATTGAAGGTATGAAACACAAGTGTGTAGGTGGTTAGAGGACTGCATGCATAGTGGAAAGGCGTTTGAAGCAGTCCATGTACTAAGGCCTGGCTCAGTGCATGAGTACTTGGGTGCTGACTGAATGATTAGAGTACTGCAAGGAGAGTGCCTTGGTGAATTTATAAGTGTTTGGGTTTTGGCACAGTGAATTGTTTAGTGCATGGTGCTGAATGGGTCAATAGAGGAGTGCAAGGGGAGTGACAGGGTGTTTGCTGGAGTGCATAGATACTGAATGGGGAATTGAAGGTGTGAAAGACAAGTGTGTAGGTGGTTAGAGGACTGCATTCATAGTGGATAGGGGTTTGAAGCAGTCCATGTGCTCAGGCCTGGGTCACTGGATGAGTACTTGGATACTGACTGAATGATTAGAGTACTGCAAGGAGAGTGCCTGGGTGAACTTATAAGTGGTTGGGTTTTGGCGCAGTGAATGGATTAGTACATGGTGCTGAATGGGTCACTACAGTAGTGCAAGGGGAGTAACAGGGTGTTTGCTAGAAGTGTATGGATACTGACTGGATAATTGAAGGTCTGAAAGACAAGTGTGTAGGTGGTTAGAAGACTGCATGCATAGTGGATAGGGGTTTGAAGCAGTCCATGTGCTAAGGCTTGGTTCACTGGATGAGTACATGGGTACTGACTGAATCATTGGAGTACAGCAAGGAGAGTGCCTGGGTGAATTTATAAGTGGTTGGGTTTTGGCGCAGTGAATGGATTAGTACAGGATGCTGAATGGGTCACTAGGGGAGTGCAAGGGGGGTGACAGGGTGTTTGCTGGAAATGTATGAATACTGACTGGGGAATTGAAGGTGAGAAAGACAAGTGTGTAGGTGGTTAGAGGACAGAATACATAGTGGATAGGGGTTTGAAGCAGTCCATTTACTAAGGCCTGGGTCACTGGATGAGTACTTGGGTACTGACTGAATGATTAGAGTACTGCAAGGAGAGTGCCTGTGTGAATTTATAAGTGTTTGGGTTTTGGCACAGTGAGTGGATTAGTACATGGTACTGAATGGGTCAATAGAGGAGTGGAAGGAGAGTGACAGGGTGTTTGCTGAAGTGTACAGATACTGACTGGGGAATTGAAGGTGTGAAAGACAAGTGTGTAGGTGGTTAGAGGACTGCATGCATAGTGGATAGGCGTTTGAAGCAGTCCATGTGCTAAGGCCTGGCTCAGTGCATGAGTACTTGGGTACTGACTGAATGATTAAAGTACTGCAAGGAGAGTGCCTGGGTGAACTTATAAGTGGTTGGGTTTTGGCGCAGTGAATGGATTAGTACATGGTGCTGAATGGGTCACTACAGTAGTGCAAGGGGAGTAACAGGGTGTTTGCTAGAAGTGTATGGATACTTACTGGAGAATTGAAGGTGTGAAAGACAAGTGTGTAGGTGGTTAGAGGACTGCATGCATAGTGGATAGGCGTTTGAAGCAGTCCATGTACTAAGGCCTGGCTCAGTGCATGAGTACTTGGGTGCTGACTGAATGATTAGAGTACTGCAAGGAGAGTGCCTGGGTGAATTTATAAGTGTTTGGGTTTTGGCACAGTGAATTGTTTAGTGCATGGTGCTGAATGGGTCAATAGAGGAGTGGAAGGAGAGTGACAGGGTGTTTGCTGAAGTGTACAGATACTGACTGGGGAATTGAAGGTGTGAAAGACAAGTGTGTAGGTGGTTAGAGGACTGCATGCATAGTGGATAGGCGTTTGAAGCAGTCCATGTGCTAAGGCCTGGCTCAGTGCATGAGTACTTGGGTACTGACGGAATGATTAAAGTACTGCAAGGAGAGTGCCTGGGTGAACTTATAAGTGGTTGGGTTTTGGCGCAGTGAATGGATTAGTACATGGTGCTGAATGGGTCACTACAGTAGTGCAAGGGGAGTAACAGGGTGTTTGCTAGAAGTGTATGGATACTTACTGGAGAATTGAAGGTGTGAAAGACAAGTGTGTAGGTGGTTAGAAGACTGCATGCATAGTGGATAGGGGTTTGAAGCAGTCCATGTGCTAAGGCCTGGTTCACTGGATGAGTACATGGGTACTGACTGAATCAGTAGAGTACAGCAAGGAGAGTGCCTGGGTGAACTTATAAGTGGTTGGGTTTTGGCGCAGTGAATGGATTAGTACAGGATGCTGAATGGGTCACTACAGTAGTGCAAGGGGAGTAACAGGGTGTTTGCTAGAAGTGTATGGATACTGACTGGAGAATTGAAGGTGTGAAAGACAAGTGTGTAGGTGGTTAGAAGACTGCATGCATAGTGGATAGGGGTTTGAAGCAGTCCATGTGATAAGGCCTGGTTCACTGGATGAGTACCTGGGTACTGACTGAATCATTAGAGTACAGCAAGGAGAGTGCCTGGGTGAATTTATAAGTGTTTGGGTTTTGGCGCAGTGAATGGATTAGTACAGGATGCTAAATGGGTCACTAGAGGAGTGCAAGGGGAGTGACAGGGTGTTTGCTGGAAGTGTATGGATACTGACTGGGGAATTGAAGGTGTGAAAGACAAGTATGTAGGTGGTTAGAGGACAGCATACATAGTGGATAGGGGTTTGAAGCAGTCCATTTCCTAAGGCCTGGGTCACTGGATGAGTACTTGGGTACTGACTGAATGATTAGAGTACTGCAAGGAGAGTGCCTGGGTGAATTTATAAGTGTTTGGGTTTTGGCACAGTGAGTGGATTAGTACATGGTGCTGAATGGGTCAATAGAGGAGTGCAAGGAGAGTGACAGGGTGTTTGCTGAAGTGTACAGATACTGACTGGGGAATTGAAGGTGTGAAAGACAAGTGTGTAGGTGGTTAGAGGACTGCATGCATAGCGGATAGGCATTTGAAGCAGTCCATGTGCTAAGGCCTGGCTCAGTGCATGAGTACTTGGGTACTGACTGAATGATTAAAGTACTGCAAGGAGAGTGCCTGGGTGAACTTATAAGTGGTTGGGTTTTGGCGCAGTGAATGGATTAGTACATGGTGCTGAATGGGTCACTACAGTAGTGCAAGGGGAGTAACAGGGTGTTTGCTAGAAGTGTATGGATACTTACTGGAGAATTGAAGGTGTGAAAGACAAGTGTGTAGGTGGTTAGAAGACTGCATGCATAGTGGATAGGGGTTTGAAGCAGTCCATGTGCTAAGGCCTGGTTCACTGGATGAGTACATGGGTACTGACTGAATCAGTAGAGTACAGCAAGGAGAGTGCCTGGGTGAACTTATAAGTGGTTGGGTTTTGGCGCAGTGAATGGATTAGTACAGGATGCTGAATGGGTCACTAGAGGAGTGCAAGGATGGTTAAAGGGTGTTTGCTGGAAGTGTATGGATACTGACTGGGAAATTGAAGGTGTGAAAGACAAGTGTGTAGGTGGTTAGAAGACTGCATGCATAGTGGATAGGCGTTTGAAGCAGTCCATGTGCTAAGGCCTGGCTCACTGCATGAGTACTTGGGTACTGACTGAATGATTAGAGTACTGCAAGGAGAGTGCCTGGGTGAATTTATAAGTGGTTGGGTTTTGGCGCACTAAATGGATTAGTACATGGTGCTGGATGGGTCACTAGAGGAGTGTAAGGGGAGTGACAGGGTGTTTGTTGGAAGTGTATGGATAATGACTGGGGAATTGAAGGTGTGAAAGACAAGTATGTAGGTGGTTAGAAGACTGCATGCATAGTGGATAGGAGTTTGAAGCAGTCCATGTGCTAAAGCCTCGCTCACTGCATGAGTTCTTGGGTACTGACTGAATGATTAGAGTACTGCAAGGAGAGTGCCTGGGTGAGTTTATAAGTGGTTAGGTTTTGGCACACTAAATGGATTAGTACATGGTGCTGAATGGGTCACTAGAGGAGTGCAAGGGGATTTGCAGGGTTTTTGCTGGAAGTGTACGGATACTGACTGGGGAATTGAAAGTGTGAAAGACAAGTGTGTAGGTGGTTAGAAGACTGCATGCATAGTGGATAGGCGTTTGTGGCAGTCCATGTGCTAAGGCCTGGCTCACTGCATGAGTACTTGGGTACTGACTGAATGTTTAGAGCACTACAAGGAGAGTGCCTGGGTGAATTTATAAGTGGTTGGGTTTTGGCGCACTCAATGGATTAGTACATGGTGCTGAATGGGTCACTAGAGGAGTGCAAGGGTGGTTAAAGGGTGTTTGCTGGAAGTGTATGGATACTGACTGGGAAATTGAAGGTGTGAAAGACAAGTGTGTAGGTGGTTAGAAGACTGCATGCATAGTGGATAGGGGTTTGAAGCAGTCCATGTGCTAAGGCCTGGTTCACTGGATGAGTACATGGGTACTGACTGAATCAGTAGAGTACAGCAAGGAGAGTGCTTGGGTGAACTTATAAGTGGTTGGGTTTTGGCGCAGTGAATGGATTAGTACAGGATGCTGAATGGGTCACTAGAGGAGTGCAAGGATGGTTAAAGGGTGTTTGCTGGAACTGTATGGATACTGACTGGGAAATTGAAGGTGTGAAAGACAAGTGTGTAGGTGGTTAGAAGACTGCATGCATAGTGGATAGGCGTTTGAAGCAGTCCATGTGCTAAGGCCTGGCTCACTGCATGAGTACTTGGGTACTGACTGAATGATTAGAGTACTGCAAGGAGAGTGCCTGGGTGAATTTATAAGTGGTTGGGTTTTGGCGCACTCAATGGATTAGTACATGGTGCTGAATGGGTCACTAGAGGAGTGCAAGGGGAGTGACAGGGTGTTTACTGGAAGTGTATGGATAACGACTGGGGAATTGAATGTGTGAAAGACAAGTGTGTAGGTCTTTAGAGGACTGCATGCATAGTGGATAGGCGTTTGAAGCAGTCCATGTGCTAAGGCCTGGCTCAGTGCATGAGTACTTGGGTACTGACTGAATGATTAGAGTACTGCAAGGAGAGTGCCTGGGTGAATCTTATAAGTGTTTGGCTTTTGGCGCAGTAAATGGATTAGTACATTGTGCTGAATGGGACACTAGAGGAGTGAAAGAGGAGTGACAGGGTGTTTGCTGGAAGTGTATGGATACGGACTGGGGAATTGAAGGTGTGAAAGACAAGTGTGTAGGTGGATAGAGGACTGCATGCACAGTGGATAGGCGTTTGAAGCAGTCCATGTGCTAAGGCCTGGCTCAGTGCATGAGTACTTGGGTACTGACTGAATGATTAGAGTGCTGCAAGGAGAGTGCCTGGGTGAACTTATAAGTGGTTAGGTTTTGGCGCAGTGAATGGATTAGTACATGGTGCTGAATGGGTCACTACAGTAGTGCAAGGGGAGTAACAGGGTGTTTGCTAGAAGTGTATGGATACTGACTGGAGAATTGAAGGTGTGAAAGACAAGTGTGTAGGTGGTTAGAAGACTGCATGCATAGTGGATAGGGGTTTGAAGCAGTCCATGTGCTAAGGCCTGGTTCACTGGATAAGTTCATGGGTACTGACTGAATCAGGAGAGTACAGCAAGGAGACTGCCTGGGTGAATTTATAAGTGGTTGGGTTTTGGCGCAGTGAATGGATTAGTACAGGATGCTGAATGGGTCACTAGAGGAATGCAAGGGGGGTGACAGGGTGTTTGCTGGAAGTGTATGAATACTGACTGGGGAATTGAAGGTGAGAAAGACAAGTGTGTAGGTGGTTAGAGGACTGCATGCATAGTGGATAGGGGTTTGAAGCAGTCCATGTGCTAAGGCCTGGCTCACTGCATGAGTACTGGGGTACTGACTGAATGATTAGAGTACTGCAAGGAGAGTGCCTGGGTGAATTTATAAGTGGTTGGCTTTTGGCGCAGGTAATGGATTAGTACATGGTGCTGAATGGGTCACTGGAGGAGTGCAAGGGGAGTGACAGGGTGTTTGCTGGAAGTGTATGGATACTGACTGGGGAATTGAAGGTGTGAAAGACAAGTGTGTAGGTGGTTAGAAGACTGCATGCATAGTGGATAGGCGTTTGAAGCAGTCCATGTGCTATGGCCTGGCTCACTGCATGAGTACTTGGGTACTGACTGAATGTTTAGAGTACTGCAAGGAGAGTGCCTGGGTGAATTTATAAGTAGATGGGTTTTGGCGCACTAAATGGATTAGTACATGGTGCTGAATGGGTCACTAGAGGAGTGCAAGGGGAGTGACAGGGTGTTTGCTGGAAGTGTATGGATAATGACTGGGGAATTGAAGGTGTGAAAGACAAGTGTGTAGGTGGTTAGAGGACTGCATGCATAGTGGATAGGCGTTTGAAGCAGTCCATGTGCTAAGGCCTGGCTCAGTGCATGAGTACTTGGGTACTGACTGAATGATTAGACTACTGCAAGGAGAGTGCCTGGGTGACTTTACAAGTGGTTGGGTTTTGGCGCAATAAATGGATTAGTACATGGTGCTGAATGGGTCACTAGAGGAGTGCAAGGGGAGTGACAGGGTGTTTGCTGGAAGTGTATGGATAATGACTGGCGAATTGAAGGTGTGAAAGACAAGTATGTAGGTGGTTAGAAGACTGCATGCATAGTGGATAGGAGTTTGAAGCAGTCCATGTGCTAAGGCCTGGCTCACTGCATGAGTACTTGGGTAGTGACTGAATGATTAGAGTACTGCAAGGAGAGTGCATGGGTGACTTTACAAGTGGTTGGGTTTTGGCGCACTAAATGGATTAGTACATGGTGCTGAATGGGTCACTAGAGGAGTGCAAGGGGAGTGACAGGGTGTTTGCTGGAAGTGTCTGGATACTGACTGGGGAATTGAACGTGTGAAAGACAAGTGTGTAGGTGGTTATAGGACTGCATACATAGTGGATAGGGGTTTGAAGCAGTCCATTTGCTAAGGCCTGGGTCACTGGATGAGTACTTGGGTACTGACTGAATGATTAGAGCACTGCAAGCAGAGTGCCTGGGTGAATTTATAAGTGTTTGGGTTTTGGCACAGTGAATGGATTAGTACATGGTGCTGAATGGGTCAATAGAGGGGCGCAAGGGGAGGGACAGGTTGTTTGCTGGAAGTGTATGGATACGGACTGGGGAATCGAAGGTGTGAAAGACAAGCGTGTAGATGGTTAAAGGACTGCATGCATAGTGGTTAGGCGCTTGAAGTAGTCCATGTGCTAAGGCCTGGCTCAGTGCATGAGTACTTGGTTACTGACTGAATGATTAGAGTACTGCAAGGAGAGTGCCTGGGTGAACTTATAAGTGGTTGGGTTTTGGCGCAGTGAATGGATTAGTACATGGTGCTGAATGGGTCACTACAGTAGTGCAAGGGGAGTAACAGGGTGTTTGCTAGAAGTGTATGGATACTGACTGGAGAATTGAAGGTGTGAAAGACAAGTGTGTAGGTGGTTAGAAGACTGCATGCATAGTGGATAGGGGTTTGAAGCAGTCCATGTGCTAAGGCCTGGTTCACTGGATAAGTTCATGGGTACTGACTGAATCAGTAGAGTACAGCAAGGAGAGTGCCTGGGTGAATTTATAAGTGGTTGGCTTTTGGCGCAGGTAATGGATTAGTACATGGTGCTGAATGGGTCACTGGAGGAGTGCAAGGGGAGTGACAGGGTGTTTGCTGGAAGTGTATGGATACTGACTGGGGAATTGAAGGTGTAAAAGACAAGTGTGTAGGTGGTTAGAAGACTGCATGCATAGTGGATAGGCGTTTGAAGCAGTCCATGTGCTATGGCCTGGCTCACTGCATGAGTACTTGGGTACTGACTGAATGTTTAGAGTACTGCAAGGAGAGTGCCTGGGTGAATTTATAAGTAGATGGGTTTTGGCGCACTAAATGGATTAGTACATGGTGCTGAATGGGTCACTAGAGGAGAACAAGGGGAGTGACAGGGTGTTTGCTGGAAGTGTATGGATAATGACTGGGGAATTGAAGGTGTGAAAGACAAGTGTGTAGGTGGTTAGAGGACTGCATTCATAGTGGATAGGCGTTTGAAGCAGTCCATGTGCTAAGGCCTGGCTCAGTGCATGAGTACTTGGGTACTGACTGAATGATTAGACTACTGCAAGGAGAGTGCCTGGGTGACTTTACAAGTGGTTGGATTTTGGCGCAATAAATGGATTAGTACATGGTGCTGAATGGGTCACTAGAGGAGTGCAAGGGGAGTGACAGGGTGTTTGCTGGAAGTGTATGGATAATGACTGGCGAATTGAAGGTGTGAAAGACAAGTATGTAGGTGGTTAGAAGACTGCATGCATAGTGGATGGGAGTTTGAACCAGTCCATGTGCTAAGGCCTGGCTCACTGCATGAGTACTTGGGTACTGACTGAATGATTAGAGTACTGCAAGGAGAGTGCCTGGGTGAATTTACAAGTGGTTGGGTTTTGGCGCACTAAATGGATTAGTACATGGTGCTGAATGGGTCACTAGAGGAGTGCAAGGGGAGTGACAGGGTGTTTGCTGGAAGTGTCTGGATACTGACTGGGGAATTGAATGTGTGAAAGACAAGTGTGTAGGTGGTTATAGGACTGCATACATAGTGGATAGGGGTTTGAAGCAGTCCATTTGCTAAGGCCTGGGTCACTGGATGAGTACTTGGGTACTGACTGAATGATTAGAGCACTTCAAGCAGAGTGCCTGGGTGAATTTATAAGTGTTTGGGTTTTGGCACAGTGAATGGATTAGTACATGGCGCTGAATGGGTCAATAGAGGAGCGCAAGGGGAGGGACAGGTTGTTAGCTGGAAGTGTATGGATACTGACTGGGGAATTGAAGGTGTGAAAGACAAGTATGTAGGTGGTTAGAAGACTGCATGCATAGTGGATAGGAGTGTGAAGCAGTCCATGTGCTAAGGCCTGGCTCACTGCATGAGTACTTGGAAACTGACTGAATGATTAGAGTGCTGCAAGGAGAGTGCCTGGGTGAATTTATAAGTGTTTGGGTTTTGGCACAGTGAATGGATTAGTACATGGTGCTGAATGGGTCACTGGAGGAGTGCAAGGGAGTGACAGGTTTTTTGCTGGAAGTGTATGGATAATAACTGGGGAATTGAAGGTGTGAAAGACAATTGTGTAGGTAGTTAGAGGACTGCATACATAGTGGATAGGGGTTTGAAGCAGTCTATTTGCTAAGGCCTGGGTCACTGGATGAGTACTTGGGTACTGATTGAATGATTAGAGTGCTGCAAGGAGAGTGCCTGGGTGAATTTATAAGTGTTTGGGTTTTGGCACAGTGAATGGACTAGTACATGGTGCTGAATGGGTCAATAGAGGAGTGCAAGGGGAGTGACAGGGTGTTTGCTGGAGTGTATAGATACTGACTGGGGAATTGAAGGTGTGAAAGACAAATGTGTAGGTGGTTAGAGGACTGCATGCATAGTGGATAGGCTTTTGAAGCAGTCCATGTGCTAAGGCTTGGCTCAGTGCATGAGTACTTGGGTACTGACTGAATGAATAGAGTACTGCAATGAGAGTGCCTGGGTGAACTAATAAGTGGTTGGGTTTTGGCGCAGTGAATGGATTAGTACATGGTGCTGAATGGGTCACTACAGTAGGTCAAGGGAAGTAACAGGGTGTTTGCTAGAAGTGTAGGGATACTGACTGGATAATTGAAGGTGTGAAAGACAAGTGTGTAGGTGGTTAGAGGACTGCATGCATAGTGGATAGGCGTTTGAAGCAGTCCATGTGCTAAGGCCTGGCTCAGTGCATGAGTACTTGGGTACTGACTGTATGATTAGAGTACTGCAAGGAGAGTGCCTGGGTGAATTTATAAGTGTTTGGGTTTTGGTACAGTGAATGGACTAGTACATGGTGCTGAATGGGTCAATAGAGGAGTGCAAGGGGAGTGACAGGGTGTTTGCTGGAAGTGTATGGATACTGACTGGGGAATTGAAGGTGTGAAAGACAAGTGTGTAGGTGGTTAGAAGACTGCATGCATAGTGGATAGGTGTTTGAAGCAGTCCATGTGCTAAGGCCTGGCTCACTGCATGAGTACTTGGGTACTGACTGAATGATTAGAGAACTGCAAGGAGAGTGCCTGGGTGAATTTATAAGTGGTTGGGTTTTGGCACAGTGAATGGATTAGTACATGGTGCTGAATGGGTCAATAGAGGAGCGCAAGGGGAGGGACATGTTGTTTGCTGGAAGTGTATGGATACTGACTGGGAAATTGAAGGTGTGAAAGACAAGTGTGTAGGTGGTTAGAAGACTGCATGCATAGTGGATAGGCTTTTGAAGCAGTCCATGTTCTAAGGCCTGGCTCACTGCATGAGTACTTGGGTACTGACTGAATGATTAGAGTACTGCAAGGAGAGTGCCTGGGTGAATTTATAAGTGGTTGGGTTTTGGCGCACTAAATGGATTAGTACATGGTGCTGAATGGGTCACTAGAGGAGTGTAAGGGGAGTGACAGGGTGTTTGCTGGAAGTGTTTGGATAATGACTGGGGAATTGAAGGTGTGAAAGACAAGTATGTAGGTGGTTAGAAGACTGCATGCATAGTGGATAGGAGTTTGAAGCAGTCCATGTGCTAAAGCCTGGCTCACTGCATGAGTTCTTGGGTACTGACTGAATGATTAGAGTACTGCAAGGAGAGTGCCTGGGTGAGTTTATAAGTGGTTGGGTTTTCGCACACTAAATGGATTAGTACATGGTGCTGAATCGGTCACTAGAGGAGTGCAAGGGGTGTGACAGGGTGTTTGCTGGAAGTGTTTGGATACTGACTGGGGAATTGAAGGTGTGAAAGACTAGTGTGTAGGTGGTTAGAAGACTGCATGCATAGTGGATAGGCGTTTGAAGCAGTCCATGTGCTAAGGCCTGGCTCACTGCATGAGTACTTGGGTACTGACTGAATGTTTAGAGTACTGCAAGGAGAGTGCCTGGGTGAATTTATAAGTGGTTCGGTTTTGGCGCACTCAACGGATTGGTACATGGTGCTGAATGGGTCACTAGAGGAGTGCAAGGGGAGTGACAGGGTGTTTTCTGGAAGTGTATGGATAACGACTGGGGAATTGAAGGTGTGAAAGACAAGTGTGTAGGTGGTTAGAGGACTGCATGCATAGTGGATAGGCGTTTGAAGCAGTCCATGTGCTAAGGCCTGGCTCAGTGCATGAGTACTTGGGTACTGACTGAATGATTAGAGTACTGCAAGGAGAGTGCCTGGGTGAACTTATAAGTGTTTGGCTTTTGGCGCAGTGAATGGATTAGTACATGGTGCTGAATGGGTCACTGGAGGAGAGCAAGGGAGTGACAGGGTGTTTGCTGGAAGTGTATGGATAATGACTGGGGAATAGAAGGGGCGTGGCTTGGATGCCGAGGGTGACGGCGGCGTGAGCTCGGAGCTCCGCGCCCGATCCCCACAAGAATCCTGAGAAAATACACGGAATCCGACGCGAACAGTGCCACTGAAACAGCGCTGTGCGTGGGACGGGCGCCGGCACCTCCCAAGTCATAAACCAGCACTGCTTCATTGAAGATCGGCCCGCCGAAGAGTGCAGAGTGTCCGGCGAGTAACACGGCCTAAAATGGCGGCTGCGGCCAAGGGCCGGCACCACTGAAAGGGGCCTGGACCGCGGAGCCCTCGTCGGAACAAACGGAGAGCGAGGAGACCCTACCGGGATTGCCCTGGACACAGGCGGCGAGATTAGCCGCAATCTTGAACGCCGTGGGCAGAGTTTGCACGGGCGGCTGATCGACCGTCGGGGGATAGGGATTAGAATGGCGGCCGCACTGAAGACTGGTGACTGACGGCGCTGCAGGACGAAGCAGCGGGGAGATAGACTGGGAGAGCGGCGGTCGGAGGGCCCTGACTGAAGTTCCGGGGGGACTGACGCCTCCGCCTACCGAGCGGGGGGAAAGAGGATCCGCGACCCAGGCAGCAGCGACCCTAAAGGAGCTGGTGACGGGCCCTGATGAACACACGGTGAGAGGGGCGGCCCGCAGTACCAGCGGCACGGAGGAGGTGAGAGGCTCGGGGGCCCGAAGAGTCTGCCCATACCCCTGGTAGTGCCGACAGGGTTTGCGGGAGAATCTGATAAAGGAGACCTGAGTGGGGGAGCGACCTGGGGCCCTACCGGCGCTGTAGATACTGGGCTGAGAATCGACAGGCATGGGAGCTGCTGAGCACGGCGGCGAGGGGGCACCGGATTGCGCCTTCCACGAGCGACGGGGCTCCCAGCGAAGGCTTGAGCTGCGAGTAGCGAGAGGTGTCCACCTGACGGAGGAAGAACATCCGGACGGCTGGGACCGACGAACTTAAGCCCTTGAAAGGTCGGTTGGATGTGGCTAAGAGGCCAGCACTGGGTGAGCGAGAGGAAGCATCCACTGGGGAGCTGGTTCTGAGGAGGTGCGCCGCTGGGGCTGGGCTGCGGTTGCCCACTCGCTTGGAGGACACACTTCACGGGGACGCGGAGCGGCCTACGAGCAGGAAGAGCCCCCGAGAAGAGAGAGGACAGCACCGCAACGGAACTGGGGGTTGGCAGCCGGTGCCCTCATGCATACCTGAGGAGTCTGGAAGAGCCCTGATTGGAGGAGGATACTCAGCGGGGGTCGCTCCCAGAAGCGTGGCACCAAGAGGATCACCACGGGTGGGGACCCACGGAGGCTTGGGAGGACCCCCTGACGGAGGCTGCTGCTAGGAATCGGGCGAGAGATCCAGGAGAGCCCCCCCGGCGGCGAAGGGCCCAGCGGGCGGGCAGAGGCAGCGGTGAGATCATGGAGTTGCCTGGATTTGGCGTCGAGACGGAAGGACAGAGGGAAGAGAGGGCGCTAAGGGACCCCCGGAGCCCTGGAGGAGGGCACACTGCAGACGGTCTTGCTGAGCGGCACAAGGAGGCTGGTTGTGCCCCGACGTCGGTCGCAGAGAGAGCTTGGACAGAGGGTGAGCTCCCGGGAGTAGGGGCATAGGAGACCAAGAGACGGCGTGCCAACACTGATTGGCCCTTGGGCCCGACAGCCCAGGGTCCACAAGAAGAGGGTTGGGGGCCTGGCCTCGCGGACCTGCTGCCCTTGGGAGAAGCACTGTTGCGCCCCTTCGGTGGGGAGGGAGCTGGAGGAGCCCCTACTCGGGCTGCGGAACGACTGCGACCAACTGGCACGTCTGAAAGATGGGCAAGCCCAGGACTAAAGGAGGAGAAGTAGCACCCGGTTCGGAGGCGCAAGACGGAGCCACCCAGAGCCCCGCAGACTTGCAGCAGTTGCAGGACTGTATCCTGGAGGCCATAGCGGCCACAAAGGCTGCTTTGCAGCAGGACATAGCCCAAGTGGCGTTGGGATTGGGGATCCTGCGAGCGGACCATGGGAAACTAAAGGACAGAGTTAAAGCTACGGAAGACACGTTGCAGGAACTGATGCCAGCACACAATTCCCTGGAGGGGTGGCAGGTAGGTGCGTTAGATGGTATACAGGTCCTGGAGAGGCGAGCGGAGGATGCAGAAAACCGCAGTAGGCGTAACAATGTTCGCTTGGTGGGTCTGCCGGAGAAAAAAGAAGGAGACGACATGGTGGGATACCTGGACGCTTGGCTGCGGTCAGAAGTAGCACCAGAGGGACTCTCGCCCTTCTTTACATTGGAGCGGGCGAACCGAGTGCCGGCAAGGCCTCCCAAACCAGGCTAACCACCGCGTCCGGTGGTGATAAAACTGCTGCACTACAAGGACAGGGACTGGCTGCTGCAGCGAGCCAGGGATGCGGGCCCATTTCACGTGGATAACAGTAACATCACAATGTTCCCGGATTACACATTTGAAACTCAGAAATTGCGTGCCTCCTTTTTATCACTCAAACGAGAACTGAGAACTGGGGGAATACAATACTCGCTCCTCTTCCCGGCCAAGCTGCGAGTCGTTGTAGACAACAAGACGCTCTTCTTCCCAACATCGGCGGACGCCTGGGCGTGGTGGGACACTTACAAGGCGGGGACGGATGGAGCGAGATTTAGGGCTGCAGGGGGGCATGGACTGCAGCCAGTGTGGAAATCGCAGAGGCTCCGGAAGCGGAGGCGGAGAGATAGAAAACCCACAGAATCACAAACAGAAGAAGAGAGGAGAGCGGCACTGCAAGCGGTGGTGGAACTGTCGGGAACTGTACCGACCCAGTCAACCCGCGGATCGGGCTCGGAAAGCCACGTCACGGGCTCGGAAACGGACCATTCAGAACTTAATGGGGCCAAAGGCCCAGTGGTGACCCCGCAGACATCGGGAGAAATTATTGAAGGTTGATGGAGAAGTCCTGCCGGGCAGACAGAGCAAGGGGGCCGGGGAGCCGGCTCCTGCCGAGGTTGACGCATGCAGAAGAGCTGTTCGGATTTTCGTGAGTGACAATGGGGGATTGGGGGGCGGGGGGACGGGATTGTGGTTGCCACCTTCGGTACCGAGTTACACCCTAGAGGCCCGTAAGGCCACGGCAGTGTAGACTGCGGTTTAGGTGGGTGGTTGAGCAAATTTGCTCTTCCTTAGTTTGGATGGGGGCTGCTTTTGCGAAGTTAGGTCCTGTTCTGGGGGGGAGGGAGCCGAGAGTAGTTGGGGGGGCTCGAGGTGGGGAAGTTGGGGGGGAGGGAAACAGTTTCTTCGGGGGAGGGATGGGACAGTGCCACCGAACGCGACTGGACATGGAAGGGTGTTGCATCCTGGCATCTGACATGGGGCTATAGCTAATTCTGGAATGGTGAAATGTGTGACATGGAATGTAAGAGGACTCCACACCATGGCAAGGAGGCATAAGATTCACGCTTATTTGGTGCACAGGGGTGTTCAGATTGCGCTATTACAGGAGACGCACTTGACGAAGCAGGAGGGCATTGCGCTGCAGCGTAGGTGGAGAGGGCAATTATTCAACACCACGTATTCCGCCTTTGCAAGGGGAACTCTGATTTGGATAAGAGCGGGGACCCCCTTCCAAGTAGTTAGGCACACAATAGATCCGGAGGGTAGGTATGTGGCTGTTGAGGGCAAACTCAGGGGCCAGGACATCGTGCTCTGTAGTGTGTATGCACCTAATATAGAACAGGGACCCTACTTCACGAAACTTTCAGGGGCGCTGGCAAGTTCCCTAACAGGTCCTATCATGCTGGGAGGGGACTTTAACTCAATAGCAGACCCTGCACTAGATAGGTCCCATCCGCCATTAGGGACATCCCCGGTACACCGGGTGGCGAAGCGTAGGCTCGTGTGGCAGGGGAGGTGGGGACTGGTGGATGCCTGGAGGGCACAACACCCAACAATGAGGGACTATTCGTATTACTCAACACTGCATGACCTACATTTCAGGCTAGATGCTTTTTTGTGCTCCTTGGCCGTGCTCCAGTCAGTGGTACACACAGAGTATTTAAACCGCACGTTGTCCGATCACAACCCGTTACTACTGACGCTAGAATGGATGACCGAGATCTCGAGGGTCCCAACGTGGCAGCTGAGACCTGATACACTAGATGACCCACCATACCGGGAGGCACTGGGAGAGAGGATTACTCAATACTTTAACGAGAATAGCGGATCCACGGCGACCAGAGCGATGGAGTGGGACGCTTTCAAGATAGTTGTTAGGGGACATTGTATAGGGAAATATGCAGGAGTGCGCAAGACTCTGTTGGAGGACTTGGACAAGGCAGAGGGGAAGTTACGGGAGATTGAGGTGGCGCGGCCTGGTCACCCCGAGCTCCGGGAGGCAGTTAGCGAGGCTAGGGAGGCTGTGGCGGTAGAAGTGGAGAGGCTCCGCAGCTTCGACTACAAAAACTATTTGGTGAGAGCGCACGCAGAGGGGGACAAAGCGGGAACGCTGCTAGCTTGGCTGGCCAATCCCACTAAACGTAGCCAACCGATCTTGGCCATAGAGAGGGTGGAGGGCGGCATGGTCACAGCCCTAATAGACATACTGGATCGTTTCTGCTCGTACTATGGGACACTTTACAAGAGCGCGTTCGAGGGGTTGGAGGGGGACATTGACGCCTTTCTGGAGGGGCTGCAGCTGCCCCAACTTGACCAGGAAGAAGCGGAGGGCTTAGGCAAAGATATTGACCTAGCGGAAATCAGGGGGGCAGTGATACGAATGGCTCGGAACAAAACCCCGGGCCTGGACGGTTTGCCTAAAGAATTTTATGGTAGATACCTGGATCAACTGGCCCGAGGCTCCAGGAGGTGTATAATGAGGCCAAGAATAGGGGTAGACTGCCACAATCCATGTATGAGGCACTGATGATCCCACTGCTGAAGCCAGGAAGGGAGGGTACCGACCCCGCTTCTTACAGGCCGCTGTCAATGCTGACGACGGACTATAAAATCCTGAGCACCATACTGGCGACCAGACTGCTGCGGCACATGCCGGAACTGGTTCATGGTGACCAGTCGGGGTTCATCCCTGCGAGAAACACGACCGCTAACATCCGTCGATTAATCCGATTGCTGGGGGACCCGATGGCGAGCACACGAGCACCACTCGTCTTATCAATCGATATAGAGAAGGCATTCGATAGCCTAGAGTGGGATTATCTGTACAGAGCCATGAAGCGTTTTGGCCTAGGTGATGGATACATAGGTTGGACAAAGGTTCTATATGCATCAGCAGTGGCGAGGGTGCGGGTAGGATCCCTCATTTCGAGCCAGTACCAAGTGTGCCGGGGCACCAGACAGGGGTGCTCACTCTCCCCGCTGTTGTTTGCGCTGGCAATAGAGCCCCTCGCGGCGGAGGCCAGACCAGGCCGTTACTACAGGGGGCTGGATTACAGAGGGACCCCGCAACTTATCTCACTGTATGCAGATGATCTGCTTTTGTTCTTGGAGGACGCCGCAGACGCGCTGAAGGGCGCGGAGAGACTTCTCGCGAGATTTGGCAGGATATCTGGGCTACAAGTAAACTGGTCCAAGACCTGTTTGTTCCCGCTGCGCCAGGGCGAACCGCGACCTGACATCCGACCACTGCTCAACTGGGAGCCTAGTTGCCTTAAATACTTAGGAGTACATATATACCATTCTGCTGTGGATATGCTGGAAGGCAACGTGGGACGATGTATACGGGCATTGAAGTGCAGCATGTCCTTTTGGGCCACGCTCCCGCTCTCGGTAACAGGACGAATCTCATTATTAAAAATGATAGCTTTGCCACGCCTTCTATACTATTTCCGCACGCTCCCGGTGTGGATACCGGGCTCTGTTTTCCGGCAGCTGCGATCGTTGTTAGTCTCGTTCCTCTGGGGCACGGGAAGGCGCAGAATTGTGATGGCGACTCTGACCCGTCCAAAGGACGAGGGGGGCCTAGCGGTCCCGGACTTCGAGTTTTACTATCAGGCGGCGCAGCTGCAGGTCTTTACACAGGAGGTGGCAAGAGTATATCGGGGGCCGGAGCGAGACAGAAAAGGAGGCTCTCCCCACCATGTGCTGGCGTATATCACGCTGCAGCAGAGGCTGGTCATCGGAGACTTGTCCATGGAGGAACAGACGTTCAGGCACTGCTGGAACCGATCGCAGCGTCGAGCGGGAGTGCGGCGTCCGTATGCGCCGGAGATACCGCTGGGAATGGTGACGGCGCTCCCGCCCGGAGGAGATTGGTCGGGATTACAGGTGTGGGAGGAGGCGGGCCTACAAATGTTGGGTGACTTGTACGAGGAGGGAGCGTTGATCCCTTATCACACTCTGCAGGAGCGGTTTGGTCTTCCGAGGGGAGATTATCTGATGCACGCGGCAGTGACTGGAGCGATGAAGGAGCACTGGGGAGAGGGGCTCCTAGAGCCTACCACATCTGCGGCTTGCCAATACACCATGATGTCTGCTGGCACTTACAAAGCAGTGGCTTGTCTGTACTCCAGAATGATGCGCAAAACCTTACAGCCGATGGCGGCGCTGAAGGCGAAATGGGAGCTGGATATACAGACAGAGATCCCTGACACCACGTGGGCGGGTATAGTGAGGAGGGCTAGGAAGAGCACAAGGAACGCACGCTTCCAGTTGATACACTTTTATGTCCTCCACAGGGCCTACCTAACACCAGGTAAAATTGGGAAATATTTCGGAGTGGAGGATGCGGTGTGCCCTAGATGCGGTGCAATAGGAGCAGAGCTAGGTCATATGCTATGGGACTGCCCTCACCTGCGCGAATACTGGAGGGAAGTGGGCGAGACACTGTCTGCGGTAACGGACAGGGAATTGCAATATAACAAGGCGGTCTGTGTCCTGCACTGGTTTCCTCACACGCCCAAGAACAAGACCACAAGTAAATTTATAGAAATGGGCCTCCTCTTGGCAAAGAGGGAAGTGACGAGGCTCTGGAAGTCGAAGGTGGGCCCCACACATAGGAGGTGGATTAATGAACTACAGAAATGGGCGGCGAGTGAAAGTACACTTAGATACCAACTGGCGTGTCGTAGGTCAGATGATAGGGCACTAGAGGCGGCCACAGAGTGGGAGATGTTGGTGCAGGCCCTGCGCAACAGCGAGATTGAGGAGGAAGAGGATCCACCTGATACTGATGCTGATCCCCGGAACGTCCCAACCACACATACACAGTAGATAGTCATTTACTTCTGATAAGTACCCAAGAATACATATTAAGGCCGAGTCCAGTCATTGGCGAGGGCACTGGAAGGTGGAGAGGGAGGGGGATAGGGGGATAGGGACTGGGGAGGGGGAGTGACTGGGTGGGAGGGAAGGGGGGAGAAAACTTAAAAGCGGAACGCAGACATCCTATAATGATATAAACAAATGTAGAGGTTGAAATATGGTTAAGTATAATGACCTACATGTTATCGCTGCCCGGCCTCTGGGATGTGGGCTCACAAGCTGTGTACGGAAGCCTCATGGCCAAGAAAGGAAAAGGCACTGGCATTTGCGGTGCAGGGTCATTATGTATGTAAGCTGCTTATCTTTTTGTTCTGCAATAAAAACGGTTTTAAAAAAACAAAAATGACTGGGGAATTGAAGGTGTGAAAGACAAGTGTGTAGGTGGTTAGAGGACTGCATACATAGTGGATAGGGGTTTGAAGCAGTCCATTTGCTAAGGCCTGGGTCACTGGATAAGTACTTGGGTACTGACTGAATGATTAGAGTACTGCAAGGAGAGTGCCTGGGTGAATTTATAAGTGTTTGGGTTTTGGCACTGTGAATGGATTAGTACATGGTGCTGAATGGGTCAATAGAGGAGTGCAAGGGGAGTGACAGGGTGTTTGCTGGAGTGTTAGGAACTGACCGGGGAATTGAAGGTGTGAAAGACAAATATGTAGGTGGTTAGAGGACTACATGCATAGTGGATAGGCGTTTGAAGCAGTCCATGTGCTAAGGTCTGGCTCAGTGCATGAGTACTTGGGTACTGACTGAATGATTAGAGTACTGCAAGGAGAGTGTCTGGGTGAACTTATAAGTGGTTGGGTTTTGGCGCAGTGAATGGATTAGTACATGGTGCTGAATGGGTCACTACAGTAGTGCAAGGGGAGTAACAGGGTGTTTGCTAGAAGTGTAGGGATACTGACTGGAGAATTGAAGGTGTGAAAGACAAGTGTGTAGGTGGTTAGAAGACTGCATGCATAGTGGATAGGGGTTTGAAGCAGTCCATGTACTAAGGCCTGGTTCGTTGGATGAGTACATGGGTACTGACTGAATCATTAGAGTACAGTGAGGAGAGTGCCTGGGTGAATTTATAAGTGGTTGGGTTTTGGCGCAGTGAATGGATTAGTACAGGATGCTGAATGGGTCACTAGGGGAGTGCAAGGGGGGTGACAGGGTGTTTGCTGGAAATGTATGAATACTGACTGGGGAATTGAAGCTGAGAAAGACAAGTGTGTAGGTGGTTAGAGGACTGCATGCATAGTGGATAGGCGTTTGAAGCAGTCCATGTGCTAAGGCCTGGCTCACTGCATGAGTACTGGGGAACTGACTGAATGATTAGAGTACTGCAAGGAGAGTGCCTGGGTGAATTTATAAGTGGTTGGCTTGTGGCGCAGGAAATGGATTAGTACATGGTGCTGAATGGGTCACTGGAGGAGTGCAAGGGGAGGGACAGGGTGTTTGCTTGAAGTGTATGGATACTGACTGGGGAATTGAAGGTGTGAAAGAGAAGTATGTAGGTGGTTAGAAGACTGCATGCATAGTGGATAGGCGTTTGAAGCAGTCCATGTGCTAAGGCCTGGCTCACTGCATGAGTACTTGGGTACTGACTGAATGATTAGAGTACTGCAAGGAAAGTGCCTGGTTGAATTCATAAGTGGTTGGGTTTTGGCGCACTAAATGGATTAGTACATGGTGCTGAATGGGTCACTAGAGGAGTGCAAGGGGAGTGACAGGGTGTTTGCTGGAAGTGTATGGATACTGACTGGGGAATTGAAGTTGTGAAAGACAAGTGTGTAGGTGGTTAGAGGACTGCATACATAGTGGATAGGGGTTTGAAGCAGTCCATTTGCTAAGGCCTGGGTCACTGGATAAGTACTTGGGTACTGACTGAATGATTAGAGTACTGCAAGGAGAGTGCCTGGGTGAATTTATAAGTGTTTGGGTTTTGGCACTGTGAATGGATTAGTACATGGTGCTGAATGGGTCAATAGAGGAGTGCAAGGGGAGTGACAGGGTGTTTGCTGGAGTGTATAGATACTGACTGGGGAATTGAAGGTGTGAAAGACAAATATGTAGGTGGTTAGAGGACTACATGCATAGTGGATAGGCGTTTGAAGCAGTCCATGTGCTAAGGCCTGGCTCAGTGCATGAGTACTTGGGTACTGACTGAATGATTAGAGTACTGCAAGGAGAGTGTCTGGGTGAACTTATAAGTGGTTGGGTTTTGGCGCAGTGAATGGATTAGTACATGGTGCTGAATGGGTCACTACAGTAGTGCAAGGGGAGTAACAGGGTGTTTGCTAGAAGTGGAGGGATACTGACTGGAGAATTGAAGGTGTGAAAGACAAGTGTGTAGGTGGTTAGAAGACTGCATGCATAGTGGATAGGGGTTTGAAGCAGTCCATGTGCTAAGGCCTGGTTCGTTGGATGAGTACATGGGTACTGACTGAATCATTAGAGTACAGTAAGGAGAGTGCCTGGGTGAATTTATAAGTGGTTGGGTTTTGGCGCAGTGAATGGATTAGTACAGGATGCTGAATGGGTCACTAGGGGAGTGCAAGGGGGTGACAGGGTGTTTGCTGGAAATGTATGAATACTGACTGGGGAATTGAAGGTGAGAAAGAAAAGTGTGTAGGTGGTTAGAGGACTGCATGCATAGTGGATAGGCGTTTGAAGCAGTGCATGTGCTAAGGCCTGGCTCACTGCATGAGTACTGGGGAACTGACTGAATGATTAGAGTACTGCAAGGAGAGTGCCTGGGTGAATTCATAAGTGGTTGGCTTTTGGCGCAGGAAATGGATTAGTACATGGTGCTGAATGGGTCACTGGAGGAGTGCAAGGGGAGGGACAGGGTGTTTGCTGGAAGTGTATGGATACTGACTGGGGAATTGAAGGTGTGAAAGAGAAGTATGTAGGTGGTTAGAAGACTGCATGCATAGTGGATAGGCGTTTGAGGCAGTCCATGTGCTAAGGCCTGGCTCACTGCATGAGTACTTGGGTACTGACTGAATGATTAGAGTACTGCAAGGAAAGTGCCTGGTTGAATTCATAAGTGGTTGGGTTTTGGCGCACTAAATGGATTAGTACATGGTGCTGAATGGGTCACTAGAGGAGTGCAAGGGGAGTGACAGGGTGTTTGCTGGAAGTGTATGGATACTGACTGGGGAATTGAAGGTGTGAAAGACAAGTGTGTAGGTGGCTAGAGGACTGCATACATAGTAGATAGGAGTTTGAAGCAGTCCATTTGCTAAGGCCTGGGTCACTGGATGAGTACTTGGGTACTGACTGAATGATTAGAGTACTGCAAGGAGAGTGCCTGGGTGAATTTATAAGTGTTTGGGTTTTGGCACAGTGAATGGATTAGTACATGGTGCTGAATGGGTCAATAGAGGAGTGCAAGGGGAGTGACAGGGTGTTTGCTAGAAGTGTATGGATACGGACTGGGGAATCGAAGGTGTGAAAGACAAGCGTGTAGGTGGTTAGAGGACTGCATGCATAGTGGATAGGCGTTTGAAGTAGTCCATGTGCTAAGGCCTGGCTCAGTGCATGAGTACTTGGGTACTGACTGAATGATTAGAGTACAGCAAGGAGGGTGCCTGGGTGAACTTATAAGTGGTTGGGTTTTGGCGCAGTGAATGGATTAGTACATGGTGCTGAATGGGTCACTACAGTAGTGCAAGGGGAGTAACAGGGGGTTTGCTAGAAGTGTATGGATACTGACTGGAGAATTGAAGGTGTGAAAGACAAGTGTGTAGGTGGTTAGAAGACTGCATGCATAGTGGATAGGGGTTTGAAGCAGTCCATGTGCTAAGGCCTGGTTCACTGGATGAGTTCATGGGTACTGACTGAATCAGTAGAGTACAGCAAGGAGAGTGCATGGGTGAATTTATAAGTGGTTGGGTTTTGGTGCAGTGAATGGATTAGTACAGGATGCTGAATGGGTCACTAGAGGAGTGCAAGGGGGGTGGCAGGGTGTTTGCTGGAAGTGTATGGATACTGACTGGGGAATTGAAGGTGTGAAAGACAAGTATGTAGGTGGTTAGAAGACTGCATGCATAGTGGATAGGCATTTGAAGCAGTCTATGTGCTAAGGCCTGGCTCACTGCATGAGTACTTGGGTACTGACTGAATGATTAGACTACTGCAAGGAGAGTGCCTGGGTGACTTTACAAGTGGTTGGGTTTTGGCGCACTAAATGGATTAGTACATGGTGCTGAATGGGTCACCAGAGGAGTGCAAGGGGAGTGACAGGGTGTTTGCTGGAAGTGTATGGATAATGACTGGCTAATTGAAGGTGTGAAAGAAAAGTATGTATGTGGTTAGAAGACTGCATGCATAGTGGATAGGAGTTTGAAGCAGTCCATGTGCTAAGGCCTGGCTCACTACATGAGTACTTGGGTACTGACTGAATGATTAGAGTACTGCAAGGAGAGTGCCTGGGTGAAGTTACAAGTGGCTGGGTTTTGGCGCACTAAATGGATTAGTACATGGTGCTGAATAGGTCACTAGAGGAGTGCAAGGGGAGTGACAGGGTGTTTGCTGGAAGTGTATGGATACTGACTGGGGAATTGAACGTGTGAAAGACAAGTGTGTAGGTGGTTAGAGGACTGCATACATAGTGGATAGGGGTTTGAAGCAGTCCATTTGCTAAGGCCTGGGTCACTGGATGAGTACTTGGGTACTGACTGAATGATTAGAGCACTGCAAGCAGAGTGCCTGGGTGAATTTATAAGTGTTTGGGTTTTGGCACAGTGAATGGATTAGTACATGGTGCTGAATGGGTCAATAGAGGAGCGCAAGGGGAGGGACAGGTTGTTTGCTGGAAGTGTATGGATACTGACTGGGGAATTGAAGGTGTGAAAGACAAGTGTGTAGGTGGTTAGAAAACTGCATGCATAGTGGATAGGTGTTTGAAGCAGTCCATGTGCTAAGACCTGGCTCACTGCATGAGTACTTGGGTACTGACTGAATGATTAGAGTACTGCAAGGAGAGTACCTGGGTGAATTTATAAGTGGTTGGGTTTTGGCGCACTAAATGGATTAGTACATGGTGCTGAATGGGTCACTAGAGGAGTGCAAGGGGAGTGACAGGGTGTTTGCTGGAAGTGTATGGATACTGACTGGGGAATTGAAGGTGTGAAAGACAAGTGTGTAGGTGGTTAGAGGACTGCATACATAGTAGATAGGGGTTTGAAGCAGTCCATTTGCTAAGGCCTGGGTCACTGGATGAGTACTTGGGTACTGACTGAATGATTAGAGCACTGCAAGGAGAGTGCCTGGGTGAATTTATAAGTGTTTGGGCACAGTGAATGGATTAGTACATGGTGCTGAATGGGTCAATAGAGGAGTGCAAGGGGAGTGACAGGGTGTTCGCTGGAAGTGTATGGATACGGACTGGGGAATCAAAGGTGAGAAAGACAAGTGTGTAGGTGGTTAGAGGACTGCATGCATAGTGGATAGGCGTTTGAAGCAGTCCATGTGCTAAGGCCTGGCTCACTGCATTAGTACTTGGGTACTGACTGAATGATTAGAGTACTGCAAGGAGAGTGCCTGGGTGAATTTATAAGTGGTTGGCTTTTGGCACAGTTAATGGATTAGTACATGGTGCTGATTGCGTCACTGGAGGAGTGCAAGGGGAGTGACAGGGTGTTTGCTGGAAGTGTATGGATACTGACTGGGGAATTGAAGGTGTGAAAGACAAGTATGTAGGTGGTTAGAAGACTGCATGCATAGTGGGTAGGCGTTTGAAGCAGTCCATGTGCTAAGGCCTGGCTCACTGCATGAGTACTTGGGTACTGACTGAATGATTAGACTACTGCAAGGAGAGTGCCTGGGTGACTTTACAAGTGGTTGGGTTTTGGCGCACTAAATGGATTAGTACATGGTGCTGAATGGGTCACTAGAGTAGTGCAAGGGGAGTGACAGGGTGTTTGCTGGAAGTGTATGGATAATGACTGGCGAATTGAAGGTGTGAAAGACAAGTATGTAGGTGGTTAGAAGACTGCATGCATAGTGGAGAGGAGTTTGAAGCAGTCCATGTGTTAAGGCCTGGCTCACTGCATGAGTACTTGGGTACTGACTGAATGATTAGAGTACTGCAAGGAGAGTGCCTGGGTGAATTTACAAATGGTTGGTTTTTGGCGCACTAAATGGATTAGTACATGGTGCTGAATAGGTCACTAGAGGAGTGCAAGGGGAGTGACAGGGTGTTTGCTGGAAGTGTATGGATACTGACTGGGGAATTGAAGGTGTGAAAGACAAGTGTGTAGGTGGTTAGAGGATTGCATACATAGTAGATAGGGGTTTGAAGCAGTCCATTTGCTAAGGCCTGGGTCACTGGATGAGTACTTGGGTACTGACTGAATGATTAGAGCACTGCAAGGAGAGTGCCTGGGTGAATTTATAAGTGTTTGGGTTTTGGCACAGTGAATGGATTAGTACATGGTGCTGAATGGGTCAATAGAGGAGTGCAAGGGGAGTGACAGGGTGTTTGCTGGAAGTGTATGGATACGGACTGGGGAATCAAAGGTGTGAAAGACAAGCGTGTAGGTGGTTAGAGGACTGCATGCATAGTGAATAGGCGTTTGAAGTAGTACATGTGCTAAGGCCTGGCTCAGTGCATGAGTACTTGGGTGCTGACTGAATGATTAGAGTACTGCAAGGAGAGTGCCTGGGTGAACTTATAAGTGGTTGGGTTTTGGCGCAGTGAATGGATTAGTACATGGTGCTGAATGGGTCACTACAGTAGTGCAAGGGGAGTAACAGGGTGTTTGCTAGAAGTGTATGGATACTGACTGGAGAATTGAAGGTGTGAAAGACAAGTGTGTAGCTGGTTAGAAGACTGCATGCATAGTGGATAGGGGTTTGAAGCAGTCCACGTGCTAAGGCCTGGTTCACTGGATGAGTTCATGGGTACTGACTCAATCAGTAGAGTACAGCAAGGAGAGTGCATGGGTGAATTTATAAGTGGTTGGGTTTTGGTGCAGTGAATGGATTAGTACAGGATGCTGAATGGGTCACTAGAGGAGTGCAAGGGGGGTGACAGGGTGTTTGCTGGAAGTGTATGAATACTGACTGGGGAATTGAAGGTGAGAAAGACAAGTGTGTAGGTGGTTAGAGGACTGCATGCATAGTGGATAGGCGTTTGAAGCAGTCCATGTGCTAAGGCCTGGCTCACTGCATGAGTACTTGGGTACTGACTGAATGATTAGACTACTGCAAGGAGAGTGCCTGGGTGACTTTACAAGTGGTTGGGTTTTGGCGCACTAAATGGATTAGTACATGGTGCTGAATGGGTCACTAGAGGAGTGCAAGGGGAGTGACAGGGTGTTTGCTGGAAGTGTATGGATAATGACTGGCGAATTGAAGGTGTGAAAGACAAGTATGTAGGTGGTTAGAAGACTGCATGCATAGTGGATAGGAGTTTGAAGCAGTCCATGTGTTAAGGCCTGGCTCACTGCATGAGTACTTGGGTACTGACTGAATGATTAGAGTACTGCAAGGAGAGTGCCTGGGTCAATTTACAAGTGGTTGGTTTTTGGCGCACTAAATGGATTAGTACATGGTGCTGAATAGGTCACTAGAGGAGTGCAAGGGGAGTGACAGGGTGTTTGCTGGAAGTGTATGGATACTGACTGGGGAATTGAACGTGTGAAAGACAAGTGTGTAGGTGGTTAGAGGACTGCATACATAGTGGATAGGTGTTTGAAGCAGTCCATTTGCTAAGGCCTGGGTCACTGGATGAGTACTTGGGTACTGACTGAATGATTAGAGCACTGCAAGCAGAGTGCCTGGGTGAATTTATAAGTGTTTGGGTTTTGGCACAGTGAATGGATTAGTACATGGTGCTGAGTGGGTCAATAGAGGAGCGCAAGGGGAGGGACAGGTTGTTTGCTGGAAGTGTATGGATACTGACTGGGGAATTGAAGGTGTGAAAGACAAGTGTGCAGGTGGTTAGAAGACTGCATGCATAGTGGATAGGTGTTTGAAGCAGTCCATGTGCTAAGGCCTGGCTCACTGCATGAGTACTTGGGTACTGACTGAATGATTAGAGTACTGCAAGGAGAGTGCCTGGGTGAATTTATAAATGGTTGGGTTTTGGCGCACTAAATGGATTAGTACATGGTGCTGAATGGGTCACTAGAGGAGTGCAAGGGGAGTGACAGGGTGTTTGCTGGAAGTGTATGGATACTGACTGGGGAATTGAAGGTGTGAAAGACAAGTGTGTAGGTGGTTAGAGGACTGCATACATAGTAGATAGGGGTTTGAAGCAGTCCATGTGCTAAGGCCTGGCTCACTGCATGAGTACTTGGGTACTGACTGAATGATTAGAGTACTGCAAGGAGAGTGCCTGGGTGAATTTACAAGTGGTTGGTTTTTGGCGCACTAAATGGATTAGTACATAGTGCTGAATAGGTCACTAGAGGAGTGCAAGGGGAGTGACAGGGTGTTTGCTGGAAGTGTATGGATACTGACTGGGGAATTGAACGTGTGAAAGACAAGTGTGTAGGTGGTTAGAGGACTGCATACATAGTGGATAGGTGTTTGAAGCAGTCCATTTGCTAAGGCCTGGGTCACTGGATGAGTACTTGGGTACTGACTGAATGATTAGAGCACTGCAAGCAGAGTGCCTGGGTGAATTTATAAGTGTTTGGGTTTTGGCACAGTGAATGGATTAGTACATGGTGCTGAGTGGGTCAATAGAGGAGCGCAAGGGGAGGGACAGGTTGTTTGCTGGAAGTGTATGGATACTGACTGGGGAATTGAAGGTGTGAAAGACAAGTGTGCAGGTGGTTAGAAGACTGCATGCATAGTGGATAGGTGTTTGAAGCAGTCCATGTGCTAAGGCCTGGCTCACTGCATGAGTACTTGGGTACTGACTGAATGATTAGAGTACTGCAAGGAGAGTGCCTGGGTGAATTTATAAGTGGTTGGGTTTTGGCGCACTAAATGGATTAGTACATGGTGCTGAATGGGTCACTAGAGGAGTGCAAGGGGAGTGACAGGGTGTTTGCTGGAAGTGTATGGATACTGACTGGGGAATTGAAGGTGTGAAAGACAAGTGTGTAGGTGGTTAGAGGACTGCATACATAGTAGATAGGGGTTTGAAGCAGTCCATTTGCTAAGGCCTGGGTCACTGGATGAGTACTTGGGTACTGACTGAATGATTAGAGTACTGCAAGGAGAGTGCCTGGGTGAATTTATAAGTGTTTGTGTTTTGGCACAGTGAATGGATTAGTACATGGTGCTGAATGGGTCAATAGAGGAGTGCAAGGGGAGTGACAGGGTGTTTGCTGGAAGTGTATGGATACGGACTGGGGAATTGAAGGTGTGAAAGACAAGCGTGTAGGTGGTTAGAGGACTGCATGCATAGTGGATAGGCGTTTGAAGTAGTCCATGTGCTAAGGCCTGGCTCAGTGCATGAGTACTTGGGTACTGACTGAATGATTAGAGTACTGCAAGGAGGGTGCCTGGGTGAACTTATAAGTGGTTGGGTTTTGGCGCAGTGAATGGATTAGTACAGGATGCTGAATGGGTCACTATGGGAGTGCAAGGGGGGTGACAGGGTGTTTGATGGAAATGTATGAATACTGACTAGGGAATTGAAGGTGAGAAAGACAAGTGTGTAGGTGGTTAGAGGACTGCATACATAGTGGATAGGCGTTTGAAGCAGTCCATGTACTAAGGCCTGGCTCACTGCATCAGTACTGGGGTACTGACTGAATGATTAGAGTACAGCAAGGAGATTGCCTGGGTGAATTTATAAGTGGTTGGCTTTTGGCGCAGTGAATGGATTAGTACATGGTGCTGAATGGGTCACTGGAGGAGTGCAAGGGGAGTGACAGGGTGTTTGCTGGAAGTGTAAGGATACAGACTGGGGAATTGAAGGTGTGAAAGACAAATATGTAGGTGGTTAGAAGACAGCATGCATAGTGGATAGGCGTTTGAAGCAGTCCATGTGCTAAGGCCTGGATCACTGCATGAGTACTTGGGTACTGACTGAATGATTAGAGTACTGCAAGGAACGTGCCTCGGTGAATTTATAAGTGGTTGTGTTTTGGTGCACTAAATGGATTAGTACATGGTGCTGAATGGGTCACTAGAGGAGTGCAAGGGGAGTGACAGGGTGTTTGCTGGAAGTGTATGGATACTGACTGGGGAATTGAAGGTGTGAAAGACAAGTGTGTAGGTGGTTATAGGACTGCATACATAGTGGATAGTGGTTTGAAGCAGTCCATTTGCTAAGGCCTGGGTCTCTTGATGAGTACTTGGGTACTGACTGAATGATTAGAGTACTGCAAGGAGAGTGCCTGGGTGAATGTATAAGTGTTTGGGTTTTGGCGCAGTGAATGGATTAGTACATTCTGCTGAATGGGACACTAGAGGAGTGCAAGGGGAGTGACAGGGTGTTTGCTGGAGTGTATAGATACTGACTGGGGAATTGAAGGTGTGAAAGACAAATGTGTAGGTAGTTAGAGGACTGCATGCATAGTGGATAGGCGTTTGAAGTAGTCCATGTGCTAAGGCCTGGCTCAGTGCATGAGTACTTGGGTACTGACTGAATGATTAGAGTACTGCAAGGAGAGTGCCTGGGTGAACTTATAAGTAGTTGGGTTTTGGCGCAGTGAATGGATTAGTACATGGTGCTGAATGGGTCACTACAGTAGTGCAAGGGGAGTAACAGGGTGTTTGCTAGAAGTGTATGGATACTGACTGGGGAATTGAAGGTGTGAAAGACAAGTAGGTAGGTGGTTAGAGGACTGCATACAATGTGGATAGGGGTTTGAAGCAGTCCATTTGCTAAGGCCTGGGTCACGGGTGAGTACTTGGGTACTGACTGAATGATTAGAGCACTGCAAGCAGAGTGCCTGGGTGAATTTATAAGTGTTTGGGTTTTAGCACAGTGAATGGATTAGTACATGGTGCTGAACGGGTCAATAGAGGAGCGCAAGGGGAGGGACAGGTTGTTTGCTGGAAGTGTATGGATACTGACTGGGAAATTGAAGGTGTGAAAGACAAGTGTGAAGGTGATTAGAGGACTGCATGCATAGTGGATAGGCGTTTGAAGTAGTCCATGTGCTAAGGCCTGGCTCAGTGCATGAGTACTTGGGTACTGACTGAATGATTAGAGTACTGCAAGGAGGGTGCCTGGGTGAACTTATAAGTGGTTGGGTTTTGGCGCAGTGAATGGATTAGTACAGGATGCTGAATGGGTCACTATGGGAGTGCAAGGGGGGTGACAGGGTGTTTGATGGAAATGTATGAATACTGACTGGGGAATTGAAGGTGTGAAAGACAAGTAGGTAGGTGGTTAGAGGACTGCATACAATGTGGATAGGGGTTTGAAGCAGTCCATTTGCTAAGGCCTGGGTCACGGGATGAGTACTTGGGTACTGACTGAATGATTAGAGCACTGCAAGCAGAGTGCCTGGGTGAATTTATAAGTGTTTGGGTTTTAGCACAGTGAATGGATTAGTACATGGTGCTGAACGGGTCAATAGAGGAGCGCAAGGGGAGGGACAGGTTGTTTGCTGGAAGTGTATGGATACTGACTGGGAAATTGAAGGTGTGAAAGACAAGTGTGAAGGTGATTAGAAGACTGCATGCATAGTGGATAGGCGTTTGAAGCAATCCATGTGCTAAGGCCTGGCTCACTGCATGAGTACTTGGGTAATGACTGAATAATTAGAGTACTGCAAGGAGAGTGCCTGGGTGAATTTATAAGTGGTTGGGTTTTGGCGCACTAAATGGATTAGTACATGGTGCTGAATGGGTCACTAGAGGAGTGCAAGGGGAGTGACAGGGTGTTTGCTGGAAGTGTATGGATAATGACTGGGGAATTGAAGGTGTGAAAGACAAGTATGTAAGTGGTTAGAAGACTGCATGCATAGTGGATAGGCGTTTGAAGCAGTCCATGTGCTAAGGCCTGGCTCAGTGAATGAGTACTTGGGTACTGACTGAATGATTAGAGTACAGCAAGGAGAGTGCCGGGGTGAATTTATAAGTGGTTGGCTTTTGGCGCAGTGAATGGATTAGTACATGGTGCTGAATGGGTCACTGGAGGAGTGCAAGGGGAGTGACAGGGTGTTTGCTGGAAGTGTATAGATACTGACTGGGGAATTGAAGGTGTTTAAGACAAGTGTGTAGGTGGTTAGAGGACTGCATGCATAGTGGATAGGTGTTTGAAGCAGTCCATGTGCTAAGGCCTGGGTCACTGGATGAGTACTTGGATACTGACTGAATGATTAGAATACTGCAAGGAGAGTACCTGGGTGATTTTATAAGTGTTTGGGTTTTGGCGCAGTGAATGGATTAGTACATTGTGCTGAATGGGACACCAGAGGAGTGAAAGGGGAGTGACAGGGTGTTTGCTGGAAGTGTATGGATACGGACTGGGAAATTGAAGGTGTGAAAGACAAGTGTGTAGGTGGTTAGAGGACTGCATGCATAGTGGATAGGCGTTTGAAGTAGTCCATGTGCTAAGGCCTGGCTCAGTGCATGAGTACTTGGGTACTGACTGAATGATTAGAGTACTGCAAGGAGAGTGCCTGGGTGAACTTATAAGTATTTGGGTTTTGGCGCAGTGAATGGATTAGAACATGGTGCTGAATGGGTCTCTACAGTAGTGCAAGGGGAGTAACAGGGTGTTTGCTAGAAGTGTATAGATACTGACTGGAGAATTGAAGGTGTGAAAGACAAGTGTGTAGGTGGTTAGAAGACTGTATGCATAGTGGATAAGGGTTTGAAGCAGTCCATGTGCTAAGGCCTGGTTCACTGGATGAGTACTTGGGTACTGACTGAATCAGTAGAGTACAGCAAGGAGAGTTCCTGGGTGAATTTATAAGTGGTTGGCTTTTGGCGCAGTGAATGGATTAGTACATGGTGCTGAATGGGTCACTGGAGGAGTGCAAGGGGAGTGACAGGGTGTTTGCTGGAAGTGTATAGATACTGACTGGGGAATTGAAGGTGTGAAAGACAAGTATGTAGGTGGTTAGAGGACTGCATACATAGTGGATAGGGGTTTGAAGCAGTCCATTTGCTAAGGCCTGAGTCACTGGATGAGTACTTGGGTACTGACTGAATGATTAGAGCACTGCAAGCAGAGTGCCTGGGTGAATCTATAAGTGTTTGGGTTTTGGCACAGTGAATGGATTAGTACATGGTGCTGAACGGGTCAATAGAGGAGCGCAAGGGGAGGGACAGGTTGTTTGCTGGAAGTGTATGGATACTGACTGGGGAATTAAAGGTGTGAAAGACAAGTGTGTAGGTGGGTAGAAGACTGCATGCATAGTGGATAGGCGTTTGAAGCAATCCATGTGCTAAGGCCTGGCTCACTGCATGAGTACTTGGGTACTGACTGAATAATTAGAGTACTGCAAGGAGAGTGCCTGGGTGAATTGATAAGAGGTTGGGTTTTGGCGCACTAAACGGATTAGTACATGGTGCTGAATGGGTCACTAGAGGAGTGCAAGGGGAGTGACAGGGTGTTTGCTGGAAGTGTATGGATAATGACAGGGGAATTGAAGGTGTGAAAGACAAGTGTGTAGGTGTTTAGAGGACTGCATACATAGTGGATAAGGGTTTGAAGCAGTCCATTTGCTAAGGCCTGGGTCACTGGATGAGTAATTGGGTACTGACTGAATGATTAGAGTACTGCAAGGAGAGTGCCTGGGTGAATTTATAAGTGTTTGGGTTTTGGCACAGTGAATGGATTAGTACATGGTGCAGAATGGGTCAATAGAGGAGTGCAAGGGGAGTGACAGGGTGTTTGCTGGAGTGTATAGATACTGACTAGGGAATTGAAGGTGTGAAAGACAAGTGTGTAGGTGGTTAGAGGACTGCATGCATAGTGGATAGTCGTTTGAAGCAGTCCATGTGCTAAGGCCTGGCTCACTGCATGAGTACTTGGGTACTGACTGAATGATTAGAGTACTGCAAGGAGAGTGCCTGGGTGAATTTACAAGTGGTTGGGTTTTGGCGCACTAGATGGATTAGTACATGGTGCAGAATGGGTCAATAGAGGAGTGCAAGGGGAGTGACAGGGTGTTTGCTGGAGTGTATAGATACTGACTAGGGAATTGAAGGTGTGAAAGACAAGTATGTAGGTGGTTAGAAGACTGCATGCATAGTGGATAGGCGTTTGAAGCAGTCCATGTGCTAAGGCCTGGCTCACTGCATGAGTACTTGGGTACTGACTGAATGATTAGACTACTGCAAGGAGAGTGCCTGGGTGACTTTACAAGTGGTTGGGTTTTGGCGCACTAAATGGATTAGTACATGGTGCTGAATGGGTCACTAGAGGAGTGCAAGGGGAGTGACAGGGTGTTTGCTGGAAGTGTATGGATAATGACTGGCGAATTGAAGGTGTGAAAGACAAGTATGTAGGTGGTTAGAAGACTGCATGCATAGTGGATAGGAGTTTGAAGCAGTCCATGTGTTAAGGCCTGGCTCACTGCATGAGTACTTGGGCACTGACTGAATGATTAGAGTACTGCAAGGAGAGTGCCTGGGTGAATTTACAAGTGGTTGGTTTTTGGCGCACTAAATGGATTAGTACATGGTGCTGAATAGGTCACTAGAGGAGTGCAAGGGGAGTGACAGGGTGTTTGCTGGAAGTGTATGGATACTGACTGGGGAATTGAACGTGTGAAAGACAAGTGTGTAGGTGGTTAGAGGACTGCATACATAGTGGATAGGTGTTTGAAGCAGTCCATTTGCTAAGGCCTGGGTCACTGGATGAGTACTTGGGTACTGACTGAATGATCAGAGCACTGCAAGCAGAGTGCCTGGGTGAATTTATAAGTGTTTGGGTTTTGGCACAGTGAATGGATTAGTACATGGTGCTGAGTGGGTCAATAGAGGAGTGCAAGGGGAGGGACAGGTTGTTTGCTGGAAGTGTATGGATACTGACTGGGGAATTGAAGGTGTGAAAGACAAGTGTGCAGGTGGTTAGAAGACTGCATGCATAGTGGATAGGTGTTTGAAGCAGTCCATGTGCTAAGGCCTGGCTCACTGCATGAGTACTTGGGTACTGACTGAATGATTAGAGTACTGCAAGGAGAGTGCCTGGGTGAATTTATAAGTGGTTGGGTTTTGGCGCACTAAATGGATTAGTACATGGTGCTGAATGGGTCACTAGAGGAGTGCAAGGGGAGTGACAGGGTGTTTGCTGGAAGTGTATGGATACTGACTGGGGAATTGAAGGTGTGAAAGACAAGTGTGTAGGTGGTTAGAGGACTGCATACATAGTAGATAGGGGTTTGAAGCAGTCCATTTGCTAAGGCCTGGGTCACTGGATGAGTACTTGGGTACTGACTGAATGATTAGAGTACTGCAAGGAGAGTGCCTGGGTGAATTTATAAGTGTTTGTGTTTTGGCACAGTGAATGGATTAGTACATGGTGCTGAATGGGTCAATAGAGGAGTGCAAGGGGAGTGACAGGGTGTTTGCTGGAAGTGTATGGATACGGACTGGGGAATTGAAGGTGTGAAAGACAAGCGTGTAGGTGGTTAGAGGACTGCATGCATAGTGGATAGGCGTTTGAAGTAGTCCATGTGCTAAGGCCTGGCTCAGTGCATGAGTACTTGGGTACTGACTGAATGATTAGAGTACTGCATGGAGGGTGCCTGGGTGAACTTATAAGTGGTTGGGTTTTGGCGCAGTGAATGGATTAGTACAGGATGCTGAATGGGTCACTATGGGAGTGCAAGGGGGGTGACAGGGTGTTTGATGGAAATGTATGAATACTGACTAGGGAATTGAAGGTGAGAAAGACAAGTGTGTAGGTGGTTAGAGGACTGCATACATAGTGGATAGGCGTTTGAAGCAGTCCATGTGCTAAGGCCTGGCTCACTGCATCAGTACTGGGGTACTGACTGAATGATTAGAGTACAGCAAGGAGATTGCCTGGGTGAATTTATAAGTGGTTGGCTTTTGGCGCAGTGAATGGATTAGTACATGGTGCTGAATGGGTCACTGGAGGAGTGCAAGAGGAGTGACAGGGTGTTTGCTGGAAGTGTAAGGATACAGACTGGGGAATTGAAGGTGTGAAAGACAAATATGTAGGTGGTTAGAAGACAGCATGCATAGTGGATAGGCGTTTGAAGCAGTCCATGTGCTAAGGCCTGGATCACTGCATGAGTACTTGGGTACTGACTGAATGATTAGAGTACTGCAAGGAACGTGCCTCGGTGAATTTATAAGTGGTTGTGTTTTGGTGCACTGAATGGATTAGTACATGGTGCTGAATGGGTCACTAGAGGAGTGCAAGGGGAGTGACAGGGTGTTTGCTGGAAGTGTATGGATACTGACTGGGGAATTGAAGTTGTGAAAGACAAGTGTGTAGGTGGTTATAGGACTGCATACATAGTGGATAGTGGTTTGAAGCAGTCCATTTGCTAAGGCCTGGGTCTCTTGATGAGTACTTGGGTACTGACTGAATGATTAGAGTACTGCAAGGAGAGTGCCTGGGTGAATGTATAAGTGTTTGGGTTTTGGCGCAGTGAATGGATTAGTACATTCTGCTGAATGGGACACTAGAGGAGTGCAAGGGGAGTGACAGGGTGTTTGCTGGAGTGTATAGATACTGACTGGGGAATTGAAGGTGTAAAAGACAAATGTGTAGGTAGTTAGAGGACTGCATGCATAGTGGATAGGCGTTTGAAGCAGTCCATGTGCTAAGGCCTGGCTCAGTGAATGAGTACTTGGGTACTGACTGAATGATTAGAGTACTGCAAGGAGAGTGCCTGGGTGATTTTATAAGTGTTTGGGTTTTGGCGCAGTGAATGGATTAGTACATTGTGCTGAATGGGACACTAGAGTAGTGAAAGGGGAGTGACAGGGTGTTTGCTGGAAATGTATGGATACGGACTGGGGAATTGAAGGTGTGAAAGACAAGTGTGTAGGTGGTTAGAGGACTGCATGCATAGTGGATAGGCGTTTGAAGTAGTCCATGTGCTAAGGCCTGGCTCAGTGCATGAGTACTTGGGTACTGACTGAATGATTAGAGTACTGCAAGGAGAGTGCCTGGGTGAACTTATAAGTAGTTGGGTTTTGGCGCAGTGAATGGATTAGTACATGGTGCTGAATGGGTCACTACAGTAGTGCAAGGGGAGTAACAGGGTGTTTGCTAGAAGTGTATGGATACTGACTGAGGAATTGAAGGTGTGAAAGACAAGTAGGTAGGTGGTTAGAGGACTGCATACAATTTGGATAGGGGTTTGAAGCAGTCCATTTGCTAAGGCCTGGGTCACTGGATGAGTACTTGGGTACTGACTGAATGATTAGAGCACTGCAAGCGGAGTGCCTGGGTGAATTTATAAGTGTTTGGGTTTTGGCACAGTGAATGGATTAGTACATGGTGCTGAACGGGTCAATAGAGGAGCACAAGGGGAGGGACAGGTTGTTTGCTGGAAGTGTATGGATACTGACTGGGGAATTGAAGGTGTGAAAGACAAGTGTGAAGGTGATTAGAAGACTGCATGCATAGTGGATAGGCGTTTGAAGCAATCCATGTGCTAAGGCCTGGCTCACTGCATGAGTACTTGGGTAATGACTGAATAATTAGAGTACTGCAAGGAGAGTGCCTGGGTGAATTTATAAGTGGTTGGGTTTTGGCGCACTAAATGGATTAGTACATGGTGCTGAATGGGTCACTAGAGGAGTGCAAGGGGAGTGACAGGGTGTTTGCTGGAAGTGTATGGATACTGACTGGGGAATTGAAGGTGTGAAAGACAAGTGTGTAGGTGGTTATAGGACTGCATACATAGTAGATAGGGGTTTGAAGCAGTCCATTTGCTAAGGCCTGGGTCACTGGATGAGTACTTGGGTACTGACTGAATGATTAGAGTACTTGCAAGGAGAGTGCCTGGGTGAATTTATAAGTGTTTGTGTTTTGGCACAGTGAATGGATTAGTACATGGTGCTGAATGGGTCAATAGAGGAGTGCAAGGGGAGTGACAGGGTGTTTGCTGGAAGTGTATGGATACGGACTGGGGAATTGAAGGTGTGAAAGACAAGCGTGTAGGTGGTTAGAGGACTGCATGCATAGTGGATAGGCGTTTGAAGTAGTCCATGTGCTAAGGCCTGGCCCAGTGCATGAGTACTTGGGTACTGACTGAATGATTAGAGTACTGCAAGGAGGGTGCCTGGGTGAACTTATAAGTGGTTGGGTTTTGGCGCAGTGAATGGATTAGTACAGGATGCTGAATGGGTCACTATGGGAGTGCAAGGGGGGTGAAAGGGTGTTTGATGGAAATGTATGAATACTGACTAGGGAATTGAAGGTGAGAAAGACAAGTGTGTAGGTGGTTAGAGGACCACATACATAGTGGATAGGCGTTTGAAGCAGTCCATGTGCTAAGGCCTGGCTCACTGCATCAGTACTGGGGTACTGACTGAATGATTAGAGTACAGCAAGGAGATTGCCTGGGTGAATTTATAAGTGGTTGGCTTTTGGCGCAGTGAATGGATTAGTACATGGTGCTGAATGGGTCACTGGAGGAGTGCAAGGGGAGTGACAGGGTGTTTGCTGGAAGTGTAAGGATACAGACTGGGGAATTGAAGGTGTGAAAGACAAGTGTGTAGCTGGTTAGAAGACTGCATGCATAGTGGATAGGGGTTTGAAGCAGTCCACGTGCTAAGGCCTGGTTCACTGGATGAGTTCATGGGTACTGACTCAATCAGTAGAGTACAGCAAGGAGAGTGCATGGGTGAATTTATAAGTGGTTGGGTTTTGGTGCAGTGAATGGATTAGTACAGGATGCTGAATGGGTCACTAGAGGAGTGCAAGGGGGGTGACAGGGTGTTTGCTGGAAGTGTATGAATACTGACTGGGGAATTGAAGGTGAGAAAGACAAGTGTGTAGGTGGTTAGAGGACTGCATGCATAGTGGATAGGCGTTTGAAGCAGTCCATGTGCTAAGGCCTGGCTCACTGCATTAGTACTTGGGTACTGACTGAATGATTAGAGTACTGCAAGGAGAGTGCCTGGGTGAATTTATAAGTGGTTGGCTTTTGGCGCAGTTAATGGATTAGTACATGGTGCTGATTGCGTCACTGGAGGAGTGCAAGGGGAGTGACAGGGTGTTTGCTGGAAGTGTATGGATACTGACTGGGGAATTGAAGGTGTGAAAGACAAGTATGTAGGTGGTTAGAAGACTGCATGCATAGTGGATAGGCGTTTGAAGCAGTCCATGTGCTAAGGCCTGGCTCACTGCATGAGTACTTGGGTACTGACTGAATGATTAGACTACTGCAAGGAGAGTGCCTGGGTGACTTTACAAGTGGTTGGGTTTTGGCGCACTAAATGGATTAGTACATGGTGCTGAATGGGTCACTAGAGGAGTGCAAGGGGAGTGACAGGGTGTTTGCTGGAAGTGTATGGATAATGACTGGGGAATTGAAGGTGTGAAAGACAAATATGTAGGTGGTTAGAAGACAGCATGCATAGTGGATAGGCGTTTGAAGCAGTCCATGTGCTAAGGCCTGGATCACTGCATGAGTACTTGGGTACTGACTGAATGATTAGAGTACTGCAAGGAACGTGCCTCGGTGAATTTATAAGTGGTTGTGTTTTGGTGCACTAAATGGATTAGTACATGGTGCTGAATGGGTCTCTAGAGGAGTGCAAGGGGAGTGACAGGGTGTTTGCTGGAAGTGTATGGATACTGACTGGGGAATTGAAGTTGTGAAAGACAAGTGTGTAGGTGGTTATAGGACTGCATACATAGTGGATAGTGGTTTGAAGCAGTCCATTTGCTAAGGCCTGGGTCTCTTGATGAGTACTTGGGTACTGACTGAATGATTAGAGTACTGCAAGGAGAGTGCCTGGGTGAATGTATAAGTGTTTGGGTTTTGGCGCAGTGAATGGATTAGTACATTCTGCTGAATGGGACACTAGAGGAGTGCAAGGGGAGTGACAGGGTGTTTGCTGGAGTGTATAGATACTGACTGGGGAATTGAAGGTGTGAAAGACAAATGTGTAGGTAGTTAGAGGACTGCATGCATAGTGGATAGGCGTTTGAAGCAGTCCATGTGCTAAGGCCTGGCTCAGTGAATGAGTACTTGGGTACTGACTGAATGATTAGAGTACTGCAAGGAGAGTGCCTGGGTGATTTTATAAGTGTTTGGGTTTTGGCGCAGTGAATGGATTAGTACATTGTGCTGAATGGGACACTAGAGTAGTGAAAGGGGAGTGACAGGGTGTTTGCTGGAAATGTATGGATACGGACTGGGGAATTGAAGGTGTGAAAGACAAGTGTGTAGGTGGTTAGAGGACTGCATGCATAGTGGATAGGCGTTTGAAGTAGTCCATGTGCTAAGGCCTGGCTCAGTGCATGAGTACTTGGGTACTGACTGAATGATTAGAGTACTGCAAGGAGAGTGCCTGGGTGAACTTATAAGTAGTTGGGTTTTGGCGCAGTGAATGGATTAGTACATGGTGCTGAATGGGTCACTACAGTAGTGCAAGGGGAGTAACAGGGTGTTTGCTAGAAGTGTATGGATACTGACTGAGGAATTGAAGGTGTGAAAGACAAGTAGGTAGATGGTTAGAGGACTGCATACAATTTGGATAGGGGTTTGAAGCAGTCCATTTGCTAAGGCCTGGGTCACTGGATGAGTACTTGGGTACTGACTGAATGATTAGAGCACTGCAAGCGGAGTGCCTGGGTGAATTTATAAGTGTTTGGGTTTTGGCACAGTGAATGGATTAGTACATGGTGCTGAACGGGTCAATAGAGGGCGCAAGGGGAGGGACAGGTTGTTTGCTGGAAGTGTATGGATACTGACTGGGGAATTGAAGGTGTGAAAGACAAGTGTGAAGGTGATTAGAAGACTGCATGCATAGTGGATAGGCGTTTGAAGCAATCCATGTGCTAAGGCCTGGCTCACTGCATGAGTACTTGGGTAATGACTGAATAATTAGAGTACTGCAAGGAGAGTGCCTGGGTGAATTTATAAGTGGTTGGGTTTTGGCGCACTAAATGGATTAGTACATGGTGCTGAATGGGTCACTAGAGGAGTGCAAGGGGAGTGACAGGGTGTTTGCTAGAAGTGTATAGATACTGACTGGAGAATTGAAGGTGTGAAAGACAAGTGTGTAGCTGGTTAGAAGACTGCATGCATAGTGGATAGGGGTTTGAAGCAGTCCACGTGCTAAGGCCTGGTTCACTGGATGAGTTCATGGGTACTGACTCAATCAGTAGAGTACAGCAAGGAGAGTGCATGGGTGAATTTATAAGTGGTTGGGTTTTGGTGCAGTGAATGGATTAGTACAGGATGCTGAATGGGTCACTAGAGGAGTGCAAGGGGGGTGACAGGGTGTTTGCTGGAAGTGTATGAATACTGACTGGGGAATTGAAGGTGAGAAAGACAAGTGTGTAGGTGGTTAGAGGACTGCATGCATAGTGGATAGGCGTTTGAAGCAGTCCATGTGCTAAGGCCTGGCTCACTGCATGAGTACTTGGGTACTGACTGAATGATTAGAGTACTGCAAGGAGAGTGCCTGGGTGAATTTATAAGTGGTTGGCTTTTAGCGCAGTTAATGGATTAGTACATGGTGCTGATTGCGTCACTGGAGGAGTGCAAGGGGAGTGACAGGGTGTTTGCTGGAAGTGTATGGATACTGACTGGGGAATTGAAGGTGTGAAAGACAAGTATGTAGGTGGTTAGAAGACTGCATGCATAGTGGATAGGCGTTTGAAGCAGTCCATGTGCTAAGGCCTGGCTCACTGCATGAGTACTTGGGTACTGACTGAATGATTAGACTACTGCAAGGAGAGTGCCTGGGTGACTTTACAAGTGGTTGGGTTTTGGCGCACTAAATGGATTAGTACATGGTGCTGAATGGGTCACTAGAGGAGTGCAAGGGGAGTGACAGGGTGTTTGCTGGAAGTGTATGGATAATGACTGGCGAATTGAAGGTGTGAAAGACAAGTATGTAGGTGGTTAGAAGACTGCATGCATAGTGGATAGGAGTTTGAAGCAGTCCATGTGTTAAGGCCTGGCTCACTGCATGAGTACTTGGGTACTGACTGAATGATTAGAGTACTGCAAGGAGAGTGCCTGGGTGAATTTACAAGTGGTTGGTTTTTGGCGCACTAAATGGATTAGTACATGGTGCTGAATAGGTCACTAGAGGAGTGCAAGGGGAGTGACAGGGTGTTTGCTGGAAGTGTATGGATACTGACTGGGGAATTGAACGTGTGAAAGACAAGTGTGTAGGTGGTTAGAGGACTGCATACATAGTGGATAGGTGTTTGAAGCAGTCCATTTGCTAAGGCCTGGGTCACTGGATGAGTACTTGGGTACTGACTGAATGATTAGAGCACTGCAAGCAGAGTGCCTGGGTGAATTTATAAGTGTTTGGGTTTTGGCACAGTGAATGGATTAGTACATGGTGCTGAGTGGGTCAATAGAGGAGCGCAAGGGGAGGGACAGGTTGTTTGCTGGAAGTGTATGGATACTGACTGGGGAATTGAAGGTGTGAAAGACAAGTGTGCAGGTGGTTAGAAGACTGCATGCATAGTGGATAGGTGTTTGAAGCAGTCCATGTGCTAAGGCCTGGCTCAATGCATGAGTACTTGGGTACTGACTGAATGATTAGAGTACTGCAAGGAGAGTGCCTGGGTGAATTTACAAGTGGTTGGTTTTTGGCGCACTAAATGGATTAGTACATAGTGCTGAATAGGTCACTAGAGGAGTGCAAGGGGAGTGACAGGGTGTTTGCTGGAAGTGTATGGATACTGACTGGGGAATTGAACGTGTGAAAGACAAGTGTGTAGGTGGTTAGAGGACTGCATACATAGTGGATAGGTGTTTGAAGCAGTCCATTTGCTAAGGCCTGGGTCACTGGATGAGTACTTGGGTACTGACTGAATGATTAGAGCACTGCAAGCAGAGTGCCTGGGTGAATTTATAAGTGTTTGGGTTTTGGCACAGTGAATGGATTAGTACATGGTGCTGAGCGGGTCAATAGAGGAGCGCAAGGGGAGGGACAGGTCGTTTGCTGGAAGTGTATGGATACTGACTGGGGAATTGAAGGTGTGAAAGACAAGTGTGCAGGTGGTTAGAAGACTGCATGCATAGTGGATAGGTGTTTGAAGCAGTCCATGTGCTAAGGCCTGGCTCACTGCATGAGTACTTGGGTACTGACTGAATGATTAGAGTACTGCAAGGAGAGTGCCTGGGTGAATTTATAAGTGGTTGGGTTTTGGCGCACTAAATGGATTAGTACATGGTGCTGAATGGGTCACTAGAGGAGTGCAAGGGGAGTGACAGGATGTTTGCTGGAAGTGTGTGGATACTGACTGGGGAATTGAAGGTGTGAAAGACAAGTGTGTAGGTGGTTAGAGGACTGCATACATAGTAGATAGGGGTTTGAAGCAGTCCATTTGCTAAGGCCTGGGTCACTGGATGAGTACTTGGGTACTGACTGAATGATTAGAGTACTGCAAGGAGAGTGCCTGGGTGAATTTATAAGTGTTTGTGTTTTGGCACAGTGAATGGATTAGTACATGGTGCTGAATGGGTCAATAGAGGAGTGCAAGGGGAGTGACAGGGTGTTTGCTGGAAGTGTATGGATACGGACTGGGGAATTGAAGGTGTGAAAGACAAGCGTGTAGGTGGTTAGAGGACTGCATGCATAGTGGATAGGCGTTTGAAGTAGTCCATGTACTAAGGCCTGGCTCAGTGCATGAGTACTTGGGTACTGACTGAATGATTAGAGTACTGCAAGGAGGGTGCCTGGGTGAACTTATAAGTGGTTGGGTTTTGGCGCAGTGAATGGATTAGTACAGGATGCTGAATGGGTCACTATGGGAGTGCAAGGGGGGTGACAGGGTGTTTGATGGAAATGTATGAATACTGACTAGGGAATTGAAGGTGAGAAAGACAAGTGTGTAGGTGGTTAGAGGACTGCATACATAGTGGATAGGCGTTTGAAGCAGTCCATGTACTAAGGCCTGGCTCACTGCATCAGTACTGGGGTACTGACTGAATGATTAGAGTACAGCAAGGAGATTGCCTGGGTGAATTTATAAGTGGTTGGCTTTTGGCGCAGTGAATGGATTAGTACATGGTGCTGAATGGGTCACTGGAGGAGTGCAAGGGGAGTGACAGGGTGTTTGCTGGAAGTGTAAGGATACAGACTGGGGAATTGAAGGTGTGAAAGACAAATATGTAGGTGGTTAGAAGACAGCATGCATAGTGGATAGGCGTTTGAAGCAGTCCATGTGCTAAGGCCTGGATCACTGCATGAGTACTTGGGTACTGACTGAATGATTAGAGTACTGCAAGGAACGTGCCTCGGTGAATTTATAAGTGGTTGTGTTTTGGTGCACTAAATGGATTAGTACATGGTGCTGAATGGGTCACTAGAGGAGTGCAAGGGGAGTGACAGGGTGTTTGCTGGAAGTGTATGGATACTGACTGGGGAATTAAAGGTGTGAAAGACAAGTGTGTAGGTGGGTAGAAGACTGCATGCATAGTGGATAGGCGTTTGAAGCAATCCATGTGCTAAGGCCTGGCTCACTGCATGAGTACTTGGGTACTGACTGAATAATTAGAGTACTGCAAGGAGAGTGCCTGGGTGAATTGATAAGAGGTTGGGTTTTGGCGCACTAAACGGATTAGTACATGGTGCTGAATGGGTCACTAGAGGAGTGCAAGGGGAGTGACAGGGTGTTTGCTGGAAGTGTATGGATAATGACAGGGGAATTGAAGGTGTGAAAGACAAGTGTGTAGGTGTTTAGAGGACTGCATACATAGTGGATAAGGGTTTGAAGCAGTCCATTTGCTAAGGCCTGGGTCACTGGATGAGTAATTGGGTACTGACTGAATGATTAGAGTACTGCAAGGAGAGTGCCTGGGTGAATTTATAAGTGTTTGGGTTTTGGCACAGTGAATGGATTAGTACATGGTGCAGAATGGGTCAATAGAGGAGTGCAAGGGGAGTGACAGGGTGTTTGCTGGAGTGTATAGATACTGACTAGGGAATTGAAGGTGTGAAAGACAAGTGTGTAGGTGGTTAGAGGACTGCATGCATAGTGGATAGTCGTTTGAAGCAGTCCATGTGCTAAGGCCTGGCTCACTGCATGAGTACTTGGGTACTGACTGAATGATTAGAGTACTGCAAGGAGAGTGCCTGGGTGAATTTACAAGTGGTTGGGTTTTGGCGCACTAGATGGATTAGTACATGGTGCTGAATAGGTCACTAGAGGAGTGCAAGGGGAGTGACAGGGTGTTTGCTGGAAGTGTATGGATACTGACTGGGGAATTGAACGTGTGAAAGACAAGTGTGTAGGTGGTTAGAGGACTGCATACATAGTGGACAGGGGTTTGAAGCAGTCCATTTGCTAAGGCCTGGGTCACTGGATGAGTACTTGGGTACTGACTGAATGATTAGAGCACTGCAAGCAGAGTGCCTGGGTGAATTTATAAGTGTTTGGGTTTTGGCACAGTGAATGGATTAGTACATGGTGCTGAATGGGTCAATAGAGGAGCGCAAGGGGAGGGACAGGTTGTTTGCTGGAAGTGTATGGATACTGACTGGGGAATTGAAGGTGTGAAAGACAAGTGTGTAGGTGGTTAGAAAACTGCATGCATAGTGGATAGGTGTTTGAAGCAGTCCATGTGCTAAGGCCTGGCTCACTGCATGAGTACTTGGGTACTGACTGAATGATTAGAGTACTGCAAGGAGAGTACCTGGGTGAATTTATAAGTGGTTGGGTTTTGGCGCACTAAATGGATTAGTACATGGTGCTGAATGGGTCACTAGAGGAGTGCAAGGGGAGTGACAGGGTGTTTGCTGGAAGTGTATGGATACTGACTGGGGAATTGAAGGTGTGAAAGACAAGTGTGTAGGTGGTTAGAGGACTGCATACATAGTAGATAGGGGTTTGAAGCAGTCCATTTGCTAAGGCCTGGGTCACTGGATGAGTACTTCGGTACTGACTGAATGATTAGAGCACTGCAAGGAGAGTGCCTGGGTGAATTTATAAGTGTTTGGGTTTTGGCACAGTGAATGGATTAGTACATGGTGCTGAATGGGTCAATAGAGGAGTGCAAGGGGAGTGACAGGGTGTTTGCTGGAAGTGTATGGGTACGGACTGGGGAATCAAAGGTGTGAAAGACAAGCGTGTAGGTGGTTAGAGGACTGCATGCATAGTGAATAGGCGTTTGAAGTAGTACATGTGCTAAGGCCTGGCTCAGTGCATGAGTACTTGGGTGCTGACTGAATGATTAGAGTACTGCAAGGAGAGTGCCTGGGTGAACTTATAAGTGGTTGGGTTTTGGCGCAGTGAATGGATTAGTACATGGTGCTGAATGGGTCACTACAGTAGTGCAAGGGGAGTAACAGGGTGTTTGCTAGAAGTGTATGGATACTGACTGGAGAATTGAAGGTGTGAAAGACAAGTGTGTAGGTGGTTAGAAGACTGCATGCATAGTGGATAGGGGTTTGAAGCAGTCCACGTGCTAAGGCCTGGTTCACTGGATGAGTTCATGGGTACTGACTCAATCAGTAGAGTACAGCAAGGAGAGTGCATGGGTGAATTTATAAGTGGTTGGGTTTTGGTGCAGTGAATGGATTAGTACAGGATGCTGAATGGGTCACTAGAGGAGTGCAAGGGGGTGACAGGGTGTTTGCTGGAAGTGTATAAATACTGACTGGGGAATTGAAGGTGAGAAAGACAAGTGTGTAGGTGGTTAGAGGACTGCATGCATAGTGGATAGGCGTTTGAAGCAGTCCATGTGCTAAGGCCTGGCTCACTGCATTAGTACTTGGGTACTGACTGAAAGATTAGAGTACTGCAAGGAGAGTGCCTGGGTGAATTTATAAGTGGTTGGCTTTTGGCGCAGTTAATGGATTAGTACATGGTGCTGATTGGGTCACTGGAGGAGTGCAAGGGGAGTGACAGGGTGTTTGCTGGAAGTGTATGGATACTGACTGGGGAATTGAAGGTGTGAAAGACAAGTATGTAGGTGGTTAGAAGACTGCATGCATAGTGGATAGGCGTTTGAAGCAGTCCATGTGCTAAGGCCTGGCTCACTGCATGAGTACTTGGGTACTGACTGAATGATTAGACTACTGCAAGGAGAGTGCCTGGGTGACTTTACAAGTGGTTGGGTTTTGGCGCACTAAATGGATTAGTACATGGTGCTGAATGGGTCACTAGAGGAGTGCAAGGGGAGTGACAGGGTGTTTGCTGGAAGTGTATGGATAATGACTGGCGAATTGAAGGTGTGAAAGACAAGTATGTAGGTGGTTAGAAGACTGCATGCATAGTGGATAGGAGTTTGAAGCAGTCCATGTGTTAAGGCCTGGCTCACTGCATGAGTACTTGGGTACTGACTGAATGATTAGAGTACTGCAAGGAGAGTGCCTGGGTGAATTTACAAGTGGTTGGTTTTTGGCGCACTAAATGGATTAGTACATGGTGCTGAATAGGTCACTAGAGGAGTGCAAGGGGAGTGACAGGGTGTTTGCTGGAAGTGTATGGATACTGACTGGGGAATTGAACGTGTGAAAGACAAGTGTGTAGGTGGTTAGAGGACTGCATACATAGTGGATAGGTGTTTGAAGCAGTCCATTTGCTAAGGCCTGGGTCACTGGATGAGTACTTGGGTACTGACTGAATGATCAGAGCACTGCAAGCAGAGTGCCTGGGTGAATTTATAAGTGTTTGGGTTTTGGCACAGTGAATGGATTAGTACATGGTGCTGAGTGGGTCAATAGAGGAGCGCAAGGGGAGGGACAGGTTGTTTGCTGGAAGTGTATGGATACTGACTGGGGAATTGAAGGTGTGAAAGACAAGTGTGCAGGTGGTTAGAAGACTGCATGCATAGTGGATAGGTGTTTGAAGCAGTCCATGTGCTAAGGCCTGGCTCACTGCATGAGTACTTGGGTACTGACTGAATGATTAGAGTACTGCAAGGAGAGTGCCTGGGTGAATTTATAAGTGTTTGTGTTTTGGCACAGTGAATGGATTAGTACATGGTGCTGAATGGGTCAATAGAGGAGTGCAAGGGGAGTGACAGGGTGTTTGCTGGAAGTGTATGGATACGGACTGGGGAATTGAAGGTGTGAAAGACAAGCGTGTAGGTGGTTAGAGGACTGCATGCATAGTGGATAGGCGTTTGAAGTAGTCCATGTGCTAAGGCCTGGCTCAGTGCATGAGTACTTGGGTACTGACTGAATGATTAGAGTACTGCAAGGAGGGTGCCTGGGTGAACTTATAAGTGGTTGGGTTTTGGCGCAGTGAATGGATTAGTACAGGATGCTGAATGGGTCACTATGGGAGTGCAAGGGGGGTGACAGGGTGTTTGATGGAAATGTATGAATACTGACTAGGGAATTGAAGGTGAGAAAGACAAGTGTGTAGGTGGTTAGAGGACTGCATACATAGTGGATAGGCGTTTGAAGCAGTCCATGTGCTAAGGCCTGGCTCACTGCATCAGTACTGGGGTACTGACTGAATGATTAGAGTACAGCAAGGAGATTGCCTGGGTGAATTTATAAGTGGTTGGCTTTTGGCGCAGTGAATGGATTAGTACATGGTGCTGAATGGGTCACTGGAGGAGTGCAAGGGGAGTGACAGGGTGTTTGCTGGAAGTGTAAGGATACAGACTGGGGAATTGAAGGTGTGAAAGACAAATATGTAGGTGGTTAGAAGACAGCATGCATAGTGGATAGGCGTTTGAAGCAGTCCATGTGCTAAGGCCTGGATCACTACATGAGTACTTGGGTACTGACTGAATGATTAGAGTACTGCAAGGAACGTGCCTCGGTGAATTTATAAGTGGTTGTGTTTTGGTGCACTGAATGGATTAGTACATGGTGCTGAATGGGTCACTAGAGGAGTGCAAGGGGAGTGACAGGGTGTTTGCTGGAAGTGTATGGATACTGACTGGGGAATTGAAGTTGTGAAAGACAAGTGTGTAGGTGGTTATAGGACTGCATACATAGTGGATAGTGGTTTGAAGCAGTCCATTTGCTAAGGCCTGGGTCTCTTGATGAGTACTTGGATACTGACTGAATGATTAGAGTACTGCAAGGAGAGTGCCTGGGTGAATGTATAAGTGTTTGGGTTTTGGCGCAGTGAATGGATTAGTACATTCTGCTGAATGGGACACTAGAGGAGTGCAAGGGGAGTGACAGGGTGTTTGCTGGAGTGTATAGATACTGACTGGGGAATTGAAGGTGTAAAAGACAAATGTGTAGGTAGTTAGAGGACTGCATGCATAGTGGATAGGCGTTTGAAGCAGTCCATGTGCTAAGGCCTGGCTCAGTGAATGAGTACTTGGGTACTGACTGAATGATTAGAGTACTGCAAGGAGAGTGCCTGGGTGATTTTATAAGTGTTTGGGTTTTGGCGCAGTGAATGGATTAGTACATTGTGCTGAATGGGACACTAGAGTAGTGAAAGGGGAGTGACAGGGTGTTTGCTGGAAATGTATGGATACGGACTGGGGAATTGAAGGTGTGAAAGACAAGTGTGTAGGTGGTTAGAGGACTGCATGCATAGTGGATAGGCGTTTGAAGTAGTCCATGTGCTAAGGCCTGGCTCAGTGCATGAGTACTTGGGTACTGACTGAATGATTAGAGTACTGCAAGGAGAGTGCCTGGGTGAACTTATAAGTAGTTGGGTTTTGGCGCAGTGAATGGATTAGTACATGGTGCTGAATGGGTCACTACAGTAGTGCAAGGGGAGTAACAGGGTGTTTGCTAGAAGTGCATGGATACTGACTGAGGAATTGAAGGTGTGAAAGACAAGTAGGTAGGTGGTTAGAGGACTGCATACAATTTGGATAGGGGTTTGAAGCAGTCCATTTGCTAAGGCCTGGGTCACTGGATGAGTACTTGGGTACTGACTGAATGATTAGAGCACTGCAAGCGGAGTGCCTGGGTGAATTTATAAGTGTTTGGGTTTTGGCACAGTGAATGGATTAGTACATGGTGCTGAACGGGTCAATAGAGGAGCGCAAGGGGAGGGACAGGTTGTTTGCTGGAAGTGTATGGATACTGACTGGGGAATTGAAGGTGTGAAAGACAAGTGTGAAGGTGATTAGAAGACTGCATGCATAGTGGATAGGCGTTTGAAGCAATCCATGTGCTAAGGCCTGGTTCACTGCATGAGTACTTGGGTAATGACTGAATAATTAGAGTACTGCAAGGAGAGTGCCTGGGTGAATTTATAAGTGGTTGGGTTTTGGCGCACTAAATGGATTAGTACATGGTGCTGAATGGGTCACTAGAGGAGTGCAAGGGGAGTGACAGGGTGTTTGCTGGAAGTGTATGGATACTGACTGGGGAATTGAAGGTGTGAAAGACAAGTGTGTAGGTGGTTAGAGGACTGCATACATAGTAGATAGGGGTTTGAAGCAGTCCATTTGCTAAGGCCTGGGTCACTGGATGAGTACTTGGGTACTGACTGAATGATTAGAGTACTTGCAAGGAGAGTGCCTGGGTGAATTTATAAGTGTTTGTGTTTTGGCACAGTGAATGGATTAGTACATGGTGCTGAATGGGTCAATAGAGGAGTGCAAGGGGAGTGACAGGGTGTTTGCTGGAAGTGTATGGATACGGACTGGGGAATTGAAGGTGTGAAAGACAAGCGTGTAGGTGGTTAGAGGACTGCATGCATAGTGGATAGGCGTTTGAAGTAGTCCATGTGCTAAGGCCTGGCCCAGTGCATGAGTACTTGGGTACTGACTGAATGATTAGAGTACTGCAAGGAGGGTGCCTGGGTGAACTTATAAGTGGTTGGGTTTTGGCGCAGTGAATGGATTAGTACAGGATGCTGAATGGGTCACTATGGGAGTGCAAGGGGGGTGACAGGGTGTTTGATGGAAATGTATGAATACTGACTAGGGAATTGAAGGTGAGAAAGACAAGTGTGTAGGTGGTTAGAGGACCGCATACATAGTGGATAGTCGTTTGAAGCAGTCCATGTGCTAAGGCCTGGCTCACTGCATCAGTACTGGGGTACTGACTGAATGATTAGAGTACAGCAAGGAGATTGCCTGGGTGAATTTATAAGTGGTTGGCTTTTGGCGCAGTGAATGGATTAGTACATGGTGCTGAATGGGTCACTGGAGGAGTGCAAGGGGAGTGACAGGGTGTTTGCTGGAAGTGTAAGGATACAGACTGGGGAATTGAAGGTGTGAAAGACAAGTGTGTAGCTGGTTACAAGACTGCATGCATAGTGGATAGGGGTTTGAAGCAGTCCACGTGCTAAGGCCTGGTTCACTGGATGAGTTCATGGGTACTGACTCAATCAGTAGAGTACAGCAAGGAGAGTGCATGGGTGAATTTATAAGTGGTTGGGTTTTGGTGCAGTGAACGGATTAGTACAGGATGCTGAATGGGTCACTAGAGGAGTGCAAGGGGGGTGACAGGGTGTTTGCTGGAAGTGTATGAATACTGACTGGGGAATTGAAGGTGAGAAAGACAAGTGTGTAGGTGGTTAGAGGACTGCATGCATAGTGGATAGGCGTTTGAAGCAGTCCATGTGCTAAGGCCTGGCTCACTGCATGAGTACTTGGGTACTGACTGAATGATTAGACTACTGCAAGGAGAGTGCCTGGGTGACTTTACAAGTGGTTGGGTTTTGGCGCACTAAATGGATTAGTACATGGTGCTGAATGGGTCACTAGAGGAGTGCAAGGGGAGTGACAGGGTGTTTGCTGGAAGTGTATGGATAATGACTGGGGAATTGAAGGTGTGGAAGACAAATATGTAGGTGGTTAGAAGACAGCATGCATAGTGGATAGGCGTTTGAAGCAGTCCATGTGCTAAGGCCTGGATCACTGCATGAGTACTTGGGTACTGACTGAATGATTAGAGTACTGCAAGGAACGTGCCTCGGTGAATTTATAAGTGGTTGTGTTTTGGTGCACTAAATGGATTAGTACATGGTGCTGAATGGGTCACTAGAGGAGTGCAAGGGGAGTGACAGGGTGTTTGCTGGAAGTGTATGGATACTGACTGGGGAATTGAAGTTGTGAAAGACAAGTGTGTAGGTGGTTATAGGACTGCATACATAGTGGATAGTGGTTTGAAGCAGTCCATTTGCTAAGGCCTGGGTCTCTTGATGAGTACTTGGGTACTGACTGAATGATTAGAGTACTGCAAGGAGAGTGCCTGGGTGAATGTATAAGTGTTTGGGTTTTGGCGCAGTGAATGGATTAGTACATTCTGCTGAATGGGACACTAGAGGAGTGCAAGGGGAGTGACAGGGTGTTTGCTGGAGTGTATAGATACTGACTGGGGAATTGAAGGTGTGAAAGACAAATGTGTAGGTAGTTAGAGGACTGCATGCATAGTGGATAGGCGTTTGAAGCAGTCCATGTGCTAAGGCCTGGCTCAGTGAATGAGTACTTGGGTACTGACTGAATGATTAGAGTACTGCAAGGAGAGTGCCTGGGTGATTTTATAAGTGTTTGGGTTTTGGCGCAGTGAATGGATTAGTACATTGTGCTGAATGGGACACTAGAGTAGTGAAAGGGGAGTGACAGGGTGTTTGCTGGAAATGTATGGATACGGACTGGGGAATTGAAGGTGTGAAAGACAAGTGTGTAGGTGGTTAGAGGACTGCATGCATAGTGGATAGGCGTTTGAAGTAGTCCATGTGCTAAGGCCTGGCTCAGTGCATGAGTACTTGGGTACTGACTGAATGATTAGAGTACTGCAAGGAGAGTGCCTGGGTGAACTTATAAGTAGTTGGGTTTTGGCGCAGTGAATGGATTAGTACATGGTGCTGAATGGGTCACTACAGTAGTGCAAGGGGAGTAACAGGGTGTTTGCTAGAAGTGTATGGATACTGACTGAGGAATTGAAGGTGTGAAAGACAAGTAGGTAGGTGGTTAGAGGACTGCATACAATTTGGATAGGGGTTTGAAGCAGTCCATTTGCTAAGGCCTGGGTCACTGGATGAGTACTTGGGTACTGACTGAATGATTAGAGCACTGCAAGCGGAGTGCCTGGGTGAATTTATAAGTGTTTGGGTTTTGGCACAGTGAATGGATTAGTACATGGTGCTGAACGGGTCAATAGAGGGCGCAAGGGGAGGGACAGGTTGTTTGCTGGAAGTGTATGGATACTGACTGGGGAATTGAAGGTGTGAAAGACAAGTGTGAAGGTGATTAGAAGACTGCATGCATAGTGGATAGGCGTTTGAAGCAATCCATGTGCTAAGGCCTGGCTCACTGCATGAGTACTTGGGTAATGACTGAATAATTAGAGTACTGCAAGGAGAGTGCCTGGGTGAATTTATAAGTGGTTGGGTTTTGGCGCACTAAATGGATTAGTACATGGTGCTGAATGGGTCACTAGAGGAGTGCAAGGGGAGTGACAGGGTGTTTGCTAGAAGTGTATGGATACTGACTGGAGAATTGAAGGTGTGAAAGACAAGTGTGTAGCTGGTTAGAAGACTGCATGCATAGTGGATAGGGGTTTGAAGCAGTCCACGTGCTAAGGCCTGGTTCACTGGATGAGTTCATGGGTACTGACTCAATCAGTAGAGTACAGCAAGGAGAGTGCATGGGTGAATTTATAAGTGGTTGGGTTTTGGTGCAGTGAATGGATTAGTACAGGATGCTGAATGGGTCACTAGAGGAGTGCAAGGGGGGTGACAGGGTGTTTGCTGGAAGTGTATGAATACTGACTGGGGAATTGAAGGTGAGAAAGACAAGTGTGTAGGTGGTTAGAGGACTGCATGCATAGTGGATAGGCGTTTGAAGCAGTCCATGTGCTAAGGCCTGGCTCACTGCATGAGTACTTGGGTACTGACTGAATGATTAGAGTACTGCAAGGAGAGTGCCTGGGTGAATTTATAAGTGGTTGGCTTTTGGCGCAGTTAATGGATTAGTACATGGTGCTGATTGCGTCACTGGAGGAGTGCAAGGGGAGTGACAGGGTGTTTGCTGGAAGTGTATGGATACTGACTGGGGAATTGAAGGTGTGAAAGACAAGTATGTAGGTGGTTAGAAGACTGCATGCATAGTGGATAGGCATTTGAAGCAGTCCATGTGCTAAGGCCTGGCTCACTGCATGAGTACTTGGGTACTGACTGAATGATTAGACTACTGCAAGGAGAGTGCCTGGGTGACTTTACAAGTGGTTGGGTTTTGGCGCACTAAATGGATTAGTACATGGTGCTGAATGGGTCACTAGAGGAGTGCAAGGGGAGTGACAGGGTGTTTGCTGGAAGTGTATGGATAATGACTGGCGAATTGAAGGTGTGAAAGACAAGTATGTAGGTGGTTAGAAGACTGCATGCATAGTGGATAGGAGTTTGAAGCAGTCCATGTGTTAAGGCCTGGCTCACTGCATGAGTACTTGGGTACTGACTGAATGATTAGAGTACTGCAAGGAGAGTGCCTGGGTGAATTTACAAGTGGTTGGTTTTTGGCGCACTAAATGGATTAGTACATGGTGCTGAATAGGTCACTAGAGGAGTGCAAGGGGAGTGACAGGGTGTTTGCTGGAAGTGTATGGATACTGACTGGGGAATTGAACGTGTGAAAGACAAGTGTGTAGGTGGTTAGAGGACTGCATACATAGTGGATAGGTGTTTGAAGCAGTCCATTTGCTAAGGCCTGGGTCACTGGATGAGTACTTGGGTACTGACTGAATGATTAGAGCACTGCAAGCAGAGTGCCTGGGTGAATTTATAAGTGTTTGGGTTTTGGCACAGTGAATGGATTAGTACATGGTGCTGAGTGGGTCAATAGAGGAGCGCAAGGGGAGGGACAGGTTGTTTGCTGGAAGTGTATGGATACTGACTGGGGAATTGAAGGTGTGAAAGACAAGTGTGCAGGTGGTTAGAAGACTGCATGCATAGTGGATAGGTGTTTGAAGCAGTCCATGTGCTAAGGCCTGGCTCACTGCATGAGTACTTGGGTACTGACTGAATGATTAGAGTACTGCAAGGAGAGTGCCTGGGTGAATTTATAAGTGGTTGGGTTTTGGCGCACTAAATGGATTAGTACATGGTGCTGAATGGGTCACTAGAGGAGTGCAAGGGGAGTGACAGGGTGTTTGCTGGAAGTGTATGGATACTGACTGGGGAATTGAAGGTGTGAAAGACAAGTGTGTAGGTGGTTAGAGGACTGCATACATAGTAGATAGGGGTTTGAAGCAGTCCATGTGCTGAGGCCTGGCTCAATGCATGAGTACTTGGGTACTGACTGAATGATTAGAGTACTGCAAGGAGAGTGCCTGGGTGAATTTACAAGTGGTTGGTTTTTGGCGCACTAAATGGATTAGTACATAGTGCTGAATAGGTCACTAGAGGAGTGCAAGGGGAGTGACAGGGTGTTTGCTGGAAGTGTATGGATACTGACTGGGGAATTGAACGTGTGAAAGACAAGTGTGTAGGTGGTTAGAGGACTGCATACATAGTGGATAGGTGTTTGAAGCAGTCCATTTGCTAAGGCCTGGGTCACTGGATGAGTACTTGGGTACTGACTGAATGATTAGAGCACTGCAAGCAGAGTGCCTGGGTGAATTTATAAGTGTTTGGGTTTTGGCACAGTGAATGGATTAGTACATGCTGCTGAGCGGGTCAATAGAGGAGCGCAAGGGGAGGGACAGGTCGTTGGCTGGAAGTGTTTGGATACTGACTGGGGAATTGAAGGTGTGAAAGACAAGTGTGCAGGTGGTTAGAAGACTGCATGCATAGTGGATAGGTGTTTGAAGCAGTCCATGTGCTAAGGCCTGGCTCACTGCATGAGTACTTGGGTACTGACTGAATGATTAGAGTACTGCAAGGAGAGTGCCTGGGTGAATTTATAAGTGGTTGGGTTTTGGCGCACTAAATGGATTAGTACATGGTGCTGAATGGGTCACTAGAGGAGTGCAAGGGGAGTGACAGGGTGTTTGCTGGAAGTGTATGGATACTGACTGGGGAATTGAAGGTTTGAAAGACAAGTGTGTAGGTGGTTAGAGGACTGCATACATAGTAGATAGGGGTTTGAAGCAGTCCATTTGCTAAGGCCTGGGTCACTGGATGAGTACTTGGGTACTGACTGAATGATTAGAGTACTGCAAGGAGAGTGCCTGGGTGAATTTATAAGTGTTTGTGTTTTGGCACAGTGAATGGATTAGTACATGGTGCTGAATGGGTCAATAGAGGAGTGCAAGGGGAGTGACAGGGTGTTTGCTGGAAGTGTATGGATACGGACTGGGGAATTGAAGGTGTGAAAGACAAGCGTGTAGGTGGTTAGAGGACTGCATGCATAGTGGATAGGCGTTTGAAGTAGTCCATGTACTAAGGCCTGGCTCAGTGCATGAGTACTTGGGTACTGACTGAATGATTAGAGTACTGCAAGGAGGGTGCCTGGGTGAACTTATAAGTGGTTGGGTTTTGGCGCAGTGAATGGATTAGTACAGGATGCTGAATGGGTCACTATGGGAGTGCAAGGGGGGTGACAGGGTGTTTGATGGAAATGTATGAATACTGACTAGGGAATTGAAGGTGAGAAAGACAAGTGTGTAGGTGGTTAGAGGACTGCATACATAGTGGATAGGCGTTTGAAGCAGTCCATGTACTAAGGCCTGGCTCACTGCATCAGTACTGGGGTACTGACTGAATGATTAGAGTACAGCAAGGAGATTGCCTGGGTGAATTTATAAGTGGTTGGCTTTTGGCGCAGTGAATGGATTAGTACATGGTGCTGAATGGGTCACTGGAGGAGTGCAAGGGGAGTGACAGGGTGTTTGCTGGAAGTGTAAGGATACAGACTGGGGAATTGAAGGTGTGAAAGACAAATATGTAGGTGGTTAGAAGACAGCATGCATAGTGGATAGGCGTTTGAAGCAGTCCATGTGCTAAGGCCTGGATCACTGCATGAGTACTTGGGTACTGACTGAATGATTAGAGTACTGCAAGGAACGTGCCTCGGTGAATTTATAAGTGGTTGTGTTTTGGTGCACTAAATGGATTAGTACATGGTGCTGAATGGGTCACTAGAGGAGTGCAAGGGGAGTGACAGGGTGTTTGCTGGAAGTGTATGGATACTGACTGGGGAATTGAAGGTGTGAAAGACAAGTGTGTAGGTGGTTATAGGACTGCATACATAGTGGATAGTTGTTTGAAGCAGTCCATTTGCTAAGGCCTGGGTCTCTTGATGAGTACTTGGGTACTGACTGAATGATTAGAGTACTGCAAGGAGAGTGCCTGGGTGAATGTATAAGTGTTTGGGTTTTGGCGCAGTGAATGGATTAGTACATTCTGCTGAATGGGACACTAGAGGAGTGCAAGGGGAGTGACAGGGCGTTTGCTGGAGTGTATAGATACTGACTGGGGAATTGAAGGTGTGAAAGACAAATGTGTAGGTAGTTAGAGGACTGCATGCATAGTGGATAGGCGTTTGAAGTAGTCCATGTGCTAAGGCCTGGCTCAGTGCATGAGTACTTGGGTACTGACTGAATGATTAGAGTACTGCAAGGAGAGTGCCTGGGTGAACTTATAAGTAGTTGGGTTTTGGCGCAGTGAATGGATTAGTACATGGTGCTGAATGGGTCACTACAGTAGTGCAAGGGGAGTAACAGGGTGTTTGCTAGAAGTGTATGGATACTGACTGGGGAATTGAAGGTGTGAAAGACAAGTAGGTAGGTGGTTAGAGGACTGCATACAATGTGAATAGGGGTTTGAAGCAGTCCATTTGCTAAGGCCTGGGTCACTGGATGAGTACTTGGGTACTGACTGAATGATTAGAGCACTGCAAGCAGAGTGCCTGGGTGAATTTATAAGTGTTTGGGTTTTAGCACAGTGAATGGATTAGTACATGGTGCTGAACGGGTCAATAGAGGAGCGCAAGGGGAGGGACAGGTTGTTTGCTGGAAGTGTATGGATACTGACTGGGGAATTGAAGGTGTGAAAGACAAGTGTGAAGGTGATTAGAAGACTGCATGCATAGTGGATAGGCGTTTGAAGCAATCCATGTGCTAAGGCCTGGCTCACTGCATGAGTACTTGGGTAATGACTGAATAATTAGAGTACTGCAAGGAGAGTGCCTGGGTGAATTTATAAGTGGTTGGGTTTTGGCGCACTAAATGGATTAGTACATGGTGCTGAATGGGTCACTAGAGGAGTGCAAGGGGAGTGACAGGGTGTTTGCTGGAAGTGTATGGATAATGACTGGGGAATTGAAGGTGTGAAAGACAAGTATGTAAGTGGTTAGAAGACTGCATGCATAGTGGATAGGCGTTTGAAGCAGTCCATGTGCTAAGGCCTAGCTCAGTGAATGAGTACTTGGGTACTGACTGAATGATTAGAGTACAGCAAGGAGAGTGCCGGGGTGAATTTATAAGTGGTTGGCTTTTGGCACAGTGAATGGATTAGTACATGGTGCTGAATGGGTCACTGGAGGAGTGCAAGGGGAGTGACAGGATGTTTGCTGGAAGTGTATAGATACTGACTGGGGAATTGAAGGTGTTTAAGACAAGTGTGTAGGTGGTTAGAGGACTGCATGCAAAGTGGATAGGGGTTTGAAGCAGTCCATGTGCTAAGGCCTGGGTCACTGGATGAGTACTTGGATACTGACTGAATGATTAGAATACTGCAAGCAGAGTACCTGGGTGATTTTATAAGTGTTTGGGTTTTGGCGCAGTGAATGGATTAGTACATTGTGCTGAATGGGACACTAGAGGAGTGAAAGGGGAGTGACAGGGTGTTTGCTGGAAGTGTATGGATACGGACTGGGAAATTGAAGGTGTGAAAGACAAGTGTGTAGGTGGTTAGAGGACTGCATGCATAGTGGATAGGCGTTTGAAGTAGTCCATGTGCTAAGGCCTGGCTCAGTGCATGAGTACTTGGGTACTGACTGAATGATTAGAGTACTGCAAGGAGAGTGCCTGGGTGAACTTATAAGTAGTTGGGTTTTGGCGCAGTGAATGGATTAGAAGATGGTGCTGAATGGGTCTCTACAGTAGTGCAAGGGGAGTAACAGGGTGTTTGCTAGAAGTGTATAGATACTGACTGGAGAATTGAAGGTGTGAAACACAAGTGTGTAGGTGGTTAGAAGACTGTATGCATAGTGGATAGGGGTTTGAAGCAGTCCATGTGCTAAGGCCTGGTTCACTGGATGAGTACATGGGTACTGACTGAATCAGTAGAGTACAGCAAGGAGAGTTCCTGGGTGAATTTATAAGTGGTTGGCTTTTGGCGCAGTGAATGGATTAGTACATGGTGCTGAATGGGTCACTGGAGGAGTGCAAGGGGAGTGACAGGGTGTTTGCTGGAAGTGTATAGATACTGACTGGGGAATTAAAGGTGTGAAAGACAAGTATGTAGGTGGTTAGAGGACTGCATACATAGTGGATAGGGGTTTGAAGCAGTCCATTTGCTAAGGCCTGAGTCACTGGATGAGTACTTGGGTACTGACTGAATGATTAGAGCACTGCAAGCAGAGTGCCTGGGTGAATTTATAAGTGTTTGGGTTTTGGCACAGTGAATGGATTAGTACATGGTGCTGAACGGGTCAATAGAGGAGCGCAAGGGGAGGGACAGGTTGTTTGCTGGAAGTGTATGGATACTGACTGGGGAATTAAAGGTGTGAAAGACAAGTGTGTAGGTGGTTAGAAGACTGCATGCATAGTGGATAGGCGTTTGAAGCAATCCATGTGCTAAGGCCTGGCTCACTGCATGAGTACTTGGGTACTGACTGAATAATTAGAGTACTGCAAGGAGAGTGCCTGGGTGAATTGATAAGAGGTTGTGTTTTGGCGCACTAAACGGATTAGTACATGGTGCTGAATGGGTCACTAGAGGAGTGCAAGGGGAGTGACAGGGTGTTTGCTGGAAGTGTATGGATAATGACAGGGGAATTGAGGGTGTGAAAGACAAGTGTGTAGGTGTTTAGAGGACTGCATACATAGTGGATAGGGGTTTGAAGCAGTCCATTTGCTAAGGCCTGGGTCACTGGATGAGTAATTGGGTACTGACTGAATGATTAGAGTACTGCATGGAGAGTGCCTGGGTGAATTTATAAGTGTTTGGGTTTTGGCACAGTGAATGGATTAGTACATGGTGCAGAATGGGTCAATAGAGGAGTGCAAGGGGAGTGACAGGGTGTTTGCTGGAGTGTATAGATACTGACTAGGGAATTGAAGGTGTGAAAGACAAGTGTGTAGGTGGTTAGAGGACTGCATGCATAGTGGATAGTCGTTTGAAGCAGTCCATGTGCTAAGGCCTGGCTCACTGCATGAGTACTTGGGTACTGACTGATTGATTAGAGTACTGCAAGGAGAGTGCCTGGGTGAATTTACAAGTGGTTGGGTTTTGGCGCACTAAATGGATTAGTACATGGTGCTGAATAGGTCACTAGAGGATTGCAAGGGGAGTGACAGGGTGTTTGCTGGAAGTGTATGGATACTGACTGGGGAATTGAACGTGTGAAAGACAAGTGTGTAGGTGGTTAGAGGGCTGCATACATAGTGGATAGGGGTTTGAAGCAGTCCATTTGCTAAGGCCTGGGTCACTGGATGAGTACTTGGGTACTGACTGAATGATTAGAGCACTGCAAGCAGAGTGCCTGGGTGAATTTATAAGTGTTTGGGTTTTGGCACAGTGAATGGATTAGTACATGGTGCTGAATGGGTCAATAGAGGAGCGCAAGGGGAGGGACAGGTTGTTTGCTGGAAGTGTATGGATACTGACTGGGGAATTGAAGGTGTGAAAGACAAGTGTGTAGGTGGTTAGAAAACTGCATGCATAGTGGATAGGTGTTTGAAGCAGTCCATGTGCTAAGGCCTGGCTCACTTCATGAGTACTTGGGTACTGACTGAATGATTAGAGTACTGCAAGGAGAGTACCTGGGTGAATTTATAAGTGGTTGGGTTTTGGCGCACTAAATGGATTAGTACATGGTGCTGAATGGGTCACTAGAGGAGTGCAAGGGGAGTGACAGGGTGTTTGCTGGAAGTGTATGGATACTGACTGGGGAATTGAAGGTGTGAAAGACAAGTGTGTAGGTGGTTAGAGGACTGCATACATAGTAGATAGGGGTTTGAAGCAGTCCATTTGCTAAGGCCTGGGTCACTGGATGAGTACTTGGGTACTGACTGAATGATTAGAGCACTGCAAGGAGAGTGCCTGGGTGAATTTATAAGTGTTTGGGTTTTGGCACAGTGAATGGATTAGTACATGGTGCTGAATGGGTCAATAGAGGAGTGCAAGGGGAGTGACAGGGTGTTTGCTGGAAGTGTATGGGTACGGACTGGGGAATCAAAGGTGTGAAAGACAAGCGTGTAGGTGGTTAGAGGACTGCATGCATAGTGAATAGGCGTTTGAAGTAGTACATGTGCTAAGGCCTGGCTCAGTGCATGAGTACTTGGGTGCTGACTGAATGATTAGAGTACTGCAAGGAGAGTGCCTGGGTGAACTTATAAGTGGTTGGGTTTTGGCGCAGTGAATGGATTAGTACATGGTGCTGAATGGGTCACTACAGTAGTGCAAGGGGAGTAACAGGGTGTTTGCTAGAAGTGTATGGATACTGACTGGAGAATTGAAGGTGTGAAAGACAAGTGTGTAGGTGGTTAGAAGACTGCATGCATAGTGGATAGGGGTTTGAAGCAGTCCACGTGCTAAGGCCTGGTTCACTGGATGAGTTCATGGGTACTGACTCAATCAGTAGAGTACAGCAAGGAGAGTGCATGGGTGAATTTATAAGTGGTTGGGTTTTGGTGCAGTGAATGGATTAGTACAGGATGCTGAATGGGTCACTAGAGGAGTGCAAGGGGGGTGACAGGGTGTTTGCTGGAAGTGTATAAATACTGACTGGGGAATTGAAGGTGAGAAAGACAAGTGTGTAGGTGGTTAGAGGACTGCATGCATAGTGGATAGGCGTTTGAAGCAGTCCATGTGCTAAGGCCTGGCTCACTGCATTAGTACTTGGGTACTGACTGAATGATTAGAGTACTGCAAGGAGAGTGCCTGGGTGAATTTACAAGTGGTTGGTTTTTGGCGCACTAAATGGATTAGTACATGGTGCTGAATAGGTCACTAGAGGAGTGCAAGGGGAGTGACAGGGTGTTTGCTGGAAGTGTATGGATACTGACTGGGGAATTGAACGTGTGAAAGACAAGTGTGTAGGTGGTTAGAGGACTGCATACATAGTGGATAGGTGTTTGAAGCAGTCCATTTGCTAAGGCCTGGGTCACTGGATGAGTACTTGGGTACTGACTGAATGATTAGAGCACTGCAAGCAGAGTGCCTGGGTGAATTTATAAGTGTTTGGGTTTTGGCACAGTGAATGGATTAGTACATGGTGCTGAGTGGGTCAATAGAGGAGCGCAAGGGGAGGGACAGGTTGTTTGCTGGAAGTGTATGGATACTGACTGGGGAATTGAAGGTGTGAAAGACAAGTGTGCAGGTGGTTAGAAGACTGCATGCATAGTGGATAGGTGTTTGAAGCAGTCCAAGTGCTAAGGCCTGGCTCACTGCATGAGTACTTGGGTACTGACTGAATGATTAGAGTACTGCAAGGAGAGTGCCTGGGTGAATTTATAAGTGGTTGGGTTTTGGCGCACTAAATGGATTAGTACATGGTGCTGAATGGGTCACTAGAGGAGTGCAAGGGGAGTGACAGGGTGTTTGCTGGAAGTGTATGGATACTGACTGGGGAATTGAAGGTGTGAAAGACAAGTGTGTAGGTGGTTAGAGGACTGCATACATAGTAGATAGGGGTTTGAAGCAGTCCATTTGCTAAGGCCTGGGTCACTGGATGAGTACTTGGGTACTGACTGAATGATTAGAGTACTGCAAGGAGAGTGCCTGAGTGAATTTATAAGTGTTTTGGCACAGTGAATGGATTAGTACATGGTGCTGAATGGGTCAATAGAGGAGTGCAATGGGAGTGACAGGGTGTTTGCTGGAAGTGTATGGATACGGACTGGGGAATTGAAGGTGTGAAAGACAAGCGTGTAGGTGGTTAGAGGACTGCATGCATAGTGGATAGGCGTTTGAAGTAGTCCATGTGCTAAGGCCTGGCTCAGTGCATGAGTACTTGGGTACTGACTGAATGATTAGAGGACTGCAAGGAGGGTGCCTGGGTGAACTTATAAGTGGTTGGGTTTTGGCGCAGTGAATGGATTAGTACAGGATGCTGGATGGGTCACTATGGGAGTGCAAGGGGGGTGACAGGGTGTTTGATGGAAATGTATGAATACTGACTAGGGAATTGAAGGTGAGAAAGACAAGTGTGTAGGTGGTTAGAGGACTGCATACATAGTGGATAGGCGTTTGAAGCAGTCCATGTGCTAAGGCCTGGCTCACTGCATCAGTACTGGGGTACTGACTGAATGATTAGAGTACAGCAAGGAGATTGCCTGGGTGTATTTATAAGTGGTTGGCTTTTGGCGCAGTGAATGGATTAGTACATGGTGCTGAATGGGTCACTGGAGGAGTGCAAGGGGAGTGACAGGGTGTTTGCTGGAAGTGTAAGGATACAGACTGGGGAATTGAAGGTGTGAAAGACAAATATGTAGGTGGTTAGAAGACAGCATGCATAGTGGATAGGCGTTTGAAGCAGTCCATGTGCTAAGGCCTGGATCACTGCATGAGTACTTGGGTACTGACTGAATGATTAGAGTACTGCAAGGAACGTGCCTCGGTGAATTTATAAGTGGTTGTGTTTTGGTGCACTAAATGGATTAGTACATGGTGCTGAATGGGTCACTAGAGGAGTGCAAGGGGAGTGACAGGGTGTTTGCTGGAAGTGTATGGATACTGACTGGGGAATTGAAGTTGTGAAAGACAAGTGTGTAGGTGGTTATAGGACTGCATACATAGTGGATAGTGGTTTGAAGCAGTCCATTTGCTAAGGCCTGGGTCTCTTGATGAGTACTTGGGTACTGACTGAATGATTAGAGTACTGCAAGGAGAGTGCCTGGGTGAATGTATAAGTGTTTGGGTTTTGGCGCAGTGAATGGATTAGTACATTCTGCTGAATGGGACACTAGAGGAGTGCAAGGGGAGTGACAGGGTGTTTGCTGGAGTGTATAGATACTGACTGGGGAATTGAAGGTGTGAAAGACAAATGTGTAGGTAGTTAGAGGACTGCATGCATAGTGGATAGGCGTTTGAAGCAGTCCATGTGCTAAGGCCTGGCTCAGTGAATGAGTACTTGGGTACTGACTGAATGATTAGAGTACTGCAAGGAGAGTGCCTGGGTGATTTTATAAGTGTTTGGGTTTTGGCGCAGTGAATGGATTAGTACATTGTGCTGAATGGGACACTAGAGTAGTGAAAGGGGAGTGACAGGGTGTTTGCTGGAAATGTATGGATACGGACTGGGGAATTGAAGGTGTGAAAGACAAGTGTGTAGGTGGTTAGAGGACTGCATGCATAGTGGATAGGCGTTTGAAGTAGTCCATGTGCTAAGGCCTGGCTCAGTGCATGAGTACTTGGGTACTGACTGAATGATTAGAGTACTGCAAGGAGAGTGCCTGGGTGAACTTATAAGTAGTTGGGTTTTGGCGCAGTGAATGGATTAGTACATGGTGCTGAATGGGTCACTACAGTAGTGCAAGGGGAGTAACAGGGTGTTTGCTAGAAGTGTATGGATACTGACTGAGGAATTGAAGGTGTGAAAGACAAGTAGGTAGGTGGTTAGAGGACTGCATACAATTTGGATAGGGGTTTGAAGCAGTCCATTTGCTAAGGCCTGGGTCACTGGATGAGTACTTGGGTACTGACTGAATGATTAGAGCACTGCAAGCGGAGTGCCTGGGTGAATTTATAAGTGTTTGGGTTTTGGCACAGTGAATGGATTAGTACATGGTGCTGAACGGGTCAATAGAGGAGCGCAAGGGGAGGGACAGGTTGTTTGCTGGAAGTGTATGGATACTGACTGGGGAATTGAAGGTGTGAAAGACAAGTGTGAAGGTGATTAGAAGACTGCATGCATAGTGGATAGGCGTTTGAAGCAATCCATGTGCTAAGGCCTGGCTCACTGCATGAGTACTTGGGTAATGACTGAATAATTAGAGTACTGCAAGGAGAGTGCCTGGGTGAATTTATAAGTGGTTGGGTTTTGGCGCACTAAATGGATTAGTACATGGTGCTGAATGGGTCACTAGAGGAGTGCAAGGGGAGTGACAGGGTGTTTGCTGGAAGTGTATGGATAATGACTGGGGAATTGAAGGTGTGAAAGACAAGTATGTAAGTGGTTAGAAGACTGCATGCATAGTGGATAGGCGTTTGAAGCAGTCCATGTGCTAAGGCCTGGCTCAGTGAATGAGTACTTGGGTACTGACTGAATGATTAGAGTACAGCAAGGAGAGTGCCGGGGTGAATTTATAAGTGGTTGGCTTTTGGCGCAGTGAATGGATTAGTACATGGTGCTGAATGGGTCACTGGAGGAGTGCAAGGGGAGTGACAGGGTGTTTGCTGGAAGTGTATAGATACTGACTGGGGAATTGAAGATGTTTAAGACAAGTGTGTAGGTGGTTAGAGGACTGCATGCATAGTGGATAGGGGTTTGAAGCAGTCCATGTGCTAAGGCCTGGGTCACTGGATGAGTACTTGGATACTGACTGAATGATTAGAATACTGCAAGGAGAGTACCTGGGTGATTTTATAAGTGTTTGGGTTTTGGCGCAGTGAATGGATTAGTACATTGTGCTGAATGGGACACTAGAGGAGTGAAAGGGGAGTGACAGGGTGTTTGCTGGAAGTGTATGGATACGGACTGGGAAATTGAAGGTGTGAAAGACAAGTGTGTAGGTGGTTAGAGGACTGCATGCATAGTGGATAGGCGTTTGAAGTAGTCCATGTGCTAAGGCCTGGCTCAGTGCATGAGTACTTGGGTACTGACTGAATGATTAGAGTACTGCAAGGAGAGTGCCTGGGTGAACTTATAAGTAGTTGGGTTTTGGCGCAGTGAATGGATTAGAACATGGTGCTGAATGGGTCTCTACAGTAGTGCAAGGGGAGTAACAGGGTGTTTGCTAGAAGTGTATAGATACTGACTGGAGAATTGAAGGTGTGAAAGACAAGTGTGTAGGTGGTTAGAAGACTGTATGCATAGTGGATATGGGTTTGAAGCAGTCCATGTGCTAAGGCCTGGTTCACTGGATGAGTACATGGGTACTGACTGAATCAGTAGAGTACAGCAAGGAGAGTTCCTGGGTGAATTTATAAGTGGTTGGCTTTTGGCGCAGTGAATGGATTAGTACATGGTGCTGAATGGGTCACTGGAGGAGTGCAAGGGGAGTGACAGGGTGTTTGCTGGAAGTGTATAGATACTGACTGGGGAATTGAAGGTGTGAAAGACAAGTATGTAGGTGGTTAGAGGACTGCATACATAGTGGATAGGGGTTTGAAGCAGTCCATTTGCTAAGGCCTGAGTCACTGGATGAGTACTTGGGTACTGACTGAATGATTAGAGCACTGCAAGCAGAGTGCCTGGGTGAATTTATAAGTGTTTGGGATTTGGCACAGTGAATGGATTAGTACATGGTGCTGAACGGGTCAATAGAGGAGTGCAAGGGGAGTGACAGGGTGTTTGCTGGAAGTGTATGGATACGGACTGGGGAATTGAAGGTGTGAAAGACAAGCGTGTAGGTGGTTAGAGGACTGCATGCATAGTGGATAGGCGTTTGAAGTAGTCCATGTGCTAAGGCCTGGCTCAGTGCATGAGTACTTGGGTACTGACTGAATGATTAGAGTACTGCAAGGAGGGTGCCTGGGTGAACTTATAAGTGGTTGGGTTTTGGCGCAGTGAATGGATTAGTACATGGTGCTGAACGGGTCAATAGAGGAGCGCAAGGGGAGGGACAGGGTGTTTGCTGGAAGTGTATGGATACTGACTGGGGAATTGAAGGTGTGAAAGACAAGTGTGAAGGTGATTAGAAGACTGAATGCATAGTGGATAGGCGTTTGAAGCAATCCATGTGCTAAGGCCTGGCTCACTGCATGAGTACTTGGGTAATGACTGAATAATTAGAGTACTGCAAGGAGAGTGCCTGGGTGAATTTATAAGTGGTTGGGTTTTGGCGCACTAAATGGATTAGTACATGGTGCTGAATGGGTCACTAGAGGAGTGCAAGGGGAGTGACAGGGTGTTTGCTGGAAGTGTATGGATAATGACTGGGGAATTGAAGGTGTGAAAGACAAGTATGTAAGTGGTTAGAAGACTGCATGCATAGTGGATAGGCGTTTGAAGCAGTCCATGTGCTAAGGCCTGGCTCAGTGAATGAGTACTTGGGTACTGACTGAATGTTTAGAGTACAGCAAGGAGAGTGCCGGGGTGAATTTATAAGTGGTTGGCTTTTGGCGCAGTGAATGGATTAGTACATGGTGCTGAATGGGTCACTGGAGGAGTGCAAGGGGAGTGACAGGGTGTTTGCTGGAAGTGTATAGATACTGACTGGGGAATTGAAGGTGTTTAAGACAAGTGTGTAGGTGGTTAGAGGACTGCATGCATAGTGGATAGGGGTTTGAAGCAGTCCATGTGCTAAGGCCTGGGTCACTGGATGAGTACTTGGATACTGACTGAATGATTAGAATACTGCAAGGAGAGTACCTGGGTGATTTTATAAGTGTTTGGGTTTTGGCGCAGTGAATGGATTAGTACATTGTGCTGAATGGGACACTAGAGGAGTGAAAGGGGAGTGACAGGGTGTTTGCTGGAAGTGTATGGATACGGACTGGGAAATTGAAGGTGTGAAAGACAAGTGTGTAGGTGGTTAGAGGACTGCATGCATAGTGGATAGGCGTTTGAAGTAGTCCATGTGCTAAGGCCTGGCTCAGTGCATGAGTACTTGGGTACTGACTGAATGATTAGAGTACTGCAAGGAGAGTGCCTGGGTGAACTTATAAGTAGTTGGGTTTTGGCGCAGTGAATGGATTAGAACATGGTGCTGAATGGGTCTCTACAGTAGTGCAAGGGGAGTAACAGGGTGTTTGCTAGAAGTGTATAGATACTGACTGGAGAATTGAAGGTGTGAAAGACAAGTGTGTAGGTGGTTAGAAGACTGTATGCATAGTGGATAGGGGTTTGAAGCAGTCCATGTGCTAAGGCCTGGTTCACTGGATGAGTACATGGGTACTGACTGAATCAGTAGAGTACAGCAAGGAGAGTTCCTGGGTGAATTTATAAGTGGTTGGCTTTTGGCGCAGTGAATGGATTAGTACATGGTGCTGAATGGGTCACTGGAGGAGTGCAAGGGGAGTGACAGGGTGTTTGCTGGAAGTGTATAGATACTGACTGGGGAATTGAAGGTGTGAAAGACAAGTATGTAGGTGGTTAGAGGACTGCATACATAGTGGATAGGGGTTTGAAGCAGTCCATTTGCTAAGGCCTGAGTCACTGGATGAGTACTTGGGTACTGACTGAATGATTAGAGCACTACAAGCAGAGTGCCTGGGTGAATTGATAAGAGGTTGGGTTTTGGCGCACTAAACGGATTAGTACATGGTGCTGAATGGGTCACTAGAGGAGTGCAAGGGGAGTGACAGGGTGTTTGCTGGAAGTGTATGGATAATGACAGGGGAATTGAAGGTGTGAAAGACAAGTGTGTAGGTGTTTAGAGGACTGCATACATAGTGGATAGGGGTTTGAAGCAGTCCATTTGCTAAGGCCTGGGTCACTGGATGAGTAATTGGGTACTGACTGAATGATTAGAGTACTGCAAGGAGAGTGCCTGGGTGAATTTATAAGTGTTTGGGTTTTGGCACAGTGAATGGATTAGTACATGGTGCAGAATGGGTCAATAGAGGAGTGCAAGGGGAGTGACAGGGTGTTTGCTGGAGTGTATAGATACTGACTAGGGAATTGAAGGTGTGAAAGACAAGTGTGTAGGTGGTTAGAGGACTGCATGCATAGTGGATAGTCGTTTGAAGCAGTCCATGTGCTAAGGCCTTGCTCAGTGCATGAGGACTTGGGTTCTGACTGAATGATTAGAGTACTGCAAGGAGAATGCCTGGGTGAACTTATAAGTGGTTGGGTTTTGGCGCAGTGAACGGATTAGTACATGGTGCTGAATGGGTCACTACAGTAGTGCAAGGGGAGTAACAGGGTGTTTGCTAGAAGTGTATGGATACTGACTGGATAATTGAAGGTGTGAAAGACAATTGTGTAGGTAGTTAGAAGACTGCATGCATAGTGGATAGGGATTTGAAGCAGTCCATGTGCTAAGGCCTGGCTCAGTGCATGAGTACCTGGGTACTGACTGAATGATTAGAGTACTGCAAGGAGAGTGCCTGGGTGAACTTATAAGTGGTTGTGTTTTGGCGCAGTGAATGGATTAGTACATGATGCTGAATGGGTCACTACAGAAGTGCAAGGGGAGTAACAGGGTGTTTGCTAGAAGTGTATGGATACTGACTGGATAATTGAAGGTGTGAAAGACACGTGTGTAGGTGGTTAGAAGACTGCATGCATAGTGGATAGGGGTTTGAAGCAATCCATGTGCTAAGGCCTGGTTCACTGGATGAGTACATGGGTACTGACTGAATCATTAGAGTACAGCAAGGAGAGTGCCTGGGTGAATTTATAAGTGGTTGGCTTTTGGCGCAGTGAATGGATTAGTTCATGGTGCTGAATGGGTCACTGGAGGAGTGCAAGGGGAGTGACAGGGTGTTTTCTGGAGTGTATAGATACTGACTGGGGAATTGAAGGTGTGAAAGACGAATGTGTAGGTGGTTAGAGGACTGCATGCATAGTGGATAGGCGTTTCAAGCAGTCTATTTGCTAAGGCCTGGCTCAGTGCATGAGTACTTGGGTACTGACTGAATGATTAGATTACTGCAAGGAGAGGGCCTGGGTAAACTTATAAGTTGTTGGGTTTTGGCGCAGTGAATGGATTAGTACATGGTGCTGAATGGGTCACTACAGTAGTGCAAGGGGAGTAACAGGGTGCTTGCTAGAAGTGTATGGATACTGACTGGAGAATTGAAGGTGTGAAAGACAAGTGTGTATGTGGTTAGAAGACTGCATGCATAGTGGATAGGGGTTTGAAGCAGTCCATGTGCTAAGGCCTGGTTCACTGGATGAGTACATGGGTACTGACTGAATCATTAGAGTACAGCAAGGAGAGTGCCTGGGTGAATGTATAAGTGTTTGGGTTTTGGCGCAGTGAATGGATTAGTACATTCTGCTGAATGGGACACTAGAGGAGTGCAAGGGGAGTGACAGGGTGTTTGCTGGAGTGTATAGATACTGACTGGGGAATTGAAGGTGTGAAAGACAAATGTGTAGGTAGTTAGAGGACTGCATGCATAGTGGATAGGCGTTTGAAGCAGTCCATGTGCTAAGGCCTGGCTCAGTGAATGAGTACTTGGGTACTGACTGTATGATTAGAGTACAGCAAGGAGAGTGCCTGGGTGAATTTATAAGTGGTTGGCTTTTGGCGCAGTGAATGGATTAGTACATGGTGCTGAATGGGTCACTGGAGGAGTGCAAGGGGAGTGACAGGGTGTTTGCTGGAAGTGTATAGATACTGACTGGGGAATTGAAGGTGTTTAAGACAAGTGTGTAGGTGGTTAGAGGACTGCATGCATAGTGGATAGGGGTTTGAAGCAGTCCATGTGCTAAGGCCTGGGTCACTGGATGAGTACTTGGATACTGACTGAATGATTAGAAAACTGCAAGGAGAGTACCTGGGTGATTTTATAAGTGTTTGGGTTTTGGCGCAGTGAATGGATTAGTACATTATGCTGAATGGGACACTAGAGGAGTGAAAGGGGAGTGACAGGGTGTTTGCTGGAAGTGTATGGATACGAACTGGGGAATTGAAGGTGTGAAAGACAAATATGTAGGAGGTTAGAAGACAGCATGCATAGTGGATAGGCGTTTGAAGCAGTCCATGTGCTAAGGCCTGGATCACTGCATGAGTACTTGGGTACTGACTGAATGATTAGAGTACTGCAAGGAACGTGCCTCGGTGAATTTATAAGTGGTTGTGTTTTGGTGCACTAAATGGATTAGTTCATGGTGCTGAATGGGTCACTAGAGGGGTGCAAGGGGAGTGACAGGGTGTTTGCTGGAAGTGTATGGATACTGACTGGGGAATTGAAGGTGTGAAAGACAAGTGTGTAGGTGGTTATAGGACTGCATACATAGTGGATAGGGGTTTGAAGCAATCCATTTGCTAAGGCCTGGGTCACTTGATGAGTACTTGGGTACTGACTGAATGATTAGAGTACTGCAAGGAGAGTGCCTGGGTGAATTTCTAAGTGTTTGGGGTTTGGCGCAGTGAATGGATTAGTACATTCTGCTGAATGGGACACTAGAGGAGTGAAAGAGGAGTGACAGGGTGTTTGCTGGAAGTGTATGGATACGGACTGGGGAATTGAAGGTGTGAAAGACAAGTGTGTAGGTCGATAGAGGACTGCATGCATAGTGGATAGGCGTTTGAAGCCGTCCATGTGCTAAGGCCTGGCTCAGTGCATGAGTACTTGGGTACTGACTGAATGATTAGAGTACTGCAAGGAGAGTGCCTGGGTGAACTCATAAGTGGTTGTGTTTTGGCGCAGTGAATGGATTAGTACATGATGCTGAATGGGTCACTACAGTAGTGCAAGGGGAGTAACAGGGTGTTTGCTAGAAGTGTATGGATACTGACTAGATAATTGAAGGTGTGAAAGACACGTGTGTAGGTGGTTAGAAGACTGCATGCATAGTGGATAGGGGTTTAAGGAGTCCATGTGCTAAGGCCTGGTTCACTGGATGAGTACATGGATACTGACTGAATCATTAGAGTACAGCAAGGAGAGTGCCTGGGTGAATTTATAAGTGGTTGGGTTTTGGCGCAGTGAATGGATTAGTACATGGTGCTGAATGGGTCAATAGAGGAGTGCAAGGGGAGTGACAGGGTGTTTGCTGGAGTGTATAGATACTGACTGGGGAATTGAAGGTGTGAAAGACAAATGTGTAGGTAGTTAGAGGACTGCATGCATAGTGGATGAGCGTTTGAAGCAGTCCATGTGCTAAGGCCTGGCTCAGTGAATGAGTACTTGGGTACTGACTGAATGATTAGAGTACGCAAGGAGAGTGCCTGGGTGAATTTATAAGTGGTTGGCTTTTGGCGCAGTGAATGGATTAGTACATGGTGCTGAATGGGTCAATAGAGGAGTGCAAGGGGAGTGACAGGGTGTTTGCTGGAGTGTATAGATACTGACTGGGGAATTGAAGGTGTTTAAGACAAGTGTGTAGGTGGTTAGAGGACTGCATGCATAGTGGATAGGGGTTTGAAGCAGTCCAAGTTCTAAGGCCTGGGTCACTGGATGAGTACTTGGATACTGACTGAATGATTAGAGTACTACAAGGAGAGTACCTGGGTGATTTTATAAGTGTTTGGGTTTTGGCGCAGTGAATGGATTAGTACATTGTGCTGAACGGGACACTAGAGGAGTGAAAGGGGAGTGACAGGGTGTTTGCTGGAAGTGTATGGATACGGACTGGGGAATTGAAGGTGTGAAAGACAAGTGTGTAGGTGGTTAGAGGACTGCATACATTGTGGATAGGGGTTTGAAGCAGTCCATTTGCTAAGGCCTGGGTCACTGGATGAGTACTTGGGTACTGACTGAATGATTAGAGCACTGCAAGCAGAGTGCCTGGGTGAATTTATAAGTGTTTGGGTTTTGGCACAGTGAATGGATTAGTACATGGTGCTGAATGGGTCACTAGAGGAGTGCAAGGGGAGTGACAGGGTGTTTGCTGGAAGTGTATGGATAATGACTGGGGAATTGAAGGTGTGAAAGACAAGTATGTAAGTGGTTAGAAGACTGCATGCATAGTGGATAGGCGTTTGAAGCAGTCCATGTGCTAAGGCGTGGCTCAGTGAATGAGTACTTGGGTACTGACTGAATGATGAGAGTACAGCAAGGAGAGTGCCTGGGTGAATTTATAAGTGGTTGGCTTTTGGCGCAGTTAATGGATTAGTACATGGTGCTGAATGGGTCACTGGAGGAGTGCAAGGGGAGTGACAGGGTGTTTGCTGGAAGTGTATAGATACTGACTGGGGAATTGAAGGTGTTTAAGACAAGTGTGTAGGTGGTTAGAGGACTGCATGCATAGTGGATAGGGGTTTGAAGCAGTCCATGTACTAAGGCCTGGGTCACTGGATGAGTACTTGGATACTGACTGAATGATTGGAATACTGCAAGGAGAGTACCTGGGTGATTTTATAAGTGTTTCGGTTTTGGCGCAGTGAATGGATTAGTACATTGTGCTGAATGGGACACTAGAGGACTGAAAAGGGAGTGACAGGGTGTTTGCTGGAAGTGTATGGATACGGACTGGGGAATTGAAGGTGTGAAAGACAAGTGTGTAGGTGGTTAGAGGACTGCATGCATAGTGGATAGGCGTTTGAAGTAGTCCATGTGCTAAGGCCTGGCTCAGTGCATGAGTACTTGGGTACTGACTGAATGATTAGAGTACTGCAAGGAGAGTGCCTGGGTGAACTTATAAGTAGTTGGGTTTTGGCGCAGTGAATGGATTAGTACATGGTGCTGAATGGGTCACTACAGTAGTGCAAGGGGAGTAACAGGGTGTTTGATAGAAGTGTATGGATACTGACTGGAGAATTGAAGGTGTGAAAGACAAGTGTGTAGGTGGTTAGAAGACTGCATGCATAGTGGATAGGGGTTTGAAGCAATCCATGTGCTAAGGCCTGGTTCACTGGATGAGGACATTGGTACTGACTGAATCAGTAGAGTACAGCAAGGAGAGTTCCTGGGTGAATTTATAAGTGGTTGGCTTTTGGCGCAGTGAATGGATTAGTACATGGTGCTGAATGGGTCACTGGAGGAGTGCAAGGGGAGTGACAGGGTGTTTGCTGGAAGTGTATAGATACTGACTGGGGAATTGAAGGTGTGAAAGACAAATATGTAGGAGGTTAGAAGACAGCATGCATAGTGGATAGGCGTTTGAAGCAGTCCATGTGCTAAGGCCTGGATCACTGCATGAGTACTTGGGTACTGACTGAACGATTAGAGTACTGCAAGGAACGTGCCTCGGTGAATTTATAAGTGGTTGTGTTTTGGTGCACTAAATGGATTAGTTCATGGTGCTGAATGGGTCACTAGAGGGGTGCAAGGGGAGTGACAGGGTGTTTGCTGGAAGTGTATGGATACTGACTGGGGAATTGAAGGTGTGAAAGACAAGTGTGTAGGTGGTTATAGGACTGCATACATAGTGGATAGGGGTTTGAAGCAGTCCATTTGCTAAGGCCTGGGTCACTTGATGAGTACTTGGGTACTGACTGAATGATTAGAGTACTGCAAGGAGAGTGCCTGGGTGAATTTCTAAGTGTTTGGGGTTTGGCGCAGTGAATGGATTAGTACATTCTGCTGAATGGGACACTAGAGGAGTGAAAGAGGAGTGACAGGGTGTTTGCTGGAAGTGTATGGATACGGACTGGGGAATTGAAGGTGTGAAAGACAAGTGTGTAGGTCGATAGAGGACTGCATGCATAGTGGATAGGCGTTTGAAGCCGTCCATGTGCTAAGGCCTGGCTCAGTGCATGAGTACTTGGGTACTGACTGAATGATTAGAGTACTGCAAGGAGAGTGCCTGGGTGAACTCATAAGTGGTTGTGTTTTGGCGCAGTGAATGGATTAGTACATGATGCTGAATGGGTCACTACAGTAGTGCAAGGGGAGTAACAGGGTGTTTGCTAGAAGTGTATGGATACTGACTAGATAATTGAAGGTGTGAAAGACACGTGTGTAGGTGGTTAGAAGACTGCATGCATAGTGGATAGGGGTTTAAGCAGTCCATGTGCTAAGGCCTGGTTAGCTGGATGAGTACATGGATACTGACTGAATCATTAGAGTACAGCAAGGAGAGTGCCTGGGTGAATTTATAAGTGGTTGGGTTTTGGCGCAGTGAATGGATTAGTACATGGTGCTGAATGGGTCAATAGAGGAGTGCAAGGGGAGTAACAGGGTGTTTGCTGGAGTGTATAGATACTGACTGGGGAATTGAAGGTGTGAAAGACAAATGTGTAGGTAGTTAGAGGACTGCATGCATAGTGGATGGGCGTTTGAAGCAGTCCATGTGCTAAGGCCTGGCTCAGTGAATGAGTACTTGGGTACTGACTGAATGATTAGAGTACTGCAAGGAGAGTGCCTGGGTGAATTTATAAGTGGTTGGCTTTTGGCGCAGTGAATGGATTAGTACATGGTGCTGAATGGGTCAATAGAGGAGTGCAAGGGGAGTGACAGGGTGTTTGCTGGAGTGTATAGATACTGACTGGGGAATTGAAGGTGTTTAAGACAAGTGTGTAGGTGGTTAGAGGACTGCATGCATAGTGGATAGGGGTTTGAAGCAGTCCAAGTTCTAAGGCCTGGGTCACTGGATGAGTACTTGGATACTGACTGAATGATTAGAGTACTACAAGGAGAGTACCTGGGTGATTTTATAAGTGTTTGGGTTTTGGCGCAGTTAATGGATTAGTACATGGTGCTGAATGGGTCACTGGAGGAGTGCAAGGGGAGTGACAGGGTGTTTGCTGGAAGTGTATAGATACTGACTGGGGAATTGAAGGTGTTTAAGACAAGTGTGTAGGTGGTTAGAGGACTGCATGCATAGTGGATAGGGGTTTGAAGCAGTCCATGTACTAAGGCCTGGGTCACTGGATGAGTACTTGGATACTGACTGAATGATTAGAATACTGCAAGGAGAGTACCTGGGTGATTTTATAAGTGTTTCGGTTTTGGCGCAGTGAATGGATTAGTACATTGTGCTGAATGGGACACTAGAGGACTGAAAAGGGAGTGACAGGGTGTTTGCTGGAAGTGTATGGATACGGACTGGGGAATTGAAGGTGTGAAAGACAAGTGTGTAGGTGGTTAGAGGACTGCATGCATAGTGGATAGGCGTTTGAAGTAGTCCATGTGCTAAGGCCTGGCTCAGTGCATGAGTACTTGGGTACTGACTGAATGATTAGAGTACTGCAAGGAGAGTGCCTGGGTGAACTTATAAGTAGTTGGGTTTTGGCGCAGTGAATGGATTAGTACATGGTGCTGAATGGGTCACTACAGTAGTGCAAGGGGAGTAACAGGGTGTTTGATAGAAGTGTATGGATACTGACTGGAGAATTGAAGGTGTGAAAGACAAGTGTGTAGGTGGTTAGAAGACTGCATGCATAGTGGATAGGGGTTTGAAGCAATCCATGTGCTAAGGCCTGGTTCACTGGATGAGGACATTGGTACTGACTGAATCAGTAGAGTACAGCAAGGAGAGTTCCTGGGTGAATTTATAAGTGGTTGGCTTTTGGCGCAGTGAATGGATTAGTACATGGTGCTGAATGGGTCACTGGAGGAGTGCAAGGGGAGTGACAGGGTGTTTGCTGGAAGTGTATGAATACTGACTGGGGAATTGAAGGTGAGAAAGACAAGTGTGTAGGTGGTTAGAGGACTGCATGCATAGTGGATAGGCGTTTGAAGCAGTCCATGTGCTAAGGCCTGGCTCACTGCATGAGTACTTGGGTACTGACTGAATGATTAGAGTACTGCAAGGAACGTGCCTCGGTGAATTTATAAGTGGTTGTGTTTTGGTGCACTAAATGGATTAGTTCATGGTGCTGAATGGGTCACTAGAGGGGTGCAAGGGGAGTGACAGGGTGTTTCCTGGAAGTGTATAGATACTGACCGGGGAATTGAAGGTGTGAAAGACAAATATGTAGGAGGTTAGAAGACAGCATGCATAGTGGATAGGCGTTTGAAGCAGTCCATGTGCTAAGGCCTGGATCACTGCATGAGTACTTGGGTACTGACTGAATGATTAGAGTACTGCAAGGAACGTGCCTCGGTGAATTTATAAGTGGTTGTGTTTTGGTGCACTAAATGGATTAGTTCATGGTGCTGAATGGGTCACTAGAGGGGTGCAAGGGGAGTGACAGGGTGTTTGCTGGAAGTGTATGGATACTGACTGGGGAATTGAAGGTGTGAAAGACAAGTGTGTAGGTGGTTATAGGACTGCATACATAGTGGATAGGGGTTTGAAGCAGTCCATTTGCTAAGGCCTGGGTCACTTGATGAGTACTTGGGTACTGACTGAATGATTAGAGTACTGCAAGGAGAGTGCCTGGGTGAATTTCTAAGTGTTTGGGGTTTGGCGCAGTGAATGGATTAGTACATTCTGCTGAATGGGACACTAGAGGAGTGAAAGAGGAGTGACAGGGTGTTTGCTGGAAGTGTATGGATACGGACTGGGGAATTGAAGGTGTGAAAGACAAGTGTGTAGGTCGATAGAGGACTGCATGCATAGTGGATAGGCGTTTGAAGCCGTCCATGTGCTAAGGCCTGGCTCAGTGCATGAGTACTTGGGTACTGACTGAATGATTAGAGTACTGCAAGGAGAGTGCCTGGATGAACTCATAAGTGGTTGTGTTTTGGTGCAGTGAATGGATTAGTACATGATGCTGAATGGGTCACTACAGTAGTGCAAGGGGAGTAACAGGGTGTTTGCTAGAAGTGTATGGATACTGACTAGATAATTGAAGGTGTGAAAGACACGTGTGTAGGTGGTTAGAAGACTGCATGCATAGTGGATAGGGGTTTAAGCAGTCCATGTGCTAAGGCCTGGTTCACTGGATGAGTACATGGATACTGACTGAATCATTAGAGTACAGCAAGGAGAGTGCCTGGGTGAATTTATAAGTGGTTGGGTTTTGGCGCAGTGAATGGATTAGTACATGGTGCTGAATGGGTCAATAGAGGAGTGCAAGGGGAGTGACAGGGTGTTTGCTGGAGTGTATAGATACTGACTGGGGAATTGAAGGTGTGAAAGACAAATGTGTAGGTAGTTAGAGGACTGCATGCATAGTGGATGAGCGTTTGAAGCAGTCCATGTGCTAAGGCCTGGCTCAGTGAATGAGTACTTGGGTACTGACTGAATGATCAGAGTACTGCAAGGAGAGTGCCTGGGTGAATTTATAAGTGGTTGGCTTTTGGCGCAGTGAATGGATTAGTACATGGTGCTGAATGGGTCAATAGAGGAGTGCAAGGGGAGTGACAGGGTGTTTGCTGGAGTGTATAGATACTGACTGGGGAATTGAAGGTGTTTAAGACAAGTGTGTAGGTGGTTAGAGGACTGCATGCATAGTGGATAGGGGTTTGAAGCAGTCCAAGTTCTAAGGCCTGGGTCACTGGATGAGTACTTGGATACTGACTGAATGATTAGAGTACTACAAGGAGAGTACCTGGGTGATTTTATAAGTGTTTGGGTTTTGGCGCAGTGAATGGATTAGTACATTGTGCTGAACGGGACACTAGAGGAGTGAAAGGGGAGTGACAGGGTGTTTGCTGGAAGTGTATGGATACGGACTGGGGAATTGAAGGTGTGAAAGACAAGTGTGTAGGTGGTTAGAGGACTGCATACATTGTGGATAGGGGTTTGAAGCAGTCCATTTGCTAAGGCCTGGGTCACTGGATGAGTACTTGGGTACTGACTGAATGATTAGAGCACTGCAAGCAGAGTGCCTGGGTGAATTTATAAGTGTTTGGGTTTTGGCACAGTGAATGGATTAGTACATGGTGCTGAATGGGTCACTAGAGGAGTGCAAGGGGAGTGACAGGGTGTTTGCTGGAAGTGTATGGATAATGACTGGGGAATTGAAGGTGTGAAAGACAAGTATGTAAGTGGTTAGAAGACTGCATGCATAGTGGATAGGCGTTTGAAGCAGTCCATGTGCTAAGGCGTGGCTCAGTGAATGAGTACTTGGGTACTGACTGAATGATGAGAGTACAGCAAGGAGAGTGCCTGGGTGAATTTATAAGTGGTTGGCTTTTGGCGCAGTTAATGGATTAGTACATGGTGCTGAATGGGTCACTGGAGGAGTGCAAGGGGAGTGACAGGGTGTTTGCTGGAAGTGTATAGATACTGACTGGGGAATTGAAGGTGTTTAAGACAAGTGTGTAGGTGGTTAGAGGACTGCATGCATAGTGGATAGGGGTTTGAAGCAGTCCATGTACTAAGGCCTGGGTCACTGGATGAGTACTTGGATACTGACTGAATGATTGGAATACTGCAAGGAGAGTACCTGGGTGATTTTATAAGTGTTTCGGTTTTGGCGCAGTGAATGGATTAGTACATTGTGCTGAATGGGACACTAGAGGACTGAAAAGGGAGTGACAGGGTGTTTGCTGGAAGTGTATGGATACGGACTGGGGAATTGAAGGTGTGAAAGACAAGTGTGTAGGTGGTTAGAGGACTGCATGCATAGTGGATAGGCGTTTGAAGTAGTCCATGTGCTAAGGCCTGGCTCAGTGCATGAGTACTTGGGTACTGACTGAATGATTAGAGTACTGCAAGGAGAGTGCCTGGGTGAACTTATAAGTAGTTGGGTTTTGGCGCAGTGAATGGATTAGTACATGGTGCTGAATGGGTCACTACAGTAGTGCAAGGGGAGTAACAGGGTGTTTGATAGAAGTGTATGGATACTGACTGGAGAATTGAAGGTGTGAAAGACAAGTGTGTAGGTGGTTAGAAGACTGCATGCATAGTGGATAGGGGTTTGAAGCAATCCATGTGCTAAGGCCTGGTTCACTGGATGAGGACATTGGTACTGACTGAATCAGTAGAGTACAGCAAGGAGAGTTCCTGGGTGAATTTATAAGTGGTTGGCTTTTGGCGCAGTGAATGGATTAGTACATGGTGCTGAATGGGTCACTGGAGGAGTGCAAGGGGAGTGACAGGGTGTTTGCTGGAAGTGTATAGATACTGACTGGGGAATTGAAGGTGTGAAAGACAAATATGTAGGAGGTTAGAAGACAGCATGCATAGTGGATAGGCGTTTGAAGCAGTCCATGTGCTAAGGCCTGGATCACTGCATGAGTACTTGGGTACTGACTGAACGATTAGAGTACTGCAAGGAACGTGCCTCGGTGAATTTATAAGTGGTTGTGTTTTGGTGCACTAAATGGATTAGTTCATGGTGCTGAATGGGTCACTAGAGGGGTGCAAGGGGAGTGACAGGGTGTTTGCTGGAAGTGTATGGATACTGACTGGGGAATTGAAGGTGTGAAAGACAAGTGTGTAGGTGGTTATAGGACTGCATACATAGTGGATAGGGGTTTGAAGCAGTCCATTTGCTAAGGCCTGGGTCACTTGATGAGTACTTGGGTACTGACTGAATGATTAGAGTACTGCAAGGAGAGTGCCTGGGTGAATTTCTAAGTGTTTGGGGTTTGGCGCAGTGAATGGATTAGTACATTCTGCTGAATGGGACACTAGAGGAGTGAAAGAGGAGTGACAGGGTGTTTGCTGGAAGTGTATGGATACGGACTGGGGAATTGAAGGTGTGAAAGACAAGTGTGTAGGTCGATAGAGGACTGCATGCATAGTGGATAGGCGTTTGAAGCCGTCCATGTGCTAAGGCCTGGCTCAGTGCATGAGTACTTGGGTACTGACTGAATGATTAGAGTACTGCAAGGAGAGTGCCTGGGTGAACTCATAAGTGGTTGTGTTTTGGCGCAGTGAATGGATTAGTACATGATGCTGAATGGGTCACTACAGTAGTGCAAGGGGAGTAACAGGGTGTTTGCTAGAAGTGTATGGATACTGACTAGATAATTGAAGGTGTGAAAGACACGTGTGTAGGTGGTTAGAAGACTGCATGCATAGTGGATAGGGGTTTAAGCAGTCCATGTGCTAAGGCCTGGTTAGCTGGATGAGTACATGGATACTGACTGAATCATTAGAGTACAGCAAGGAGAGTGCCTGGGTGAATTTATAAGTGGTTGGGTTTTGGCGCAGTGAATGGATTAGTACATGGTGCTGAATGGGTCAATAGAGGAGTGCAAGGGGAGTAACAGGGTGTTTGCTGGAGTGTATAGATACTGACTGGGGAATTGAAGGTGTGAAAGACAAATGTGTAGGTAGTTAGAGGACTGCATGCATAGTGGATGGGCGTTTGAAGCAGTCCATGTGCTAAGGCCTGGCTCAGTGAATGAGTACTTGGGTACTGACTGAATGATTAGAGTACTGCAAGGAGAGTGCCTGGGTGAATTTATAAGTGGTTGGCTTTTGGCGCAGTGAATGGATTAGTACATGGTGCTGAATGGGTCAATAGAGGAGTGCAAGGGGAGTGACAGGGTGTTTGCTGGAGTGTATAGATACTGACTGGGGAATTGAAGGTGTTTAAGACAAGTGTGTAGGTGGTTAGAGGACTGCATGCATAGTGGATAGGGGTTTGAAGCAGTCCAAGTTCTAAGGCCTGGGTCACTGGATGAGTACTTGGATACTGACTGAATGATTAGAGTACTACAAGGAGAGTACCTGGGTGATTTTATAAGTGTTTGGGTTTTGGCGCAGTTAATGGATTAGTACATGGTGCTGAATGGGTCACTGGAGGAGTGCAAGGGGAGTGACAGGGTGTTTGCTGGAAGTGTATAGATACTGACTGGGGAATTGAAGGTGTTTAAGACAAGTGTGTAGGTGGTTAGAGGACTGCATGCATAGTGGATAGGGGTTTGAAGCAGTCCATGTACTAAGGCCTGGGTCACTGGATGAGTACTTGGATACTGACTGAATGATTAGAATACTGCAAGGAGAGTACCTGGGTGATTTTATAAGTGTTTCGGTTTTGGCGCAGTGAATGGATTAGTACATTGTGCTGAATGGGACACTAGAGGACTGAAAAGGGAGTGACAGGGTGTTTGCTGGAAGTGTATGGATACGGACTGGGGAATTGAAGGTGTGAAAGACAAGTGTGCAGGTGGTTAGAGGACTGCATGCATAGTGGATAGGCGTTTGAAGTAGTCCATGTGCTAAGGCCTGGCTCAGTGCATGAGTACTTGGGTACTGACTGAATGATTAGAGTACTGCAAGGAGAGTGCCTGGGTGAACTTATAAGTAGTTGGGTTTTGGCGCAGTGAATGGATTAGTACATGGTGCTGAATGGGTCACTACAGTAGTGCAAGGGGAGTAACAGGGTGTTTGATAGAAGTGTATGGATACTGACTGGAGAATTGAAGGTGTGAAAGACAAGTGTGTAGGTGGTTAGAAGACTGCATGCATAGTGGATAGGGGTTTGAAGCAATCCATGTGCTAAGGCCTGGTTCACTGGATGAGGACATTGGTACTGACTGAATCAGTAGAGTACAGCAAGGAGAGTTCCTGGGTGAATTTATAAGTGGTTGGCTTTTGGCGCAGTGAATGGATTAGTACATGGTGCTGAATGGGTCACTGGAGGAGTGCAAGGGGAGTGACAGGGTGTTTGCTGGAAGTGTATGAATACTGACTGGGGAATTGAAGGTGAGAAAGACAAGTGTGTAGGTGGTTAGAGGACTGCATGCATAGTGGATAGGCGTTTGAAGCAGTCCATGTGCTAAGGCCTGGCTCACTGCATGAGTACTTGGGTACTGACTGAATGATTAGAGTACTGCAAGGAACGTGCCTCGGTGAATTTATAAGTGGTTGTGTTTTGGTGCACTAAATGGATTAGTTCATGGTGCTGAATGGGTCACTAGAGGGGTGCAAGGGGAGTGACAGGGTGTTTGCTGGAAGTGTATAGATACTGACTGGGGAATTGAAGGTGTGAAAGACAAATATGTAGGAGGTTAGAAGACAGCATGCATAGTGGATAGGCGTTTGAAGCAGTCCATGTGCTAAGGCCTGGATCACTGCATGAGTACTTGGGTACTGACTGAATGATTAGAGTACTGCAAGGAACGTGCCTCGGTGAATTTATAAGTGGTTGTGTTTTGGTGCACTAAATGGATTAGTTCATGGTGCTGAATGGGTCACTAGAGGGGTGCAAGGGGAGTGACAGGGTGTTTGCTGGAAGTATATGGATACTGACTGGGGAATTGAAGGTGTGAAAGACAAGTGTGTAGGTGGTTATAGGACTGCATACATAGTGGATAGGGGTTTGAAGCAGTCCATTTGCTAAGGCCTGGGTCACTTGATGAGTACTTGGGTACTGACTGAATGATTAGAGTACTGCAAGGAGAGTGCCTGGGTGAATTTCTAAGTGTTTGGGGTTTGGCGCAGTGAATGGATTAGTACATTCTGCTGAATGGGACACTAGAGGAGTGAAAGAGGAGTGACAGGGTGTTTGCTGGAAGTGTATGGATACGGACTGGGGAATTGAAGGTGTGAAAGACAAGTGTGTAGGTCGATAGAGGACTGCATGCATAGTGGATAGGCGTTTGAAGCCGTCCATGTGCTAAGGCCTGGCTCAGTGCATGAGTACTTGGGTACTGACTGAATGATTAGAGTACTGCAAGGAGAGTGCCTGGGTGAACTCATAAGTGGTTGTGTTTTGGTGCAGTGAATGGATTAGTACATGATGCTGAATGGGTCACTACAGTAGTGCAAGGGGAGTAACAGGGTGTTTGCTAGAAGTGTATGGATACTGACTAGATAATTGAAGGTGTGAAAGACACGTGTGTAGGTGGTTAGAAGACTGCATGCATAGTGGATAGGGGTTTAAGCAGTCCATGTGCTAAGGCCTGGTTCACTGGATGAGTACATGGATACTGACTGAATCATTAGAGTACAGCAAGGAGAGTGCCTGGGTGAATTTATAAGTGGTTGGGTTTTGGCGCAGTGAATGGATTAGTACATGGTGCTGAATGGGTCAATAGAGGAGTGCAAGGGGAGTGACAGGGTGTTTGCTGGAGTGTATAGATACTGACTGGGGAATTGAAGGTGTGAAAGACAAATGTGTAGGTAGTTAGAGGACTGCATGCATAGTGGATGAGCGTTTGAAGCAGTCCATGTGCTAAGGCCTGGCTCAGTGAATGAGTACTTGGGTACTGACTGAATGATTAGAGTACTGCAAGGAGAGTGCCTGGGTGAATTTATAAGTGGTTGGCTTTTGGCGCAGTGAATGGATTAGTACATGGTGCTGAATGGGTCAATAGAGGAGTGCAAGGGGAGTGACAGGGTGTTTGCTGGAGTGTATAGATACTGACTGGGGAATTGAAGGTGTTTAAGACAAGTGTGTAGGTGGTTAGAGGACTGCATGCATAGTGGATAGGGGTTTGAAGCAGTCCAAGTTCTAAGGCCTGGGTCACTGGATGAGTACTTGGATACTGACTGAATGATTAGAGTACTACAAGGAGAGTACCTGGGTGATTTTATAAGTGTTTGGGTTTTGGCGCAGTGAATGGATTAGTACATTGTGCTGAACGGGACACTAGAGGAGTGAAAGGGGAGTGACAGGGTGTTTGCTGGAAGTGTATGGATACGGACTGGGGAATTGAAGGTGTGAAAGACAAGTGTGTAGGTGGTTAGAGGACTGCATACATTGTGGATAGGGGTTTGAAGCAGTCCATTTGCTAAGGCCTGGGTCACTGGATGAGTACTTGGGTACTGACTGAATGATTAGAGCACTGCAAGCAGAGTGCCTGGGTGAATTTATAAGTGTTTGGGTTTTGGCACAGTGAATGGATTAGTACATGGTGCTGAATGGGTCACTAGAGGAGTGCAAGGGGAGTGACAGGGTGTTTGCTGGAAGTGTATGGATAATGACTGGGGAATTGAAGGTGTGAAAGACAAGTATGTAAGTGGTTAGAAGACTGCATGCATAGTGGATAGGCGTTTGAAGCAGTCCATGTGCTAAGGCGTGGCTCAGTGAATGAGTACTTGGGTACTGACTGAATGATGAGAGTACAGCAAGGAGAGTGCCTGGGTGAATTTATAAGTGGTTGGCTTTTGGCGCAGTTAATGGATTAGTACATGGTGCTGAATGGGTCACTGGAGGAGTGCAAGGGGAGTGACAGGGTGTTTGCTGGAAGTGTATAGATACTGACTGGGGAATTGAAGGTGTTTAAGACAAGTGTGTAGGTGGTTAGAGGACTGCATGCATAGTGGATAGGGGTTTGAAGCAGTCCATGTACTAAGGCCTGGGTCACTGGATGAGTACTTGGATACTGACTGAATGATTGGAATACTGCAAGGAGAGTACCTGGGTGATTTTATAAGTGTTTCGGTTTTGGCGCAGTGAATGGATTAGTACATTGTGCTGAATGGGACACTAGAGGACTGAAAAGGGAGTGACAGGGTGTTTGCTGGAAGTGTATGGATACGGACTGGGGAATTGAAGGTGTGAAAGACAAGTGTGTAGGTGGTTAGAGGACTGCATGCATAGTGGATAGGCGTTTGAAGTAGTCCATGTGCTAAGGCCTGGCTCAGTGCATGAGTACTTGGGTACTGACTGAATGATTAGAGTACTGCAAGGAGAGTGCCTGGGTGAACTTATAAGTAGTTGGGTTTTGGCGCAGTGAATGGATTAGTACATGGTGCTGAATGGGTCACTACAGTAGTGCAAGGGGAGTAACAGGGTGTTTGATAGAAGTGTATGGATACTGACTGGAGAATTGAAGGTGTGAAAGACAAGTGTGTAGGTGGTTAGAAGACTGCATGCATAGTGGATAGGGGTTTGAAGCAATCCATGTGCTAAGGCCTGGTTCACTGGATGAGGACATTGGTACTGACTGAATCAGTAGAGTACAGCAAGGAGAGTTCCTGGGTGAATTTATAAGTGGTTGGCTTTTGGCGCAGTGAATGGATTAGTACATGGTGCTGAATGGGTCACTGGAGGAGTGCAAGGGGAGTGACAGGGTGTTTGCTGGAAGTGTATAGATACTGACTGGGGAATTGAAGGTGTGAAAGACAAATATGTAGGAGGTTAGAAGACAGCATGCATAGTGGATAGGCGTTTGAAGCAGTCCATGTGCTAAGGCCTGGATCACTGCATGAGTACTTGGGTACTGACTGAACGATTAGAGTACTGCAAGGAACGTGCCTCGGTGAATTTATAAGTGGTTGTGTTTTGGTGCACTAAATGGATTAGTTCATGGTGCTGAATGGGTCACTAGAGGGGTGCAAGGGGAGTGACAGGGTGTTTGCTGGAAGTGTATGGATACTGACTGGGGAATTGAAGGTGTGAAAGACAAGTGTGTAGGTGGTTATAGGACTGCATACATAGTGGATAGGGGTTTGAAGCAGTCCATTTGCTAAGGCCTGGGTCACTTGATGAGTACTTGGGTACTGACTGAATGATTAGAGTACTGCAAGGAGAGTGCCTGGGTGAATTTCTAAGTGTTTGGGGTTTGGCGCAGTGAATGGATTAGTACATTCTGCTGAATGGGACACTAGAGGAGTGAAAGAGGAGTGACAGGGTGTTTGCTGGAAGTGTATGGATACGGACTGGGGAATTGAAGGTGTGAAAGACAAGTGTGTAGGTCGATAGAGGACTGCATGCATAGTGGATAGGCGTTTGAAGCCGTCCATGTGCTAAGGCCTGGCTCAGTGCATGAGTACTTGGGTACTGACTGAATGATTAGAGTACTGCAAGGAGAGTGCCTGGGTGAACTCATAAGTGGTTGTGTTTTGGCGCAGTGAATGGATTAGTACATGATGCTGAATGGGTCACTACAGTAGTGCAAGGGGAGTAACAGGGTGTTTGCTAGAAGTGTATGGATACTGACTAGATAATTGAAGGTGTGAAAGACACGTGTGTAGGTGGTTAGAAGACTGCATGCATAGTGGATAGGGGTTTAAGCAGTCCATGTGCTAAGGCCTGGTTAGCTGGATGAGTACATGGATACTGACTGAATCATTAGAGTACAGCAAGGAGAGTGCCTGGGTGAATTTATAAGTGGTTGGGTTTTGGCGCAGTGAATGGATTAGTACATGGTGCTGAATGGGTCAATAGAGGAGTGCAAGGGGAGTAACAGGGTGTTTGCTGGAGTGTATAGATACTGACTGGGGAATTGAAGGTGTGAAAGACAAATGTGTAGGTAGTTAGAGGACTGCATGCATAGTGGATGGGCGTTTGAAGCAGTCCATGTGCTAAGGCCTGGCTCAGTGAATGAGTACTTGGGTACTGACTGAATGATTAGAGTACTGCAAGGAGAGTGCCTGGGTGAATTTATAAGTGGTTGGCTTTTGGCGCAGTGAATGGATTAGTACATGGTGCTGAATGGGTCAATAGAGGAGTGCAAGGGGAGTGACAGGGTGTTTGCTGGAGTGTATAGATACTGACTGGGGAATTGAAGGTGTTTAAGACAAGTGTGTAGGTGGTTAGAGGACTGCATGCATAGTGGATAGGGGTTTGAAGCAGTCCAAGTTCTAAGGCCTGGGTCACTGGATGAGTACTTGGATACTGACTGAATGATTAGAGTACTACAAGGAGAGTACCTGGGTGATTTTATAAGTGTTTGGGTTTTGGCGCAGTTAATGGATTAGTACATGGTGCTGAATGGGTCACTGGAGGAGTGCAAGGGGAGTGACAGGGTGTTTGCTGGAAGTGTATAGATACTGACTGGGGAATTGAAGGTGTTTAAGACAAGTGTGTAGGTGGTTAGAGGACTGCATGCATAGTGGATAGGGGTTTGAAGCAGTCCATGTACTAAGGCCTGGGTCACTGGATGAGTACTTGGATACTGACTGAATGATTAGAATACTGCAAGGAGAGTACCTGGGTGATTTTATAAGTGTTTCGGTTTTGGCGCAGTGAATGGATTAGTACATTGTGCTGAATGGGACACTAGAGGACTGAAAAGGGAGTGACAGGGTGTTTGCTGGAAGTGTATGGATATGGACTGGGGAATTGAAGGTGTGAAAGACAAGTGTGTAGGTGGTTAGAGGACTGCATGCATAGTGGATAGGCGTTTGAAGTAGTCCATGTGCTAAGGCCTGGCTCAGTGCATGAGTACTTGGGTACTGACTGAATGATTAGAGTACTGCAAGGAGAGTGCCTGGGTGAACTTATAAGTAGTTGGGTTTTGGCGCAGTGAATGGATTAGTACATGGTGCTGAATGGGTCACTACAGTAGTGCAAGGGGAGTAACAGGGTGTTTGATAGAAGTGTATGGATACTGACTGGAGAATTGAAGGTGTGAAAGACAAGTGTGTAGGTGGTTAGAAGACTGCATGCATAGTGGATAGGGGTTTGAAGCAATCCATGTGCTAAGGCCTGGTTCACTGGATGAGGACATTGGTACTGACTGAATCAGTAGAGTACAGCAAGGAGAGTTCCTGGGTGAATTTATAAGTGGTTGGCTTTTGGCGCAGTGAATGGATTAGTACATGGTGCTGAATGGGTCACTGGAGGAGTGCAAGGGGAGTGACAGGGTGTTTGCTGGAAGTGTATAGATACTGACTGGGGAATTGAAGGTGTGAAAGACAAATATGTAGGAGGTTAGAAGACAGCATGCATAGTGGATAGGCGTTTGAAGCAGTCCATGTGCTAAGGCCTGGATCACTGCATGAGTACTTGGGTACTGACTGAATGATTGGAGTACTGCAAGGAACGTGCCTCGGTGAATTTATAAGTGGTTGTGTTTTGGTGCACTAAATGGATTAGTTCATGGTGCTGAATGGGTCACTAGAGGGGTGCAAGGGGAGTGACAGGGTGTTTGCTGGAAGTGTATGGATACTGACTGGGGAATTGAAGGTGTGAAAGACAAGTGTGTAGGTGGTTATAGGACTGCATACATAGTGGATAGGGGTTTGAAGCAGTCCATTTGCTAAGGCCTGGGTCACTTGATGAGTACTTGGGTACTGACTGAATGATTAGAGTACTGCAAGGAGAGTGCCTGGGTGAATTTCTAAGTGTTTGGGGTTTGGCGCAGTGAATGGATTAGTACATTCTGCTGAATGGGACACTAGAGGAGTGAAAGAGGAGTGACAGGGTGTTTGCTGGAAGTGTATGGATACGGACTGGGGAATTGAAGGTGTGAAAGACAAGTGTGTAGGTCGATAGAGGACTGCATGCATAGTGGATAGGCGTTTGAAGCCGTCCATGTGCTAAGGCCTGGCTCAGTGCATGAGTACTTGGGTACTGACTGAATGATTAGAGTACTGCAAGGAGAGTGCCTGGGTGAACTCATAAGTGGTTGTGTTTTGGCGCAGTGAATGGATTAGTACATGATGCTGAATGGGTCACTACAGTAGTGCAAGGGGAGTAACAGGGTGTTTGCTAGAAGTGTATGGATACTGACTAGATAATTGAAGGTGTGAAAGACACGTGTGTAGGTGGTTAGAAGACTGCATGCATAGTGGATAGGGGTTTAAGCAGTCCATGTGCTAAGGCCTGGTTCACTGGATGGGTACATGGATACTGACTGAATCATTAGAGTACAGCAAGGAGAGTGCCTGGGTGAATTTATAAGTGGTTGGGTTTTGGCGCAGTGAATGGATTAGTACATGGTGCTGAATGGGTCAATAGAGGAGTGCAAGGGGAGTGACAGGGTGTTTGCTGGAGTGTATAGATACTGACTGGGGAATTGAAGGTGTGAAAGACAAATGTGTAGGTAGTTAGAGGACTGCATGCATAGTGGATGGGCGTTTGAAGCAGTCCATGTGCTAAGGCCTGGCTCAGTGAATGAGTACTTGGGTACTGACTGAATGATTAGAGTACTGCAAGGAGAGTGCCTGGGTGAATTTATAAGTGGTTGGCTTTTGGCGCAGTGAATGGATTAGTACATGGTGCTGAATGGGTCAATAGAGGAGTGCAAGGGGAGTGACAGGGTGTTTGCTGGAGTGTATAGATACTGACTGGGGAATTGAAGGTGTTTAAGACAAGTGTGTAGGTGGTTAGAGGACTGCATGCATAGTGGATAGGGGTTTGAAGCAGTCCAAGTTCTAAGGCCTGGGTCACTGGATGAGTACTTGGATACTGACTGAATGATTAGAGTACTACAAGGAGAGTACCTGGGTGATTTTATAAGTGTTTGGGTTTTGGCGCAGTGAATGGATTAGTACATTGTGCTGAACGGGACCCTAGAGGAGTGAAAGGGGAGTGACAGGGTGTTTGCTGGAAGTGTATGGATACGGACTGGGGAATTGAAGGTGTGAAAGACAAGTGTGTAGGTGGTTAGAGGACTGCATACATTGTGGATAGGGGTTTGAAGCAGTCCATTTGCTAAGGCCTGGGTCACTGGATGAGTACTTGGGTACTGACTGAATGATTAGAGCACTGCGAGCAGAGTGCCTGGGTGAATTTATAAGTGTTTGGGTTTTGGCACAGTGAATGGATTAGTACATGGTGCTGAATGGGTCACTAGAGGAGTGCAAGGAGAGTGACAGGGTGTTTGCTGGAAGTGTATGGATAATGACTGGGGAATTGAAGGTGTGAAAGATAAGTATGTAAGTGGTTAGAAGACTGCATGCATAGTGGATAGGCGTTTGAAGCAGTCCATGTGCTAAGGCCTGGCTCAGTGAATGAGTACTTGGGTACTGACTGAATGATGAGAGTACAGCAAGGAGAGTGCCTGGGTGAATTTATAAGTGGTTGGCTTTTGGCGCAGTTAATGGATTAGTACATGGTGCTGAATGGGTCACTGGATGAGTGCAAGGGGAGTGACAGGGTGTTTGCTGGAAGTGTATAGATACTGACTGGGGAATTGAAGGTGTTTAAGACAAGTGTGTAGGTGGTTAGAGGACTGCATGCATAGTGGATAGGGGTTTGAAGCAGTCCATGTGCTAAGGCCTGGGTCACTGGATGAGTACTTGGATACTGACTGAATGATTAGAATACTGCAAGGAGAGTACCTGGGTGATTTTATAAGTGTTTCGGTTTTGGCGCAGTGAATGGATTAGTACATTGTGCTGAATGGGACACTAGAGGACTGAAAAGGGAGTGACAGGGTGTTTACTGGAAGTGTATGGATACGGACTGGGGAATTGAAGGTGTGAAAGACAAGTGTGTAGGTGGTTAGAGGACTGCATGCATAGTGGATAGGCGTTTGAAGTAGTCCATGTGCTAAGGCCTGGCTCAGTGCATGAGTACTTGGGTACTGACTGAATGATTAGAGTACTGCAAGGAGAGTGCCTGGGTGAACTTATAAGTAGTTGGGTTTTGGCGCAGTGAATGGATTAGTACATGGTGCTGAATGGGTCACTACAGTAGTGCAAGGGGAGTAACAGGGTGTTTGATAGAAGTGTATGGATACTGACTGGAGAATTGAAGGTGTGAAAGACAAGTGTGTAGGTGGTTAGAAGACTGCATGCATAGTGGATAGGGGTTTGAAGCAATCCATGTGCTAAGGCCTGGTTCACTGGATGAGGACATTGGTACTGACTGAATCAGTAGAGTACAGCAAGGAGAGTTCCTGGGTGAATTTATAAGTGGTTGGCTTTTGGCGCAGTGAATGGATTAGTACATGGTGCTGAATGGGTCACTGGAGGAGTGCAAGGGGAGTGACAGGGTGTTTGCTGGAAGTGTATAGATACTGACTGGGGAATTGAAGGTGTGAAAGACAAGTATGTAGGTGGTTAGAGGACTGCATACATAGTGGATAGGGGTTTGAAGCAGTCCATTTGCTAAGGCCTGAGTCACTGGATGAGTACTTGGGTACTGACTGAATGATTAGAGCACTGCAAGCAGAGTGCCTGGGTGAATTTATAAGTGTTTGGGTTTTGGCACAGTGAATGGATTAGTACATGGTGCTGAACGGGTCAATAGAGGAGCGCAAGGGGAGGGACAGGTTGTTTGCTGGAAGTGTATGGATACTGACTGGGGAATTAAAGGTGTGAAAGACAAGTGTGTAGGTGGTTAGAAGACTGCATGCATAGTGGATAGGCGTTTGAAGCAATCCATGTGCTAAGGCCTGGCTCACTGCATGAGTACTTGGGTACTGACTGAATAATTAGAGTACTGCAAGGAGAGTGCCTGGGTGAATTGATAAGAGGTTGGGTTTTGGCGCACTAAACGGATTAGTACATGGTGCTGAATGGGTCACTAGAGGAGTGCAAGGGGAGTGACAGGGTGTTTGCTGGAAGTGTATGGATAATGACAGGGGAATTGAAGGTGTGAAAGACAAGTGTGTAGGTGTTTAGAGGACTGCATACATAGTGGATAGGGGTTTGAAGCAGTCCATTTGCTAAGGCCTGGGTCACTGGATGAGTAATTGGGTACTGACTGAATGATTAGAGTACTGCAAGGAGAGTGCCTGGGTGAATTTATAAGTGTTTGGGTTTTGGCACAGTGAATGGATTAGTACATGGTGCAGAATGGGTCAATAGAGGAGTGCAAGGGGAGTGACAGGGTGTTTGCTGGAGTGTATAGATACTGACTAGGGAATTGAAGGTGTGAAAGACAAGTGTGTAGGTGGTTAGAGGACTGCATGCATAGTGGATAGTCGTTTGAAGCAGTCCATGTGCTAAGGCCTGGCTCAGTGCATGAGGACTTGGGTTCTGACTGAACGATTAGAGTACTGCAAGGAGAATGCCTGGGTGAACTTATAAGTGGTTGGGTTTTGGCGCAGTGAACGGATTAGTACATGGTGCTGAATGGGTCACTACAGTAGTGCAAGGGGAGTAACAGGGTGTTTGCTAGAAGTGTATGGATACTGACTGGATAATTGAAGGTGTGAAAGACAATTGTGTAGGTAGTTAGAAGACTGCATGCATAGTGGATAGGGATTTGAAGCAGTCCATGTGCTAAGGCCTGGCTCAGTGCATGAGTACCTGGGTACTGACTGAATGATTAGAGTGCTGCAAGGAGAGTGCCTGGGTGAACTTATAAGTGGTTGTGTTTTGGCGCAGTGAATGGATTAGTACATGATGCTGAATGGGTCACTACAGAAGTGCAAGGGGAGTAACAGGGTGTTTGCTAGAAGTGTATGGATACTGACTGGATAATTGAAGGTGTGAAAGACACGTGTGTAGGTGGTTAAAAGACTGCATGCATAGTGGATAGGGGTTTGAAGCAATCCATGTGCTAAGGCCTGGTTCACTGGATGAGTACGTGGGTACTGACTGAATCATTAGAGTACAGCAAGGAGAGTGCCTGGGTGAATTTATAAGTGGTTGGCTTTTGGCGCAGTGAATGGATTAGTTCATGGTGCTGAATGGGTCACTGGAGGAGTGCAAGGGGAGTGACAGGGTGTTTTCTGGAGTGTATAGATACTGACTGGGGAATTGAAGGTGTGAAAGACGAATGTGTAGGTGGTTAGAGGACTGCATGCATAGTGGATAGGCGTTTCAAGCAGTCTATTTGCTAAGGCCTGGCTCAGTGCATGAGTACTTGGGTACTGACTGAATGATTAGATTACTGCAAGGAGAGGGCCTGGGTAAACTTATAAGTTGTTGGGTTTTGGCGCAGTGAATGGATTAGTACATGGTGCTGAATGGGTCACTACAGTAGTGCAAGGGGAGTAACAGGGTGCTTGCTAGAAGTGTATGGATACTGACTGGAGAATTGAAGGTGTGAAAGACAAGTGTTTATGTGGTTAGAAGACTGCATGCATAGTGGATAGGCGTTTGAAGCAGTCCATGTGCTAAGGCCTGGCTCAGTGAATGAGTACTTGGGTACTGACTGTATGATTAGAGTACAGCAAGGAGAGTGCCTGGGTGAATTTATAAGTGGTTGGCTTTTGGCGCAGTGAATGGATTAGTACATGGTGCTGAATGGGTCACTGGAAGAGTGCAAGGGGAGTGACAGGGTGTTTGCTGGAAGTGTATAGATACTGACTGGGGAATTGAAGGTGTTTAAGACAAGTGTGTAGGTGGTTAGAGGACTGCATGCATAGTGGATAGGGGTTTGAAGCAGTCCATGTGCTAAGGCCTGGGTCACTGGATGAGTACTTGGATACTGACTGAATGATTAGAAAACTGCAAGGAGAGTACCTGGGTGATTTTATAAGTGTTTGGGTTTTGGCGCAGTGAATGGATTAGTACATTGTGCTGAATGGGACACTAGAGGAGTGAAAGGGGAGTGACAGGGTGTTTGCTGGAAGTGTATGGATACGAACTGGGGAATTGAAGGTGTGAAAGACAAATATGTAGGAGGTTAGAAGACAGCATGCATAGTGGATAGGCGTTTGAAGCAGTCCATGTGCTAAGGCCTGGATCACTGCATGAGTACTTGGGTACTGACTGAATGATTAGAGTACTGCAAGGAACGTGCCTCGGTGAATTTATAAGTGGTTGTGTTTTGGTGCACTAAATGGATTAGTTCATGGTGCTGAATGGGTCACTAGAGGGGTGCAAGGGGAGTGACAGGGTGTTTGCTGGAAGTGTATGGATACTGACTGGGGAATTGAAGGTGTGAAAGACAAGTGTGTAGGTGGTTATAGGACTGCATACATAGTGGATAGGGGTTTGAAGCAGTCCATTTGCTAAGGCCTGGGTCACTTGATGAGTACTTGGGTACTGACTGAATGATTAGAGTACTGCAAGGAGAGTGCCTGGGTGAATTTCTAAGTGTTTGGGGTTTGGCGCAGTGAATGGATTAGTACATTCTGCTGAATGGGACACTAGAGGAGTGAAAGAGGAGTGACAGGGTGTTTGCTGGAAGTGTATGGATACGGACTGGGGAATTGAAGGTGTGAAAGACAAGTGTGTAGGTCGATAGAGGACTGCATGCATAGTGGATAGGCGTTTGAAGCCGTCCATGTGCTAAGGCCTGGCTCAGTGCATGAGTACTTGGGTACTGACTGAATGATTAGAGTACTGCAAGGAGAGTGCCTGGGTGAACTCATAAGTGGTTGTGTTTTGGCGCAGTGAATGGATTAGTACATGATGCTGAATGGGTCACTACAGTAGTGCAAGGGGAGTAACAGGGTGTGTGCTAGAAGTGTATGGATACTGACTAGATAATTGAAGGTGTGAAAGACACGTGTGTAGGTGGTTAGAAGACTGCATGCATAGTGGATAGGGATTTGAAGCAGTCCATGTGCTAAGGCCTGGCTCAGTGCATGAGTACCTGGGTACTGACTGAATGATTAGAGTACTGCAAGGAGAGTGCCTGGGTGAACTTATAAGTGGTTGTGTTTTGGCGCAGTGAATGGATTAGTACATGATGCTGAATGGGTCACTACAGAAGTGCAAGGGGAGTAACAGGGTGTTTGCTAGAAGTGTATGGATACTGACTGGATAATTGAAGGTGTGAAAGACACGTGTGTAGGTGGTTAGAAGACTGCATGCATAGTGGATAGGGGTTTGAAGCAATCCAAGTGCTAAGGCCTGGTTCACTGGATGAGTACGTGGGTACTGACTGAATCATTAGAGTACAGCAAGGAGAGTGCCTGCGTGAATTTATAAGTGGTTGGCTTTTGGCGCAGTGAATGGATTAGTTCATGGTGCTGAATGGGTCACTGGAGGAGTGCAAGGGGAGTGACAGGGTGTTTTCTGGAGTGTATAGATACTGACTGGGGAATTGAAGGTGTGAAAGACGAATGTGTAGGTGGTTAGAGGACTGCATGCATAGTGGATAGGCGTTTCAAGCAGTCTATTTGCTAAGGCCTGGCTCAGTGCATGAGTACTTGGGTACTGACTGAATGATTAGATTACTGCAAGGAGAGGGCCTGGGTAAACTTATAAGTTGTTGGGTTTTGGCGCAGTGAATGGATTAGTACATGGTGCTGAATGGGTCACTACAGTAGTGCAAGGGGAGTAACAGGGTGCTTGCTAGAAGTGTATGGATACTGACTGGAGAATTGAAGGTGTGAAAGACAAGTGTGTATGTGGTTAGAAGACTGCATGCATAGTGGATAGGCGTTTGAAGCAGTCCATGTGCTAAGGCCTGGCTCAGTGAATGAGTACTTGGGTACTGACTGTATGATTAGAGTACAGCAAGGAGAGTGCCTGGGTGAATTTATAAGTGGTTGGCTTTTGGCGCAGTGAATGGATTAGTACATGGTGCTGAATGGGTCACTGGAGGAGTGCAAGGGGAGTGACAGGGTGTTTGCTCGAAGTGTATAGATACTGACTGGGGAATTGAAGGTGTTTAAGACAAGTGTGTAGGTGGTTAGAGGACTGCATGCATAGTGGATAGGGGTTTGAAGCAGTCCATGTGCTAAGGCCTGGGTCACTGGATGAGTACTTGGATACTGACTGAATGATTAGAAAACTGCAAGGAGAGTACCTGGGTGATTTTATAAGTGTTTGGGTTTTGGCGCAGTGAATGGATTAGTACATTGTGCTGAATGGGACACTAGAGGAGTGAAAGGGGAGTGACAGGGTGTTTGCTGGAAGTGTATGGATACGAACTGGGGAATTGAAGGTGTGAAAGACAAATATGTAGGAGGTTAGAAGACAGCATGCATAGTGGATAGGCGTTTGAAGCAGTCCATGTGCTAAGGCCTGGATCACTGCATGAGTACTTGGGTACTGACTGAATGATTAGAGTACTGCAAGGAACGTGCCTCGGTGAATTTATAAGTGGTTGTGTTTTGGTGCACTAAATGGATTAGTTCATGGTGCTGAATGGGTCACTAGAGGGGTGCAAGGGGAGTGACAGGGTGTTTGCTGGAAGTGTATGGATACTGACTGGGGAATTGAAGGTGTGAAAGACAAGTGTGTAGGTGGTTATAGGACTGCATACATAGTGGATAGGGGTTTGAAGCAGTCCATTTGCTAAGGCCTGGGTCACTTGATGAGTACTCGGGTACTGACTGAATGATTAGAGTACTGCAAGGAGAGTGCCTGGGTGAATTTCTAAGTGTTTGGGGTTTGGCGCAGTGAATGGATTAGTACATTCTGCTGAATGGGACACTAGAGGAGTGAAAGAGGAGTGACAGGGTGTTTGCTGGAAGTGTATGGATACGGACTGGGGAATTGAAGGTGTGAAAGACAAGTGTGTAGGTCGATAGAGGACTGCATGCATAGTGGATAGGCGTTTGAAGCCGTCCATGTGCTAAGGCCTGGCTCAGTGCATGAGTACTTGGGTACTGACTGAATGATTAGAGTACTGCAAGGAGAGTGCCTGGGTGAACTCATAAGTGGTTGTGTTTTGGCGCAGTGAATGGATTAGTACATGATGCTGAATGGGTCACTACAGTAGTGCAAGGGGAGTAACAGGGTGTTTGCTAGAAGTGTATGGATACTGACTAGATAATTGAAGGTGTGAAAGACACGTGTGTAGGTGGCTAGAAGACTGCATGCATAGTGGATAGGGGTTTAAGCAGTCCATGTGCTAAGGCCTGGTTCACTGGATGAGTACATGGATACTGACTGAATCATTAGAGTACAGCAAGGAGAGTGCCTGGGTGAATTTATAAGTGGTTGGGTTTTGGCGCAGTGAATGGATTAGTACATGGTGCTGAATGGGTCAATAGAGGAGTGCAAGGGGAGTGACAGGGTGTTTGCTGGAGTGTATAGATACTGACTGGGGAATTGAAGGTGTGAAAGACAAATGTGTAGGTAGTTAGAGGACTGCATGCATAGTGGATGGGCGTTTGAAGCAGTCCATGTGCTAAGGCCTGGCTCAGTGAATGAGTACTTGGGTACTGACTGAATGATTAGAGTACTGCAAGGAGAGTGCCTGGGTGAATTTATAAGTGGTTGGCTTTTGGCGCAGTGAATGGATTAGTACATGGTGCTGAATGGGTCAATAGAGGAGTGCAAGGGGAGTGACAGGGTGTTTGCTGGAGTGTATAGATACTGACTGGGGAATTGAAGGTTTTTAAGACAAGTGTGTAGGTGGTTAGAGGACTGCATGCATAGTGGAAAGGGGTTTGAAGCAGTCCAAGTTCTAAGGCCTGGGTCACTGGATGAGTACTTGGATACTGACTGAATGATTAGAGTACTACAAGGAGAGTACCTGGGTGATTTTATAAGTGTTTGGGTTTTGGCGCAGTGAATGGATTAGTACATTGTGCTGAACGGGACACTAGAGGAGTGAAAGGGGAGTGAAAGGGTGTTTGCTGGAAGTGTATGGATACGGACTGGGGAATTGAAGGTGTGAAAGACAAGTGTGTAGGTGGTTAGAGGACTGCATACATTGTGGATAGGGGTTTGAAGCAGTCCATTTGCTAAGGCCTGGGTCACTGGATGAGTACTTGGGTACTGACTGAATGATTAGAGCACTGCAAGCAGAGTGCCTGGGTGAATTTATAAGTGTTTGGGTTTTGGCACAGTGAATGGATTAGTACATGGTGCTGAATGGGTCACTAGAGGAGTGCAAGGGGAGTGACAGGGTGTTTGCTGGAAGTGTATGGATAGTGACTGGGGAATTGAAGGTGTGAAAGACAAGTATGTAAGTGGTTAGAAGACTGCATGCATAGTGGATAGGCGTTTGAAGCAGTCCATGTGCTAAGGCCTGGCTCAGTGAATGAGTACTTGGGTACTGACTGAGTGATGAGAGTACAGCAAGGAGAGTGCCTGGGTGAATTTATAAGTGGTTGGCTTTTGGCGCAGTTAATGGATTAGTACATGGTGCTGAATGGGTCACTGGAGGAGTGCAAGGGGAGTGACAGGGTGTTTGCTGGAAGTGTATAGATACTGACTGGGGAATTGAAGGTGTTTAAGACAAGTGTGTAGGTGGTTAGAGGACTGCATGCATAGTGGATAGGGGTTTGAAGCAGTCCATGTACTAAGGCCTGGGTCACTGGATGAGTACTTGGATACTGACTGAATGATTAGAATACTGCAAGGAGAGTACCTGGGTGATTTTATAAGTGTTTCGGTTTTGGCGCAGTGAATGGATTAGTACATTGTGCTGAATGGGACACTAGAGGACTGAAAAGGGAGTGACAGGGTGTTTGCTGGAAGTGTATGGATACGGACTGGGGAATTGAAGGTGTGAAAGACAAGTGTGTAGGTGGTTAGAGGACTGCATGCATAGTGGATAGGCGTTTGAAGTAGTCCATGTGCTAAGGTCTGGCTCAGTGCATGAGTACTTGGGTACTGACTGACTGATTAGAGTACTGCAAGGAGAGTGCCTGGGTGAACTTATAAGTAGTTGGGTTTTGGCGCAGTGAATGGATTAGTACATGGTGCTGAATGGGTCACTACAGTAGTGCAAGGGGAGTAACAGGGTGTTTGATAGAAGTGTATGGATACTGACTGGAGAATTGAAGGTGTGAAAGTCAAGTGTGTAGGTGGTTAGAAGACTGCATGCATAGTGGATAGGGGTTTGAAGCAATCCATGTGCTAAGGCCTGGTTCACTGGATGAGGACATTGGTACTGACTGAATCAGTAGAGTACAGCAAGGAGAGTTCCTGGGTGAATTTATAAGTGGTTGGCTTTTGGCGCAGTGAATGGATTAGTACATGGTGCTGAATGGGTCACTGGAGGAGTGCAAGGGGAGTGACAGGGTGTTTGCTGGAAGTGTATAGATACTGACTGGGGAATTGAAGGTGTGAAAGACAAATATGTAGGAGGTTAGAAGACAGCATGCATAGTGGATAGGCGTTTGAAGCAGTCCATGTGCTAAGGCCTGGATCACTGCATGAGTACTTGGGTACTGACTGAATGATTAGAGTACTGCAAGGAACGTGCCTCGGTGAATTTATAAGTGGTTGTGTTTTGGTGCACTAAATGGATTAGTTCATGGTGCTGAATGGGTCACTAGAGGGGTGCAAGGGGAGTGACAGGGTGTTTGCTGGAAGTGTATGGATACTGACTGGGGAATTGAAGGTGTGAAAGACAAGTGTGTAGGTGGTTATAGGACTGCATACATAGTGGATAGGGGTTTGAAGCAGTCCATTTGCTAAGGCCTGGGTCACTTGATGAGTACTTGGGTACTGACTGAATGATTAGAGTACTGCAAGGAGAGTGCCTGGGTGAATTTCTAAGTGTTTGGGGTTTGGCGCAGTGAATGGATTAGTACATTCTGCTGAATGGGACACTAGAGGAGTGAAAGAGGAGTGACAGGGTGTTTGCTGGAAGTGTATGGATACGGACTGGGGAATTGAAGGTGTGAAAGACAAGTGTGTAGGTCGATAGAGGACTGCATGCATAGTGGATAGGCGTTTGAAGCCGTCCATGTGCTAAGGCCTGGCTCAGTGCATGAGTACTTGGGTACTGACTGAATGATTAGAGTACTGCAAGGAGAGTGCCTGGGTGAACTCATAAGTGGTTGTGTTTTGGCGCAGTGAATGGATTAGTACATGATGCTGAATGGGTCACTACAGTAGTGCAAGGGGAGTAACAGGGTGTTTGCTAGAAGTGTATGGATACTGACTAGATAATTGAAGGTGTGAAAGACACGTGTGTAGGTGGTTAGAAGACTGCATGCATAGTGGATAGGGGTTTAAGCAGTCCATGTGCTAAGGCCTGGTTCACTGGATGAGTACATGGATACTGACTGAATCATTAGAGTACAGCAAGGAGAGTGCCTGGGTGAATTTATAAGTGGTTGGGTTTTGGCGCAGTGAATGGATTAGTACATGGTGCTGAATGGGTCAATAGAGGAGTGCAAGGGGAGTGACAGGGTGTTTTCTGGAGTGTATAGATACTGACTGGGGAATTGAAGGTGTGAAAGACAAATGTGTAGGTAGTTAGAGGACTGCATGCATAGTGGATGGGCGTTTGAAGCAGTCCATGTGCTAAGGCCTGGCTCAGTGAATGAGTACTTGGGTACTGACTGAATGATTAGAGTACTGCAAGGAGAGTGCCTGGGTGAATTTATAAGTGGTTGGCTTTTGGCGCAGTGAATGGATTAGTACATGGTGCTGAATGGGTCAATAGAGGAGTGCAAGGGGAGTGACAGGGTGTTTGCTGGAGTGTATAGATACTGACTGGGGAATTGAAGGTGTTTAAGACAAGTGTGTAGGTGGTTAGAGGACTGCATGCATAGTGGAAAGGGGTTTGAAGCAGTCCATGTGCTAAGGCCTGGGTCACTGGATGAGTACTTGGATACTGACTGAATGATTAGAATACTGCAAGGAGAGTACCTGGGTGATTTTATAAGTGTTTGGGTTTTGGCGCAGTGAATGGATTAGTACATTGTGCTGAATGGGACACTAGAGGAGTGAAACGGGAGTGACAGGGTGTTTGCCTGAGGCCACCCCGTTCACTGTTGTCCTAACAGGGGTCTCAGAACTAATAGAGGGAGCGGATGAGTCCCAGTGGTCACTGAGAAACAAAGTTCTGCAATGGCTTAGCCAAAATAGACCTATACAGCCATCGCATTATAACAGAATTAACTCAGTTAGAAGAGTGTTTTGGATCGGGGAAACCAAAAAAAGCTTACAGGGTGACTGCGTTATAGTCAACTGTGACGATCCTGCTATGGTTGACTATATCTCTTCCTGGCCAGCACTTGAAAAAAGGGGGGGGGTGGATGTACAGCGCCTTTCCTATTTTTATCCTCCGTTAAATACCCCGAATTATGAAAATAAAACTGGATGGGAGGATGTTCAGGACTGGCCTTGGACACAGGTGGGGTACACTAATAGAAACAGAAATAGGAATAACAATAATAATGGATGGAATAGAGGCTGGAATTCCCGCCCCTGGTACCATAGTAGAGGCAACTCAAATTTCGACTACTGGGAGGGGGTTCCCATGAGGAACAGATTTGACTGTCTAGACATGGTCGATTGACCAATAAAGGTCACCACAGGGGTTTTAGAAGTCACTGCTCCCCTACATAAGATCCATGACGTCCCTTCCCTTTTAGAAGTCACTGCTCCCCTACATAAGATCCATGACGTCCCTTCCCTAGTAGAAAATACTAACCCCGTGATGCCAGAGATTACACTAGTGCAAGACTCGTCTGGAGGTAACCGATTAAGCCAGCAGTTAACAGAAAATTCCAGCAGGTTACGGACTGAGAACGGAACTGGGACAATAACTGAAATTATTAACATAAAACCATATCTGAGTATAGTAGATAGGACCAAGACCCAACTCGATAATGAGATCGAAGCCTTGCAAGAGGGCATGGTCTCACAACTTAGGCAGGAAGAACCCTGCCTCATCACTGAGGGGTTTCATCTGCTTAAGATATCTTCCTGGAATATTGCTGGGCTTGCGAAAAAAGCGCGTGACCAGCTATTTTTAACTTTCATGGAAAAGCAGGATATAGTCTGCCTACAGGAGTGTTGGGACCCATATGAGACATCAGTAGAGGGTTTTAGTACTTTCTACGTTCCCCCGATCCAGGGTAACCGAGGCAGGGGTTCGGGGGGACTTTGTATTTTTACCTCTAACCTCTGTAACATAGAACAGAACATGTACGAGGCAAATGGGCCAAAAGCAGGTGTAGGGAGTTCACTACTAGGATTGTCTTTTAAATTAAATGGGCGCTCCTTTTTTCTGATAAACCTTTATAATAATATGCCAAAAGTAGAGGTAAAAACTCTAATAGCGGAACTGGATTTATTGCTAACCAAAGGCGGTCAGGTGGCAGACTGCTTAATCATAGCAGGGGATTTTAATTGTCATTTATGTCCCTATAGCCAAACAAAAAAATGTGGCATTTTTGACTCACAAGGGGATCCCACCACACATTTTGAACATTCCCTAGCGGGAAATCTGCTAAATCAATTCATGCATGAATGGGATTTGGCTTTTGCAAATGAACTTTGCCAGCCACCCGTAGTGTTTCAAACAACCTTTTTTGGTCATGGGGCAGGTACTGTAATAGACTTCATCCTGGTCTCAAATAGGAACCAAGGTTGGGTGGGTGGGTTTGAAACGGAGGGCCTAGCAATAAGTGACCATTTTCCCATTAGCACTTCCCTTAAATTAGGGAAACGGGGCACGCAAAAAATAACCACCACGGATATATTGCATGGCCGTTCAGTGGCACTGGCCAGGAAAAATGGCTATGCCATTAAATGGGCAAAAATTGAACCCACGAATTTTCTGAAAGATCTACTACTGAAAGAAACTAGTCAATTTAACACCTGCTTGGAACCAAGCATTAACCCAGAACAAATAATACAGGCATTTGATGAGATTAAAGCAGAAATAAACGCCAAGCTAACTAAAAAATTAAAGGCAAGGGAGGAAACGAGAACATATGGCTGGTTTAACCGAGCCTGCACAAGTGCCCACAAAACACTTTTACAGGCTTTAAAGACTATACCCAGGGATAGCAGACAAGTCAAGGAGGCTAGACAAGCTTATAAGCTGACTCTCCTGACAAGAAAGAAAGAACTCAAAAATGCAGCTTGGGAAGCCTTGATAAAGGCAAGTGCACTAAGGGATAATACGTCCTTCTGGAAAGAGGTAAATGCTCCCTTTTTTCTAGATAGGAAGGTAGATTCCATGGAAATTGGCATAGCTGAAGATGTCTGGGTCAAGCATTTTACTGCTCTTTATAAGAAAGACTTACTTATGTCGACCTCACAAGAGGAGTTGGCTGAGGGGAGGGAGATCCTTTTACAACCACAGGGAAATTTCCCACTAAAAGTAATGTTCACCCCTGCAGACCTGGAACAAGCGATTTCCCAGAGTGCAAGCCTAAAAGCTCCAGGGCCTGACGGTGTACCCATTGACCTATTTAAAGGGAATGTAGATCTCTGGGCTCCCTTACTGGCAAATGTTCTAAATGCTTATACTAATTTGGGTTTCCCTAAAACATGGAAGGAAGCGATAGTCATTCCAATATTTAAAAAAGGAGATAGACAAGACCCAAAATGTTATCGCCCAATTTCTCTGTTAGATAATTTAATGAAGGTTGCTGGCAGGGTGTTACTAACCAAACTACAAACCTGGTCCAAGACTAACGGGATACTTTCAAAATTCCAATATGGTTTTAAGTCGGGGGTGGGAACCATAGAGCAGGGTTTAAACCTGTCCCTTATAATAAACAAATATATTGGATCAAAAAAAGGGAACTTGTTCCTGACATTTGTCGATTTAACTTCGGCTTTCGATTGTCTGGATCATGGAACCCTGTGGAAAACCCTGACCAATATGGGGATAGATAAAAACATCCTAACTTTTATCCAGGAACTTTACAGAGATGCAGGAGCTACGGTGAGATATGGCAAAAATGGCGAACAAACCAGAAAATTCCCAATTGCAAAGGGCGTTCGCCAGGGTTGCATCCTTGCACCGTTTTTATTTAATTTGTATATAAACGAGGTAGCAGACTCGATGAATGACCTGGAGGTGGATTACCCCAAGATAAACGGACTCGCAGTCCCGTTATTGCTATACGCTGATGATGCGGTGATTATGGCCCGCACTCAGCGGGGACTCCAAAAGGCACTAACAGGCTTTGCAACTTTCATGAGCTCTAGAGGCCTTATAATAAATGTGGGGAAAACTTTCACGATGTCATGTACAACGAGAAAAAAAGTACCAGACTGCAAAACCTTTGTTAATAATTCAAAGATAGCGATGTCGAAAACTTTTTCCTATTTGGGTATCATTTTTAATAATAGGGGGACATGGTCTGCCGCGGTTACCTCCCGAAACTTGGCTTTTGCCCGCGCAATAGGGGCGGTTAAGCAATTTGCTAAAAAACTGGGCGGGAAACCGGTAGACACACTACTTAAGATCTATGCAGCTAAATGTGTGTCCACAGCTGTTTATGGGGCGGGGATTTGGGGACTTGCAGATAGTTCCGAAATTCAAAGGGTGGAGAATGCCTTCCTGAGGTACCTCTTAGGAGTCCCGCGTTCCACATCTACTACTATCTGCCACAACGAACTGGATAGACTTCACATTAGTGACATTATAAAGATAGCGCCAGTGATGTTGTGGCATAAGATCTGGACATGCGAGGACACAACCTTTAATAGGGAGGTAATTCAGGATTGCCTGCAGCAAGGAAATGGCGCTAAACAACCTTGGCTAGCCTACGTTAAAAAACTCTTGAACTCCATCGGCAACCCAGAACTCTTTTCAGACCCAATATCATGCGCCCAAATCCCCAAAAAAGCACTAAAAGAGACGTGTCTTGGCCTATTGGAGGAGAGGAGATACTATTTAGATGGGAATAAATCTACCATTATAGCCCACCGCCAGATTTTGCACGAACATGGTTTACATCCTTATCTAGCGCCAAATATCTCCCCTTACCATAGAATGCTGTTGGCTCGTCTGAGGACAGACTGTTTTTTCAGGTTAATAA